>NW_027206390.1:1244166-1898333 GCF_024711535.1 Dipodomys merriami
TGAGGTTTAGGGTTAGGGTTAGTTTTAGGTTTAGGGTTAGGGTGAGGGTTAGTGTGAAGGGAAGGGTTAGGTTTATGTTTAGGACTAGGGTTAGGGTGAGGGTGAGTGTGTGGGTTAGGTTTAGGGTTAGGTTTAGGCTTAGGGTTAGGCTGAGGTAGAGGTTAAGTGTGAGGGTTAGGGTTAGGGTGCTGGTTAGGGTTAGGGTTAGGGTTAGAGTTAGCCTTAAGGTGAGGTTTAGTGTTAGGGTTAGAGTTTGGGTGAGGGATAGGGTTAGAGTTATGGTGAGGCTTACGGTTAGGCTTAGGATTAGGCTTAGGTTTAGGCTGAGTGGGAAGGTGGGGTTAAGGATTAGGGTAAGGGTTAGGTTTAGCGTTATTGTTAGTGTTATGTTTAGGGTAAAGTTTGTGGTGAGGGTGAGGCTGAGGGTGAGGGTTATGGTTATGGTTATGGTTAGGGTTAGGGTAAGTGTTATTGTTACGGTTAGAGTTAGAGTTACGGTGAAGTTGAGGTTGAGGGTGAGGGTAAGGTTTATGGTGAGGTTTAGGGTTAGGTTTAGTGTTAGGGTTAGGGTGAGGGTGAGGTTTAGGGTTAAAGTTAGGGTTAGCTGGAGGGTTAGGGTGAGGTTTAGGGTTAGGTTTAGCGTTGGGGTTAGGGTGAGGGTGAGGGTTAGTATGAGGTTTAGAGATATGTTTAGGGTTAGGATTAGGGTTAGGGTGAGGGTGAGTGTAAGGGTTAGGGTGAGGGTTAGGCTTAGGCTTAGTGTTATGCTGAGGGTGAGTGTGGGTGTGAGGATTAGGGTTAGGGTGATGGTTAGCATTAGGGTTACTGTTTTTGTTAGGGTCAGGGTTAGAATACCGGTGATGGTGAGGGTGGGATTTAGGGTTAAGGTTAGGGTTAGGTTTAGGGTGAGGGTGAGGTTTAGGGTTAGATATAGGGTTAGGGGGAGGGTTAGGGTGAGTGTTAGTGTGAGGGTTAGTGTTAGGGTTAGGGTGAGAGTGAGGGTTAGTTTGAGTTTTTGGGTTAGGGTTAGGGTTAGTGTGAGGGTTAGTGTTAGGCTTAGGATTAGTGTTAGCGTCAGGGTAAGTGTTAGGGTGAGGGTTTGGGTCAGGGTGCGGGTTATGATTAGGGTAAGGGTTATGGTTAGGGTTAGGGTGAGGTTTAGGTTTTGGGTTAGGGTTAGAGTTAGGTTTAGGGTGAGGGTGAGGTTTTGGGATAGAATTAGGGTTAGGGTGAGGGTTAGGTTGAGGGTTGGTGTTAGGGTTAGGGTTAGGGTGAGGTTTAGGGTTTGGGTTAGGCTTAGAGTTAAGTTTAGGGTGAGGGTGAGGTTTTGGGTTAGAGTTAGTTTTAGGGTGAGGGTTATGTTGAGGGTTAGTGTTAGGGTTCGTGTTAGGGTTAGGTTTACAGTGAGAGTTAGGGGGGGAGTTAGCTTTAGCGTTAGGGTTAGGGTGAGGGTGATTGTGGGTGTTAGGGTTAGGTTTAGGGTTAGGCTTAGGGTTAGGTTGAGGGTGAGGCTGAGGGTGTGGTTGAAGGATTACGATGAGGGTTATGTTTAGGGTTAAGTTTAGGGTTAGGGTGAGGGTTAGAATAAGGGCTTTGATGAGGCTGAGGGTTAGCATTAGGTTGAGGGTTAGGGTTAGGGTTAGGGTTAGGGAGAGGGTTCTAATGAGGATTAAGGTTGGGAATAGGGTTAGGGTGAGGGCTAGGGAGAGGGTGGGCATTAGGGTTATTGTTAGGTTGATGTTTAGGATTAGTTAGGGTTAGGGTGAGGGTTAGCATTACGGTGAGGGTGTGGGTTAGGGTTAAGGTGAGGGTTGGGGTTAGGACTAGGGTTAGGGTGAGGTTGAGGGCTAGGATTAGGGGTAGGGGTAGGGTTAGGGTTAGAGTTACAATGAGGGTGAGGGTGAGATTCAGGTTTAGAGTTAGGGTTAGGGTGAGGATTAGTTTGAAGGCAGGTTCAGGGTTAGTGTTAGGGTTAGGGTTAGGGTGAGGGTTAAGTTGAGGTTTATTGTTAGGGTTAGGGTTAGAGTTAGTATTAAGGTTAGGGTCAGGGTGAGTGTGAGGTTTAGGGTTCGAGTTAGGCTTAGGCTGAGGGTGAGGATGGGGGTGAGGATTAGTGTTAGGGTGATTTTTAGGATTAGGGTTAGGTTGAGGGGTAGGATGAGGGTTAGGGTTAGGTTGAGGGTTAGGGTGAGGGTTATAGTAAGTGTAAAGGTGAGGGTTAGGCTGAAGGTGAGGGTTAAGATAAGTGTGAGGGTTAGGGTTAGGGTTAGGCTTAGGGTAAGGGTTCGGGTTAAGGTTAGGGTGAGGGTTAGATTGAGGATTAGGGTTAGGGTTAGTGTGAGGATTAGGGTGAGGATGAGGATTAGGGTGAGGGTGAGGGTGAGGGTTAGAATTAGGGTTAGGGTGAGGGCTAGGGTGAGGGTGAGGTTTAGGGTTAGGTTTAGGGTAAGGGTGAGGTTTAGGATTAGGGTAAGTGTTAGGGTTAGTGTGATGGTTAGCGATAGTGTGAGGGTTAGTGTTAGGGTGAGGGTTAGTGTTAGGGTGTGGGTTATGGTTAGGGTGAGGTTTAGGGATAGGGTTAGAGTTATTGTTACAGTTAGGGTTAGGGTTATGTTTACGGTGAGGGTAAGGGTGAGGGTTAGGTTTGGGGTTAGGATGAGGTTTAGGTTTAGGGTTAGGGTTAGAGTTAGGGTTAGTTTGACGGTGAGGTTTAGGGTTGGAGTTAGGGTTAGTTTTAGGATTAGGTTTAGGGTGAGCATTAGTGTGAGGGTTAGGGTTAGGCTTAAGCTTAGGCTTAGGTTTAGGCTTAGGCCGAGCATGAGGGTGAGGGTTAGGGTTAGGGTTAGGGTGAGGGTTAGGGTGAGGGTAAGGCTGAGGTTTAGGTTTAGGATTAGAGTTAGGGTGAGTGCTAGTGTGAGCATACTGTGAGGGTTAGGGTTAGGTTTAGGATTAGGTGTAGGTTGAGGGTCAGTGTGAGGGTTAGTGTTAGGGTTAGGCTTAGGCTTAGGCTTAGGGTTAGTGTGAGGGTTAAGGTTAGGCTTTGGTTTGGGGGGAGGGGGAGGTTTAGTGTTAGGGTTAGGGTGAGGGTGAGGGTGAGGGTTAGGGTTAGTGTGAGTGATAGGGTTACGGTGAGGGTTATGGTTAGGGTGAGGTTTAGGGTTAGGATTAGGGTTATTGTTACCATTAGGTTTAGGGTTACGGTTACGGTGAGGGTAAGGGTGAGGGTTAGGGTTGAGGTTAGGATGAGGTTTAGGTTTAGGATTAGAGTTAGGGTGAGTGGTAGTGTGAGCGTTACTGTGAGGGTTAGGGTTAGGTTTAGGATTAGGTGTAGGATGAGGGTCAGTGTGAGGGTTAGTGTTAGGGTTAGGCTTAGGCTTAGGCTTAGGCTTATGCCAAGCATGAGGGTGAGGATTAGGGTTAGGGTTAGGGTGAGGGTTAAGGTTAGGGTAAGGGTGAGTGTTAGGATGAGGTTTAGGGTAAGGATTAGTTTTAGGGTGAGAGCTAGGATGAGGGTAATGGTGAAGGTTAGGTTTAGGGATAGGGTTAGGTTTAGGATTAGGGTTAGGTTGAGGGTGAGGCTGAGGATTAGGGTTAGGTTTAGGATTAGGTTTAGAGTTAGGGTTAGGCTGAGGGTGAGGTTGGGGGTGAAGATTAGGTTTAGGGTTTGGGTTAAAATCAGGGTTATTTTTAATGTTGTGTTTTGGGTTTAGTTTGTGGTGAGGGTGAGCCTGAGGTTGAGGGTTATGGTTAGGGTTAAGCTTAGTCTTAGGGTTAGGTTGAGGGTGAGGGTG
This sequence comes from Dipodomys merriami, assembly GCF_024711535.1. Classification (NCBI taxonomy): domain Eukaryota; kingdom Metazoa; phylum Chordata; class Mammalia; order Rodentia; family Heteromyidae; genus Dipodomys; species Dipodomys merriami. The sequence continues at coordinate 1,247,958 of NW_027206390.1, forward strand.
GAGGTGAGGAATAGGTTTTGGGTGATAGTTAGGGTGAGTGTTAGGATAAGGCTTAGCGTTAGGATTAGGTTTAGGGAGAGGGCTAGTGTGAGGGTGAGGGTTAGGGTTAGGCTTAGGCTTAGGCTTAGGGTTAGGCTTAGGGTGAGGGTGAGGGTGAGGTTTTGGGTTAGGGTGATGGATAGCGTTAGGGTTAGGCTGAGTGTTAGGATGAGGGTTAGGGTTAGGGTGAGGGTTAGGGTGAGTGTGACGGTAAGAATAAAGGTGAGGGTTAGGCTGAGGGTGAGTGTTCCCCTAAGGGTGAGAGTTAGGATTAGGGTAAGTGTTAGGGTGAGGGTTAGGGTAAGGGTTAGGGTTAGTGTTAGGGTTAGAGTTAGGGTGAGGGTTAGGAGGAGGGTGAGGGTTAGGGTTAGGGTTAGGATTAGGATTAGGGTTAGTGTTAGGGTGAATGCTTAGGTTGGGCTTAGGGATAGGGTTAGGCTTAGCGTTAACCTGAGGGTGAGGGTTACATTTAGGATTCGAGTTAGGGTTAGCGTTTGGGTGAGAGTTAGGGTTTGTGTTAATTTCAGGGTTAGGGTGAGGGTTAGTGTTAGGGTTACAGTGAGTGTTAGGGTTAGGGTTAGGGTGAGAGTCAGGTTTAGGATTAGGGTTAGGGTTAGGGTTATTGTTAGTGTTATGGTTAAGGTTAAGTTTACGGTTAGGGTGAGGCTCACGGTGAGGGTTAGGGTTAGGGTTAGGGTGAGGTTTAGGGTTAGGGTTAGAGTTACGGTTAGGGTGAGGGTTTAATTTAGGGTTAGGTTTAGGGTGAGGGTTTGGGTTAGTGTTATTTTTAGGGTTAGGGTTAGAGTTATGGTGAGGGTGAGGGTTGGGTTTAGATTTACGGTGAGGGTTAGGGTGAGGGTGAGGTTTAGTGTTAGAGTTAGTGTTAGGGGGAGGGTTAGGGGGAGGGTTAGGTTTAGGGTTATTGTTAGGGTTAGGGTGAGGGTTAGGTTGAGGTTTAGGGTTAGTGTTAGGGTTGGATTTAGGATTAGGGTTATGGTGAGGATGAGTGTGAGGTTTAGGGTTAGGATTAGGCTTAGGCTTAGTGTTAGGCTGAGGGTGAGGGTGGGTTTGAGGATTAGGTTAAGGGTGATGGTTAGGCTTAGGTTTAGGTTTAGGGTTAGGGTTAGGGTTAGGGTTAGGATTAGGGTTAGGTTGATGTCTAGGGTGAGGGTGAAGGTTACGGTTAGGGAGAGGGTTAGGCTTATGTTTAGAGTTAGGGTTAGAGTTAGGGTTAGGGTGAGAGTGAGGTTTAGGGTTAGAGTTAACTTTTGTGTTAGGGTTAGGGTTAGTGTGAGCATTACTGTGAGGGTTAAGGTTAGGCTTAAGCTTAGGCTTAGGGTTAGGCTTAGGCCGAGCATGAGGGTGAGGGTTAGGGTTAGGGTTAGGATTAGAGTTAGGGTAAGGGTGAGTGTGTGTGTTAGGGTTAGGATTAGGGTTAGGCTTAGGTTTAGGCTGAGGGTGAGGTTGAAGGTGAGGGTTAGGGTTAGGGTTAGTGTTAGGGTTAGGTTTAGGGTTACGGTGAGGATTAGGGTTAGGTTTAGGATTAGGATTAGGGTTAGGTTTAGGGTTAGTGTGAGGGCTAGGGTTAGGTTTGGGTTAGGCTTAAGGTTAGGCTGAGGGTGAGGATGAGGGTGAGGTTTAGGGTTAGGGTGAGGCTTAGGGTTAGGGTTAGGGTGAGGTTTAGTGTTAGGGTAAGGGTTAGAGTTAGGGTTCTTGTTAGTGTTTGGGTTAGGGTGATGGGGGAGGGCTAGGGTTAGGGTTAAGTTTAGGGTTAGGTTTAGCGGTAGGGTTAGGGTGAGGGTGAAGTTTAGGGTTAGAATTAGGGTTAAGGTGAGGCTGAGGGTTCGGGTTCGGGTTAGGGTGTGGGTTAGTGTTAGGCTTAGGGTTACTGTGAGGGTGAGAGTGAGGGTGAGGGTTAGGGTTAGGGTTAGGATTAGTATTAGGGTTAGGGTTTGGGTGAGTGTGAGGGTTAGTGTTAGGGTTAGGGTTAGGGTTAGGTTTAGGGTTAGTATTAGGGTTAGGTTTAGGGTTAGGGTGAGGGTTAGGTTGAGGGTTAGGATTAGGATTAGGCTTAGGTTTAGGGTTAGTGTGAGGGTTATGGTTAGGGTTAGGGTTAGGCTTAAGTTTAGGCTGAGGGTGAGGGTGAGGGTGAGGTTTAGGGTTAGGGTGAGGCTTAGGGTTAGGGTTAGGGTGAGGTTTAGTGTTAGGGTAAGGGTTAGAGTTAGGGTTAGTGTTAGTGTTAGGGTTAGGGTGATAGTTAAGGGGAGGGCTAGGGTTAGGGTTAAGGTTAGGGTTAGGTTTAGCGGTAGGATTAGGGTGAGTGTGAAGTTTAGGTTTAGAATTAGGGTTAAGGTGAGGCTGAGGGTGAGGGTTAGGGTTAGGTTTGGGGTTAGTGTTAGGTTTAGGGTTAGGGTGAGGTTTATGGTTAGTGTGAGGGTTAGGTTTAGGGTTAGGATTAGGATTAGGGTTAGGGTTAGTGTGAGTGTGAGGGTTAGTGTTAGGGTTAGGGTTAGCCTTAGGTTTATGCTGAGGGAGTGATTGAGTATGCGGTTTAGGTTTAGAGTTATGGTTAGTGTTAGGTTTAGGGTTAGGGTGAGGGTCAGGTTTACAGTTATGCTTGGGCTTAGGCTTAGGCATAGGCTGAGCATGAGTGTGAGGGTTAGGGTTAGGGTGAGGGTTAGGGTGGGGGTGACCGTAAGGGTCAACGTGAGGGTTAGGCTGAGGTTGAAGTTTACTGTAAGGGTCAGGGTTAGGGTTAGGGTGAGGTTTCGGTTTCGGGGTAGAGTGAGGGTGAGGGTTAGATTGAGGATTAGTGTTAGGGTTATGGTGAGGTTTAGGGGGAAGATGGGGGTTAGGGATAGGGTGAGGGTGAAGGTTAGGTTTAGGTTTAGGTTTAGGGTTAGTTTGATGGTTAGCTTAGTGTGAGGGTCAGTGTTAGTGTTAGGGTTTGTGTTAGGGTGAGGGTAAGTGTTAGGGTGTGGGTTAGGGTTAGGGTGAGGGTTAAGGTGAGGGTGAGGGTGAAGGTTAGGTTTAGGGTTAGGATGAGGTTTAGGTTTAGGTTTAGGGTTAGAGTTAGGGTTATGGTGAGAGTGAGGTTTAGGTTTAGAGTTAGGGTTAGTGTTAAGGTTAGGTTTAGGGTGAGTGTCAGGTGTAAGGTTAGCCTTAGGCTAAGGCTTAGGCTTAGGCCGAGCATGACGGTGAGGGTTAGGGTTAGGGTTAGGGTGAGTTTTAGGATGAGGTTTAGGGTTCGGATTAGGGTTAGGGTGAGGGCTATTGTGAGGGTTACGGTGAGGGTTATGTTTAGGGATATGGTTAGGTTTAGGATTAGGGTTAGGGTAGATTGAGTGTGAAGGTTAGGGTTAGGGTTAGGGTTAGGCTTAGGGTTAGGGTGAGTGTTCGGGTTAGGGTTTGTGTTAGGGTGAGGGTGAAGCTTAGGATTAGTGTTAGGTTTAGTGTTAGGGTTAGGTTTAGGTTTAGGGTTAGGTATACGGTGAGGGTTAGGCTTAGGGTTAGGCTGAGGATGAGGGTGGGGGTGAGAATTAGGGTTAGGTTTAGGGTTAGGGTTATTGTTAGGGTTAAGATTGCGGTGAGGGTGAGGTTGAGGTTGAGGGATATGGTTAGGGTTAGGGTTAGTGTTAGGGTTAGGGTTTGTGTTATAGTTAGGGGTAGGGTTACAGTTAAGGTGAGGTGGAGGTTGAAGGTGAGGGTGAGGATTAGGCTTAGGGTGCGGTTTAGGGTGAGGTTTAAGTTTAGGGTTGGGGTTAGGGTGAGGGTGAGGTTTAGGTTTAGAGTCAGGGTTTGGGGGAGGGTTAGGATGAGGTTTAGGGTTAGGGTTAGTTTTATTGTTAGGGTGAGGGTGAGTTTTAGGTTTAGGGTTAGGGTGAGGCTTAGGGTTAGTGTCAGGGTGATGTTTAGGGTTAGAGTTAGGATTAGGGTAAGGCTGTGGGTGTGGGTTAGGTTTAGGGTTAATGTTAGGGTTATTGTTAAGTTGAGGGTTAGGGTGAGGGTGAGGGTTAGGGTTAGTGTCAGCATTATGATTAGGGTTAGTGTTATGGTGAGTGTGAGGTTTAGGGTTAGGTTTAGGCTTAGGCTGAGGGTGAGGGTTAGTGTTAGGGTGAAAGTTAATGTTAGGGTTAGGGGGAGGGTTAGGATGAGGGTTAGGGTTAGGGGGAGGTCTAGGTTGAGGGTGAGGTTTATGCTTAGGTTTAGGGTGACGTTTAGGGATAGGGTTAGGGTGAGGATGAGATTTAGGGTTAGAGTTAGGTTTAGTGTTAGGGTTAGGGTTAAGGTGAGGGATAGGGTGAGGGTGAGGGTTAGGGTTAAGTTTAGGAATAGAATTAGGGTTAGAGTTAGGGAGAGTGTGAGGGTTAGTGTTAGGGTTAGGCTTAGGCTTAGGCTTCGACTGAGGCTGAGGGTGAGGGTGAGTGTTAGGCTTAGGGTGAGGGTTAGCGTTAGCGTTAGGGTGAGAGTTAGGGTTTGGGTTAAGTTTAGGGTTAGGATGAGGGGTAGGGTAAAGGTTTCAGTGAGGTTGAGTTTTAGGGTTAGGGTGAGGGTTAGGTTGAGGGTTAGGGTTAGGATTAGGGTGAGGGTGAGGGCTAGGTTGAGGATGAGGTTTAGGGTTAGGGTTAGGGTTAAGGTTAGGGTGAGGTTTAGGGTTAGGGTTAGGGTTAGGGTTATGGTGAAAGTGATTTTTATGGTTAGAGTTAGGGTAAGGGTGAGGCTGATTGTGAGGGTTTGGGTTAGGGTTATTGTTAGATTTATTATTAGGGTGAGGGTGAGGGTGAGGCTTAGGATTAGGCTGAGGGTTAGGGTTAGGGTTAGGGTGAGAGTTAGGGTTCCAGTTAAGTTTGGGTTTAGGGTGAGGGTTAGGGTTACGGTGAGAGTGACGGTTATGATTAGGTTGAGGGTTAGGGTTAGGGTTAGGGCTAGGGTTAGGGTGAGGGTTAGATTTAGGGTTAGGGTGAGGTTTAGGATGAGGATTAATGTTAGGATTAGGGTTAGGCTGAGGGCTAGGGTGAGGGTGAGGGTTAGGGTTAGGTTGAGTTTTAGAGTTAGTGTTAGGTTTAGGGTTAGGGTGAGTGTGAGGTTTAGGGTTAGAGTTAAGGTTAGTGTTCGTGTTAGGGTTAGGTGAGTGTTAGGGTTAGGCTTAAGCTTAGGCTTAGGCCTAGGCCTAGCATGAAAGTGAGGCTTAAAGTTAGGGTTAGGGTGAGGGTTTGGGTTAGGGTGAGGGTTAGGTTGAGGTTTAGGGTTAGGATTAGGGTTAGGGTGAGCACTAGGGTGAGGGTTAGTGTGAGGGTTAGGGTTAGGGATAGGGTTAGGTTTAGGATTAATTTAGGTTGAGGGTGAGTGTGAGGTTTAGGGTTTGGTTTAGAGTTAGGCTTAGGGATTGGGTCAGGTTAGGGTTAGGGTTTGATTTAGGGTGAGGGTGAGGGTTACGGTTAGGGTGAGGGTGTTGGTGAGGGTGAGGGTTAGGGTTAGAGTTAGAGTGAGTGTTAGGGTTAGGGTGAGGCTTATGGTTAAGGTGAGGGTTAGGGTTAGATTTAGGCTTAAGCTTAGTCTTAGGGTAAGGCTGAGGTTTAGGGTGAGGGTGAGTGTGAGGGTTTGGGTTTGGGTTAGGTTTAGGCTTAGGGATAGGCTGAGGGAGAGGGTGAGGGTGAGGGTTAGGGTTAGGGTGGGGGTGAGGTTTAGGGTTAGAGTTTGACTTAAGGTTAGGGTTAGTGTGAGGGTTACTGTTGGATTAGTTTTAGGTTTAGGTTTAGTTTGAGTTTTAGGGTGAGGTTTAGGTTAGGGATAGGGTTCGTTTTAGGTTAGGGTTTGGGTGAGGGTGAGTGTGAGGGTTAGGGTTCGGGTTAGGGTTAGAGGTAGGCTTAGGGTTAGGCTGAGAGTGAGGGTGAGGGTTAGGGTTAGGGTGAGGGTTAGGGTTAGGTTTAGGGTGATGGTTATAATGGGGTTAGGTTTAGGATTAGGGTTAGTGTGAGGGCTATCATGAGGGTGAGGTTTAGGGTTAGGGTTAAGTTTAGGTATAGGTTGAGAGTTAGGAGTAGGGCTTGGTTTAGGGTGAGAGTTAGGGTTAGGGTTAGTGTGAGGGTTAGCACAAGGGTTACGGTTAGGATTAGGGTTAGGATGAGGGCTAGGGTGAGGGTGAGGGTTAGGTTTAGGGTTAGGGTGAGGTTTAGGGTTAGGGTTATGGTGAGGTTTAGGGTTAGGTTTAGTTTGAGGGTGAGAATTAGGTTTAGGTTCAGGGTGAGGGTTAAGGTTAGGTTTAGGGTGAGGGTTAGGATGAGGTTTAGGGTTACAAGTAGGGTTAGGATGAGGGCTAGGGTGATTGTGAGGGTTAGTGTTAGGGTTAGGGTGAGGTTTAGGGTTAATGTTAGGGTTAGGCTTAGGGTGAGGGTTAAGGTTCGGGTTTGGGTGAGGGTGAGGGTTAGGTTTGGGGTGAGGGTTAGGGTGAGGACTAAGGTCAGGGTGAGGGTTAGGTTTAGGGTTAGGTTTACGGTGAGGGTTAGGTTGAGTTTTAGGTTTAGGGTTAGGGTTAGGGTTAGGATTAGGGTTAGGGTGAGGGTGAGTGTGAGGGTTAGGGTTAGGCTTAGGCTTAGGTTTAGGCTGAGGTGTGAGGGTGGGGATGAAGATTAGGTTTAGAGTGCTGGTTTAGTTTATGGTTAGGTTTAGGGTTAGGATGAGGGTTAGGGTTAGGATAAGAGTTAGAGTGAGGGCTACAATGACTGTGAGGTTTAGGGATAGGTTTAGGCTTAGGCTTAGGGTTATGCTGAGGCTGAAGGTGAGCCAAGGGTTAGGGTTAGGGTGATGGTTAGGGTTACGGTTAGGGTAAGGGTTAGGATGAGGGTTAGGGTTAGGGTGAGGGTTAGGATGAGGGTGACTATAAGAGTAAAGGTGAGGGTTCGGCTGAGGTTGAGGGTTATGGTAAGGGTGAGGGTCGGGTAAGAATTTAGGGTGAGGGTGAGGGTTAAATTGAGGATTAGTGTTAGGGTTAGTGTGAGGTTTAGGGTGAGGATGAAGGTTAGGCTTAGGGTGAGGGCTAAGGTGAAGTTGAGGTTTAGGGTTAGGGATAGGGTGAGGTTTAGGTTTAGGGTGATGGTTAGCATTATTGTGAGGGTTAGTGATAGGGTTAGTGTTAGTGTTAGGGTGAGGGTAAGTGTTAGGATAAGGTTTAGGTTTAGGGTGAGGTTTAGGATTAGGGTTAGGTTCAGGGTTAAGGTGAGGGTGAAGTTTAGGTTTAGAGTTAGATTTATGGTGAGGGTTAGGTTAAGGTTAGGGTTACTGTTAGGGTAAGGGTTAGGGTGAGGTTTAGTGTGTGGCTGAGGGTTCGTGATAGGGTTAGGATTAGGATTAGTGTTAAGGTGAGGGTGAGTGTGAGGGTTAAGGTTAGGGTTAGGATTAGAGTTAGGGTGAGTGTTAGGGTTAGGGTGAGGGTTAGGGTTAATGTTAGGATTAGGCTGAGGTTTAGTTTGAGGGTGAGGGTTAGGATTAGTGTTAGGGTTAGGGTTAGGGTTAGGGGAGGGTTAGTATGAGGGTTAGGGTTAGGATTGAGGTTAGGGGGAGGGCTAGGGTGAGGGTGAAGTTTAGGTTTAGGGTTAGGGTGAAGTTCAGGTTTAAGGATAGGATTAGGGTCAGGGTAAGTGTGAAGGTGAGATTTAGGGTTAGAGTTAGGGTTATTGTGAGGCTGAGGGTGAGGGTTATGGTTAGGGTTAGTGTTAGGGTTAAGGTTAAGGTGAGGGTTAGGGTGAGGGTGAGGGTTAGGGTTAGGTTTAGGATTAGGTTTAAAGTTAGGGTGAGTGTGAGGGTTAGGGTTAGGTTTAGGCTTAGGCTTAGGCTGAGGCTGAGGGTGAGGGTTAGGGTTAGAGTTTTTGTGAGGGGTAGGGTTAGGGTTAGGGTGAGAGTTAGGGGGAGGAATATGGTTAGGATTAGAATTAATGATAGGGTGAGTGTGAGTGTGTAGGTTAGGGTTAGGTTTAGGGTTAGGCTTAGGGTTAGGATGAGGGTGAGTGTGTGTGTTAGGGTTAGGGTTAGGCTGAGGGTCAGGTTGATGGTGAGATAGGGTTAGGGTGAGGGTTAGGCTTAGGATTATGGAGAGGTTTAGGATGAGGTTTATGGTTAGGATTAAGGTTAGGTTGAGGGCTAGGCTGAGAGTGAGTTTGAGTTTTAGGTTTACAGTGAGGTGTAGGGTTAAGGTTAGGGTTAGGGAGAGGGTCAGGATGACGTTTAGGGTTAGCGTTAGGTTTAGGGTGAATCTGAGGGTGTGGGTTAGGTTTGGGGTTAATGTTAGAGTTAAGGTTAAGGTGAGGGTTAGGGTGAGGGTGAAGGTTAGGGTTAGGGTTAGGATTAGGTTTAGTGTTAGGGTGAGTGTGAGGGTTAGGGTTAGGGTTAGGCTTAGGCTTAGGCTGAGGCTGTGTGTGAGGGTGGGGGTGAGAGTTAGGGTTAGGTTGAGGGTGAGTGTTTGGATTAGGGTTAGTGTTAGGGTTAAGTTTAGGTTTAGGGTTAGGAATAGTGTTATTGTTAGGGTTAGGTTTAGAGTTACAGTAAGGGTGAGAGTGAGGGTTCGGGTTAGTGTTCGGGTTAGGGTTAGGGTGAGGGTTATGGATAGGGTGAATGTTAGGGTTAGGGTTAAGGTTATTGGTAGGATTAGGATTAGGTTTAAAGTTACGGTGAGGGTGAGAGTCAGGGTTAGGGTTAGGGTTAGGGTGAGGGTTAGGTTTAGGGTTAGGGTTACGCTTAGGCCGAGCATGAGGGTGAGGGTTAGTGTGAGGGTTAGGGTTAGGGGTAGGGTGAGGGTTAGGATGAGGTTCAGGGTTAGGGTTAGGTTTAGGTTTATGGTTAGGGTTAGGGTAGGTTTAGGGTTAGGGTTAGGGTTAGGGTGAGTGTTAGGGTTAGGGTTTGGGTTAGGGTGAGGGTGAGGGTGATGATTAGGGTTAGGGTTAGGGTTAGGGTAAGGTTTAGGGTAATGGTTAGGGTTAGGGTTAGGTTACAGTGAGTGTTAGGGTTAGGGTTAGTTTTAGGGTTATTGTTATTTTTATGGTTAGGGTTAAGTTTCTGGTGAGGGTGAGGCTGAGGGTGAGGTTTATGGTTAGGGTTAGTGTTAGAGGTAGTGTTAGTGTGAGGTTTAGGGTGAGGGTTAGGGCTAGGGTTAGGATTAGGAATAGGGTTAAGGTGAGGGTGAGTTTGAGGATTAGGTTTAGGGTTAGGCTTAGGATTAGAGTTAGGGTGAGGGTCAGGGTGAGGGTTCGGTTTAGGTTGTGGGTTTGGGTTAGGGTTAGAGTGAGGTTTAGGTTTAGGGTTAGGCTTAGGCTTAGAGTTAGTGTATGGACTAGCGTGAGGGTGAGGGTTAGGGTTAGGATGAGGGTTAGGGTGAGATTTATGGTTAGGGTTAATGTTAGGGTTCGGCTTAGTGTTAGGCGGAGGGCTAGGGTGAAGTTGAGTGTTAGGGTTAGGGTGTGGTAGAAGTTACAGTTAGCGTTAGGGTGAGAGTTAGTGTGAGGTTTAGGGTAAGGGTTAGTGTTATGGTTAGGGGTAGGGTGAAGGTGAATGTGAGGCTTAAGTTGTCTTAGGCTAAGGCTTAGGCTTAGGCCGAGCATAAGTGTGAGGGTCAGGGTTAGGGTGTTAGGATTAATGTGAGACTGAGGGTGAGGTTTAGGGTTAAGATTAGGGTTAGGTTGAGGGCTAGAGTGAGGGTGAGGGTTAGTGTTAGCATTAGGGTGAGGTTAGGGTTAGGGTTAGGGTTAGGATTAGGATGAAGGATAGGGTGAGGGTTAGGGTTAATTTTAGGATTAGGGTGATGTTAAGTGTTATTGTGAGTATTAGGGTTAGGTTGAGGTTTAGGGTGACGGTGAGGGTTAGGGTTAGGGTTAGGCTGAAGGTGAAGGTGAGGTTTAGGGTTAGTGTTTGGGTTAGAGTGAGGATGAGGGTTAGGGTGAGGAGTACGGTTAGGGTAAGAGTGAGGGTGAGGGTTAGGTTTAGCTTTAGGGTTGGGTTAGGGTCAGGCTGAGGATGAGTGTGAGGGTTAGGGTTAGTTTTAGGATGATGGTTAGGGTTAGTGTTAGGGTGAGGGTGAGGGTGAGGTTTAGGGTTAGGATATTTGTTAGGCTGAGGGTGAGGGTGAGAGTGAGTGCTAGGGTTGTGGTTAGGGTGAGGATTAGGGTTAGTGTGATTTTTAGGGTGAGGGTGACTGTAACGGTTAGGGTGATGATTAGGGTGAAGTAAGGGTTATGGTTAGTGTTAGTGTTAGGGTTAGGGTTAGGGTTAGGGAGAGGTTTAGGGTTATGATTAGGTTGTGGGTAAGTGTTAGAGTGAGGGTTAGGATGAAGGTTAGGGTTAGTTTTAGGGTTAGAGTCAGGGTTATGGTTATGTTGAGGGTAAGGATTAGGGTGCGGTTTAGGGTGAGGGTGATGGTTAGGGTTAGGATGAGGGTTAGGGTTAGTGTGAGGGTTAGAGTTAGGGTTAGGGTTAGGTTGAGGGTAAGGCTTAGGGTTAGGTTTAGGGTGACCTTGAGGGTTAGTGTGAGGGTTATTGTTTGGTTTAGCGTAAGGTTTATGGTGAGGTCTAATGTGAGGTTGAGGGTTTTGTTGAGGGTGACGGTGAGGGTGAGCGTTTCGGTTAGGTAAGGGTTAAGGTTAGGGTTAGGGGGAGGATTAGGGGGAGGATCAGGGATAGGATGAAGTTTAGGGTTAGAGTGATGGTTAGAGTTAGTGTGAGGTTTAGGGTGAGGGTTAGGATTAGGGTGAGGTTTAGGGTTCGGTTTGCATTAGGGTTAGGGTGAGGGATAGCGTGTTTTTGACGATTAGGTGTAGGTTTAGAGTTAGTGTTAGGGTGATGGTTAGGGTTAGGGTTAGGGTTAGGATGAGGGTTAGGGTAAGGGGTAGGGTTAGGGTTAGGGTGAATAGTAGGATTAGGGTGACGGTTAGAGTAAGGGTAAGGGTTAGGGTTAGGGTGAAGTTAAGAATTAGGGTGAGGGTGAGGGTTAGTGTTAGGTTTAGGATGATGGTGAGGGTGAGGGTTAGGGTTAGGGGAATGGTTAGCTTTTGGTTTAGTTTGAGGATTAGGGTGAGGTTTTGGGTTAGGGTGACCGTTCGGTTTAGGCTGAGTGTTAGGTTTAGGGTTAGGGTAAGGCTTAGGGTTAGTGTGATGTTTAAGGTGAGGGTGAGGCTGAGGGTGAGGGTTCGGGGTCTCGTGAGGGTTAGGGTTTGGGTGAGGGTTAGGGTTAGGGTGAGGGTTATGTTGAGGTTGAAGTTTAGGGTGAGCATGAGGGGTAGGGGTAGGGTTAGGTTGAGTTTTAGGTTTAGGGTTAGTGTTAGGTGAGTGTTACAGGGAGGGATAGGGTTAGGGTGAGAGTTAGGATTACTGTGTGGGTTAGGGTTATGGTTAGGGTGAGGGTAAGGATTAGGGTTAGGTTTAGTGTGAGGGTGAGGATTAGGGTTAGGGTTAGGGATATGGGGAGGGTGAGGGTGAGGGTTAGGGTTAGGTTTAGGGTTAAGTTTAGGGTGAGGGTTTCGGTGAGCGTTAGGTTTAGGGCAAGGGTGAGGGTAAGGTTTAAAGTGAGGGTTAGAGTGAGGGTGAGGGATAGGGTTAGGATTATTGTGAGTAATAGGGTGGGGGTTAGTGTTAGCGTGAGGGTGAGTGTTAGGATGAGCGTTTTGGTTAGTGTTAGGGTTAGTGTGAGGGTTAGGGTGAGGGTGATGGTTAGGGTTAGGGTTAGTGGTGAGGGTGAGGGTTAGGGTTACGTTTAGGATTAGGGATAGGGAGAGGATTAGTGTTATGATTTGGGTGAGGGTTAGGCTGAGGGATAGGGTTAAGGTTAGATTTAGTGTGAGGATTCGTGTTAGGGTTAGGGTTAGGGTTAAGGTGAGGGTAAGGGTTAGGGTGAGGGTGAAGTTTAGGGTTAGCATTAGCGATAGGGTGAGGGTTAGGGTGTGGGTAAGGGTTTGGGTAATGGTTAGGGTGAGGGTGAGGGTGAAGTTTAGGGTTATGGTTTTTGTTAGGCTGAGGTTGAGGGTGAGGGTGAGTGTTAGGGTTGGGGTGAGGGTGAGGGTTAGGGTTAGTGTGATTGTTAGGGTGAGGGTGACTGTATCAGTTAGGGTGATGATTCGGGTGAAGTGAGGGTTAGGGTTAGGGATAGGGTTAGGGTGAGGGTTTGGGTTAGGGTGAGGGTTAGGTTTCACGTGAGGGTTAGTGTTAGCTTTAGGTTTAGGATGAGGGTTAGGGTTGGTGAGAGGGTTAGCGTGAGGGTGAGGGTTAGGATTAGCGTTAGGGTTAGGATGAGGGTGAGGGTTAGGGTTAGGTTAGGCTGAGGGTGAGGGTGAGGGTGAGGGTTAGGGTTGGTGTTTGTGTTAGTGCTAGTGTTAGGGTTAGGGTGAGGGTTACGCTGAGGGTTAGATTTTGGGTAAGTGTTAGAGTGAAGTTTAGAATGAGGGTGAGGTTAGGATTAGGGTGAGGGTAAGGGTTAGTGTGAGGGTTAGGGTGAGATTGAGGTTTAGTGTAAGCATAAGGGTTAGGGTGAGAGATAGGGATAGGGTTAGGTTTAGGGTTAGGGTGAGGGTGAGGTTTAGGGTGAGGCTGAGGATGAGGTTGAGGGTTAGGATTAGTGTTAGGGTGAGGGTGTGGGTGAGGGTTAGGGTTAGGATTAGTGTTAGCGTTAGGGTTAGGCTGAGGGTGAGTTTGAGGGTGAAGGTGAGGGTTAGGTTTAGGTTTAAGGTGAGAGTTAGGGTTAGTGTGAGGGTTAGGGTGAGCGGGAAGGTTAGGGTTACGGTTAGGGTGAGTGTTAGTGTGAGGGTTAGTGTTAGGGTTAGAGTTAGGTTAAGGTTAGGTTTAGGTTTAGGGTTAGGGTTAGGGTTATGTTGTGGGTAAGTGTTAGAGTGAGGGATAAGATGAGGGTTAGGGTTATTTTGAGGGTTAGATTTAGGGTTAGGTTAGGGTGAGGGTAAGGTTTAGGGTGAGATTTAGTGTGAGGCTGAGGGCTAGGGTTAGGATGAGGTTTAGGGTTAGTGTTAGGGTTAGAGTTAGGGTTAGGGTTAGGGTAAGTTTAAGGCTTAGGGTTAGGTTTAGGGTGATGGTGAGGGTTAGTGTGAGGGTTATTGTTAGGTTTAGGGTAAGGTTTATCGTGAGGTCTAATGTGAGGTTGAGGGTTAGGGTGAGGGTGAGGTTGAGGGTGAGGGTTTCGGTTAGGTAAGGTTTAAGGTGAGAATTAGGGGGAGGGTCAGGGATAAGATGAAGTTTAGGTTTAGAGTGATGGTTAGGGTGAGAGTTAGGAGAGGTTTAGGGTTAGGGTTATGGTTAGGGTGAGGTTTAGGGTTGTGGTTTGCATTAGGGTTAGGGTGAGGTTTAGGTTTGAGGGTTGGGGTAGGGTTAGGGTTAGTGTTAGGGTGAGGGTTAGGGTTAGGGTTAGGATGAGGGTTAGGGTAAGGGGTAGCATTAGGATTAGGGTGAATGTTAGGATTAGGGTGATGGTTAGAGTAAGGGTAAGGGTTAGCGTTAGGGTGAGGTTAAGGATTAGGGTGAGGGTGAGGGTTAGTGTTAAGTTTAGGGTGATGGTGAGGGTGAGGGTTAGGGTTAGGGTAATGTTTAGCGTTAGGGTTAGTTTGAGGATTAGGGTGAGGTTTTGGGTTAGGGTGACCGTTCGGTTTAGGCTGAGTGTTAGGTTTAGGGTTAGGGTGAGGCTAAGGGTTCGAGTGATGTTTAGGGTGAGGGTGAGGCTGAGGGTGATGTTTCTGGTTCTCGTGAGGATTAGGGTTTTGGTGAGGGTTAGGGTTAGGGTGAGGGTGATGGTGAGGTTGAAGTTTTGGGTGAGCATGAGGGTTAGGTTTAGGGTTAGGGTGAGGTTTAGGTTTAGGGTTAGTGTTAGGTGAGGGTTACAGGGAGGGATAGGGTTAGGGTTAGGGTGAGAGTTAGGATTACTGTGTGGGTTAGGGTTATGGTTAGGGTGAGGGTAAGGATTAGGGTTAGGTTTAGTGTGAGGGTGAGGATTAGGGTTTGGGTTAGGGTTATGGGGAGGGTTAGGGTGAGTGTTAGGTTTAGGTTTAGGGTTAAGTTTAGGGTGAGGGTTACGGTGAGGTTTACGGTTAGGGCAAGGGTGAGGGTAAGGTTTAGAATGAGGGTTAGAGTGAGGGTGAGGGTTAGGGTTAGGGTTAGGGTGAGGGATAGGGTGAGGTTAGGGTTAGGTTTAGGGTGAGGGTTAGGGTGAGGGTAAGTGTTCGGGGGAGGTTTAGGGTGAGGATGAGTGTTAGGGTTAGGATGAGGGTTAGGGGTAGGGTGAGGGTTGGAGTTAGGGTGAGGGTTACTTTGAGGGTTTTTGTTAGTATTAGGGTTAGGTCTAGGGTGTGGTTTAGGGTGAGTGTGAGGGTTAGTGTTAGGGTAAGTGTTACGGTTTGGGTGAGGGTTAGTGTGAGGTTTAGGGTTAGGGTTAGACTAAGTATTAGGGTGAGGGTTAGGATGAGAGTTAGGGTGAGGGTTAGGGTGAGGGTAAGAGTTCGGGTGAGGGTTAAGGTTAGGTTGAGGGTTAGTGTTAGGGTTAAGATGAGGTTTAGTGTGAGGGTGAGGATTAGGGTGAGGGTTAGGGTTAGGGTGAGGTTAGGGTGAGGGTTTTGGTTAGTGTTAGGGTTAGGGTTAGGGTGTGGGTTAGGGTGAGGGTGAGGCTTAGTGTTAGGGTAGGGGTTAGGGTTAAATGAGGGTTAGGGTTAGATTGAGGGTTAGAGTGAGGGCTAAGGTGAGGGTGAGGGTGAGGTTAGGGTTAGGGTGGGAATTGGGGTTAGGGATAGGGTTAGGGTTAGGGTAAAATTTAGAGTGAGGGTTAGGGTTTGGGTTAGGGTGAATGTTAGGGTTAGGGGTAAAGTGAGGGATAGGTTTAGTGTGAGGCTTAGAGTTAGGTTTAGTGTTAGGGTTAACGTGAGGGTAAGGGTTATTGTGAGTGTTAGGGTGAGGGTGAGGTTTAAGGTAAGTGTGAGGTTTAGGGTGAGGTTTAGTGTTAGAAGTAGGTTTAGGGTTAGGTTGAGGTTTAGTGTGAGGGTTATGGTTAATGTCAGGGTTAGGGTTAGGTTGAGGGTTAGGGTTAGGATTAGGGTGAGGATTAGAATGAGGGTGAGGGTTAGGATAAGGGTGAGGCTTAGGGTGAGTGTGACGGTTAGGGTTAGGCTTAGAGATATTGTGAGGTTTAGGGTTAGGTTTAGGTTTAGGGTTAGGGAAAAGTTTACGGTGAGGGTTAGGGTTAGGTTTAGGGTTAGGCTTAGGGTGAATTTTAGGGTTAGGGGTAGGCTGAGAGATAGGTTTTTTGTGAGGTTTAGGGTCAGGATTAGAGTTAGGATTAAGGTCAGGGTAATTGTTAGGGTGAGGCTTAGGGTGAGGGTGAGGGTTAGGGTTAGCATTAGTGTTAGGGTGAGGGTTATGCTGAGGGTTAGGGTTAGGTTTAGGCTTAGGGGTTGGGTTAGGGTGATGGTGAGGGTTAGGGTTAATGTTAGGGTTAGGTTGAGAATTAGGGTGAAGTTTAGGGTTAATGTTAGGGATGGGGTTAGGGTGAGGGTTAGGGTTAGGGTTAGTGTGAGGGTTAGAGTAGGAGTTAGGGTTTGGTTTAGGGTGAGGTAAGTGTTAAGGTGAGGGTTAGGGTGAGGGTGATTGATAGGGTTAGTATAAGGTTTAGGGTGAGGATGAGCTTTACGATTAGCATTAGGGTTAGGGGAAGGTCTATGGTGAGGATTAGGGTTAGTGTTAAGGTGAGGGTGAGTTTGAGGGTTAGGGTGACAGTGAGAGATAGCGTTAGGGTTAGGGATAGAGTGAGGGTTAGGGTGAGGGTTAGGGTGAGGGTGAGGGTTAGGGTGTGGGTGAGGTTGAGGGTGAGGTTTTCGCTTACATAAATTTGAGGGTTAGGTTTAGGTTTAGGGTTAGGTTTAGGGTTAGGGTGAGGGTCAATATTAGGGTTGGGGATAGGATGAGTATTAGCCTGAGGGTTTGGTTAAGGTTTGGGTGAGGGTTAGGATTTGTGTGAGGGTTAGGTTAAGGGTTAGACTTAGGGTTGGGATGAAGGTAAGTGTGAGGGTGAGGTTTAGGGTGAGGGTGAGGTTTAGGGTTAGGGTTAGGGTTAAGGTGTGAGGGTGAGGGTTGGGGTTCGGGTTAGGGTGAATGTTAGGGTTAGGTTTAGGGTTAGGGTGTGGGTGAGTGTGAGTGTGAGGGTTAGGGTTAGAGTTACGGTGAGGGTTAGGGTTAGGATTATGGTTAGGGTTAGGGTTAGGTTGAGGATGAGGGTGAGGGTGAGAATGAGGATTTGGGTGAGGGTTACGTTTAGAGTTAGGGATAGGATGAGGATTAGGGTAAGGGGTAGGGTTAGGTTTAGGGTGAGGGTTAGGGATAGTGTGAGGTTTAGGTTAAGGTTTAGGTTTAGAGTTAGGAGGAGGTTAAGGGTTAGGGTGAGAGTTAGGGTGAGGGTAAGGGTTAGGTTTAGGGTTAGGGTTGGAGTGAGGGTTAGGGTGAGGGTTATAGGGTTAAGGTTAGTGTGAGGGTTAGGGTGAGGGCTAGTGTTAGGGATAGGGTGAGGGTTAGGGTGAGTGTAAGAGTTCAGGTGAGGGTTAGGGTGAGGGTGAGAGTTAGGGTTAGGGTTAGGGTGAAGGGTAGGTTGAGGGGTAGGATTAGGGTTAGGGTTAGGGTGAGGTTTAGTCTGAGGGTTTTGTTTAGTGGTATGGTTAGTTTTAGGGTGAGGGTTAGGTTGAGGGTAAGGGTTTGGGTTAGGTTAAGTGTTAGGTTTAGGTTGAGGGTTGGGGTTAGGTTGAGGGTTATGGTGAGGGCTAGGGTGAGGGTGAGGGTTAGGGTTAGCGTTAGGGATAAGGTGATGTTTAGGGTTAGGGATAGGTTTAGGGTTAGGGTAAGGGTTAAGCTGAGGGTTAGGGTGAAGGTTAGTGTTAGGGTAGGGAGAATGTTTAGTGTTAGAGTGAGATGTAGGTTTCGTGTGAGGGGTAGAGTTAGGTTTAGCGTTTGAGATAAGGTAAGGGTAAATGTTAGGGTGAGTGTTAGGGTGAGGGTGAGGATTAGGGTGAGCATTAGGGTTAGGGTCAGAGTTAGGTTTAGCTTTAGGTTTAGGGTGAGTGTTAGGGTTAGTGTGAGAGTTAGGGTGAGGTTGAGGGTAAGGGTTAAGGTGAGGGTTAGGTTGAGGTTGAGAGTTAGTTTATGGGTGAGCTTTAGGTTGAGGGTTATGGTTAGGGTTAGGGTTAGTATTAGGTTGACGGATAGGGTGAGGGATAGGGTTAATACTAGGGTTAAGGTTAGGGTTAGGGTTAGTGTTAGGGTGAGGGTTAGGGTTAGGGTTAGGGTTAGGATGAGGGTTAGGGTAAGGGGTGGGTTTAGGGTTAGGGTGAATGTTAGGATTAGAGTGACGGTTAGGGTTAGGGTAAGGGTTAGGGTTAGCGTGAGGTTAAGGATTAGGGTGAGGGTGAACGTTATTGTTAGGTTTAGGGTGATGGTGAGGGTGAGGGTTAATGTTAGGGTGAGGGTGAGGCTGAGATTGAGGGTTAGGGTTAGTGTAATGGTTAGCTTTAGGGTTAGTTTGAGGTTTAGGATGAGTTTTTGTGTTAGGGTGACCTTTAGGTTTAGGCTGAGTGTTAGGTTTAGGGTTAGGGTGAGGGTTAAGGTTAGTGTGATGTTTAGGGTGAGGGTGAGGCTGAGGGTGAGGGTGAGGGTTCACGTGAGGGTTAGGGTTTAGGTGATGGTTAGGGTTAGGGTTAGGGTGATGTTGAGGTTGAGGGTTAGGTTGAGCATGAGGGGTAGGGTTAGGCTAAGGGTGAGGTTTTATTTTAGGGTTAGTGTTAGGTGAGGGTTACAGGGAGGGATAAGTTTAGGGTTAGGGTGAGAGTTAGGATTACTGTGTGGGTTAGGATTATGGTTAGGGTGAGATTAAGGATTAGGGTTAGGTTTAGGTTGAGGGTGAGGATTAGGGTTAGGGTTATGGGGAGGGTTAGGGTGAGGTTTAGGGTTAGGTTTAGGCTTAAGTTATGGGTGAGGGTTATGGTGACCGTTAGCATTATGGCTAGGGTGAGGGTAAGGTTTAGAGTGAGGGTTAGAGTGAGGGTGAGGGTTAGGGTTAGGGTTAGGGTGAGTGATAGGGTAGGGTTAGGGTTATATTTAGGGTGAGGGTTAGGGTGAGGGTAAGTGTTCTGATGAGGTTTAGGGTGAGGATGAGTGTTAGGGTTAGGTTTAGGGGTAGGGGTAGGGTGAAGGTTAGAGTTAGTGTGAGAATTAATGTCAGGATTTTGGTTAGTGTTAGGGTTAGGTCTAGGGTGAGGTTTAGGGTGAGGGTGAGGGTTAGTGTTAGGGTAAGTGTTACGGTTTGGGTGAGGGTTAGGGTGAGGGTTAGGGTTAGGGTTAGGTTTAGGATAAGGATTACGGTGAGGGTTAGGATGAGAGATAGCGTGAGGGTTAGGGTGAGCGTAAGAATTCAGGTGAGGGTTAGTGTTAGGGTTAACGTGAGGTTAAGGATTAGGGTGAGGGTTAGAGTGAGGGTGAGGGTTAGGGTAAGTTTGAGGTTTAGGGTGAAGGTTAGGGACAGGGATATGGTTAGGGTTAGGTTGAGGTTTAGTGTGAGGGTTAGGGTTAATGTTAGGGTTAGGGTTAGGGTGAGGGTTAGATTTGGATTAGGGTGAGGATTAGAGTGAGGGTGAGAGTTAGGATGAGGGTTAGGCTTAGGGTGAGGGTGATGGTTAGGGTTAGGGTTAGGGATATTTTGAGGTTTAGGGTTAGGTTTAGGTTTAGGGTTAGGGAAAAGTTTACGGTGAGGGTTAGGGTGAGGGTTAGGGATAGGGTTAGGGTGAATGTTAGGGTTAGGGGTAGGCTGAGGGATATGTTTTTGAAGTTTAGGGTCAGGATTAGGGTTAGGGTTAAGGTTAGGGTAAGTGTTAGGGTGATGCTTAGGGTGAGGGTGAGGGTTAGGGTTAGCATTAGTGTTAGGGTGAGTGTTATGGTGAGTGCAAGGGTTAGGACTAGGGTGAGGGTAAAGTTTAGAATGAGGGTTAGAGTAAGAGTGAGTGTTAGGGTTAGGGTTAGGGTGAGGGATAGTGTGAAGGTTAGGGTTAAGGTGAGGGTGAGGGTTAGGTTGCGGGTTTTGGTTAGTGTTAGGTCTAGTGTGAGGGTTAGGGTGAGGATGATGGTTAAGGTTAGGGTTAGTGTTAGGGTGAGGTCTAGGGTGAGGGTGAGGGTTAGGGTTAGGGTAAGGGTTAGGGATAAGGAGAGGATTAGTGTTATGATTTGGGTGAGGGTTAGGGTTAGGGTGAGGGTGAGGTTTAGGTTTAGGGTTTTTGTTAGGCTGAGGGTGAGGGTGAGGGTGAGTGTTAGGGTTGGGGTTAGGGTGAGGGTTATTGTTAGTGTGATTGTTAGGGTGAGGGTGACTGTAACGGTTAGGGTGATGATTAGGGTAAAGTGAGGATTAGGGTTAGGGATAGGGTTAGTTTGAGGGTTTGGGTTAGGGTGAGGGTTAGGTTTCATGTGAGGGTTAGGGTTAGGTTTAGGATGAGGCTTAGGGTTGGTGAGAGGGTGGGGGTGAGGGTGAGGGTTAGGGTGAGCGTTAGGTTTAGGATGAGGGTGAGGGATAGTGTTAGTTTAGGCTGAGGGTGAGGGTGAGGGTGAGGTTTAGGGTTGGTGTTAGTGTTAGTGTTAGGGTGAGGGTTAGCGTGAGCGTTAGGTTTTGGGTAAGTGTTAGAGTGAGGGTTAGAATGAGGGTGAGGTTAGGGTTAGGGTGAGGGTAAGGGTTAGTGTGAGGGTTAGGGTGAGGGTGAGGGTTAGGGTTAGCATTAGGATTAGGGTGAGCGATAGGGATAGGGTTAGGGTTAGGGTGAGGGTGAAGGTGAGGGTTAGGGTGAGGCTGAGGGTGAGGTTGAGGGTTAGGTTTAGGGTTAGGGTGAGGGTGAGGGTGTGGGTGAGGGTTAGGGTTAGGATTAGTGTTAGCTTTAGGGTTAGGCTGAGGGTGAGCTTGAGGGTGAAGGTGAGGGTTAGGTTTAGGTTTAAGGTGAGGGTTAGGGTTAGTGTGAGGGTTAGGGTGATGGGGAGGTTTAGGGTTAGAGTTAGACTGAGTGTTAGTGTGAGGGTTAGGGTTAGTGTTAGGGTTAGGTTTAGGGTTAGGGTTAGGGTTAGGGTTAAGGTTAGGGTTAGGGCTAGGTTGTGGGTAAGTGTTAGAGTTAGGGTTAGGATGAGGGTAGGGTTAGTTTGAGGGTTAGATTTAGGGTGAGGTTTAGGGTGAGGGTAAGGATTAGGGTGAGGTTTAATGTGAGGGTGAGGGTTATGGTTAGGATGAGGGTTAGGGTTAGTGTGAGGATTAGAGTTAGGGTTAGGGTTAGGGTAAGGTTAAGGCTTAGGGTTAGGTTTAGGGTGACGGTGAGTGTTATTGTTGGGTTTATGGTTAGGTTTATGGTGAGGTCTAATGTGATGTTGAGGGTTAGGGTGAGTTTGAGAGTTTCAGTTAGCTAAGGGTTAAGATTAGGGTTAGGGTGAGGATTAGGGTGATTGTCAGGGATAGGATGAAGTTTAGGGTTAGAGTGATGGTTAGGGTTCATGTGAGGTTTAGGGTTAGGGTTAGGGTGAGGTTTAGGGTTCGGGTTTGCATTAGGGTTAGGATGAGGGTTAGGGTGTTTTTCAGGGTTAGGGTAGGGGTAGTGTTAGTGTTAGGGTGAGGGTTAGGGTTAGGGTTAGGGTTAGGATGAGTGTTAGGGTAAGTGGTAGGGATAGGTTTAGGGTGAATGGTAGGATTAGGGTGACGGTTAGGTAAGGGTAAGTGTTAGGGTTAGGGTGAGGTTAAGGATTAGGGTGAGGGTGAGGGTTAGTGTTATGTTTAGTGTGATGGTGAGGGTGAGGGTTAGGCTTAGTTTGAGGGATAGGATGAGGGTTTTGTTTAGTGTTAGGGTTAGCGTGCGGTTTAGGGTTAGTGTGAGGGTTAGGGTGAGGGTGAGGATGAGGGTAAGGGTTAGGGTGAGGGTGATGGTGAGGGTTAAAGTTCGGGTTAGGGCTAGGGTGAGGGTTACGGTGAGGGTTAGGGTTAATGTTATGATTAGTGTGAAGGTTAGGTTTATGGTGAGGGCGAGGATGAGGTTGAGGGATAGGGTGAAGATCAGGGAGAGTGTGAGGGTTTCGGTTATGTAAGGGTTAGGGTTAGGGTTAGAGTGAAGATTAGGGTGAGGTTTAGGGTTAGGATGAAGGTTAGGTTTAGGGTGAGCATTAGAGTTAGGGTTATGTATAGGGTGAGGCTTAGGGTGAGGGTGAGGTTTAGGGTTAGGTTGAGGTTTAAGTTTAGTGTGAGGGTTAGGATTAGAGTTAGGGTGAGGGTAAGGTTTAGGGTGAGGTTTAGGGTGAGGGTGATTGTTACGGGTAGCTTTAGCTTTAGGGTGAGGGTGAGGTTTCGGTTTTGCATTAGGTTTAGTTTGAGGGTTATGGTGAGGTTTAGGGTTAAGTTTAGGGTAAGGGTGAGTGTTAGGGTTAGGGTTATGATGAGTGTAACTGTTAGGGTGAGGTTTAGGGTTAGGTTTAGGTTTAGGGTTAGGGTGAGGGTTAGGGTTATGGTTAAGGTTATGGTGAGGGTTAAGGTGAGGGTTTGGGTTAGGGTGAGGGTGAGGGTGAGGGTTAGGGTTAGCCTTAGGTTGAGTGTGAGGGTTGGATTTAATGTGAGGTATAGGTGAGGGTGCAGTTAAGGGTTAATGTGAGGTTGAGGGTGAAGATTAGGTTTGGCGTTAGGGGTAGATGTAGAGTTAGTGTGAGGTTTAGGGTTAGTATTAGGGTTAGGGTTAGGATTAGGCTGAGGGTGAGGGTGAGGTTGAGGGTGCAGGTGAGATTTAGGGTTAGGGTTAGGGTTAGAGTTATGGTTAGGTTGAGCGCTAGGATGATGGTGAGGGTTAGGTTTAGCGTTAAGTTTAGGGTGAGGGTTGAGTGTTAGGGTTAGGGTTAATGTGAGGGTGAGGGTTAAGGTTAGGTTGAGGTTTAGGGTTAGGGTGATGTTTAGGGTGAGGGTGAAGGTGAGAGTGAGGGTTCGGGTGAGGGTTAGGGTGAGGGTTATTGTTAGGTTTAAGGATAGGGTGAGCGTAAGGGTAACGATGACAGTTACGGTGAGGGTGAGGGTTAGGGTTACGTTTAGGGTTAGGGTGAGGGTTAGGGTGAGGGTTAGGGTTAGGTTAGGGTGAGAGTTAGGGTGAGGGTTAGGGTAAAGGTTAGGGTTAGGTTTAGGGTTTGGGTTAGGGTTAGGCTTAGGGTGAGGGGAAGGTGTAGGGTGCGGGTTAGAGAGAGGGTAATGGATAGGGTTATGGTGAGGGTAAGGGTTAGGCTGAGGCTTAGGTTGAGAGTGAGCATTTGTGTTAGAAACAGGGTTGAGTTGATGGTGAGGGTTAGCGTTAGGCTGAGGGGTAGTTTTAGGGTTAGGGTGAGGGTTAGGGTTAGGTTTAGGGTTAGGGTTAGTTTTAGGTTTATGGTTAGGATTAGGGTTATGCTGAGGTGAGGTTTAGGGTTAGGTTTAGGGTCAGTTTGAGGGTTAGGTAGAGGGTTAGGGTTAGGGTTAGTTTTAGGTTTAAGGTTAGGGTGAGTGTTAGGTTGAGGTTTAGGGTTAGTGTTAGAGTTAGGGTTAGGATTAGGGTTAGGGTGAGGGGGAGGGTGAGGGTTAGGGTGAGGGTTAGGCTTAGGCTCAGGCTTAGTGTTAGGCTGAGTGTGAGGGTGGGGTTAAGGATTAGAATTAAGGTGATGGTTAGTTTTAGGGTTACAGTGAGGGTTAGGATGAGGGTTATGGTTAGGATTAGGGTTAGGGTGAGGGCTAGGGTGAGGGTGTGGGTTAGGGTACGTTTTAGGCTTAGGCTTAGGTTTAGGCTGAGCCTTTGGTTGAGGATAAGGGTTAGGGTGAGGTTTAGTGTTAGAGTTAGGGTTAGAGTTAGGGTTAGGTTGAGGGTGAGGTTTAGGGGTAGAGTTAGGGTTAGGGTGAGGGTTAGGGTTAAGGTGAGGGTCAGGGTGGGTGTGATGGTAAGCGTAAAGTTGAGGGTACGGCTGAGGGTGAGGGTTATGGTAAGTGTGAGAGTTAGGGTTAGGGTGAGGTTTAGGGTTAGGGTTAGAGTGAGAGTGAGGGTTAGATTGAGGATAAGTGTTAGGGTTAGTGTGAGGTTTAGGGTGAGGATGAGGGTTAGGGTTAGGCTGAGGGCTAAGGTGAGTTTGAGGTTTAGGGTTAGTGTTAGGGTGAAGTTTAGGGTTAGGGTGATGGTTAGAGTTAGTGTGAGAGTTAATGTTAGGGTTAGGGTTAGTGTTAGGGTGAGGGTTAGGTTTAGGGTGAGGGTTATGTTTAGGGTGAGGGTTAGGGTTAGGGTTAGGTTTATTGTTAGTGTTAGGGTTAGGGATAGGGTTACGGTGAGGGTGAGGGTGAGGTTTCGGGTTAGGGTTAGGATTAGGATTAGGTTTAGTGTTATGGTGAGTGTGTAAGGACGAGGGTTAGTGTTAGGGTGAGATTTAAGGTTAAGGTTAGGGTTCCGTTTAGCATGAGGGTTAGGGTTAGGGTGAGGGTTAGGGTTACGGTTAGGGTTAGGGTGAGGTTAAGTTTAGGGCTAGTGTGAGGGTTCGTGTTGGGGTTAGGGTTAGTGTTAGGGTGAGGATATGTGTTAGGGTCAGGTATTGGGTTAGGGTGAGGTTTATGGTTTGGTTGAGGGTTAAGATTAGGGTTAAGGTAATTGATAGGGTTAGGTTTAGGGTTAAGGTTACGGTGAGGGTGAGGGTGAGGGTTACGGTTATGGTTAGGGTGAGGTTTAGGGTTTGCATTAGGGTTAGAGTTACGTTTTGGGTGGGGATGAGTTTTAGGGTTAGAGTTAGGGTTAGGGTGAGGGTTAGGTTGAGGGTTAGGGTTAGGGTTTGTGTTAGGGTTAGGGTTAGGGTGAGGGTTAGGTTTAGGGTTAGGGTGAGGGTGAGTGTTAGCATTAGGGTTAGGGTTAGGGTTAGGTTTAGGGTTAGGATTAGTGTTATTGTTAGGATTAGGGTTAGAGTTATGGTGAGGGTGAGGTTGAGGGTGAGGGTTAGGTCCAGGGTTGGGGTAAGGGTGAGGTATAGGGTTAGGTTTAGGGTTAGTTGGAGGGTTAGGTCAGGGTTAGGGTTAGGGTTAGTTTTAGGGTTAAGGTTAGGGTGAGGGTTAGGTGGAGGTTTAGGGTTAGTGTTAGAGTTAGTGTTAGGATAAGGTTTAGGGTGAGGGTGAGTGTGAGTGTTAGGTTTAGTGTTAGGCTTAGGCTTAGGGTTAGGCTGAGGGTGAGGGTGGGTGTGAGGCTTAGAGTTAGGGTGATGTTTAGGTTTAGGGTTAGGGTGAGTGTTAGGATGAGGGTTATGGTTAGGATTAGTGTTAGGGTGAGGGCTAGGGTGAGGGTGTGGGTTAGGGTAAGTGTTAGGCTTAGGCTTAGGGTTAGGCTGAGCGTTTGGTTGAGGATAAGTGTTAGGGTTAGAGTTAGGGTGAGGTTTAGTGTTAGTGTTAGGGTTAGAGTTAGGATTAGAGTGAGGGTGTGGTTTAGGGTTTAGGGGTAGGGGTAGGGTGAAGGTTAGGGTTAGGGTCAGGTTTAGGGTGGGGGTAACGGTAAGGGTAAATTTGAGGGTTAGACTGAGGGTGAGGGTTATGGTAAGGGTGAAGGTTAGGGTTAGGGTGAGGGTTAGGGTTAGGTTTAGAGTGAGGGTGAGGGTTAGATTGAGGGTAAGTGTTAGGGTGAGTTTGAGGTTCAGTGTGAGGATGAGGGTTAGGATTAGGGTGAGGGCTAAGTTGAGGTTGAGGTTTAGGGTTAGTGATAGGGTGAGGTTTAGGGTTAGGGTGATGGTTAGGGTTAGTGTGAGGGTTAGTGTTAGGGTTAGGGTTAGTGTTAGGGTGAGGGTATTAGGGTGAACTTAGGGTTATGGTGTGGGTTATGGTTAGGGTGAGGGTTAGGGTTAGGATTAGGTTTATTGTTAGCGTAAGGGTTAGTGTTACGGTTATGGTGAGAGTGAGGGTGAGGGTTAGGGTTAGGGTTAGGATTAGGATTAGGATTAGTGTTAGGGTGAGTGTAAGTGTTAGGATGAGGGTTAGGGTTAGGGTGAGGATTATGGTTAGGGTTAGGGTTAAGTTGAGCATGAAGATTAGGCTTAGGTTGAGGGTTCGTGTTAGGGTTCTGGTTAGGGTGAGGTTAGGGTTAGGGCTATTTTAAGGGTTAGTGGTGGGGTTAGGGTAAGTGTTATGTTGAGGTTTAGGGTTAGGGTGAGGATTATGGTTAGGGTGAGGTTTAGGGTTATTGTTAGTGTTAGGGTTAGGGTTAGATTTAGTGTTAGGGTGAGGGTGAGGGTGAGATTTAGGGTTAGAGTTAGGGTTAGGGTTAGGGTTAGGGTCCGGGCTAGGCTTAGGCTTAGGCTTAGGCCGAGCATGAGGGTGAGGGTTATGGTTCAGCTTAAGGTGAGGGTTAGGGTTATGATTAGTGTCAGGTTTAGGATGAGGTTTAGGGTTAGGGTGAGATTTAGGATGAGGGTTAGTGTGAGGCTGAGGGTTAGGGTTAGGGTAAGGGTTAGGTTTAGGGTTATGGGGAGGGTTAGGATGAGGGTTAGGATTAGGATTACGGTTAGGGTGAGGGCTAGGGTGAAGGTCAGGTTTAGGGTTAGGGTGAGGTTTAGGGTTAAGATTAGGGTTAGGGTTAGGGTGAGTGTGAAGTTTAGACTTAGGGTTTGGCTGAGGGTGAGGGTGAGTCCCTGTGTCTCTTACTCTAATTAAGCAGCAAAAAGCCACCAGTGGATCTGTGGCTCAAGTCGTAGAGTACCAGACATGAACACAAAGACTAAAGGACAGTACCCAAGCTTGAAAACCCAGTACTTCCACCACACACAACCATTAAAAAAAAACAACATCGACAAATATGAGAAGGGAGTTATTATATTCTCCGCTTATGACATGGCAGCTAAGATACAACAAGTCTATGTGATCTCTCCAAGTCACAAGTAGTGTAGTTGGAAATATGACCACCTGATTGGAAATCTGTATCTTTGCTGGTCTGTTCAGTTTGCACTGGACTTTGAGGATTAGGGTAAGGGTGAGGGTTAGGTTTAGGGTTATGGGGAGTGTTAGGATGATTGTTAGAGTTAGGATTAGGGTTAGGGTGAGAGCTAGGGTGAGGGTGAGGTTTAGGGTTAGGGTTAGGGTTAGGTTGAGGGTGAGTTTTAGGGTTAGAGTTAAGCTTAATGTGAGCCTGACGGTGAGGGTGAGGGTTAGGGTTAGGATTAGGATTAGGGTAAGGGTTAGTGTGACTGTTAGGGTTAGGGTTAGGGTTATGGTTTGGATTAGGCTTAGGGTTACACTGAGGGTGAGGGTGAGGTTGAGGGTGAGGGTAAGGGTTAGCGTGAGAGTTAGGGTAAGGGTTAGTGGGAGGGTTAGGATGAGGGTTAGGGTTAGGATTAGGTTTAGGGTGAGGGCTAGGGTGAGGGTGAGGTTTAGGGTTAGGGTTAGGGTGAGGGTGAGGATTAGGGTTAGAATTAGGGTGAGAGTTAGGATTCGGGTTAAGTTTATGTTTAGGGTGAGGGTTAGGGTAAGGGTTACGGTGAGGGTGAGGTTTAGGGTTAGGTTGAGGCTTAGGGTTAGGATTAGTGTTAGGGAGAGGGTGAGGGTGAGGGTTAGGTTAGTGTTAGGGTGAGGGTTAGGATGAGGGTTAGGATTAGGATTAGAGTGAGGGCTAGGCTGAGGGTGAGGTTTAGGGTTAGGGTTAGGGTCAGGTTTTGGTTTAGGGTTAGGGTTAGGGTGAGGGTGAGGTTTAGGTTTCGATTTAGGGTAAGGGTGAGGCTGAGGTTGAGGTTTAGGATTAGAGTTAGGGTTAGGGTGAGGGTTAAGGTGAAGGTGAGGGTTAGGCTTAGGTTTAGGATTAGGATTAGGGTAATGGTTATGGTGAGTGTGAGGTTTAGCGTTAGGGTTAGGCTTAGGCTTAGGGTTAGGCTGAGGGAGAGTGTGAGGGTGAGGGTTAGCTTTAGGTTGAGGGTTAGGTTTAAGGTTAGCTTGAGAGTTAGGGCTCAGGTTAAGTTTAGGCTTAGGGTGATGGTTAAGGTTAGGTTGAGTGTTAGGGTTAGGGTTAGGGTTAGGATTAGGTTTAGGGTGAGGGTGAGGGTTAGGATGAGGTTTAGGTTTAGGTTTAGGGTGAGGGCTAGGGTGAGGGTTAGGGTTAGGATAGGGTTAGGTTTAGGATTTGGGTTAGGGTGAGGGTGAGTGTGAGGGTTAGGGTTGGGTTAGGCTTAGGGTTTGGGTGAGGGTTAGGGTTAGGGTTTTGGTTAGGGTGAGGGTGAGACTGAGGATTAGGGTTAGGTTTATGTTTTGGTTTAGGGTTATGGTTTGTGTTAGGGTTAAGGTTAGGTTTAGGGTTTCGGTGAGGGTTGGGGTTACGTTTAGGTTTAGGGTTAAGTTATGGTTAGGGTGAGGGAGATGGTGGGGGTGAGGATTAGGGTTAGGGTTAGGGTTAGGGTCATTGTTAGTGTTATGGTTAGAGTTAAGTTTTCAGTGAGCGTGAGGCTGAGGGTGAGGGTTTTGGTTAGGGTTAGGGTTAGGGTTACTGTTATTGTTAGGGTTTGGGTTAGATTTACAATGAGGTTGAGAGTGAGAGTGAATGTTAGTGTTAGGGTGAGGTTTAGGATTAGGGTTAGGGTTAGGGTTACGGTGAGGGTTAGGTTTAGGATTAGAGTTAGGGTTTGGGGGAGGGTTAGGGTGATGTTAGGGTTAGGGTTAGGGTTAGGGTAGCGTGAGTGTGAGGATTAGTTTGAGGGGTAGGCTAAGACTTAGGGTTAGGCTGAGCATCTGCGTGGGTGTGAGGATTAGGGTTAGGGTGATGGTTAGGGTTAGGGTTAGTGTTATTGTTAGTGTTAGTGTTAGAGTTATGGTGAGGGTGAGGGTGAGAGTGAGGGTTAGGTTTACGGTTAGGGTAGGGTTTAGGGTTAGGGATAAGGTAAGGTTTAGGATGGGGTTTACGGTTAGGGTTAAGGTTAGGGTGACGGTGAGGTTTAGGGTTAGATATAAGGTTAGGTGGAGGGGTAGGGTGAGGGTTAGGTATAGGGTTATTGTTAGGGTGAGGGTGAGGCTGAGAGTTAGGTTTAGGGTTAGGGTTAGGGTTAGGTTTAGAATTACTGTGTGGGTGAGGGAGCCAGTGAGTGTGAGGGTTAGGGTTAGGTTTAGGGTTAGGCTTAGCATTAGGCTTAGGGTTAGGCTGAAGTTGAGGGTGAGGATGAGTGTTAGGGTTAGGTTGAGGGTTAGGGTTAGGGTTATGAGGAGGGTTAGGATGAGGGTTAGGGTTAGGATTAGGGTTAGGGTGAGGGCTAGGGTGAGTGTGATGTTTAGGGTTAGGGTTAGCGTGACGTTTAGTGTTAGGGTTAGGGTTTGGGTTAGGGTTAGAGTTACTGTGAGTGTGAGGGTGCGGGTGAGTTTGAGGGTGAGGGTGAGGGTGAGGGTTATGGTTAGGGTGAGGTTTAGGGTTAGTGTTAGGGTGAGAGGTAGGGTTCAGTTTAAGTTTAGGGTTAGGATGTGGTTTAGGGTTAGGGATAAGTTTAGGTTTAGGATTAGGGTTAGGGTGTGGGTGAGTGTGAGGTTTAGGGTTAGGGTTAGACTTAGAGTTAGGGTGCGGTTAGGGTTAAGGTTTGGATTAGGGTGAGGGTGAGGCTGAGAATTATGTTTAGGTTTAGGGTTAGATTTAGGGCTAGGTTTAGGGTTAGGGTTTGTGTTAAGTTTAGGGTTAGGTTTAGGCTTAGATTTAGGGTGAGGTTTAAGGTTAGAGTTAGGCTTAGGATTAGGCTGAGGGTGAAGGTGGGGGTTAGGATTAGTGTTAGGGTTAGGGTTATTGTTAGTGTTATGGTTAGGGTTAAGTTTGCGGTGCGGGTGAGGCTGTGGGTGAGGGTTAGATTTAGGGTTAGGGTTAGTGTTATTGTTAGGGTTAGGTTTAGAGTTACCGTGAGGTTGAGGGTGAGGGTGAAGTTTAGGGTTAGGGTGAGGTTTAGGTTGAGCTTTAGGGTTAGGCTTAGAGTTAGGCTGAGGTTGAGGGTGTGGGTTCAGGTTAGGGTTAGGGTGATGGTTCGGGTTAGGGTTAGTGTTAAGGTTAGAGTTCCAGTGAGGATGAGGGTGCTGGTGAGGGTTAGGGTTAGGGTTAGGGTGGGGTTCAGGATTAAGTTTAGGGTTAGTGTTAGGGTGAGGTTTAAGTTTAGAATTAGTGTTAGGGTGAGGTCTAGTGTGAGAGTGAGGGTTGGGGTTAGGGTTAGGGTGAGTTTTAGGATTAGGGCGAGGGTTACGATTAGTGTGAGGGTTAGGGTTAGTGTTAGGGTGAGGGTAAGTGTTAGGGTGAGTGTATGGGTTAGGGTGAGGGCTATGGTTAGGGTGAGGTTTAGGATTAGGGTTATTGTCAGGGTTAGGTTTAGGGTTAAGGTTACGGTGAGAGTGAGGGTGAGGGTTAGGGTTAGTGTTAGGGTGAGGTTTAGGGTTTGGGTTAGGGTGAGTGTTAGGGTTAGGATGAGGGTGAGGTTTAGGGTTAGAGTTAAGGTTAGGGTGATGGTTAGGTTGAGAGTTGGGATTAGTGTTAGGGTTGGGGTTAGGATGAGAGTTAATGGGTGTGTTAGGGTTAGGGTTAGGGTTAGGGATAGGATTAGGTTTAGGGTGAGGGTGATTGTGTGTATTAGGGTTAGGTTTAGGGTTAGGCTTAGGGTTAGGCTGAGGGTGAGGATGAGGGTGAGGGTTAGGTTTAGGGGAAGGGTTAGGATGAGGGTTATGGTTAGTTTTCGGGTTAGGGTAAGGGCTAGGGTGAGGGTGATGTTAAGGGTTAGCGTTAGGGTGAAGTTTAGGGTTAGGGTTAGGGTTAGGTTTAGGGTTAGTGTTAGGTTTAGGGTTAGGGTTAGGGTGAGGGTTAGGCTGAGGCTGAGTGTATGATTAGGGTTAGGATTAGGATTAGGGTTATGGTTTGAGTGAGTGTGAGTGTGAGGGTTAGGGTTATGGTTAGGGTTAGGCTGAGGGTTGGGGTGAGGGTGAGGGTTAGGGTTAGGGTGATGGTTAGTGTTAGGGATAGGGTTAGGTTTAGGATTAGTATTAGGGTGAGGGTGAGTGTGATGCTTATGATTAGGTTTAGGTTTAGGCTGAGAGTTAGGGTGAGGGTTAGGGTTAGGGTTTGGTTTAGGGTGCAGTTGAGGTTGAGGATTAGGGTTAGGTTAAGGGTTAAATTTAGGGTTAGGTTTAGGGATAGGGGTAGTGTTAAGGTTAGGGTTAGGGTTACGGTTAGGCTGAGGGTGACTGTGGGGGTGAGGATTAGAGTTAGGGTTAGGCTTAAGGTTAGGGTTATTGTTAGTGTTATGGTTAGGGTGAAGTTTGCAGTGAGGGTGAGGCTGAGGGTAAGGGTTAGGGTTAGGGTTAGAGTGAGGGTGAGGTTTAGGGTTAGAGTTAGGGTTAGAGTTAGGGTGAGGTTTCGGGTTAGGGTTAGAGTTGTGGTTATGGTGAGGGTGAGGTTTAGGGTTAGAGTTAGGATTACGGTGAGGCTGAGGGTGAGTGTTAGGGATAGGGTTAGTGTTAGGTTTAGGGTTAGGGTTAAGGTGAGGGTTAGGGTGAGGGTGAGGGTTAGGGTTAAATTTAGGATTAGGATTAGCGTTAGGGTTAGGGTGAGTGTGAGTGTTAGGTTTAGGGTTAGTATTAGGGTTAGGCTTAGGGTTTGGCTGAGGGTGAGGGTGAGTCCCTGTGTCTCTTACTCCAATTAAGCAGCAAAAAGCCACCAGTGTATCTGTGGCTCAAGTGGTAGAGTACCAGACATGAACACAAAGACTAAAGGACAGTACCCAAGCTTGAAAACCCAGTACTTCCACCACACACAACCATTAAAACAACAACAACGTCAACAAATAGGAGAAGGGAGTTATTATATTCTCCGCTTATGACATGGCAGCTAAGATACAACAAGTCTATATGATCTCTCCAAATCACAAGTAGTGTAGTTGGAAATATGACCACCTGATTGGAAATCTGTATCTTTGCTGGTCTGTTCAGTTTGCACTGGACTTTGAGGATTAGGGTTAGGGTGAGGGTTAGGGTTAGGGTTATGGGAAGGGTTAGGATGATTGTTAGAGTTAGGATTAGGGTTAGGGTGAGGGCTAGGGTGAGGGTGAGGTTTAGGGTTAGGGTTAGGGTTAGGGTGAGGGTCAGTTTTAGGGTTAGAGTTAGGCTTAATGTGAGGCTGAGGGTGAGGGTGAGGGTTAGGGTTAGGATTAAGTTTAAGATAAGGGTTAGGGTGAGTGTGAGTGTTAGGGTTATGGTTAGGATTAGGCTTAGGGTTACACTGAGGGTAAGGGTGAGGTTGAGGGTAAGGGTTAGGATTAGGGTTAGGGTGAGAGTGAGTGTGTGTGTTAGGGTTTGATTTAGAGTTAGGCTTAGGGTGAGGTTGAGGGTGATGGTTAGGGTTAGGGTGAGGGTTAGGGTAAGGGTTAGGGGGAGGGTTAGGATGAGGGTTAGTGTTAGGATTAGGGTTATGGTGAGGGCTAGGGTGAGGGTGAGGTTTAGGGTTAGGGTGAGTGTTAGGGTTAGGGTTATGGTTAGGGTGAGATTTAGAATTCGGGTTAAGTTTAGGTTTAGGGTGTGTGTTAGGTAAGGGTTACGGTGAGAGTGAGGGTGAGGGCTATGTATAGGTTGAGGCTTAAGGTTATTATTAGGGTTAGGGTGAGGGTGAGGTTTAGGGTTAGTTTTAGGGTGAGGGTTAGGATGAGTGTTAGGATTAGGGTTAGGGTGAGGGCTACGATGAGCGTGAAGTTTAGGTTTAGGGTTAGGGTGAGGTTTACAGTTAGGGTTAGGGTTAGAATGAGGGTGAGGTTTAAGCTTAGAGTTAGGTAAGGGTGAGGCTGAGGTTGAGGGTTAAGGTTAGGGTTAGTGTTAATGTAAGGGTTAGGGTGAGGGTTAAGGTGAGGGTGAGGGGTCGGCTTAGGTTTAGGGTTAGGCTTAGGCTTATGATTAGGCTGAGGGAGAGGGTGAGTGTGAGGATTAGCTTTTGGTTGAGGGTTAGGGTTAGGGTTAGCTTGAGATTTAGGGTTCAGGTAAAGTTTAGGGTTAGGGTGAGGTTAGCGTTAGGGTTAGGGTGAGGATTAGGATTAGGGTTAGGGTGAGGGTTAGGATGAGGATTAGGGTTACAATTAGGGTTAGGTTGAGGGCTAGGGTGAGGGTGAGGATTAGGGTTAGTGTTAGGGTAAGGTTTAAGTTTAGGGTTAGGTTTAGGATGAGGGTTAGGATGAGGGTTAGGGTTATGGTGAGGTTGAGGATTAGTGTAAGGGTGAGGGTTAGGGTGAGGTTTAGGGTTAGAGTGAGGTTGAGTATTAGCGTTAGGATTAGGGTTAGGGTGAGGGTGAGTGTTAGCATTAGGGTTAGGGTTAGGGTTAGGTTTAGGGTTAGGATTAGTGTTATTGTTAGGGTTAGGGTTAGAGTTATGGTGAGCATGAGGGTGAGGGTGAGGGTGAGGGTTAGGCTTAGGGTTAGGGTGAGTTTTAGGTTTAGGGTTAGGATTAGGGTTACGGTGAGGGTGAGGTTTATGGTTAGGTTTAGTGTTAGTTGGAGGGTTCGGTCAAATGTTCGGGTGAGGGTTAGTTTTAGGGTTAAGGTTAGGGTGAGGTTTAGGTGGAGGTTTAGGTTTTGTGTTAGATTAATGGTTAGGATTAGGGTTAGGGTGAGGGTGAGTGTGAGGGTTAGGGTTAGGCTTAGGCTTAGGATTAGGGTTAGGCTGAGGGTGAGGGTGGGGGTGAGGATTAGGGCTAGGGTGATGGTTAGGGTTAGGGTTTGGGTGAGGGTTAGGATGAGGGTTATGATTAGGATTAGGGTTAGGGTGAGGGCTAGGATGAGGGTGTGGGTTAGGGTAAGTTTTAGGCATAGACATAGGGTTAGGCTGAGCGTTTGGGTGAGGATAAGGGTTAGGATTAGGGTTAGGGTGAGGTTTTGTGTTAGGGGTAGGTTTAGAGTTAGGGTTAGGGTGTTGGTGAGGTTTAGGGTTAGAGTTAGGGTTAGGTTGAGTGTTATGGTGGGGGTGATGGTAAGGTTAAGGTGAGGGTTAGGCTGAAGTTGAGGTTTATGGTGAGGTTTAGTGTTAGGGTTAGGGTGAGGGTTAGGTTTAGGGTTAGAGTGAGGTTGAGGGTTAGAGTGAGGATAAGTGTTAGGGTTAGTGTGAGGTTTAGGGTGAGAATGACGGTCAGTGTTAGGGTGAGGGCTAAGGTGAGGGTTACGTTTAGGGTTAGTTTTAGGTTGAAGTTTAGGGTTACGGTTAGTGTTAGGGTTAGGGTGAGGGTGAGGTTTAGCGTTAGAGTTAGTGTTATGGTGAGGCTGAGGGTGAGGGTTAGGGTTAGTGTTAGTGTTAGGTTTAGGGTTAGGGTTAAGGTGAGGGTTAGGCTGAGGGTGAGGTTTAGGGTTAGGATTAGGATTAGGATTAGGGTTAGGGTTATGGTGAGTGTGAGGGTTATGGTTATGGTTATGGTTTGGCTTAGGGTTAGGTTGAGGTTTAGGGTGAGAATGAGGGTTAGGGTTCGGTGATGGTAAGTGTTAGGGTTTTGGGGAGGGTTAGGATTTGTTTTAGGTTTAGGATTAGGTTTAGGGTGAGGGCTAGGGTGAGGGTCAGGTTTAGGGTTAGGGTTAGGGTGAGGTTTAGGGTTAGGGTTAGGTTTAGGGATAGGGTGAGGGTGCGGTTTAGGGTTAGAGTTAGGGTTAAGGTGAGGCTGATGGTGAGGGTTAGGGTTAAGGTTAGGATTAGGATTAGGGTAAGGTTTAGGGTGATTGTGAGTGTTAGGGTTAGGGTTCGGGTTTGGGTTAGGGTTACACTGAGGGTGAGGGTGAGGGTTAGGGTTAGGGTTAGTCTGAGGGTTAGTTTAAGGGATAGGGGCAGGGTTAGGATGAGGGTTAGGGTTAGGATTAGGGTTAGGGTGAGGGCTAGAGTGAGCGTGAGCTTTAGGGTTAGGGTTAGGGTGAAAGTTTGCGTTATGGTTAGGGGAGATTAGGATTCGGGTTAAGTTTAGGGTTAGGGTGAGGGTTAGGGAAGGGTTACTGTGAGGTTGATGGTTAGGGTTAGGTTGAGGTTTAGGGTTAAAATTAGGGTTAGGGTGAGGTTGAGGGTTAGGGTTAGATTGAGGGTTACGGTTAGGATTTGTTTTAGGGTGAGGGCTAGGGTGAGGGTGAGGGTTAGGGTTAGGGTTTAGCTTAGGCTTAGGGTTAAGCTGAGCGTGATGGTGAGTGTGAGGTTTAGGGTTAGGGTTAGTGTGAGGTTTAGTGTTAGGGTTAGGGTTAGAATTAGGGTTAGGGTGAGGGTGAGGTTTAGGGGTAGAGTTAATGTTAGGCTGAGTGTTAGGCTTAGGGTGAGGGTTGGGGTGGGGGTGACACTAAGGTTAAGGTGAGGTTTAGACTGAGGGTGAGGGTTACGGTAAGGGTGAGGGTTAGGGTTAGGTTGAGGTTTAGGGTGAGAATGAGGGTTAGGGTTCGGTGATGGTAAGTGTTAGGGTTTTGGGGAGGGTTAGGATTTGTTTTAGGTTTAGGATTAGGTTTAGGGTGAGGGCTAGGGTGAGGGTCAGGTTTAGGGTTAGGGTTAGGGTGAGGTTTAGGGTTAGGGTTAGGTTTAGGGATAGGGTGAGGGTGCGGTTTAGGGTTAGAGTTAGGGTTAAGGTGAGGCTGATGGTGAGGGTTAGGGTTAAGGTTAGGATTAGGATTAGGGTAAGGTTTAGGGTGATTGTGAGTGTTAGGGTTAGGGTTCGGGTTTGGGTTAGGGTTACACTGAGGGTGAGGGTGAGGGTTAGGGTTAGGGTTAGTCTGAGGGTTAGTTTAAGGGATAGGGGCAGGGTTAGGATGAGGGTTAGGGTTAGGATTAGGGTTAGGGTGAGGGCTAGAGTGAGCGTGAGCTTTAGGGTTAGGGTTAGGGTGAAAGTTTGCGTTATGGTTAGGGGAGATTAGGATTCGGGTTAAGTTTAGGGTTAGGGTGAGGGTTAGGGAAGGGTTACTGTGAGGTTGATGGTTAGGGTTAGGTTGAGGTTTAGGGTTAAAATTAGGGTTAGGGTGAGGTTGAGGGTTAGGGTTAGATTGAGGGTTACGGTTAGGATTTGTTTTAGGGTGAGGGCTAGGGTGAGGGTGAGGGTTAGGGTTAGGGTTTAGCTTAGGCTTAGGGTTAAGCTGAGCGTGATGGTGAGTGTGAGGTTTAGGGTTAGGGTTAGTGTGAGGTTTAGTGTTAGGGTTAGGGTTAGAATTAGGGTTAGGGTGAGGGTGAGGTTTAGGGGTAGAGTTAATGTTAGGCTGAGTGTTAGGCTTAGGGTGAGGGTTGGGGTGGGGGTGACACTAAGGTTAAGGTGAGGTTTAGACTGAGGGTGAGGGTTACGGTAAGGGTGAGGGTTAGGGTTAGGTTGAGGGTTAGGGTTAGGGTTAGAGTTAGGGTTAGCTTGAGGGTGAGGTGTAGATTGAGGATTAGTGTTAGGGTTAGTGTGAGGTTTACCATGAGGATGAGTGTTAAGGTTAGGGTTAGAGCTAAGGTTAGGTTGAGGTTTAGGGTTAGTGTTAGGGTGAGGTATAGGGTTAGGGTGATGGTTAGGGTTAGTGTGAGGCTTAGTGTTTGGGTTACGGTTAGTTTTAAGGTGAGGGTAAGTGTTAGGGTGAGGGTTAGGTTTAGCGTGAGGGTAATGGTTAGGGAGAGGGTTAGGGTTAAGGTTAGGGTTTTTGTTAGGGTTAGGGTTAGGGTTACGGTTACTGTGACGGTGAAGCTTAAGTTTAGGGTTAGGATTAGGATTAGGGTTCGTGTTAAGGTGAGGGTAAGTGTTAGGGTGAGGCTTAGGGTTATGCTGAGGGTAATAGTTAGGGTGAGGGTCAGGGTTAGGGTGAGGGTTACGTTGAGCGTGAGGTTAGGGTTAGGTTGAGCGTGAGGGTAGGGTTAGGTTGAGGGTTAAGTTTAGGGTTAGGTTTATGGTGAGTTTAGGGTTAGGGTAAGTGTGAGGGTTAGTTTTACGGTTGGGGTTAGTGATAGGGTGAGGGTTAGTGTTAGGGTTAGGGTTAGGGTTAGAGTTAGTGTTAGGGTCAGGGTGAGCTTTAGGGTTAGAGTTAGGGTTAGTGTTAGGGTGAGGGTTAGGTTGAGGGTTAGGGTTAGGCTTAGGTTTAGGCTTAGGCCGAGCATGAGGGTGAGGGTTAGGTTCGGGTTAGGGTTCGGGTTACGGTTATGGTTACTGTCAGGTTTAGGATGAGGTTTAGGGTTAGGGTTAAGGTTAGGGTAAGGGCTAGGTTGAGGGTTAGGGTGAGGTTTAGGGTGAGGGATAGGGTTAGGTTTAGGATTAGGGTTAGGGTGAGTGTGAGTGTGAGGCTTAGGGTTAGGGTTAGGGTTAGGCTTAGAGTTAGGTTGAGGGTTAGGGTTACGGTTTGTATTAGGGTGCAGTTGAGGCTGATGTTTAGGGTTAGGTTTAGGGTTAGATTTAGGGTTAGGTTTAGGGTTACAGTTAGTGTGAGTGTTATGTTGAGGGTTAGGCTTAGGGTTAGGTTTAGGCTTAGGGTTAGGCTGAGGGTGACTGGGGGTGAGGATTAGAGTTAGGTTTAGGGTTAGCCTTAGGGTTAGGGTTATTGTTAGTGTTATGGTTAGGGTTTCGTTTGCAGTGAGGGTGAGGCTGAGGTTAAGTGTGAGGGTTAGGATTAAGTTTAGTGTTATTGTTAGGGTTAGGGCTAGAGTTACCATAACTTTGAGGGTGAGGTTCAAGATTAGGGTTAGGGTGAGTTTTAGGGTTAGTGATAGGGTTAGGATGAGGGTGAGGTTTAGGGTTAGGGTTAGGGTTAGGGTTAGGGTGAGGTTTCGGGTTAGGGTTAGGGTTGGGGTAATGGTGAGGGTGAGCTTTAGGGTTAGAGTTAGGGTTAGGATGAGGCTGAGGGTGAGGTTTAGGGTTAGGGTTAGTGTTAGGTTTAGTGTTAGGGTTAGGGTGAGGGTTAGGGTTAGGGTGAGGGTTAAGGATAAGTTTAGGATTAGGGTTAGGTTTAGGGTGCTTGTGAGGTTTAGGGTTAGGGTTAGGATTAGGTTTAGGCTTAGGGTTTGGCTGAGTGTGAGTGTGAGTGTTAGGGTTAAGGTTAGGATGAGGGTTAGGGTTAGGGATATGGGGAGGTTTAGGATGAGGGTTAGGGTTAGGATTAGGGTTAGGGTGAGGGATAGGGTGAGGGTGAGGTTTAGGGTTAGGGTTAGAGTTGGGGTTATGTTGTGGGTGAGGATTAGGGTTAGAGTTAGGGTTAGATTGAGGCTGAGGGTGAGGGTTAGGGTTAGGGTTAATGTTAGGTTTAGGGTTAGGGTTAGGGTGAGGGTTAGGGTGAGGTGAGGGTTCAGGTTAAGGTTAGGATTAGGGTTAGGGTTAGGGTGAGTGTGAGGTTTAGGGTTCGGGTTAGGATAAGGTTTAGGCTTAGGGTTAGGCTGAGTCATAGGTTGAGTGTGAGTGTTAGGGTTAGGGTGAGGGTTAAGGTAAGGATTAGGGGAAGGGTTAGGATGAGGGTTAGGTTTAGGATTAGGGTTACGGTGAGGGCTAGGATGAGGGTGAGGTTTAGGGTTAGGGTTAAGGTGATTGTTAGGGTTAGGGTTATGTTGAGAATTCTGATTCGGTTTAATTTCATGTTTAGGGTGATGGTTAAGGTAAGGGGTACGCTGAGGTTTAGGGTTAGGTTGAGGGTTAGGGTTAGGATTTGTGTTAGGTTGAGGGTTAGGGTTAGTTTTAGGGTGAGGTTTAGTATGAGGGTAAGGATTAGGGTTACGGTGAGGGCTAGGCTGAGGGTGAGGTTTAGGGTTAGTGTTAGGGTGAGGTTTACGGTTAGGGTTAGGGTTAGGTTTAGGGTGAGTGTGAGGTTCAGGGTTAGAGTTAGGGTAAGGGTGAGGCTGAGGTTGAGGGTTAGGGTTAGGTTTAGTTTTAGAGTTAGGGATAGAGTGAGGTTAAGGTTGAGCGTGAGGGTTAGGCTTAGGGTTAGGATTAGGATTAGGGTAATGGTTAGGGTGAGTGTGAGGTTTAGGGTTAGGGTTAGGCTTAGGCTTATGTTTAGGGTAAGGGAGAGGGTGAAGGTGAGGGTTAGCTTTAGGTTGAGCGTTAGGGTTAGGGTTAGCTTGAGTGTTAGGGTTCAGGTTAAATTTAGGTTTAGTGTGAGGGTTAGGTTTAGGGTTATGGTGAGCGTGAGGGTTAGGGTTAGGTTGAGGGTTAGGGTTAGAGTTAAGATGAGGGTTAGGATTACGGTTAGGGTGAGGGTTAGCATGAGGATTAGGGTTACAATTATGGTTAGGTTGATGGTTAGGTTGAGGGTGAGGATTAGGGTTAGTGTTAGGGTGAGTGTAAGTGTTAGGATGAGGGTTAGATTTAGGGTGATATTTAGGATCAGGGTTAGGGTTACGGTGAGGGTGAAGGTTAGGGTTAGGATGAGGGTTAGGGTTAGGATTAGGGTTAGGTTGAGGGTGAATGTTAGCATTAAGGTTAGGGTTAGGGTTAGGTTTAGGGTTAGGATTAGTATTATTTTTAGGGTTAGGGTTAGAGTTATGGTGAGGGTGAGGGTGAGGATTAGGTTTAGGGTTAGGGTGAGTTTTAGGTTTAGGGTTAGGATTAGAGTTAGGGTGTGGGTGAGGTTTAGGTTTAGGTTTAGGGCTAATTGGAGGGTTAGGTTGAGGATTCGGTTTAGGGTTAGTTTTAGGGTTAAGGTTAGGGTGAGGGTTAGGTTGAGGTTTAGGGTTAATGTTAGAGTTAGGGTTAGGATTAGGGTTAGGGTGAGAGTGAGTGTGAGGGATAGGCTTAGGCTTAGGCTTAGTGTTAGGCTAAGGGTGAGGGCGGGGGTGATTGTTAGGGTTATGGTAATCGTTAGGGTTAGGGTTAGGATGAGGGTTAGGATAAGGGTTAGGTTTAGGATTAGGGTTAGGTGAGGGCTAGGGTGAGGTTTTGGGTTAGGGTAAGTGTTAGGCTTAGACTTAGGGTTAGGGGGAGTGTTTGGTTGAGGATAAGGGTTAGGGATAGGTTTAGGGTGAGGTTTAGTGTTAGGGTTAGGGTTAGAGTTAGGGTTAGGGTGAGGGTGAGGTTTAGGGGTAGAGTTAGGGGTAGGGTTAGGGTTAGGTTTAGGGTCAGGGTGGGGGTGACAGTAAGGGTAAATTTGAGGGTTAGGCTGAGGGTGAGTTGTATAGTAAGGGTGAGGGTTAGGGTTAGGGTGAGGGTTAGGGTTAGGTTTACAGTGAGAGTGAGGGTTAGATTCAGGATAAGTTTTATGGTTACTGTGAGGTTTAGGGTGAGGATGATGGTTAGGGTTAGGGTGAGGGCTAAGGTGAGGGTGAAGTTTAGGGTTAGTGTTAGGGTAAGGTTTAGTGTTAGGGTGATGGTTAGGGTTAGTGTGAGGGTTAGTGTTAGGGTTAGGCTTAGTGTTAGGGTGAAGGTGTTAGGGTGAGCTTAGGGTTATGGTGAGGGTTATGGTTAGGGTGAGGTTTAGGGTTAGGGTTAGGTTTATTGTTAGCGTTAGGGTTAGGGTTACTGTTACGGTGAGGTTGAGGGTGAGGGTTAGGGTTAGGGTTAGGATTAGGATAGGGTTAGTGTTAGGGTGAGTGTAAGTGTTAGGATGAGCGTTAGGGTTAAGTTCAGGGTTAGGGTCAAGGTTAGGGTGAGGGTTAGGATTACGGTTAGGTTGAGGATTAGGATGAGGTTTAGGTTTTATGAGTAGGGTTAGCTTGAGGGCTAGTTTGAGGGTGAGGATTAGGGTTAGTGTTAGGGTAACGTTTAAGGTTAGGGTTAGGTTTATGGTGAGGGCTAGGATGAGGGTAAGGGTTACGGTGAAGTTGATGGTTTGGGTTAGGTTGAGGGTTAGGATTAGGGTTAGGGTGAGGGTGAGTGTTAGCATTAAGGTTAGGGTTAGGGTTAGGTTTAGGGTTAGGATTAGTGTTATTGTTAGGGTTCGGGTCAGAGTTATTGTTAGGGTGAGGGTGAGGGTTAGGTTTAGGGTTAGGGTGAGGTTTAGTTTTTGGGTTAGGATTAGGGTTAGGGTGAGGGTGAGGTTTAGGGTTAGTTGGACGGTTAGGTCGAGGGTTAGGTTTAGGGTCAGTTTTAGGGTTAAGGTTGGGGTGAGGGTTAGGTTGAGGTTTAGGGTTAGTGTTAGAGTTAGGGTTAGGATTAGGGTTAGGGTGAGGGTGAATGTGAGGTTTAGGGTTAGGCTTAGGCTTAGCTTAGGGTTAGGCTGAGGGTGAGGATGGGGGTGAGGATTAGAGTTACGGTGATGGTTAGTGTTAGGGTTAGTGTGAGTGTTAGGATGAGGGTTAGGGTTTGGATTAGGGTTAGGATAAGGGCCAGGGTGAGGGTGTGGTTTAGGGTAAGTGTTAGGCTTACGCTTAGGGTTAGGCTGAGCCTTTGGTTGAGGATAAGGGTTTAGGGTTAGGGTTAGGGTGAGGTTTAGTTTTAGGGTTAGGGTTAGAGTTAGGGTTAGGGTGAGGGTGAGGTTTAGGGGTAGAGTTAGGGTTAGGGTGAGGGTTAGGGTTAGGGTGAGTGTTAGGGTGGGTGTGACGGTAAGGGTAAAGTTGAGGGTTAGGCTGAGGATGAGGGTTATGATAAGGGTGATGGTTAGGGTTATGTTTAGGATGAGGGTTAGGGTGAGGTTTAGGTTTAGGGTGAGGGTTAGGGTGAGGTTTAGGTTTAGGGTGAGGGTTAGGGAGAAGGTGACAGTAAGGGTAAAGTTGAGGTTTAGGGTTAGGGTGAGGGTTAGTGTGAGCATTAGGGTTAGGGTTAGGGTGAGTGTGAGGCTTAGATTGAGGATTCATGTTAGGGTTAGTGTGAGGTTTAGGGTGAGGATGAGTGTTAGGTTTAGGTTGAGGGCTAAGGTCAGGGTGAGGGTGTTCCGGTGAGCTTAGAGTTATGGTGAGGGTTATGTTTAGGGTGAGGGTTAGGGTTAGGTTTAGGGTTATTGTTAGCGTTAGGGTTAGGGTTACGGTTACGGTGAGGGTCAGGGTGAGGGTTAGGGTTAGGGTTAGGATTAGGATTAGTGTTAGTGTTAGGGTGAGTGTAAGTGTTAGTATGAGGGTTAGGGTTAGGGTGAGGTTTATGGTTAGGGTTAGGGTTAGGTTGTGCGTGAGGTTTAGGTTTAGGTTGAGGGTTAGGGTTAGGGTTAGTGTTAGGGTGAGGTTAGGGTTAGGGTTAGTGTGAGGGTTAGGGTTGGAGTTAGGGTTAGTGTTAGGGTGAGGATAAGTGTTAAGTCAGGGTTTGGCTTAGGGTGAGGTTTATGGTTAGGTTGAGGGTTAAGATTAGGGTTAGGGTTATTGATAGTGTTAGGTTTAGGGTTAAGGTTATGGTGAGGGTGAGTGTGAGGGTTACGGTTAAGGTTAGCGTGAGGTTTAGGATTTGCATTAGAGTTAAAGTTAGGTTTTGGGTGGTGGTGCGGTTTAGGGTTAGAGTTAGGGTTAGGGTGAGGGTTAGGTTGAGGGTTAGGGTTATGGTTTGTGTTAGGGTTAGGGTTAGGTTGAGAGTTAATGGGCGTTTTAGGTTTAGGGTTAGGGTTAGTATTAGGGTTAGGGTGAGGGTGAGTGTTAGCATTAGGGTTATGGTTAGGGTTGGTTTTAGAGTTAGGATTACTGTTATTGTTAGGGTTAGGGTTAGAGTTATGGTGAGGGTGAGGGTGAGGGTGAGGGTTAGGTTTAGGGTTAGGGTGAGGGTGAGGTTTAGGGTTAGGTTTAGGTTTAGTTGGAGGGTTAGGTCGAGGGTTAGGGTTAGGGTTAGTTTTAGTGTTAAGATTAGGGTGAGGGTTAGGTTGAGGTTTAGGGTTAGTGTTAGAGTTAGGGTTAGGATTTGGGTTAGGGTGAGGGTGAGTGTGAGGGTTAGGGTTAGGCTTAGGCTTAGCCTTAGGGTTAGGCTGAGGGTGAAGGTGGGGGTGAGGATTAGAGTTAGGGTGATGGTTAGGGTTAGGGTTAGGGTGAGGGTTAGGATGAGGGTTAGTTTTAGGATTAGGGTTAGGTTGAGGGCTAGGGTGAGGGTGTGGTTTAGGGTAAGTGTTAGTCTTAGGCTTAGGGTTAGGCTGAGCGTTTGGTTGAGGATAAGGTTTAGGTTTAGGGTGAGGTTTAGTGTTAGGGTTAGGGTTAGATTTAGGTTTCGAGTGAGGGTGAGGTTTAGGGGTAGAGTTAGGGTTAGGGTGAGGGTTAGGGTGGGGGTTACGGTAAGGGTAAAGTTGAGGGTTAGACTGAGGGTGAGGTATGGAAAGGGTGAGGGTTAGGGTTAGGGTGAGGGTTAGGGTTAGGTTTAGAGTGAGAGTGAGGGTTATATTGAGGATAAGTGTTAGGGTTAGTGTGAGGTTTAGGGTGAGGATGAGGGTTAGGGTTAGGGTGAGGGCTAAGGTGAGGGTCAGGTTTAGGGTTAGTGTTAGGGTGAGGTTTAGTGTTAGGGTGATGGTTAGGGTTAGTGTGAGGGTTAGTGGCAGGGATAGGGTTAGTTTTAGGGTGAGGGTGTTAGGGTGAGCTTAGGGTTATGGTGAAGGTTATGGTTAGGGTGAGGGTTAGGGTCCTGCTTAGGGTTATTGTTAGCATTAGGGTTAGGGTTATAGTTACGGTGAGCATGAGGGTGAGGGTTAGGATTGGGGATAGGATTAGGATTAGGGTTAGTGTTAGGGTGAGGGTAAGTGTTAGTATGAGGGTTAGGGGTAGGGTGAGGATTATGGTTAGGGTTAGGGTTAAGTTGAGCGTGAGGATTAGGCTTAGGTTGAGATTTCGGTTTAGGCTTGTGGTTAGGGTGAGTTTAGGGTTAGGGTTTTTGTGAGGGTTAGTGTTCCGATTAGGGTTAGTGGTAGGGTGAGGGCAAGTTTTAGGGTGAGTTTTAGGGTTAGAGTTATGATTATGGTTAGGGTGAGGATTATGGTTAGGGTGAGGGTTAGGGTTATTGTTAGGGTTATGGTAGGTTTAGATTTAGGGTTAGGGTGAGTGTGAGGGTGAGATTTAGGGTTAGAGTTAGGGTTAGTGTTAGGGTTAGGGTTAGGGTGAGGGTTAGGGTTAGGCTTAGGCTGAGGTTAAGGCTTAGGCCGAGCATGAGGGTTCGGGTTAGGGTGAGGGTTAGGGTGATGTTTAGGGTTATGATTACTGTCAGGTTTACGATGAGGTTTTGGGTTAGCGTTAAGGTTAGGGTGAGTGTTAGGATGAGTGTTAGGTTGAGGGTTAGGGTTAGGAATAGGGTTAGGTTTAGGATTAGGGTTAGGGTGAGGTTGAGTGTGAGGCTTAGAGTTAGGTTTAGGTTTAGCCTGAGAGTTAGGGTGAGGGTTAGGGTTAGAGTTTGGTTTAGGGTGCAGTTGAGGTTGAGAATTAGGGTTAGGTTAAGGGTTAAATTTAGCGTTAGGTTTAGGGATAGGGTTAGTGTTAAGGTGAGAGATAGGGTTATGGTTAGGCTGAGGGTGACTGTGGGGGTGAGGATTAGAGTTAAGGTTAGGGTTAGGCTTAGGGTTAGGGTTAATGTTAGTGTTATGGTTAGGGTTAAGTTTGCGGTGAGGGTGAGGCTGAGGTTGAGGTTTAGTTTTAAGGTTAGGGTGAGGGTGAGGCTTAGGTTTAGAGTTAGGGTTAGGGTTAGGATTATTGTGAGGATTAGGGATTGATTTGCGGTGAGGTTGAGGGTGAGGGTGAAGGTTAGGGTTATGGTGAGTTTTAGGGTTATGTTTAGGGTTAGGGTGAGGGTGAGGTTTAGGGTTAGAGTTAGGGTTAGGGTGAGGAATCGGGTTAGTTTTAGGGTTGAGGTTATGGTGAGGTTGAGGTGTACGGTTAGAGTTATGCTTAAGGTGAGGCTGAGGGTGAGGGTGAGAGTTAGGGTTAGGATTAGGATTAGGGTAAGGGTTAAGGTGAGTGTGAGGGTTAGGGTTAGAGTTAGTATTAGGCTTAGGGTTACACTGAGGGCGAGGGTGAGTGTGAGGGTAAGGGTTAGGATTAGGATTATCGTGAGGGCTAGGGTTAGGTTGAGGTTTAATGTTAGGGTTAGGGTGAGAGTAAGGGCTAGGTTTAGAGTGAGAGTAGCGTTCGGGTTAAGTTTAGCGTTAGGTTGAGGGTTAGGGTTATGGTTACAGTGAGGTTGAGGGTTAGGGTTAGGTTGAGGTTTAGTGTTAAGATTAGGCTTAGGGTGAGGGTCAGGGTTAGGGTTAGGGTAAGGGTTAAGGTGAGGGTGAGGTTTAGGGTTAGCTTGAGTGTTAGGGTTAGGATTTGTGTTAGGGTGAGGACTAGGGTGAGGGTGAGGGTTAGGTTAAGGTTTTGGCTTAGGCTTAGTGTTAAACTGAGCATGAGGGTGAGGGTTAGAATTGGGGTGAGATTTAGGGTTAGGGTTATGGGGAAGGTCAGGATGAGGGTTAGGGTTAGGATTAGGTTTAGGGTGAGGGCTAGGGTGAGGGTGATGTTTAGGGTGAGATTTAAGGTTAGGGTTAGGTTTAGGGTTCGGGTGAGGGTGAGGTTTAGGGTTAGATTTAGGGTTAAGTTGAGGCTGAGGTTTAGCATTAGGGTTAGGGTTAGGATTAGGATTAGGGTAAG
Organism: Dipodomys merriami; assembly: GCF_024711535.1. Lineage (NCBI taxonomy): Eukaryota > Metazoa > Chordata > Mammalia > Rodentia > Heteromyidae > Dipodomys > Dipodomys merriami. The sequence continues at coordinate 1,292,414 of NW_027206390.1, forward strand.
GGTTAGGGTGATTGTGAGGGTTAGGGTTTGGGTGTGTTTTTGGCTTATTGTTACACTGAGGGTGAGGGTGAGGGTGAGGGTTAGGTTTAGGATTAAGGTTAGAGTGAGGGTGAGTGTGTGTGTTAGGGTTAGGTTTAGGGTTAGGCTTAGGTTTAGGCTGACGGTCAGGTTCAGATTGAGGTTTAGGGTTAGTGTGAGTGTTAGGTTAAGGGTTAGGGGGAGGGTTAGGATGAGGGCAAGGGTTAGGATAAGGATTAGGGTGAGGGCTAGGGTGAGGGTGAGTTTTAATGTTAGGGTTAAAGTCAGAGTTAGGGTTAGGGTAAGAGTAAGATTCTGGTTAAGTTTACGGTTAGGGTGAGGGTTAGGGTAAGGGTTACGGTGAGGTTGAGGGTTAGGATTAGGTTCAGGTTTAGGGTTAAGATTAGGGTTAGGGTGAGGGTGAGTGTTCTGCTTAGGGTAAGGTTTACAGTGAGGGTGAGGGTGAGGGTTAGGGTTAGTGTTAGTGTTAGGTTTAGTGTTAGGGCTAGGGTTAGAGTTAGGATTAGGGTGAGGGTGAGGTTTATGTGTAGAGTTAGTGTTAAGGTGAGGGTTAGGCTTAGGGTGAGGGTTAGGTTGGGGGTGACAGTAAGGGTAAGGTGAGGATTAGGCTGAAGGTGAGGGTTACGATATGTGTAAGGTTTAGAGTTAGGGCGAGGGTTAGGTTTAGGGTTAGGGTGAGGGTGAGGGTTAGATTGAGGATTAGTGTTCGGGTTAGTGTGAGGTTTACTGTGAGGATGAGTATTAGGGTTAGGGCTAGGGTTGGGTTGAGGTTTAGGATTAGTGTTAGGGTGAGGTATAGGGTTAGGGTGATAGTTAGGGTTAGTGTGAGGCTTAGTGTTCGGGTTATGGTTAGTGTTAATGTGAGGGTAAGTGTTAGGGTGAGGGTTAGGTTTAGGGTGAGGGTAATGGTTACGGTTAGGGTTAGGGTTAGGGTTAGGGTTTTTGTTAGGGTTAGGGTTAGGATTATGGTTACTGTGAGGGTGAGGGTTAGGGTTAGGATTAGGGTTAAGGTTAGTGTTAGGGTGAGGGCAAGTTTTAGGGTGAGGGTCAGGGTTAGGTTTAGGGTTACGTTGAGCGTGAGGTTTAGGGTTATGTTGAGGGTTAGTGTTAGGGTTAGGGTTAGGGTGAGGCTAGGGTTAGGGTTATTGTGAGGGTTAGTTTTAGGGTTCAGGTTTGTGTTAGGGTGAGGGTAAGTGTTAGGGTGAGGTTTAGGGTTAGGGTGAGGATTATGTCTAGGGTGAGGGTTAGGGTTATTGTTAGGGTTAGGGTTAGGATTAGAGTTAGGGTTAGGGTGAGGGTGGGGTTTAGGGTTAGAGTTAGGGTTAGTTTTAGGGTTATTGTTAGTGTGAGGGTTAGGGTTATGGTTAGGCTTAGGCTTAGGCTTAGGCCGAGCATGAGGGTGAGGTTTAGGGTTCGGGTTAGTGTGAGGATTAGGGTTATGGTTAGTTTCAGGTATACGATGAGGTTTAGCGTTAGGTTGAGGGCTAGGGTGAGAGTTAAGTTGAGGGTAGGATTAGGGATAGAGTTAGGTTTAGGATTAGGGTTAGGGTGAGGTTGAGTGTGAGGCTTAGTTTTAGGGTTAGCCTTAGGCTTAGAGTTAAGGTGAGGGTTAGGGTTACGGTTTGGGTTAGGGTGCAGGTGAGGCTGAGGATTAGGGTTAGGTTTAGGGTTAGATTTAGGGTTAGGTATAGCGTTAGGATTAGTGTTAGGGTTATTGTTAGGGTTAAGGTGAGGTTTAGGGTTAGGGTTAGGCTTAGGGTTAGGGTTAGGCTGAGCAGGAGGTTGAGGGTGAGGGTTAGCGTTAGGGTGATGGTTAGGTTTTAGGTTAGGGTGATGGTTAGGATGAGGTTTAGGGTTAGGGTGAGGGTTAGGCTGAGGATGATGGTAAGGGTAAAGGTGAGGTTTAGGCTGAGGGTGAGGGTTAAGATAAGTTTGAGGATTAGAGTTACGTTTAGGGCTAGGTTAATGTTTAGGTTTAGGGTTAGGGTGAGGGTTAAATTGACGATTAGTTTTAGGTGAGTGTGAGGTTTAGGGTGAGGATGTGGGTTAGGGTTAGGATGAGGGTAAGGTTTAGAATTAGGGTTAGGGTGAGGGCTAGGGTGAGGGTGAGGGTTGGGGTTAGGGTTAGGGTGAGGTTTAGGATTAGGGTGAGGGTTATGGTTAGTGTGAGGGTTAGTGTTAGGGTTAGGGTTAGTGTTAGGGTGAGGGTAAGTGTTAGCGTGAGGTTTTGGGTTAGGGTGAGCGTAATGGTTAGGGTGAGGTTTAGGGTTATTGTTAGGGTTAGTGTTAGAGTTATGGTTAGGGTGATGGTGAGATTTAGGTTTAGATTTAGGGTTAGGGTTAGGGTTAGGGTTTGGGAGAGTTAGGGTTAGGGTTAGGCTTAGGCTTACGCTTAGGCTTAGGCGGAGCATGAGGGTGAGGATTAGGTTTCGGGTTAAGCTTAGGGTTAAGGTTAGGGTTAGGGCTAGGGTTAGGGTGAGGGCTAGGGTGAGGGTTTGTGTTAGGGTTAGAGTTAGGGTTACTGTGAGGGTTAGGGTTAGGGTTAGGCTTAAGGTTAGGCTGAGGGTTAGGCTGAGGTTGAGGGTGCTGGTTAGGATTAGGGTTAGGTATAGGGTTAGGCTTATGGTTAGGGTTATTGTAAGTGTTATGGTTATGGTTATTGTTGCCCTGAGGGTGAGGCTGAGGGTGAGGGTTAGGGTAAGTGTTAGGGTTAGTGTTATTGTTAGGGTTAGGGTTAGAGTTACGGTGAGGTTGAGGGTGAGAGTGAAGGTTAGGGTAAGGGTAAGGTTTAGGGTTAGGGTCATTGTTAGGGAGAGGTTGAGGTTTAGTGTTAGAGATAGGGTTAGGGGGAAGGTTAGGGTGAGGTTTAGGGTTAGGCTTAGTGATAGGGTGAGGGTGAGGGTGTGGGTGAGAATTAAGTTTAGGGTGATGGTTCACGTTAGGGTTAGGGTGAGGGTTAGGCTGAGGTTGAGGGTGGGGCTTAGGATTAGGGTTAGGTATAGGGTTAGGTTTAGGGTTAGAGTTATTGTAAGTGTTATGATTATGGTTAAGATTGCCGGGAGGGTGAGGCTGAGGGTTAGGGTTAGGGTAAGTGTTAGGGCTAGTGTTATTGTTACGGTTAGGGTTAGAGTTACGGTGAGGTTGAGGGTGAGAGTGAAGGTTAGGGTAAGGGTGAGGTTTAGGGTTAGGGTTATTGTTAGGGAGAGGTTGAGGTTTAGGGTTAGAGTTAGGGTTAGGAGGAGGGTTAGTGTGAAGTTTAGGGTTAGGCTTAGGGTTAGGCTGAGGGTGAGGGTGTGGGTGAGAATTAAGGTTAGGATGATAGTTCACGTTAGGGTTAAGGTGAGGGTGAGATTTAGGCTTAGAGTTAGGGTTTGTGTTAGCGTTAGGGTGAGGGTTAGGGTTAGGGTTAGGCTTAGGCTTAGGCTTAGGCTGAGAATGAGGGTTAGGTTTAGGGTTCGGGTTACGGTGAGGGTTAGGGTTGTGTTTAGTGTCAGGTTTTGGATGAGGTTTAGGGTTAGGGTTAGGGTGAGTTTGAGGGCTAGGATGAGGGTGAGGGTTAGGGTTAGGATTAGGATTAGGCTTAGAGTTAGGGTGATGATTAGGGTTAGAGTTTGGGTTAGGGTGCAGGTGAGGCTGAGGATTAGGGTTAGGTTTAGGATTAGATTTAGGGTTAGGTTTAGAGTTAGTGTTAGTGTTAGTGTTAGTATTAGGTTAGGGTTAGGCTGAGGGTGAGGTTTAGGGCTAGGGTTAGGGTGAGGGTTAGGGTTAGGGTTAGGGTGAGATTTAGGATTCGGGTTAATTTTATGTTTAGGGTGAGGGTTAGGGTAAGGGTTACAGTGAGGGTGAGGGTTAGCATTAAGGATAGGGTTAGTTTGAGGATTAGGGTTAGGGTGACGGTGAGTGTGAGGGTTAAGGTTAAAGATATTGTTAGGCTGAGAGTTATGGTGAGGGTTAGGGTTAGGGTAAAGGTGAGGCTGAGTATTAGGTTTAGATGTAGGGTTAGGTTGAGGGTTAGGGTTAGTGTTTGGGTTAGGGTTAGGGTTACAGTGAGGGTTATGGTTAGGGTTAGGCTTAGGCTTTGGGTTAGGCTGAGGGTGAGAGTGGGGTGAGGATTAGAGTTAGGGTTAGGGTTAGGCTTAGGGTTAGGTTTATTGTTAGTGTTATGGTTAGGGATTAGTTTGTGGTGAGGCTGAGGCTGAGGGTGAGGGTTAGGGTTATGGTTATGGTTATGGTTAGTGTTATTGTTAGGGTTAGGTTTAGAGTTATGGGGAGGTTGAGGGCGAGGGTGAGTGTTAGGGTTTGGGTGAGGTTTAGGGTTAGGGTTAAGGTTAGGGTGAGGGTGAGGTTGAGGTTTAGGGTTAGAGTTATGCTTAGGGGAGGGTTAGGGTGAAGTTTAGTGTTAGGGTTAGCGTTAAGGTTAGGGTGTGGGTGAGGGTTAGGTTGAGGTTTATGGATAGGGTTAGGTTTAGGACTAGGGTTAGGGTGAGGGTGAGGGTGAGGGTTCGGGTGAGGCTTAGGCTTAGGCTTAGGGTTAGGCTGAGGGTGAGGATGGGGGTGAGGATTAGGGTTATGGTGACAGTTAGAGTTAGGATTAGGGTGAGGGTTCGGATGAGGTTTAGGGTTAGGATTATGGTTAGGCTGAGTGCTAGGGTGAGTGGGAGGGTTAGGGGAAGGTTTAGGCTTAGGCTTAGGGTTAGGCTGAACGTGAGGTTGAGGGTGAAAGTTAGGGATAGTGTGATGGTTAGGTTTACGGTTAAGGTGACGGTTAGGATGAGGTTTAGGATTAGGGTGAGGGTTAGTCTGAGGATGATGGTAAGGGTAAAGGTGAGGTTTAGGCTGAGGGTGAGGCTTAAGATAAGTGTGAGCGTTAGGGTTAGGTTTAGGGCTAGGGTAAGGGTTAGGGTTAGGGTTAGGATGAGGGTTAAATTGAGGATTAGGTTTAGGGTGAGTGTGAGGTTTAGGGTGAGGATGAGGGTTAGGCTTAGGGTGAGGGTAAGGTTTAGAATTAGGGTTAAGGAGAGGGCTAGGGTGAGGGTGAGGGTTGGGGTTAGTGTTAGGGTGAGGTTTAGGATTATGGTGAGGGTTAGGGTTAGTGTGAGGGTTAGTGTTATGGTTAGGGTTAGTGTTAGGGGGAGGGTAAGTGTTAGGTTGAGTGTTAGGGTTAGGGTGAGCATTATGGTTAGTGTGAGGTTTAGGGTTATTTTTAGGGTTAGGTTTAGGGTTATACTTAGGGTTAGGGTGAGGGTGAGATTTAGGTTTAGAGTTAGGTTTAGGGTTATGTTTAGGGTTAGGGAGGGTTAGGGTTAGGGTTAGGCTTAGGCTTACACTTAGACTTAGGTGGAGCCTGAGGATGAGGATTAGGTTCAGGGTTAGGCTTAGGGTTTGGGTTAGGGTTAGGGTCAGGGTTAGGATGAGGTTTAGGATTAGGATTAGGGTTAGGGTGATGGCTAGGGTGAGGGTTAGGGTGAGGGTTAGGGTTAGGGATAGGGTTAGGTTTAGGATTAGGGTTAGGGTGTGAGTGAGTGTGAGGATTAGGTTTAGGTTTAGGGTAAGACTGAGAGTTAGCCTGACTGTTAACATTAGGGTTTGGGTTAGGGTGAGTGTGAGTCTGAGGATTAGGTTTGGGTTTAGGGTTACATTTAGGGCTAGGTTTAGGGTTAGGGTTTGTTTTAGGGTTAGGGTTAGGGTTACGGAGAGGGTTAGGGTTAGGGTTAGGCTTAGGCTTAGGGTTAGGCTGAGGGTGAGCGTGGGGGTTAGGATTAGGGTTAGGGATAGGGTTAGGCTTAGGGTTAGTGTTATTGTTAGTGTTTGGTTATGGTTTAGTTTGCCGTGAGGGTGAGGCTGAGGGTGACGGTTAGGGTTAGGGTTAGGGCTAGTGTTATTTTTAGGGTTAGGGTTAGAGTTACGGTGAGTTTGAGGGTGAGGGTGAAGTTTATGGTTAGGTTGAGGTTTAGGGTTAGGGTTATTGTTAGGCAGAGGGTGAGGTTTAGTGTTAGAGTTAGGGTTAGGGGGAGGGTTAGGGTGAGGTTTAGGGTTAAGCTTAGGTTTAGGCTGAGGGTGAGGGTGTTGGTGAGGATTAGGGTTAGGGTGATGGTTCGGGTTAGGGTTATAGTGAGGGTTACATTGAGCGTGAGTGTTAGGTTTAGGTTGAGGGTTAGGTTTAGTATTAGACTGAGGTTATGGTTAGTGTTAGTATGAGGGTTAGTGTTAGGGTTAGGGTTAGTGGTAGCGTGAGGGTAAGTTTTAGGGTGAGGTTTAGCTTTAGGGTGAGGATTATGGTTAGGGTGAGGGTTAGGGTTATTGTTAGGGTTAGCGTTAGAGTTAGGGTTAGGTTGAGGGTGAGATTTAGGGTTAGGGTTAGGGTTAGTGTTAGGGTTAGGATGAGGGTTAGGGTTAGGCTTACGCTTAGGCTTAGGCTGAGCATGAGGGTGAGGGTTAGGTTTTGGGTTAAGATGAGGGTTACGGATATGGTTAGTGTCAGGTTTAGGATGAGGATTAGGGTTAGGGTTAGGGTGAGGGCTAGGGTGAGGGATAGGGTGAATGTTAGGGTTAGGGATAGGGTTAGGTTTAGGATTAGGGTTAGGGTGAGGGTAAGTGTGAGGCTTAGGGTTAGGGTTAGGATTACGCTTAGAGTTAGGGTGAGGGTTAGGGTTAGAGTTTGGGTTAGGGTGCAGGTGAGGCTGAGGATTAGGGTTAGGTTTAGGGTTAGATTTAGGGTTAGGTTTTGGTTTAGGGTTAGTGTTAGGGTTAGGGTTTGGTTTAGGTTAGGCTGAGGGTGACTGTGGAGGTGAGGATTAGAATTAGGGTTAGGGTTAGGCTTAGGATTAGGGTTATTGTTAGTGTTAGGGTTAGGGATAAGTGTGTTGTGAGGGTTAGGGTTAGGGTTAGGTTTAGGGTTAGTATTATTGTTAGGTTTAGGGCTAGATTTACGGTGAGGTTGAGGGTGAGGATGAAGGTTAGGGTTAGGGTGAGTTTTAGGGTTAGAGTTAGGGTTAGGGTGAGGGTGAGCATTAAGGTTAGAGTTAGGGTTAGGGTGAGGGTTAGTGTGAGGATTTGGGTTAGGGTTAGGGTGAGGGTGAGGCTTAGGTTGAGGTTAAGAATAGTGTTAAGTTTAGGATTAGAGTTAGGGTGAGTGTGAGTGTGAGGGTTCGGGTGAGGGTTAGGCTTAGGCTTAGTGTTAGGCTGAGGTTGAGGGTTAGGGTGAGGGTGAGGGTTAGGGTGAGGGTTAGGGTTAGGGTGAGGTTTAGGGTTAGGGTTAGGGTTAGGATGAGTTAGTTTTAGGGTTAGGGTTATGATGAGGGTGAGGTTTAGAGTGAGGGTGAGGGCTAGGTTTTGGGTTAGGGTGAGGTGTAGGTTTAGTGTGAGGGTTATGGTTAGGGTTATATTTAGGGTGAAGTTTAGGGTAATGTTTAGGGTGAGGGTTATGGTGAGAGTGAGGGTTAGGGTTAGGGGTTGGGTTAGGCTTACAGTTAGGGTCAGGCTGAGGGTTAGGTTTAGGGTTAGGGTGAGGGTGAGTGTGAGCGTTAGGGTTAGGATTAGGGTGAGAGATAGGTTTAGGGTGAGGGTTAGGTGTAGGGTGAGGGTGAGGGTGTGGGTGAGGTTGAGGGTTAGGGTTAGTAATAGAGTTAGGGTTAGGGTTAGGCTGAATGTGAGGGTGAGAGTGAGGGTGAGGGTTACTGTTAGGTTGAGGGTTAGGGTTAGTCTGAGGGTTTGTTTGAGTGTGAAATTTTGGCTTAGGGTTAGGATAAGATTGAGAGCTAGGGTGATGTTGAGGGTTAGGGTTAGCATTAGGTTTAGGGTGAGTGTTAGGGTTAGGGTTAGGGTGAGGGTTAGTGTGAGTCGTATCGCTAGGTTTAGGGTGAGAGCTAGGTTTAGTGTGAGGGTTAGGGTTAGGGTTAGAGTTAGGGTGAGGGTAATTGTTAGGGTGAGGTTTAGGGTGAGAGTGAGGGTTAGGGTTATCGTGAGTGTTAAGGTGAGGGTGAGGGTAAGGGTGAGGGTGAGGGTGAGGTTAATGTGAGCGTGAGTGTTAGGGTTAGGGTTAGGGTTATCGTTAGGATGAGGGTGAGGGTGTGGTTTAGGGTTAGGAATAGGATTAGGGTTGGGGTTAGACAGGTTGAGCTTGAACCTGAGGGTTAGGGTTAGGGTGAGGGTTAGGGTTAGCGTTAGGGTTAGGGTGAGGATTTGGGTTAGCTTTAGTGTGAGGGGTAGGTTTAGGTTAAGGGTGACGGTTAGGGTTAGTGTGAGGATTAGGTTGAAGGTGAGGGTTAGGGTGAGGGTGAGGATTACTATGAGGGTTAAGATTAGGTGTAGGGTGAGGGTTAAGGTTAGGGAGATATTTAGGGTGAGGGTGAGGGTTGGGTGAGGGTTCGGGTTCGGGTGAGTGTTCGGGTTAAGTTGTGGGTGAGGGTTAGGTTTAGGGTGAGGGTTGGGTGCCAGTGAGGATTAGGGTGAGGTTGAGGGTTAGGGTTTGGTTTAAGGTGAGGGTTAGAGTGAGGGTTAGGGTTAGGGTGAGGGTTAAGGTGAGTTGTAGGGTTAGGGTTATAGTGAGGGTTAGGGTTATTGTGAGGGTTAGGGTTAGATTTAGGGTTAGGGTTAGTGTGAGGATAACGGTTAGGGTGAGGGTGACGGTTAAGGTTAGCATTAGATTTAGGGTGAGGTTACGGTTAGGGTGAGTGTGAGGGTTAGGATTAGGGATATGGTGAGGGTTAGGTTTAGGCTAACGTTTAGAGTTTGGGTTAGGGTTAAGGTGAGGATGAGGCTGAGGGTTAGGATTAGGTTTAGGCTTAGGGTGAGGGTGATGGTGAGGCTTAGGTTTAGGATTAGAGTTAGGTTTAGGGTTATGCTTAGGTTGAGTTTGAGGGTAAGGTTGAGTTTTAGAGTGAGGGTGAGGGTGAGGGTTAGGGTGAGGTTTAGTGTTAGTGTGAAGATTAGGGTGAGGTTGAGGTTTAGGGTGAGGGTGAGGGTTCGCGTGAGGGTGAAGGTAAGGGTGTGTGTGAGGGTTAGGGTTAGGGTGACGGTTAGGGTGACGGTGAGGGTTAGTGTAAGTGTTAGGTTTAGGGTTATGTTTAGCATTCCAGTGAGGGTTAGGGTTAGGTTTATTGTTAGGGTGAGGGTGAGGGTTAGGGTTAGGATGAGGGTTACGTTTAGGGTTAGGGTGAGTGTTAGAGTGAGGGTTAGGGGTAGAGTTATGGTGAGAGTAAGGATTAGGGTGAGGGTGAGGGTGAGAGTGAGGGTTAGGGTTAGCGTTCGCCTGAGGGCTAGGGTTGGGTGAGGGTGAGGGTTAGGGTGAGGGTTAGGTTTAGGGTTAGGGTTAGGTTAAGTGTGAGGGTTAGGGTTAGGTTTAGCGTTAGATTTAGGTTGAGGGTAAGGGTTAGGGTGAGGTTTAGGTTGAGGGTGAGGTGTAGGGTTAGCGTTAGTGTTAGGGCGAGGGTTAAGGTGAAAGTTAGGGTTTGGGTTAGGGTGAGGGTTAGTGTTAGGGTTAGGGTGAGGTTTAGGGATAGGGTGAGGGTTAGGGTTAGGGTTATGGTGAGGGTTAGGTTTAGGATTAGGGTGAGGGTGAGGGTTAGGGTTAGGGTGAGGGTGAGGGTTAGGTTGAGGGTTAGGGTGAGGGTGAGTGTTAGGCTTAGCATAAGGTATATGGTGAGTGTGAGTGTAAGAGGTGAGGGTGATGGTAAGAGTTAGCTTTAAGGTTATTCCGAGGGTGAGGGTGAGGCTGAGGATTAGGGTTAGGGTGAGGGTTAGGTTTACTGTGAGGGTTATGGTTAGGGTTAGCGTTAGGGGGAGGGTGAGGGTAAGGTTTGGCATGAGTGTTAGGGTGGGTGTGAGGTTTAGGGTTAGGGTTAGGGTTAGGTTGAGGTTTATGGTTAGCGTTAGGGTTAGGGTGTGTGTTAGGTTTAGGGATAGGGTTAGGATGAGGGTTAGGTTTAGGGTTAGGTGAGGGTTAGGTTTACTGTGAGGGTTATGGTTAGGGTTAGCGTTAGGGGGAGGGTGAGGGTAAGGTTTGGCATGAGTGTTAGGGTGGGTGTGAGGTTTAGGGTTAGGGTTAGGGTTAGGCTTACGGTTAGGGTGAGGCTGAGGGTTAGGTTTAGGCTGAAGGATAGGGTGACAGTGAGTGTTAGCGTGAGGGTGGGGGTTAGGTTTAGGTTTAGGGTGAGGGTTAGGTTTAGGATGAGTGTTAGGTTGAGGGCTAGGTTTAGGGTTATGGTGAGGGTTAGGGTTAGTTTGAGGGTTAGGGTTAGAATTAGGCTTAGGTTGAGGTTGAGGGTAAGGGTCAGGTTAGGGTTAGGGTGAGGGTTAAGGTTAGGTTTACGGTGAGGGGTGATGGTTAGGATGAGGGTTACGGTTAATATTATGGTTAGGTGGAGGGCTTGCATGAGGGCGAGGGTTAGGGTGTGGGTGAGTGTGAGGGTGAGGGTTTAGGAAGTAAGGGTTAGGTAGTTTGGTTAGGGTTAAGGATAGGGTGAGGTTTAGGGTGAAGTTGAGGGTTAGGGTGAAGGTGAGGGATAGGGTGAAGGTTAGGATTAGGGTTAGGGTGAGGGTGAGGTTTAGGGTGAGGGTTAGGGTGAAAGTGAGGATTAGTGTGAGGTTGAGGGTTAGGGATAGGGTTAGGGTGAGGGTTAGGGTTAGGGTGAGTTGTGGGTTTAGGGTTAGGGTTAGGGTTAGGGTTATTGTGAGGGTTAGGGTTAGAATTAGGGTTAGGGTTAGTGTGAGGGTAATGGTTAGGGTGAGGGTTAGGATGAGGGTGAGGGTTAGGGTTAGTATTAGGTTTAGGGTGAGGGTTAGGGTTATAGTTAGGGTTAGGTTAGGGTGAGGTTGAGGGTTAGGGTGAGGGTGAGGATTAGGGTTAGGATGAGTGTTAGGGTGAGGCTGAGGGTTAGGGTTAGAATTAGGGTTAAGGTGAGGTCTAGGGTTAGGGTGAGGGTTAGGGTTACGGTGAGGGTGAGGTTTAGGGTTAGGGTTACTGTTAGTGTGAGGGTTAGGGTTAGGTCTAGGATGAGGGATAGGTTTAGGGTTAGGGTGAGGGTAAGGATTAGGGTGAGGGTTAGGGTGAGGTTGAGGGTCTGGGTCAGGGTTAGTGTTAGGGTTAGGTTTAGGGTGAGGGTTAAAGTGAGGGTTAGGATTAGGGTGAGGGTGAGGGTTAGGTTTGGGGTAAGGGCTTGTGTGAGGGCGACGGTTAAGGTGAGGGTGAGGGTGAGGTTGAGGGTTATGGTCAGGATTAGGGTTAGGGTGAGGGCTTTCATGAGGTCGAGGATTAGGTTAGGGTGAGGGTGAGGGTTAGGATGAGGGTGAAGGTTAGGGTGAGGGTGATGGTTAGGGTGAGGGTTATGGTGAGGGCTAGCTTGAGGGTTAGGGTTAGGGTTACGGTGAAGATTACGGTGAGGTTTAGGTTGAGGTTGATGGTTAGGGTTAGTGTGAGCATAAGGATTAGTGTGAGGGTTAGGGTTAGGATTAGGTTTAGGGTGAGTTCTAGGGTGAGGGTTAGGGTTAGGTTTAGGGTTAGTGTGAGGGTTAGAGTGAGGGCTAGGTGTAGGGTTAGGGTAAGTGTAAGGGTTAGGTTGTGGGTTAGGGTGAGCGTGAGGATTATGGTGAGTGTGAGTGTTGTGGTGAGTGTTACTGTGAGGGTTAGGGTCAGGGTTAGGGTAATGTATTAGGTGAGGCTGACGGTTAGGGTTAGGGTTAGGGTGAGCGTTAATGTGAGGGTGAGGGTTATGGGTAGGATTAGGGTTAGGGTGAGGGCTTGCGTGTGGGCGAGGGTTAGGGTGAGGGTGAGGGTGAGGGTTTCGTTAGGTAAGTGTTAGGGTTAGGGATAGGGTGAGGATTAGGGTCATGTTGAGGGTTAGGGTGAGGGTGAGGGTTAGGGTGAGGGTTAGGAATAGGGTTAGGGTGATTGTTAAGTTTGGGGTGATGTTTAGGTTGAGGGTGAGGGTTGGGTGAGGGTGAGGGTGAAAGTTAGCTGGTGGGTGAGGGTTAGGTTTAGGGTGAGCGTTAGGGTGATAGTGAGTGTTAGGGCGAGGGTGGGGGTTAGGTTTAGGGTTAGGGTGAGGGTTAGTGTTAGTTTGAGTGTTAGGGTGAGCGGTAGGTTTAGGGTTATGGTGTGTGTTAGGGTTAGTGTGATGGTTAGGGTTAGAGTTAGGGTTAGGGTTAGTGTGAGGATAAGGGTTAGGGTGATGGTTAGGGTGAAGGTGAGGGTTAGGGTTAGCGTTAGGTTTAGGGTGAGGGTGAGGGTTAAGGTTAGGGTTAGGGTTAGGGTGAGCTTGAGGGTTACGATTAGGGTTAGGGTGAGGCTTAGGGTTAGGCTAAGTTTTAGGGTTAGGTTTAGGGTTTATGTGAGCATGAGGCTGAGTTTTAGGGTTAGGGTTAGGGTTAGGGTGAGGGTGATGGTGAGGCTTAGGTTTAGGATTAGGGTTAGTTTTAGGGTTAGGCTTAGTGTGAGGGTGAGGGTAAGGGTGAGTTATAGGGTGAGGTTCAGGGCGAGGGTTAGGGTTAGGGTGAGGTTTAGGTTTAGTGTGAAGTTTAGGGTGCGTTTGAAATTTAGGGTGAGGGTTCAGGTTCGGGTGAAGGTGAAGGTGAGGGTGTGGGTGAGGGTTAGGGTTAGTTTGAGGGTAATGGTTAGGGTGAGAGTTAGGATGAGGGTGAGCGTTAGGGTTAGTGTTAGATTTAGGGTGAGGGTTAGGGTTAAGGTTAGGGTTAGGGTTAGGGTGAGTATGAGGGTTAGGATTAGGGATAGGATGAGGGTTAGGTTTAGGCTAAGGTTTAACGTTCGGGTTAGGGTTAGGGTGAGGTTTAGGTTGAGGGTTAGGGTGAGGGTGAGTGTTAGGTTTAGCATTAGGGATATAGTGAGTGTGAGTGTAAGAGGTGAGGGTGAGGGTAAGTCTTAGCGTTAAGGTTAGTCTGAGGGTGAGGGTGAGGCTGAGGGTGAGGGTTATAGTGAGGGTAAGTGTTAAGATGAGGGTTAGTTTAAGGGTTAGGGTTAGGCTGAGGGTGAGGGTTCGGGTTCGGATTAGTGTTAGGGTTAGGGTTAGGCTGAGGATGAAGGTGAGGGTGACAGTTAGCATTAGGTTTAGGGTTAGGGTGCGGGTTAGGGTGAGGGTGAGGGTTAGGGTGAGCGTGAGGGTGAGGGTGAGGGTTTCGGTTAGGTAAGGTTAGGGTTAGGCTGAGGGTTAGGGTAAGGGTTAGGGTTAGGGTGATGAGGGCTAGGGTTAGTGTGAGGGTTAAGGTGTGGGTGAGGGTTACGGGTAGGGTGAGTGTTAGGGTAACGGTGAATGTTACGGTGACGGTGAAGGTTAGGGTTAGGTTTAGGGAGAGGGTTAGGATTAGGGTTAGGGTTAGGGTGAGGGGTAGGATTAGGGTTAGGTTTAGATTGAAGTTTAGGGTTAGGGTTAGGTTGAGGGTAAGGTTTAGTGTGAGGGTTAGGGTGAGGGTGAGTGTTATGATTAGTGTTAGGGTGAGGGTGAGGTTTACGGTTAGTGTTAGTGTTAGGGGTTTGGTTAGGCTGAGGGTGAAGGTGAGGGTGAGGATTAGCATTAGGGTGAGGGTTAGGGTTATGGTTAGGGTGAGGGTGAGGGTTATGTTTAGTGTTAGGATTAGAGTTAGGTTTAGGTTTAGGTTGAGGGTGATGGTGAGGGTGAGGGTTAGGGTTAGGGTTAGGGTTAGGGTGAAGGTTAGGTTGAGGCCACGTTTGAGGGTGAAGTTTAGGGTGAGGGTGAGGGCTAGGGTTAGGGTTATTGTTAGCTTGAGGGTTAGCTTGAGGTTTAGGGTTAGGTTTAGGGGATGGGTTATGGTGAGGGTTATTGTTAGGTTGAGGATTAGGGTGCGGTTGTGGATTAGGGTTAGGGTTAGGTTTAGGGTTAGGTTGAGGGTGAGTGTTAGGATTAGGGTTAGGGTGAAGGCTAGGGTGATGTTTAGGGTTACGGTTAGGATAAGTGTGAGGGGTAGTTTTAGGGTTAGGTTGAGGGTTAGGTTTAGTGTGAGCATTAGGGTTAGGTTTAGGGTGAGGGTGAAGGTTAGGGTTAGGGTTAGGGTTAGGTTTAGGATGAGGGTGAGGGTTAGTGTTAGGGTTAGGGTGATGGTTAAGGTGAGGGTTAGGGTGAGGTTTAGGGTTAAGGTTAGGGTTACGGTGAGGGTTAGGCTGAAGCTAAGGTTTAGGGTGATTGTAAGGGTTATAATGAGGGTTAGGGTGAGAATGAGTTTTAGGGTTATCATGAGTGTTAGTGTGAGGGTTAGGGTGAGGGCTAGGGTTAGGGCTAGGGTGAGGTTGAGGTTAGGGTAGGGTGAGGGTGAGGGTGAGGTTGAGTGTGAGGGTTAGGTTTAGGGATAGCCTGAGAGTGAGGTTGAGGGTTAGGATTAGGGTTAGGTTGATATTTAGGGTGAGGGTGAGTGATAGGTTGAGGGTGAGTGTTAGGGTGACAGTGAGGGCTACGGTGTGGGTGAGCGTTAGGGTTAGGCTGAGGGTGATAGTTAGGGTTAGGGTTAGGGTTTCGGTTAGGGTGAGGGTAGGGTTAGAATTAGGGTGAGGGTTAGGGTTTGTGTGAGGGTTAGCGGTAGGCATAATGATAGGGTGAGGGTTAAGTTGAGTGTTAGTTTTAGGGTGAGGGTTAGGGTGAGGGTTAAGGTTAGGGTTACTGTGAGGGTTAGGGTCAGCGTTAGTGTTAGGGTTAGGGGTAGGTTTAAGGTTACATTGAGGGTTCTGGTTAGCGTTAGGTTTAGTGTGAGAGTTACGGTCAGGGTTAGGGTTAGGGTTAGGGTGAGGATAAGAGTTAGGGTGAGGGATAGGGTGAGGGTGAGTGTTAGGGTTAGGGTGAGGGTAAGTGTTAGGATTAGGGGTTGGGTGAGGGCTAGCGTGAGGATGAGGGTAAGGGTTAGGGTTAAGGTGAGGGTTACGGTGAGGGGTAGGTTTAGGGTTATGGTGAGGGTTAGGTTTAGTGTGAGGTTTAGGGTAAGGGTTAGGGGTAGGGTTAGGGTGAGGGTAAGGGTAGAGTGAGGTGATTGTTAGGATTAGGGGTAGTGTGAGGGCCAGGGTGAGGGTGAGGGTTAGGGTTAGGGTGAGGCATAGGGTTAAGGTTAGGGTGAGGGTTAGGGTTAGGGTTAGGGTGAGGGTTAGGGTTAGGTTTAGGATGAGGGTTAGAATGAGGCGTAGCGATAGGGTTAGGGTGAGGTTTAGGGTTAGTGTGAGTGTTAGGGTTAGATTTAGGGTTAGAGTGATGGTTAGTGTGAGGGTTAAAGTTAGGGTTACGGTTAGGGTGAGCATTAGGTTGAGGATGAGGTTTTGGTTTAGTGTTAGGATGAGGGTTAGGGTGTGGGTTAGGGTGAGGTAAGGGTTGGGGTGAGGTTTACAGTGAGGGTAGGTTTAGCGTGAGGGTGAGGTTTAGGTTTATTGTGATGGTTAGGGTTAGGGTTAATGTTAGTGTTATGGTGAGGGTTAGGGTGAGAGTGAGGATTAGGGTTAGCCTTAGGGTGAGTGTGAGGGTAAGGGTGAGGGTTAGGGTTAGGGTTAGGTTTAGGATTAGGATGAGTGTTAGGGTGAGGGTTAGGGTTAGGGTGAGGGTTAGGGTTAAGGTTAGGGTGAGTGTTAGGGTGAGAGTGAGTGTTAGCGTTATCGTAAGGGTTATGGTGAGGGTTAGCGTGAGGGTTAGGGTTAGGGTTAGGTTTCGGGTTAGGGTTAGGGTGAGGTTTAGGGTTAGGATGAGGTTTAGGGAGAGGCTTAGGGTTAGTGTTAGGGTGAGGATTAGGGTGAGGGGTAGGGTTAGGGTGAGGGTGAAGGTTAGGTATAGTGTGAGGGTTAGGGTTAGGGTTAGGGTGAGGGTAAGGTTTAGGGTGAGGGTTAGGGTGAGAGTGAGGGTTAGGGTTAGCCTCAGGGTTAGTGTGAGGGTTAGCATGAGGGTTAGGATTACGGTTAAGGTTAGGTTTAGGATGAGGTTGAGGGTTAGGGTTAGGGTTAGGGTTAGGGTGAGGGTTAGGGTTAGGGTTAGGGTGAGGATGAGGGTTAGGATTAGGGTTAGGGTTAGGGTGAGGGCTAGCGTGAGGGTAATTGTTAGGGTCAGGGTTAGGGTGAGGGTAAGGGTGAGGGTTAGGGTTAGGATTAGCGTTAGGGTGAGATTTAGGGTTAGGGTTAGGGTTAGAGTGAGGGTTAGGGTTGCGATTAGTTTAGGGTTAGGGCTAGGTTCAGGGTGAGGGTTAGTGTTAGGGTTAGGGTGAGGTTTAGGGTTAGGGTGAGGGTGAGGGGTAGTGTTAGGGTTCGGGTTCGGTTAGGATGAGGGTTAGGTTTAGGGTGAGGGTTTGGGTTAGGTTTAGGGTTAGGGTGAGGTATAGGATTAGGGTTAGGTTTAGGGTAATTTTTAGGGTTAGAGTTATGGTTACGGTTACTGCTATGATGATGGTGAGAGTGAGGGTGAGGTTTAGGGTTAGGGTTAGGGTGAGTTTTAGGGTTAGGGTTATTCTTAAGGTTATGTTTAGGGTTAGGATTAGGAAGAGGCATAGGGTGATGGGTAGGGGTAGAGTTAGGGTGAGGTTTACGGTTAGTGTGAGGGTTAGGGGTAGGTTTCGATTTACGTTAGTATTAGTGTTAGGGTGAGGGTTAAGTTTAGGCATAGGGTTAGGTTGTGTGTGAGGGTGATGGTTAGCATTAGGATTAGGGTTAGGGTTAGGTGGAGGGTGAGGGTGAGTGTGAGGGTTAGATTTAGGGTGAGTGTGAGGTTTAGGGATAGGGTGAGTGTTAGGGTGAGGGTGAGGGTTTGGGTTAGGGATAGGGTTACGATGAGGGAGAGGGTTAGGGTTAGGGTTAGGGTTAGGGTTATTGTTAGGGTTATGGTTTTGGTTATGGTGAGGGTGAGGGTGATGGTTAGGCTAAGGCATAGGGAGAGGTTTAGGGTTAGGGTTAGGGTTAGGGTGAGGGTGAGGTTTAAGGTTAGAGATAGTGTTAGGGTGAGGGTTAGGGTTAGGGTTAGTGTTAGTGTTAGAGTTAGGGTGAGGGTTACGGTGAGGTATAGGGTTAGGGTAAAGTTTAAGGTTAGGATTAGGACTAGGGTGACGGTGAGTTTGAGGGTTAGGGTTAGGGTTAGGCTTAGTGTTAGGCTGAGGTTGAGGGTGAGTGTGAGGGTTAGGTTTAGGGTGAGGGTGAGGTTTAGGTTTAGGTTTACAGTGAGAGTGAGGGTTAGGGTTAGGGTTAGGGTTGCGGTGAGGGTGAGCGTTAGGGTTTGGGTTAGGTTTCGGGTTAGGGTTAGGGTTATTGTTAGTGTTAGGTTTAGAGTTACGGTTACGGGGAAGTTGAGAGTGAGGTTTAGGGTTAGGGTTAGGGTGAGATTTAGGGTTAGGGTTAGGGTGAGATTTAGGTTTAGGGTTAGGGTGAGATTTAGGGTTAGGGTTAGGGTAAGGATTAGGGTTAGGGTTACAGTGAGGGTGAGGTTTAGGTTTAGGGTTAGGGTGAGGTTTAGGGTTAAGGTTATGGTTAGGATTAGGATGAGGCTTAGGGTGAGGGGTAGGGTTAGGGTTCTGTTGACGGTTAGGGTTATGGTTAGGGTTAGGGTTACAGTTAGTGTGAAGTTGAATGTTAGGATTAGGGTTAGGGTGAGGCCTAGGGTGAGGGTGAGGGTTAGGGTTAGGATTAGGGTTAGGGTGAGTGGTATGGTGAGGGGTATTGTTAGGGTTTGGGTGAGGGTAAATTTTAGTGTGAGGGTTAGGGTTAGGTTGATTGTAAGGTTAAGGTGTGGTTTAGGGTGACAGTGAGGGTGAGGCTTAGGTTTAGGGTTAGGTTTAGGGTTAGGGTGAGGATGAGGGTTAGGGTTATGATTAGGGTTAGGGTTAGGCTGAGGGTGAGGGTGAGGGTAAGAGTTAGGGTGAGGGTTAGTGTGAGGGTAAGGGTTAGGGTGAAGCTGAGGTTTAGCATTAGGTATAGGGTGAGGGTTAGAATTAGGGTTAGGGTGAGGGTGAGGGTGACGGTTAGTATTAAGGTTAGGGATACTGTTAGGCTGAGTGTGAGTGTGAGGGTTATGGTTATGGTGAGGGTTAGGGTTAGTGTGAGGGTGAGGGTGAGGGTTACGGTTAGGATTAGGGTTACGTTCAGTGTTTAGCTGAGGGTGAGGGTGAGGATGAGGGCTAGGGTTAGGGTGAGGATTAGGCTTAAGGTTACGGTGAGGGTTAGTGTTAGGGTGATGTTTATTGTGAGGGTGAGGGTTAGGGTGAGTGTTAGGGTGAGCGTGAGGTTTAGGGTTAATGTTAGGTTGAGGGTTAGGTTTAGGGTTAGGATGAGGGTTACGAAGAGGGCTAGGTTTAGGGCTAGGGTGAGGGTTAGGCTTTGTGTGAGTGTTAGGGTTAGGTTTAGAGTTAGGGTGATGGTTAAGTGGATGGTTAAGGTGAGGGTTAGGGTGAGGGTTAGCATGAGTGTTAGTGATAGGCTTAGGATTAGGGTGAGGGTGAGGGCAAGGCTAAGGCTTAGGGTGAGGGTTAGGGTGAGGCTAAGGTTTAGGGTGAGGGTTAGGCTGAGGGGTAGGGTTAGGGTTACGGTGAGGGTTAGGTTTAGTGTGATTGTTAGGGTTAGGGTTAGGGTGAGCGTAAGAAAAAGGGTGTGGGTTAGGGTGATAGTGAGGGTTAGGGTTAGCCTTAGTCTTAGAGTGAGGTTTATGGTGAGAGTTAGGGTTAGGGTTAGGGTTACGGTTAGGGTTAGGCTGAGGGTGAGAGTGAGGATGATGGTGAGTGTGAGGGTTAGGGTTTGGGTTAGGCTTAGGCTTAGGATTAGGCCTAGGGTGTGGGTGAGGGTGAGGCTTAGATTTAGGGTGAGTGTTAGGTTTAGGGTTAGGGTGATTGTTAGGGTAAGGATTAGGGTTAGGATTAGGGTTAGGGTGAAGCCTAGGGTGAGGGTGAGTGTTAGGGTTAGGGTTAGGGTGAGGGTTTGGGTTAGCGTTAGGATTACGGTTATTGTTTTGGTTAGGTTTAGGGTTAGTGTTAGGGTTAGGGATATGGTGAGAGTTAAGGTGAGGGTTAGGGTTAGGATTAGTTTTAGGCTGAGGTTGATGTTGAGGGTGAGGGTTAGGGTTAAGGTGAGGTTGAGGTTTAGGGTTAGGTTTACAGTGATGGTGAGGGTTAGGGTTTGGATTAGGGTTAGTGTGAGGGTGTGGGTTAGGATTAGGGTTATTGTTAGGGTTATGGTTAGGGTTACCTTTACGGTGAGGGTGAGGCTCAGGGTGAGGTTTAGGGTTAGGGTTACAGTGAGGTTGAGGGTTAGAGTTAGGGTTAGGGTTTCGTTGCGAGTGAGGGTTAGGGTTTGTGTTAGAGTTAGGGTTAGAGTTAATGTTATTCTTAGGGTTAGGGTTAGAGTTAAGGTTACGGTTAGGTTGACGGTGAGGGTTAGGGTTAGGGTTAGGGTTAGGGTGAAGGCTAGGGTGAGGGTGAGGGTCAGGGTTAGGGTTAGTGTTAGGTTTAGGGTTATTGTTAGGGTTAGGGTTAAAGTTATGGTTACGGTGAAGGTGAGAGTGAGGGTTAGGGTTAGGTTTAGGGTTAGGGTTACGGTTAGGATTAGTTTTAGGGTGAGTGTGAGTGTGGGGGTTAGGGTTAGGGTTATGCTTAGGCTTAGGGTTAGGCTGAGGGTTTGGTGAAGGTGAGGGTTAGGGTTAGGGTGAGGGTTAGGGTTACGATTAGGGTTAGGGTGAGGGCTAGGGTGAGGGTGAGGTTTAGGGTTAAGTATAGTGTTAAGGTTATGGTGAGGGTTACGGTTAGGATGAGTGTTAGGGTTAGAGTTAGATTTAGGGTGAGGGTGAGGGTTAGGATTAGGTTAAGGGTTATGGTTATTGTTAGGGTTATTGATATGGTTACGGTCACGTTGAGGTCGTGGATGAGTGTGAGGGTTAGTGTTAGCTTTAGGGTGAGGATTAGGGTTAGTGTTATTGTTAAGGTTATGGGTAGGTTTAGGATGAGGCTTAGGGTGAGGGGTAGGTTTAGGTTAGGGTGAGGGTTAGGGTTATTGTGAGGGTTAGGGTTACATTTAGGGTTAGGGTGAGGATTAGGTCCAGGGTTAATGTTAGGGTGAGGGTGAGGTATAAGTTGAGGTTTAGGGTTAGGGTTAGGGATAGGGTGATGTTTAGGGTGAGGTAAGAGTTAGGGCGAGGATTAGGGTTAGGGTGAGTTTTAGAGTGAGGTTGACGGTTAGGGTTAGGGTTAACATTAGGGTAAGGTTAAGCGTTAGGATGAGGGTGAGTGTGAGGGGTATTTTTAGGGTTAGGGTAAGTGTAAGTTTTATTGTGAGGGTTAGGGTTCGGGTTAGGTTATGGGTAAGGGTTAAGGTGAGGTTTAGGGTGACAGTGAGGGTGAGGCTTAGGGTTGGGGTTAGGTTTAGTGTGAGGGTGAGGATGAGGGTTAGGTTTAGGATTAGGTTTAGGGTTAAGCTGAGGGTGAGGGTGAGGTTTTGGGTGAGGGTAAGGGTTAGGGTGAGGAGTAGTGTGAGGGTGATGGTTAGGCTGAGGGTGAGGGGTGAGGGTGAAGGTTAGGATCAGGGTTAGGGTTAGGGTTAGGGTTAAGCTAAGGGTGAGGTTGAGGGTGAGTATGAGGTTTAGGGTTAGGGTTGGGGTTTGGGTTAAGGTTAGGCTGAGGGTTAGGATGACGGATAGGGTTAGGGTTAGGGTGAGGATAAGCAATTAGGGTGAGGTTTAGGGTGAGAGTGAGGGTTAGGGTTATCATGAGCGTTAGGGTGAGTTTTAGGGTGAGGGTTAGGTTTTGGGTTAGGGTGATTGTGAGTGTTAGGGTGATTGTGAGTGTTAGGGTGAGGGTTAGGATGAGGGTGAGGGTGAGGGTGAGGGTGAGGCTTAGGTTTAGGGTTTGGTTTAGGGTGACGGTGTGGTTAAGGGTTAGGGTTAGGATTAGGGTTAGGTTTATGGTGAGGGTGAGGGTAAGGGTTAGGGTGAGGGTTAGTGTTAGTGTGAGTATTAGGCTGAGGGTGAGGTGTGAGGGTGAGTGTTAGGGTTAGGATTAGGTTTAGGGATACTGTTAGACTGAAGGTGAGGGTGAGGTTTAGGGTGATAGTGAAGGTTAGGTTTAGCCTTAATCTTAGTGTGAGGTTTATCGGGAGAGTTAGGGTTAGGGTTAGGGTCACGATTAGGCTGAGGGTGAGGGTTAGGATTAGGTTTAGGGATACTGTTAGGCTGAAGGTGAGGATGAGGGTTAGGGTTAGTGTGAGGGTTCGCATTAGGGTTAGGGTGAGGGTGAGAACGAGGATTACGGTGAGGGTTAAGTTTAGGGTTATTGTTAAGCTGAGGGTGAGTGTGAGGATGAGGACTAGGGTTAGGTTTAGGGTTAGGCTTAAAGTGAGGATGAGGGTTAGTTTTAGGGTGATGATTTGGGTGAGGGAAAGGGTTAGGGTAAGGGTTATTGTGCGGGTGAGGTTATTGTTTAGGGTTAGGGTTAGGTTGAGGGTTAGGTTTCGGCTTTGTATGAGGGTTAGGATGAGGGCTAGGGTTAGGGTTAAGGTTAGGGTGAGGGTTAGGCTTAGTGTGAGGTTTAGGGTTAGGTTTATGGTTAGGATGATTGTTAGGGTGAGGGTGAGGGTGGGGGTTAGGTTTAGGGTTATTGTGAGAGTTAGGGTTAGGGTGAGTGTTAGGGTGAGGGGAAGCGTTAGGGTTATTTTGAGGGTTAGGGTTAGTGTGAGGTTTAGGATTAGAATTAGGCTTAGGTTGAGGTTGAGGTTAAGGGTCAGGTTAGGTTGAGGGTGAGGGTTAGGGTTAGGGTTAGGTTTAGAGTGAGGGGTGAGGGTGAGAATGAGGTTTACATTTAGTATTACGGTTAGGAGGATGGCTTGCTTTAGGGCGAGGGTTATGGTGTGGGTGAGGGTGAGGATGAGGCTTTAGGTAGGTAAGGGTTAGGTAGTTTGCTTAGGGTTAGGGACAGGGTGAGGATTAGGAAGAAGGTGAGTGTTAGGGTGTGGGTGAGGGTTAGGGTGAGGGTTAGGATTAGGGTTAGTGTGAGGGTTAAGGTTATGGTGATGTTTAGGGTGAGGGGGAGGGTTGGGTGAGTGTGAAGGTGAGGGTGAGGGTATGGGTTAGGGTGTTGGTGAGGGTTAGGTTTAGGGTGAGGGTTAGGGTGACAGTGAGGATTAATGTGAGGTTGAGGGTTAGGGTTAGTGTTAGAGTGAGGGTTAGGTTTAGGGTGAGGGTTAGGGTGAGGTGTAGGCTTAGGGTTATGGTGAGGGTTAGGGTTATTGTGAGGGTAAGTGTTAGAGTTAGGGTTAGGGTTAGTGTGAGAGTAATGCTTAGGGTGAGGGTTAGGATGAGGGTGAGGGTTAGGGTTAGTGTTAGGTTTAGGGTGAGGGTGAGGGTTACATTTAGGTTTAGGGTTAGGGTGAGTGTGAGGGTTAGGATTAGGGTTAGGGTGAGTGTTAGGGTTAGGCTAAGGGTTAGGGTTAGGGTTAAGGTGAGGGTGAGGCTGAGGATTAGGATTAGGTTTAAGGTTAGGGTGAGGGTAATGGTGAGGCTTAGGTTTAGGATTAGGGTTAGGTTTAGGGTTAAGCTTAGGGTGAGGGTGAGGGTAAGGGTGAGTTTTAGGGTGAGGGTGAGGGTTAGGGTGAGGTTTAGTGTTAGTGTGAAGTTTAGGGTGTCGTTGAGTTTTAGGGTGAGGGTGAGTGTTCAGTTGAGTGTGAAGGTAAGGGTGTGTGTGAGGGTTAGAGTTAGGGTGACGGTTAGGGTGACGGTGAAGTTTAGTGTAAGTGTTAGGTTTAGCATTACTTTTAGCATTCCCGTGAGGGTTAGGGTTAGGGTTAGCGTTAGGGTGAGGTTTAGGTTTAGTGTTAGGGTGAGGGTTACTTTTCGGGTTAGGGTGAGAATTAGAGAGAGGTTTAGGGTTAGGGTTAGGGTGAGAGTAAGGGTTAGGGTGAGGGTAAGGGTGAGATTGAGGGTTAGGGTTAGCGTTCGGGTGAGGGCTAGGGTTGGGTGAGGGTTAGGGTTAGGGTGAGGGTTAGGGTTAGTGTGAGGATTAGGTTGAAGGTGAGAGTTAGGGTGAGGGTGAGGGTTAGGATGAGGTTTAGGCTTAGTGTTAGGGTGAGGGTTAAGGTTAGGGTGATGTTTAGGGTGAGGGTTCGGTTTGGGTGAGGGTGAGGGTTCGGGTGAGGGTTCTAGTTAAGGTGTGGTTGAGGGTTAGGTTTAGGGTGAGGGTTGGGTGCCAGTGAGGATTAGTGTGAGGTTGATGGTTAGGGTGAGGGTTAGGGTTAGGGTGAGGGTTAGGGTGAGGGGTAGGGTTAGAGCTATGGTGAGGGGTAGGGTTATTTTGAGGATTAGGGTTAGAGTTAGGGCTAGGTTTAGTGTGAGGATAATGGTTACGGTGAGGGTGAGGGTTAAGGTTAGCATTAGGTTTAGGGTGAGGGTAAGGGTTACAGTGAAGGTTAGGGTTAGTTGAATGTGAGGGTTAGGATTAGGGATAGGATGAGAGTTAGGTTTAAGCTAAGGTTTAGAGTTTGGGTTAGGGTTAAGGTGATAGTTGTCTGATGGTTAGAATTAGGTTTAGGGTTAGGGTGAGGATGATGGGGAGGCTTAGGTTTAGGATTAGGGATAGGTTTAGAGTGAGTGTTAGGGTAAGGGTGAGTTTTAGGGTGAGGGCGAGGTTTAGTGTTAGTGTGAAGTTTAGGGTGAGGTTGAGGTTTAGGGTGAGGGTGAGGGTTCAAGTGAGAGTGAAGGTAAGTATGTGTGTGAGGGTTAGGGTTAGGGTGACGGTTAGGATGACGGTGAGGGTTAGTGTAAGTGTTAGGTTTAGGGTTAGGTTTAGCCTTCCAGTGAGGGTTAGGGTTAGGGTTAGCGCTAGTGTGAGGGTTAGGGTGAGGTTTAAGTTTAGGGTTAGGGTGAGAGTTAGAGTGAGGGTTAGGGTGAGGGTTAGGGTGAGAGTAAGGATTAGGGTGAGGGTGAGGGTGGGAGTGAGGGTTAGGGTTAGGTGAGGGTGAGGGTTAGGGTGAGGGTTAGGGTTAGGGTTAGGGTTAGGGTAAGTGTGAGAATTAGGGTTAGGTTTAGCGTTAGATTTAGGGTGAGGGTAAGTGTTAGGGTGAGGTTTAGGTTGAGGGTGAGGTTTAGGGTTAGCATTAGTGTTAGGGTGAGGGTTAAGGTGTTTGTGTTAGGGTGAGGTTGACGGTGAGGTTTAATGTTAGGGTTAGGGTGATTTTTAGGGATAGGGTGAGGGTTAGGGTTAGGGTTAGGTGGTGGGTTAGGTTTAGGGTTAGGGTGAGGGTGAGGGTTAGGGTTATGGTGAGGGTGAGGGTTAGGTTGAGGGTTAGGGTGAGGGTGAGTGTTCGGTTTAACATTAGGGATATGGTGAGTGTGAATATAAGAGGTGAGGTTGAGGGTAAGAGTTAGCGTTAAGGTTAGTCTGAGGGTGAGGTTGAGGCTGTGGTTTAGGGTTAGGATGAGGGTTAGGGTGAGGGTTAGTGTGAGGTGTATGTTAAGGGTCAGGGTGAGGGTTATGGTTAGGGTGAGGTTTAGGGTTAGGGTTAGGGTTAGGATGTGTGTTAGGTTTAGGTTTAGTGTTAGGATGAAGTTGAGGTTTAGGGTTAGGTGAGGGTTAGGTTTACTGTGAGGCTTATGGTTAGGGTTTGCTTTAGGGTGAGGGTGAGGGTAAGGTTTAGGTTGAGGGTTTGGGTGAGCATGAGGGTTAGGCTTAGGGTTAGGGTTAGGCTTACGGTTAGGGTGAGGCTGAGGGTTAGGTTTAGGGTGAAGGATAGGGTGACAGTGAGTGTTAGGTTGAGGGTGGGTGTTAGGTTTAGGGTTAGGGTGAGAGGGTTAGGGTGAGTGTTAGGGTGAGTGGTAGGGTTAGGGTTATGTTGAGGGTTAGGGTTAGTGTGAGGGTTAGGGTTAGAATTAGGCTTAGGTTGAGGTTGAGGTTAAGGGTCAGGTTAGGGTGAGGGTGAGGGTTAGGGTTAGGTTTAGAGTGAGGGGTGAGGGTGAGGGTGAGGGTTATGTTTTGTATTACGGCTAGGAGGAGGGCTTGCGTGAGGGCGAGGGTTAGGGTGTGGGTGAGGGTGAGCGTGAGGGTTTATGTAGGTAAGGGTTAGGTAGTTTGTTTAGGGTTAGGGATAGAGTGAGGGTAAGGGTGAGGGTGTCGGTTTGGTAAGGGTTAGGGTTAGGATGAGGGTTAGAGTTAGGGTGATGTTTAGGGTGAGGGTTAAGTTGTGGGTGAGGGTTAGGGTTAGGGAGACTGTTAGGGTGATAGTGAGGGTTACGCTGAGGGTGAGGGTTACGGTTAGTGTTATGTTGATGGTTAGGTTTAGGGTTAGGGTTAGGGTGAGGGTTAGAGTGAGAGGTAGGGTTAGGTTTAGTGTGAGGGTTAGGGTTTGGTTTACTGTGAGGGTTAGGGTCAGGGTTAGTGTTAGGGTTCGAAGTAAGTTTAAGGTTAGTGTTTGGGTTCGAGTTAGGGTTAGTGTGAGAGTTAGGGTCAGGGTTAGGGGTAGGGTTAGGTTGAGGATAATAATTAGTGTGAGGGTTATGGTGAGGGTGAGGGTTAGAGTTAGGGTGAGGGTAAGTGTTAGGATTAGGGGTTGGGTGAGGGCTAGCGTGAGGGTGAGGGTAAGCGTTAGCGTTAATGTTAGGGTTAGGGTGAGGCTTAGGGTCAGGGTTAGTGTTAGGGTTCGGGGTAAGTTTAAGGTTAGAGTTCGTGTTCGAGTTAGGGTTACTGTGAGAGTTAGGGTCAGGGTTAGGGGTAGGGTTAGGTTGAGGATAATAGTTAGTGTGAGGGTTATGGTGAGGGTGAGGGTTAGAGTTAGGGTGAGGGTAAGTGTTAGGATTAGGGGTTGAGTGAGGGCTAGCGTGAGGGTGAGGGTAAGCGTTAGCGTTAATGTTAGGGTTAGGGTGAGGCTTAGGTTTAGGGTTAGGGTGAGGGATAAGTTTATTGTGAGGTTTATGGGTAGAGTTAGGGTTAGGGTTTGGGTGAGGGTAAGGGTTAGAGTGAGGGTGAGTGTTAGGATTAGGGGTAGTGTGAGGGCCAGGGTCAGGGTGAGGGTTAGGGTTAGGGTTAGGGTGAGGGGTAGGGTTAGGGTTAGGGTGAGGGGTAGGGTTAGGGTTAGGGTGAGGGTTAGGTTTAGGGTTAGGGTGAGGGTTAGGGTTAGGTTAGGATGAGGGTTAGAATGAGGGGTAGGGATAGTGTTAGGGTGAGGTTTAGGGTTAGTGTGAGGGTTAGGGTAAGATTTAGGGTTATGGTGATGATTAGGGTGAGTGTTAAGGTTAGGGTTACGGTTATGGTGAGCATTAGGTTGAGGATTAGGGTTAGGCTTAGGGTTTGGATGAGGGTTAGGGTGAGGCTAAGGCTTAGGCTGAGTGTTAGGGTGAGGCTAAGGGTTAGAGTGAGGTTTATGGTGAGGGTATGTTTAGGGTGAGGGTGAGGGCTAGGTTTAGTGTGATGGTTAGGGTTAGGGTTAGTGTTAGTGTTATGGTGAGGGTAAGGGTTAGGGTGAGGGATAGGGTGAGAGTGAGGATTAGAATTAGCCTTAGGGTGAGTGTGAGGATAAGGGTGAGTGTTAGGTTTAGGGTTGGGTTTAGGATGGGGGTGAGTGTTAGGTTGAGGGTTAGGGTTAGGGTGAGTGTTAGGGTGTGAGTGAGTGTTAGCGTTATCTTGAGTGTTAGGGTGAGGGTTAGCATGAGGGTTAGTGTTAGGGTTAGGTTTCAGGTTATGTTTAGGGTGCAGGTAAGCTGGAGGGTAAGGGTTAGGGTGAGGTTTAGGGTTAGGATGAGGTTTAGGGTGAGGGTGAGGGTTAGGATTAGGGTTAGGGTGAGGGTTAGTGTTTGGGTAAGAGTTAGTGTTAGGGTGACAATGAGGGTGAGGTTGAGGGTTAGGGTTAGGATTAGGGTTAGGGTTAAGGTTAGCTTGGGGGATAGTGTTAGGTTTATGGTTAGGGTGAGTGTGAGGGTGAGGCTTAGGGTGAGCATGAGACTGAGGGTAAGGTTTAAGTTTAGGGTTAGGGATAGGGTTAGGGTGAGTGTGTGGTTTAGGGTTAGGGTGAGGGTTAGGGTTAGGGTGAGCAAGAATGTTAGGATTAGGGGTAGGGTGAGGGCTAGGTTTAGGGTTACTGTTAGGGTTAGGGTGAGGTTTAGGGTGAGGTGTAGGATTAGGGTTAAGGTGAGTGTTAGTTTTAGCATGATGGTTAGGGTTAGGGTTAGGGCTAGGTTGAGGGTAAGGTTTAGTGTGAGGTTTAGGCTCAGAGTGACGGATAGGTTTTGGGTTAGGGTTAGGGTGAGGGTGAGGGTTAGGGTTAGGGTGAGGGTGAGTGTGAGTGTGAGGTTTAGTGTTAGGTTTAGGTTGAGGGTTAGGGTTCGGGTTAGTGTTAGGATTAGGTTTAGGGTTAGGCTGAGGGTGAGTGTGAGGTTGAGGGTGAGGGTTATAGTGAGGGTAAGTGTTAAGATGAGGGTTAGTTTAAGGGTTAGGGTTAGGCTGAGGGTGAGGGTTCGGGTTCGGATTAGTGTTAGGGTTAGGGTTAGGCTGAGGATGAAGGTGAGGGTGACAGTTAGCATTAGGTTTAGGGTTAGGGTGCGGGTTAGGGTGAGGGTGAGGGTTAGGGTGAGCGTGAGGGTGAGGGTGAGGGTTTCGGTTAGGTAAGGTTAGGGTTAGGCTGAGGGTTAGGGTAAGGGTTAGGGTTAGGGTGATGAGGGCTAGGGTTAGTGTGAGGGTTAAGGTGTGGGTGAGGGTTACGGGTAGGGTGAGTGTTAGGGTAACGGTGAATGTTACGGTGACGGTGAAGGTTAGGGTTAGGTTTAGGGAGAGGGTTAGGATTAGGGTTAGGGTTAGGGTGAGGGGTAGGATTAGGGTTAGGTTTAGATTGAAGTTTAGGGTTAGGGTTAGGTTGAGGGTAAGGTTTAGTGTGAGGGTTAGGGTGAGGGTGAGTGTTATGATTAGTGTTAGGGTGAGGGTGAGGTTTACGGTTAGTGTTAGTGTTAGGGGTTTGGTTAGGCTGAGGGTGAAGGTGAGGGTGAGGATTAGCATTAGGGTGAGGGTTAGGGTTATGGTTAGGGTGAGGGTGAGGGTTATGTTTAGTGTTAGGATTAGAGTTAGGTTTAGGTTTAGGTTGAGGGTGATGGTGAGGGTGAGGGTTAGGGTTAGGGTTAGGGTTAGGGTGAAGGTTAGGTTGAGGCCACGTTTGAGGGTGAAGTTTAGGGTGAGGGTGAGGGCTAGGGTTAGGGTTATTGTTAGCTTGAGGGTTAGCTTGAGGTTTAGGGTTAGGTTTAGGGGATGGGTTATGGTGAGGGTTATTGTTAGGTTGAGGATTAGGGTGCGGTTGTGGATTAGGGTTAGGGTTAGGTTTAGGGTTAGGTTGAGGGTGAGTGTTAGGATTAGGGTTAGGGTGAAGGCTAGGGTGATGTTTAGGGTTACGGTTAGGATAAGTGTGAGGGGTAGTTTTAGGGTTAGGTTGAGGGTTAGGTTTAGTGTGAGCATTAGGGTTAGGTTTAGGGTGAGGGTGAAGGTTAGGGTTAGGGTTAGGGTTAGGTTTAGGATGAGGGTGAGGGTTAGTGTTAGGGTTAGGGTGATGGTTAAGGTGAGGGTTAGGGTGAGGTTTAGGGTTAAGGTTAGGGTTACGGTGAGGGTTAGGCTGAAGCTAAGGTTTAGGGTGATTGTAAGGGTTATAATGAGGGTTAGGGTGAGAATGAGTTTTAGGGTTATCATGAGTGTTAGTGTGAGGGTTAGGGTGAGGGCTAGGGTTAGGGCTAGGGTGAGGTTGAGGTTAGGGTAGGGTGAGGGTGAGGGTGAGGTTGAGTGTGAGGGTTAGGTTTAGGGATAGCCTGAGAGTGAGGTTGAGGGTTAGGATTAGGGTTAGGTTGATATTTAGGGTGAGGGTGAGTGATAGGTTGAGGGTGAGTGTTAGGGTGACAGTGAGGGCTACGGTGTGGGTGAGCGTTAGGGTTAGGCTGAGGGTGATAGTTAGGGTTAGGGTTAGGGTTTCGGTTAGGGTGAGGGTAGGGTTAGAATTAGGGTGAGGGTTAGGGTTTGTGTGAGGGTTAGCGGTAGGCATAATGATAGGGTGAGGGTTAAGTTGAGTGTTAGTTTTAGGGTGAGGGTTAGGGTGAGGGTTAAGGTTAGGGTTACTGTGAGGGTTAGGGTCAGCGTTAGTGTTAGGGTTAGGGGTAGGTTTAAGGTTACATTGAGGGTTCTGGTTAGCGTTAGGTTTAGTGTGAGAGTTACGGTCAGGGTTAGGGTTAGGGTTAGGGTGAGGATAAGAGTTAGGGTGAGGGATAGGGTGAGGGTGAGTGTTAGGGTTAGGGTGAGGGTAAGTGTTAGGATTAGGGGTTGGGTGAGGGCTAGCGTGAGGATGAGGGTAAGGGTTAGGGTTAAGGTGAGGGTTACGGTGAGGGGTAGGTTTAGGGTTATGGTGAGGGTTAGGTTTAGTGTGAGGTTTAGGGTAAGGGTTAGGGGTAGGGTTAGGGTGAGGGTAAGGGTAGAGTGAGGTGATTGTTAGGATTAGGGGTAGTGTGAGGGCCAGGG
This sequence comes from Dipodomys merriami, assembly GCF_024711535.1. Lineage (NCBI taxonomy): Eukaryota > Metazoa > Chordata > Mammalia > Rodentia > Heteromyidae > Dipodomys > Dipodomys merriami. The sequence continues at coordinate 1,321,871 of NW_027206390.1, forward strand.
TGAGGGTGAGGGTTAGGGTTAGGGTGAGGCATAGGGTTAAGGTTAGGGTGAGGGTTAGGGTTAGGGTTAGGGTGAGAGTTAGGGTTAGGTTTAGGATGAGGGTTAGAATGAGGCGTAGCGATAGGGTTAGGGTGAGGTTTAGGGTTAGTGTGAGTGTTAGGGTTAGATTTAGGGTTAGAGTGATGGTTAGTGTGAGGGTTAAAGTTAGGGTTACGGTTAGGGTGAGCATTAGGTTGAGGATGAGGTTTTGGTTTAGTGTTAGGATGAGGGTTAGGGTGTGGGTTAGGGTGAGGTAAGGGTTGGGGTGAGGTTTACAGTGAGGGTAGGTTTAGCGTGAGGGTGAGGTTTAGGTTTATTGTGATGGTTAGGGTTAGGGTTAATGTTAGTGTTATGGTGAGGGTTAGGGTGAGAGTGAGGATTAGGGTTAGCCTTAGGGTGAGTGTGAGGGTAAGGGTGAGGGTTAGGGTTAGGGTTAGGTTTAGGATTAGGATGAGTGTTAGGGTGAGGGTTAGGGTTAAAGTTAGGGTGAGTGTTAGGGTGAGAGTGAGTGTTAGCGTTATCGTAAGGGTTATGGTGAGGGTTAGCGTGAGGGTTAGGGTTAGGGTTAGGTTTCGGGTTAGGGTTAGGGTGAGGTTTAGGGTTAGGATGAGGTTTAGGGAGAGGCTTAGGGTTAGTGTTAGGGTGAGGATTAGGGTGAGGGGTAGGGTTAGGGTGAGGGTGAAGGTTAGGTATAGTGTGAGGGTTAGGGTTAGGGTTAGGGTGAGGGTAAGGTTTAGGGTGAGGGTTAGGGTGAGAGTGAGGGTTAGGGTTAGCCTCAGGGTTAGTGTGAGGGTTAGCATGAGGGTTAGGATTACGGTTAAGGTTAGGTTTAGGATGAGGTTGAGGGTTAGGGTTAGGGTTAGGGTTAGGGTGAGGGTTAGGGTTAGGGTTAGGGTGAGGATGAGGGTTAGGATTAGGGTTAGGGTTAGGGTGAGGGCTAGCGTGAGGGTAATTGTTAGGGTCAGGGTTAGGGTGAGGGTAAGGGTGAGGGTTAGGGTTAGGATTAGCGTTAGGGTGAGATTTAGGGTTAGGGTTAGGGTTAGAGTGAGGGTTAGGGTTGCGATTAGTTTAGGGTTAGGGCTAGGTTCAGGGTGAGGGTTAGTGTTAGGGTTAGGGTGAGGTTTAGGGTTAGGGTGAGGGTGAGGGGTAGTGTTAGGGTTCGGGTTCGGTTAGGATGAGGGTTAGGTTTAGGGTGAGGGTTTGGGTTAGGTTTAGGGTGAGGGTGAGGTATAGGATTAGGGTTAGGTTTAGGGTAATTTTTAGGGTTAGAGTTATGGTTACGGTTACTGCTATGATGATGGTGAGAGTGAGGGTGAGGTTTAGGGTTAGGGTTAGGGTGAGTTTTAGGGTTAGGGTTATTCTTAAGGTTATGTTTAGGGTTAGGATTAGGAAGAGGCATAGGGTGATGGGTAGGGGTAGAGTTAGGGTGAGGTTTACGGTTAGTGTGAGGGTTAGGGGTAGGTTTCGATTTACGTTAGTATTAGTGTTAGGGTGAGGGTTAAGTTTAGGCATAGGGTTAGGTTGTGTGTGAGGGTGATGGTTAGCATTAGGATTAGGGTTAGGGTTAGGTGGAGGGTGAGGGTGAGTGTGAGGGTTAGATTTAGGGTGAGTGTGAGGTTTAGGGATAGGGTGAGTGTTAGGGTGAGGGTGAGGGTTTGGGTTAGGGATAGGGTTACGATGAGGGAGAGGGTTAGGGTTAGGGTTAGGGTTAGGGTTATTGTTAGGGTTATGGTTTTGGTTATGGTGAGGGTGAGGGTGATGGTTAGGCTAAGGCATAGGGAGAGGTTTAGGGTTAGGGTTAGGGTTAGGGTGAGGGTGAGGTTTAAGGTTAGAGATAGTGTTAGGGTGAGGGTTAGGGTTAGGGTTAGTGTTAGTGTTAGAGTTAGGGTGAGGGTTACGGTGAGGTATAGGGTTAGGGTAAAGTTTAAGGTTAGGATTAGGACTAGGGTGACGGTGAGTTTGAGGGTTAGGGTTAGGGTTAGGCTTAGTGTTAGGCTGAGGTTGAGGGTGAGTGTGAGGGTTAGGTTTAGGGTGAGGGTGAGGTTTAGGTTTAGGTTTACAGTGAGAGTGAGGGTTAGGGTTAGGGTTAGGGTTGCGGTGAGGGTGAGCGTTAGGGTTTGGGTTAGGTTTCGGGTTAGGGTTAGGGTTATTGTTAGTGTTAGGTTTAGAGTTACGGTTACGGGGAAGTTGAGAGTGAGGTTTAGGGTTAGGGTTAGGGTGAGATTTAGGGTTAGGGTTAGGGTGAGATTTAGGTTTAGGGTTAGGGTGAGATTTAGGGTTAGGGTTAGGGTAAGGATTAGGGTTAGGGTTACAGTGAGGGTGAGGTTTAGGTTTAGGGTTAGGGTGAGGTTTAGGGTTAAGGTTATGGTTAGGATTAGGATGAGGCTTAGGGTGAGGGGTAGGGTTAGGGTTCTGTTGACGGTTAGGGTTATGGTTAGGGTTAGGGTTACAGTTAGTGTGAAGTTGAATGTTAGGATTAGGGTTAGGGTGAGGCCTAGGGTGAGGGTGAGGGTTAGGGTTAGGATTAGGGTTAGGGTGAGTGGTATGGTGAGGGGTATTGTTAGGGTTTGGGTGAGGGTAAATTTTAGTGTGAGGGTTAGGGTTAGGTTGATTGTAAGGTTAAGGTGTGGTTTAGGGTGACAGTGAGGGTGAGGCTTAGGTTTAGGGTTAGGTTTAGGGTTAGGGTGAGGATGAGGGTTAGGGTTATGATTAGGGTTAGGGTTAGGCTGAGGGTGAGGGTGAGGGTAAGAGTTAGGGTGAGGGTTAGTGTGAGGGTAAGGGTTAGGGTGAAGCTGAGGTTTAGCATTAGGTATAGGGTGAGGGTTAGAATTAGGGTTAGGGTGAGGGTGAGGGTGACGGTTAGTATTAAGGTTAGGGATACTGTTAGGCTGAGTGTGAGTGTGAGGGTTATGGTTATGGTGAGGGTTAGGGTTAGTGTGAGGGTGAGGTTGAGGGTTATGGTTAGGATTAGGGTTACGTTCAGTGTTTAGCTGAGGGTGAGGGTGAGGATGAGGGCTAGGGTTAGGGTGAGGATTAGGCTTAAGGTTACGGTGAGGGTTAGTGTTAGGGTGATGTTTATTGTGAGGGTGAGGGTTAGGGTGAGTGTTAGGGTGAGCGTGAGGTTTAGGGTTAATGTTAGGTTGAGGGTTAGGTTTAGGGTTAGGATGAGGGTTACGAAGAGGGCTAGGTTTAGGGCTAGGGTGAGGGTTAGGCTTTGTGTGAGTGTTAGGGTTAGGTTTAGAGTTAGGGTGATGGTTAAGTGGATGGTTAAGGTGAGGGTTAGGGTGAGGGTTAGCATGAGTGTTAGTGATAGGCTTAGGATTAGGGTGAGGGTGAGGGCAAGGCTAAGGCTTAGGGTGAGGGTTAGGGTGAGGCTAAGGTTTAGGGTGAGGGTTAGGCTGAGGGGTAGGGTTAGGGTTACGGTGAGGGTTAGGTTTAGTGTGATTGTTAGGGTTAGGGTTAGGGTGAGCGTAAGAAAAAGGGTGTGGGTTAGGGTGATAGTGAGGGTTAGGGTTAGCCTTAGTCTTAGAGTGAGGTTTATGGTGAGAGTTAGGGTTAGGGTTAGGGTTACGGTTAGGGTTAGGCTGAGGGTGAGAGTGAGGATGATGGTGAGTGTGAGGGTTAGGGTTTGGGTTAGGCTTAGGCTTAGGATTAGGCCTAGGGTGTGGGTGAGGGTGAGGCTTAGATTTAGGGTGAGTGTTAGGTTTAGGGTTAGGGTGATTGTTAGGGTAAGGATTAGGGTTAGGATTAGGGTTAGGGTGAAGCCTAGGGTGAGGGTGAGTGTTAGGGTTAGGGTTAGGGTGAGGGTTTGGGTTAGCGTTAGGATTACGGTTATTGTTTTGGTTAGGTTTAGGGTTAGTGTTAGGGTTAGGGATATGGTGAGAGTTAAGGTGAGGGTTAGGGTTAGGATTAGTTTTAGGCTGAGGTTGATGTTGAGGGTGAGGGTTAGGGTTAAGGTGAGGTTGAGGTTTAGGGTTAGGTTTACAGTGATGGTGAGGGTTAGGGTTTGGATTAGGGTTAGTGTGAGGGTGTGGGTTAGGATTAGGGTTATTGTTAGGGTTATGGTTAGGGTTACCTTTACGGTGAGGGTGAGGCTCAGGGTGAGGTTTAGGGTTAGGGTTACAGTGAGGTTGAGGGTTAGAGTTAGGGTTAGGGTTTCGTTGCGAGTGAGGGTTAGGGTTTGTGTTAGAGTTAGGGTTAGAGTTAATGTTATTCTTAGGGTTAGGGTTAGAGTTAAGGTTACGGTTAGGTTGACGGTGAGGGTTAGGGTTAGGGTTAGGGTTAGGGTGAAGGCTAGGGTGAGGGTGAGGGTCAGGGTTAGGGTTAGTGTTAGGTTTAGGGTTATTGTTAGGGTTAGGGTTAAAGTTATGGTTACGGTGAAGGTGAGAGTGAGGGTTAGGGTTAGGTTTAGGGTTAGGGTTACGGTTAGGATTAGTTTTAGGGTGAGTGTGAGTGTGGGGGTTAGGGTTAGGGTTATGCTTAGGCTTAGGGTTAGGCTGAGGGTTTGGTGAAGGTGAGGGTTAGGGTTAGGGTGAGGGTTAGGGTTACGATTAGGGTTAGGGTGAGGGCTAGGGTGAGGGTGAGGTTTAGGGTTAAGTATAGTGTTAAGGTTATGGTGAGGGTTACGGTTAGGATGAGTGTTAGGGTTAGAGTTAGATTTAGGGTGAGGGTGAGGGTTAGGATTAGGTTAAGGGTTATGGTTATTGTTAGGGTTATTGATATGGTTACGGTCACGTTGAGGTCGTGGATGAGTGTGAGGGTTAGTGTTAGCTTTAGGGTGAGGATTAGGGTTAGTGTTATTGTTAAGGTTATGGGTAGGTTTAGGATGAGGCTTAGGGTGAGGGGTAGGTTTAGGTTAGGGTGAGGGTTAGGGTTATTGTGAGGGTTAGGGTTACATTTAGGGTTAGGGTGAGGATTAGGTCCAGGGTTAATGTTAGGGTGAGGGTGAGGTATAAGTTGAGGTTTAGGGTTAGGGTTAGGGATAGGGTGATGTTTAGGGTGAGGTAAGAGTTAGGGCGAGGATTAGGGTTAGGGTGAGTTTTAGAGTGAGGTTGACGGTTAGGGTTAGGGTTAACATTAGGGTAAGGTTAAGCGTTAGGATGAGGGTGAGTGTGAGGGGTATTTTTAGGGTTAGGGTAAGTGTAAGTTTTATTGTGAGGGTTAGGGTTTGGGTTAGGTTATGGGTAAGGGTTAAGGTGAGGTTTAGGGTGACAGTGAGGGTGAGGCTTAGGGTTGGGGTTAGGTTTAGTGTGAGGGTGAGGATGAGGGTTAGGTTTAGGATTAGGTTTAGGGTTAAGCTGAGGGTGAGGGTGAGGTTTTGGGTGAGGGTAAGGGTTAGGGTGAGGAGTAGTGTGAGGGTGATGGTTAGGCTGAGGGTGAGGGGTGAGGGTGAGGGTTAGGATCAGGGTTAGGGTTAGGGTTAGGGTTAAGCTAAGGGTGAGGTTGAGGGTGAGTATGAGGTTTAGGGTTAGGGTTGGGGTTTGGGTTAAGGTTAGGCTGAGGGTTAGGATGACGGATAGGGTTAGGGTTAGGGTGAGGATAAGCAATTAGGGTGAGGTTTAGGGTGAGAGTGAGGGTTAGGGTTATCATGAGCGTTAGGGTGAGTTTTAGGGTGAGGGTTAGGTTTTGGGTTAGGGTGATTGTGAGTGTTAGGGTGATTGTGAGTGTTAGGGTGAGGGTTAGGATGAGGGTGAGGGTGAGGGTGAGGGTGAGGGTGAGGCTTAGGTTTAGGGTTTGGTTTAGGGTGACGGTGTGGTTAAGGGTTAGGGTTAGGATTAGGGTTAGGTTTATGGTGAGGGTGAGGGTAAGGGTTAGGGTGAGGGTTAGTGTTAGTGTGAGTATTAGGCTGAGGGTGAGGTGTGAGGGTGAGTGTTAGGGTTAGGATTAGGTTTAGGGATACTGTTAGACTGAAGGTGAGGGTGAGGTTTAGGGTGATAGTGAAGGTTAGGTTTAGCCTTAATCTTAGTGTGAGGTTTATCGGGAGAGTTAGGGTTAGGGTTAGGGTCACGATTAGGCTGAGGGTGAGGGTTAGGATTAGGTTTAGGGATACTGTTAGGCTGAAGGTGAGGGTGAGGGTTAGGGTTAGTGTGAGGGTTCGCATTAGGGTTAGGGTGAGGGTGAGAACGAGGATTACGGTGAGGGTTAAGTTTAGGGTTATTGTTAAGCTGAGGGTGAGTGTGAGGATGAGGACTAGGGTTAGGTTTAGGGTTAGGCTTAAAGTGAGGATGAGGGTTAGTTTTAGGGTGATGATTTGGGTGAGGGTAAGGGTTAGGGTAAGGGTTATTGTGCGGGTGAGGTTATTGTTTAGGGTTAGGGTTAGGTTGAGGGTTAGGTTTCGGCTTTGTATGAGGGTTAGGATGAGGGCTAGGGTTAGGGTTAAGGTTAGGGTGAGGGTTAGGCTTAGTGTGAGGTTTAGGGTTAGGTTTATGGTTAGGATGATTGTTAGGGTGAGGGTGAGGGTGAGGGTTAGGGTGAGGGTTAGTGATAGTGTTAGAGTTAGGGTGAGGGTGAGGGCAAGGCTAAGGCTTAGGGTGAGGGTTAGGGTGAGGCTTAGGGTTACGGGGAAGGTTAGGGTGAGGGGTAGGGTGAGGGTTTGTGTCAGGGTTAGGGTTTCTGTGAGGGAGAGTGTTAGGGTTAGGGTTAGGGTTAGAGTTTGGGTTATTGTTAGGGTTAGGGTTAGGGTTACAGTGAGGGTGAGGGTGAGGTTGAGTTTTAGGCTAAGAGTTAGGAAGAGGTTTAAGGTTAGTGTTAGAGTTAGGATGAGGGTGTGATTTAGTTTTAGAGATAGGTTTAGGGTGAGGGTTAAGTTGAGGGTTACGGTTAAGGCTAGTGTTAGGGTTAGGGTTAAGGTGACGGTTAGGGTGACGGTTAGGGTTAGGGTTAGTGTTAGGATTAGGGCTAGCGTGAGGGTGAGTTTGAGGGTTAGTGTTAGGGTTAAGTTTAGGCTTAGTGGTAAGCTGAGGTTGATGTTGAAAGTGAGGGTTAAGGGTAGTGTGAGGGTGAGGTTTAGGCTTAGGGTTACAGTGACTGTGAGGGTTAGGTTTAGGGTGAGGGTGAGGGTTAGGATTAGGGTTATGTTTAAGGTTATTTTCGGGTTAGGGTTAGGGTTACCTTTAAGGCGAGGGCGAGGCTGAGGATGAGGTTGAGGGTTAGGGTTAAGGTTATGGTTAGGGTTAAGGTGAGTTTTAGGTTTAGGGTTACAGTGAGGGTTTCTGTTAGGGTTAGGGATAGGGTTATTGTTAGGGTTAAGGTTAGAGTTACGGTTACAGTGAGGTTGAAGTTGTGGATTAGGGATAGGGATAGGGTGAGGTTTAGGTTTAGGGTTAGGGTTAGGGTGAGGTTTAGGGTTATTGTTAGGGTTAGGGTGAGGTTTTGTGTTAGGGTTACAGTGAGGGTTAGGTTTAGGGTTAGGGTTAGGTTGAGGGTGAAGGTTAGGTTTAGGGTTAGGGTTATGGTTATTGTTAGGGGTAGGTTTAGAGTTACGGTAATGGTGAGGGTGAGGGTGAGGTTTAGGGTGAGGTTTTGGGTGAGGTTTAGGGTGAGGTAAGAGTTAGGGTGAGGGTTAGGGTTAGGGTGAGGTTTAGGGTGAGGTTGAGGGTTGTGGTTAGAGTTAACATAAGGGTGAGGGTAAGTGTTGGGGTGAGGGTTAAGGTAAGGGAGAGGTTTAAGTTTAGGGTTAGTGTTAGGGTGAGGGTTAGGGTTAGGGTTAGGTTGAGGATTGGGGGAAGGTTAGGGTTAAGTTCAGGGTTAGGGTTAGGGCTAGGGTTAGTGTTAAGGTTAGTGTGAGGGTGAGTGTTAGGATTAGGGTTAGGGTGAAGTGTAAGTTGAGGGTGAGGTTGAGAGTTAGGGTTAGGGTTAGGGTTATTGTTAGGATTATGGTTAGAGTTAGAGTTACAGTGAGGTTGAGGGTGAGGGTTAGGGTTAGGGTTAGGTTTATGATTAGGTTGAGGGGTAGTGTTAGGGTTAGGGTGAGGGTAAGTTTTAGTGTGAGGGTTATGGTTAGGGTTAGGGTTAGGTTGAGGGTAAGGATTAGGGTGAGGGTTCGGGTCAGAGTGAGGGTGAGGCTTAGGGTTAAGGTTAGGTTTAGGGTGAGGGTGAGGTTGATTGTTAGGGTTAGGATTAGGGTTACGGTTACACTGAGGGTGAGGGTGAGGATTAGGGTGAGGGTAAGGGTTAGGTTGAGGGTAGGGTTAGGGTTATTGTTAGGGTTAGGGTTAGGGTTATTGTTAGAGTTAGACTTAGAGTTACAGTTATAGGGAGGTTGAGGGTGAGGTTTAGGGTTAGTTTAAGAGTGAGGTTTAGGGTTAGGCTTAGGGTTAGGGTGAGGTTTAGGATTAGGGTTACAGTGAGGGTTAGGTTTAGGGTTATGGTTAGGCTGATGGTGAGGGTGAGGGTTAGGATTAGGGTTAGGTTTAGGGTTATTATTAGGGTTAGGATTAGGGTTACCTTTATGGTAACGGTGAGGCTGAGGGTGAGGTTAGGATTAATGTTATGTTGAGGTTTAGGTTTTGGTTCAGGGCTAGGGTTAGAGTGAGGGTTTGGGTTAGGGTTAGGGTTAATGTGAGGCTGAGGGTTAGCGTTAGGGTTAGGGTTATTTTTAAGGTTAGGGTTAGAGTTACGGTTACTGTGATGGTGAGGGTGAGGGTTAGGGTTAGGGTTACAATGAGGTTTAGAGTGAGGTAAGAGTTAGGGTGAGGTTTAGGTTGAGGTTGAGGTTTAGGGTTAGGGTTAACGTTAGGGTGAGGTTAAAGGTTAGGGTGAGGGTTAGGGTAAGGGTGAGGTTTAAGTTTAGGGTTAGTGTTAGGGTGAGGGTTTGGGTTAAGGTTAGTGTGAGGGTGAGTGTTAGGATTAGGGTAAGGCTGAGGGTGAGGGTGAGGTTGAGGGTTAGGGTAACGGTGAGGGTTAGGCTTGGGGTGATGTTTAGGGTGAGGGTGAGGGTTAAGGTAAGGTTTAGGGTTAGGGTTAGTGGTAGGGTGAGGTTTATGGTGAGGTAAGAGTTAGGGTGAGGGTTAGGTTTAGGGTTAGGGTGAGGTTTAGGGTGAGGTTGAGGGTTAGGGTTAACATTAGGGTGAGGTTAAGGGTTAGGGTGAGGGTTAGGGTGAGGGTGAGTGTTTAGATTACTGTTAAAGTTAGGGTAAGGGTTAGCGTTAGGGTTAGGTTGAGGTTTAGGGGGAAGTTTAGGTTTAGGTTTAGGGTTGGAGTTAGGGTTAAGATTAGTGTGAGGGTGAGTGTTAGGATTAGGGTTAGGGTGAGGGGTAGGTTGAGGGTGAGGGTTAGGTTTAGGTTTAGGGTTAGGGTGAGGGGTTTGTTGAGGGGTAGGGTTAGGGTTAGGGTTAGGGTAAGTTTTAGTGTGAGGGTTAGGGTTAGGGTTAGGGTTATGTTGAGGATAAGGGTTAGGTTGAGGGTTAGGGTGAGAGTGAGGGTGAGGCTTAGGGTTAGGGTTAGGTTCCAGGAGAGGGTGAGGATGAGGGTTAGGGTTAGGATTAGGGTTTAGGTTACGCTGAGGGTGAGGGTGAGTGTTAGTTTGCGACTAAGGGTTAAGGTGAGCGTTAGTGTGAGGGAGAGGGTTAGGCTGAGGTTGATGGTTGAGTTTGAGGTTTAGGATTAGTGTTACGGTTAGCGTTAGGCTGAGGCTAGGGTGAGGGTGAGGTTGAGGTTTAGGCTTAGGGTGAGGGTTAGGGTTAAGGTTAGGATCAGTGTTAGTATGTGGGGTAGGGTAAGGTGTAGGGTGAGGGTAAGGGTGAGGATAAGCATTAGGGTTGGGTTTATGGTGAGAGTGAGGGTTAGGGTTATCATGAGTGTTAGGGTGAGTGTTAGGGTGAGGGTTAGGGTTAGGGTTAGAGTTAGGGTGAGTGTGAGTGTTAGGGTTAGGGTTAAGATTAGGTTGAGGGTTAGGGTTAGGGATAGAGGTAGGGTGAGGTTTAGTGTGAGGGTGAGGGTTAGTCTGAGGGTGATGGTTGAGGGTGAGGTTTAGGATTAAGGTTAAGGTTAGGGTTAGGCTGAGGCTGAGGGTTAGGGAGAGGGTGAGGGTAAGGGTAAGTGTGAGGGTGAGGCTTACTGTTAGGGTTAATTTTAGGGTGAGGGTGAGTGTGAGGGTAAGGGTGAAGGTGAGGGTGAGGATTAGGATTAGGGTGAGTGTTAGGGTTAGGGTTAGGGTGAGAGTTTGGGTTACGTTTAGTTTTAGGATGAGGGTTAGGCTGAGGGTTAAGGCTAGGGTTAGGGTGAGGGATAGTGTTAGTGTGAGGGTTATGGATAAGGTTAAGGATAGTGTGAGTATAAGGTTTAGGGTGAGGGTTAGGGTGAGGGTGAGGTTTAGGTTTAGGATTAGGGTGAGGGCTATGGTGAGGCTGAGGGTTAGATTTAGGGTTAGGGTGAGGTTTAGGGTTAGGGTTAGGGTTAGGGTTAGGTTGATGGTTAGGTTTAGTTTGAGGGTTAGGGTTAGGGTGAGGTTAAGGCTAAGGGTGAGGGTTAGGGTGAGAGTGAGGGTTAGGGTTACTCTTAGGTTTAGTGTGAGTTTTCGGGTGAGGGTTAGGGTTAGGTAAATGGTGAGTGTTAGGATTAGGGGTAGGGTGAGCTCTAGCGTGAGGGTGAGGGTTAGGGTTAGGTTTAGGGTGAGGGTTAGGTTCAGGGGTATTTTAAAGGTTAGAGTGAGGGTTAGGTTTAGTGTGAATGTTAGGGTTAGAGTTGGGTTTATGGTGAGGGTAAGCGTTAGGGTGAGGTTTAGGGTGAGAGTGAGGGTTAGGTTAGACTCAGGGTAAGTGTGAGGGTTAGGGTGAGGGTTAGGGTTAGGTTTAGGGTTAAGTTTAGTGTGAAGGTGAGGGTTAGGTTTAGGGTTAGGGTGAGGTTTAGGGTTAGGGTGAGGTTTGGGGTTAGTGTGAGGGTTAGGTTTTTGGCTAGGGTTATGGTTAGGGTTAGGTTTAGGTTGAAGGTAAGCATTAGCGTGAGGTTTAAGGTGCGGTTTATGGTTAGGGTTAGGGTTACGGTGTGTGAGGATCTGGGTTAAGGTTAGGGTGAGGGTTAGGGACAGAGTGAGGTTTAGGAATAAGTTTAAGATTAGGGTGATGGTGAGGGTGACATTTAGGGTTACGGTTAGGTTTAGAGACAAGGTGAGGGTGAGGGTTAGCATTAGCATTAGTTTTAGGGTAAGGGTTAGGTTGAGGGTGAGGGTAAGGGTGAGGGTGAGGGTTAGGTTTAGGGTGAGTGTTCGTGTTAGGGTTCGGGTGAGGGTTTGGGTTAGGTTTAGGGTTCGGATGAGGGTTAGGCTGTGGGGTAGGGTTAGGTTTCGTGTGAGGGTTATGGTTAGGGTGAGGGTTAGGGATAGGGTTAACGTTAGGGTGAGGTTAAGGTTTAGGGTGAGGGTTAGGGTGAGGGTGAGCGTTACGGTTATGGTTAGTGTGAGGCTAGAGTGAGGATGAGGGTTAGGTTTAGATTTAGGGTGAGGTTTAGGTTAGGGTTAGGGTTAAGGATAGGGTAAGGGTGAGGTGTAGCGCTAGGGTTAATGTGAGGGTTAGGTTTAGTTTGAGGGTTAGGGTTAGGGTGAGGGTTGGGGTGAGTTTACGGCTTAGGGTGAGGTTTAGGGTGAGAGTGAGGGTTAGGGTTAGGGTTAGGTTGAGGGTGAGGGTTAGGCTGAAGGTGAGGGGTGAGGGTGAGGGTTAGGATTAGGGTTACTGTTAGGGTAAGGCTGAGGGTGAGGGTGAGGGTTAGCATTAGTGTTAGGGTTAGGGTTAGGTTTGGGGTTAGGGTGAAGCTGAGGACTAGGGTTAGGGTGAGGGTTAGGCTAAAGGTTAGGGTGATGGTTAAGGTGAGGGTGATGTTTAGGGTGAGCAAGAGGGTTAGGGTGAGGGTTAGGAAGCGGGTGAGGTTTAGGGTTAGGGTTAGGTTGAGTATTAGGTTTAGGGATAGGATGAGGGTTAGGATGAGGGCTAGGCTTAGGGTTAGGGTGAGAGTTAGGCTTAGTGTGAGGGTTAGGGTTAGGTTTAGGGTTAGGGTGATGGTTAGGTTGAGGGTTAGGGTGAGGGTTAGTGATAGGGTTAGGGTGAGGGTGAGGGTTTGGGTAAGGCAAAGGCTTAGGGTGAGGGTTAGGGTAAGGCTAAGTGTTAGGGTGAGGTGTAGGGTTAGGGTTAGGGTGATGGTTAGGTTTAGTGTGAGGGTTAGGGTGAGGTTTAGGGATAGGGTTAGGATTAGGGTTAGGTTTAGGGTTGGAGTGAGAGTAAGGTTTAGGGTCAGGGTTAGGTTGAGGGTGAGGGTTAGTGTTAAATTACGGTTAGGGTTAGGTTGAGGGTGATGGTGAGGCTGAGGGTGAGGGTGAGGGTTCAGTTGGGTTTGTGTTAGGGTTAGGGTGAGGGTGATGGTGAGGTTTAGGGTTAGGGTTAGGGTTAAGGTTACGGTGAGGATGAGGTGAGGGTGAGGGTTAGGGTTAGGGTTAGGGTTAGGTTTACGTTTAGGGTTAGGATTAGGGTTAGGGTGAGGGTGAGGGAGAGGGTTAGGATGAGGGGTAGGGTGAGGTTTATGGGTAGGGTTAGGGTGAGCATTATGGTTAGTGTGAGTGTTAGGGTTAGGGTTACGGTTAGGTTGAGGGTTAGGGTTACTGTGGAGGTTAGGGCTAGGGTGAGGGTTAGGGTAAGGCATAGGAATAGGTTGAGGGTGAGAGTGAGGGTTAGCATTAGGATTAGGGTTAGGGTGAGGGTGAGGGTGAGGGTAAGTTTGACGGAGAGTGTGAGGGTTAGGGTTAGGGTTAGGCTTAGGTTTAGGGTGAGGGTGAGTGTTCGGGTTAGGGTTAGGGTTAGGGTTAGGCTTATGGTTAGACTGAGGGTGAGGGTGAAGGTGAGGGTTACATTTAGGGTGAGTGTTAGGTTTAGGGTTAGGGTGAGGGTTAGGGTTAGGATTAGGGTTAGGTTTACGGTTCGGGTTAGGGTTATGGTTAGGGTGAGTGTGAGGGTTTGGGTGAGGGTTAGGGTGAGGATTAGGGATAGGGTTAGGTTTAGTGATAGGTTTAGGATTAGGGTTATGGTGAAGGTGAGAATTAGGGTTATGGTTATATTAAGAGCCAGGGTGAGGGTGAGTGTTAGGGTTAGGATTAGGTTTAGGGTAAGGGTTAGGTTGAAGGTGAGGGTGAGGATGAGTGTTAGGGTTAGGGTTAGGCTTAGGTTTAGGGTGAGAGTTAGTGTTAGGGTTAGGGCGAGAGTTTGGGTTAGGTTTAGGATTAGGATGAGGGTTAGGCTGAGCAGTAGGGTTAGGGTTATGGTGAGGGTTAGGGTTACTGTTGGGGTTAGTGTTAGTTTTAAGATTAGGGGGAGGGTAAGGTTCAGAGTGAGGGTTAGGGTGAGGGTGAGGGTTAGGGTTAGGGTTAGTGTGAGGGCTAGGGTGAGACTGAGGATTAGGTTTAGGGTTAGGTTGAGGTTTAGGGTTAGGGTCAGGGATAGGTTGAGAGTTAATTTTAGCCTTAGGGTGCGTGTGAGGGTAAAGGTTGGGGTTAGGGTTAGGGTTAGGTTTAGGATGAGGGTGAGTGTTAGGGTTAGGGTGAGGGTTAGTGTTAGTGTGAGGGTTAGGGTTAGGTTTAGGTTTAGGGTTAGGGTGAGGGTAAGGGTTAGGGTGAATGTTAGGGTTATCAGGAGTATTAGGGTGAGGGTTTGGGTGAGGGTTAGGATTAGGGTTAGGTTGAGGGTGAGGGTTAGGCTGAGTGTGAGGGGTGAGGGTGAGTTTTAGGATTAGGGTTACAGTTAGGGATAGGCTGAGGGTGTGGATGAGTGTGAGGGTGAGTGTTAGCATTAGGTTTAGGGTGAAGTTTAGGGTTAGGGTTATTGTGTGGGTGAGTGTGAAGGTTAGGATTAGGGTTAGGGATACTGTTAGGCTGAGGGTGAGGGTGAGGGTTTGGGTTAGGGTGAGGGTGAGGGTGAGGGTGAGGGTTTGGGTGAGGGTTAGCGTTTGGGTGATATTTAGGGTGAGGGTGAGGGTTAGGGTGATGGTTAGGGTGCAGGTGAGGGTTAAGATGAGAACTAGGGTTAGGGTTAGGCTGAGGGTTACGTTTAGTCTGAGGGTTAGGGTTAAGTTTAGGGTTAGGGTGATGGTTAGGGTGAGGGTTATGGTGAGGGTTAGTGATAGGGTTAGGCTGAGGGTGAGGGTTGGAGCAAGGCTAAGGCTTAGGGTGAGGGTTAGGGTAAGGCTAAGGGATAGTGTGAGGGTGAGGGTGAGTGTTAGGGTTAGGGTTAGGGTGAGGTTTGGGGTTAGGGTTAGGGTTAGGGTTAGGAAGAGTGTTAGCATGAGGGGTAGGGTTAGGTTTAGGGTGATGATTAGGTTTAGTATGAGGGTTAGTGTTAGGGTTAAATTTAGGGTTAGGACGAAATTTAGGTTGAGGATTAGGGTTTGGGTTAGGGTTAGGTTGAGGGTGAGGTTTAGGATTAGGGTAAGGGGTAGCATGGAGTTTAGGGTTAGGGTGAGTGTTATGTTTGGGGTAGGGTTAGGTAGAGGTTGAGGGTGAGGGTTAGGGTTAGGGTTAGTGTGAGATTTCGGGTAAGGGTTAGGGTTAGTGTTAGGTTTAGGTTTAAGGTTAGGTTGAGGGATAGGGTTAGGGTGATGGTTAAGGTTAGGGTTAGGGTGAGGGTGAGGGTTAGGATTAGGGTTAGGTTTAGGTTTATTGTTATGGTAACGGTTAAGTTTATGGTTATGATTAGGGTGAGAGTGAGGGTGAGGTTTAGGGTTAGGGTTAGAGTGAAGGTTAGGATTAAGGTTAGGGTCAGGGTTACAATGAGGGGTAGGGTGAGGCGTATGGTTAGGGTTAGGGTTCGGGTTACGTTTAGTGTGAGGGTTATGGTTAGTGTTAGGGTTACGCTTAGGTTGAGGGTTAGGGTTCGGGTGGATGTTAGGGTTAGGGTGAGGGTTAGGGTTAGGCATAGGGTTTGGTTGAGGGTGAGGGTGAGGGTTAGCTTTATCATTAGGGTTAGGGTTAGGCTGAGGGTAAGGGTGAGTTTGAGGGTGAGTATAAGGGTTAGGGTTTGAGTTAGGGTTAGGCTTCGGTTTAGGGTTAGGGTTAGGGTGAGGGGTAGTGTTAGAGTTAGGGTAAGGGTTTGGTTTAGTTTGAGGGTTAGATGTAGGGTGAGGGTTGGGGTGAGTTTAAGGCTTTAGGTGCGGTTTAGGGTGAGAGTGAGGGTTAGGGTTAGCCTTAGGGTGAGTGTGAGGGTAAGGGTGCGGCTTTGGGTTAGGGTTAGATTTAGGATAAGTGTGAGTGTTAGGGTGAGGTTTAGGGTTAGGGTGAGCGTTAGGGTTATTGTCAGGGTTTAGGTTAGGTTTAGGGTTAGGGTTAGGGTGAGGGTAAGGGTTAGGGTGAGTGTTAGTATGAGAGTGAGTCAGGGTTATCGTGAGTGTTAGGGTGAGTGTTAACATGAGGGTTAAGGTTGGGGTTAGGTTCAGGGTGAGGATTAGGTTCAGGGTGCGGCGTGAGTGTGACGGTGAGGGTGAGGCTTAGCATTAGGGTAAGGGTGAGGTTTATGTTTAGGGTTAGTGTGAGGGTGAGTGTGAGGGTTAGGATTAAGGTTAGGGATACTGTTAGGCTGAGGGTGAGGGTGAGGGTGAGTGTTAGGGTTAGGGTTAGGGTGAGGGTGAGGGTTAGGGTTAGGGTTAGGGTTAAGGTGAGGGTAAGGGTGAGAATTACAGTTAGGATTAGGGTTGAGTTTAGTGTAAAGCTGAGGGTCAGGGTTTGGGTGAGCGCTAGGGTTAGGGTGAGGGTTAGGCTTAAGGTTAGGGTGGGGGTTAGGGTTAGGGTTAGGTTTCGGTTTAGGATGAGGGTGTGGGTTAGGGTTAGTGTTCCGGTGAGGGATAAGCTTCGCATTAGGGTTAGGGTGAGGTTTAGGGTTAGTGTTAGGTTTGGCTTTAGGATGAGGGTGAGGATTAGGTTCAGGGTTAGGGTGAGGGTTAGGATTAGTGTGAGGGTTAGGGTTAGGGTTAGGGTTAGGGTGAGGGTAAGGTTTAGGTTGAAGGTTAGAGTGAGAATGAGGGTTGGGGTTATCGTGCGTGTTAGGGTGAGGGTTAGAGTGAGTGTTAGGGTAGGGTTACGGTGAGGTTTAGCGGGAGGGTAAGGATTAGGGTGTGGGTTAGGGTTAGTGTGATGTTCAGGGTGAGGGTTAGGTTGAGGGTTAGTGTAAGCATTAGGTTTAGGGTGACGGTAAGAATAAGAGTGAGGGATAGGTTGATATTGAGGGTTAGGTTTAGGCTTAGTCTTAGTGTGAGGTTTATATGGAGCCTTAGGTTTATCGTTAGCGTTAGGCTGAGGGTGAGTGTGAGGGTTAGGGTTAGGGTTAGACTTAGGATCAGGCGCAGGGTGAGGGTGAGGGTTAGGGTTAGGGTTTTCGTGAGGTTTAGGGTTAGGGTTAGGGGTAGGGTTCGGTGAGGGTTTGGGTAAGGGTTAGGTTTATGGTTATTGTTAGGGTTAGGGTTAGATTTACGGTAATGGTGAGGGTGAGCGTGAGGGTTAGGGTTAGGTTTAGGGTGAGGTTGAGGCTGAGGTAAGAGTTAGGGTGAGGGTTAGGATTAGGGTGAGGTTTAGGGTGAGGTTGAGATTTAGGGTTAGAGTTAAGGTTAGGGTGAGGTTTAGTGTTAGGGTATGGGTTAGGGTAACGGAGAGGTTTAAATTTAGGGTTAGTGTTAGGATGAGGTTTAGGTTTAGGGTTAGGTTGAAGGTTAGGGGGAAGGTTAGGGTTAGGTTTAGGGTTAGGGTTAGGGCTAGGGTTAGGGTTAAGGTTAGTGTGAGGGTGAGTGTTAGGATTAGGGTTAGGATGACGGGTAGGGTGAGATTTAGGGTTAGGCTTAGGGTTAGGGTTATTGTTAAGGTTAGGGTCAGAGTTAGGGTTAAAGTGAGGTTGAGGGTGAGGGTTAGGGTTAGGGTTAGGGTGAGGTTTAGGGTTATGGTTAGGATTAGGGTTAGGTTGAGGGTAGGGTGAGGGGTAGGTTTAGGGTTAGGGTGAGGGTAAGTTTTAGTGTGAAGGTTAGGGTTAGGGTTAGGTTGAGGGTAAGGGTTAGGGTGAGGGTTAGTGTCAGAGTGAGGGTGAGGATTAGGGTTAAGGTTAGGTTTATTGTGAGGTTAAGGTTGAGGGTTAGGGTAGGATTAGGGTTCGGGTTACAATGAGAGTGAGGGTGAGGGTTAGGGTGAGCGTAAGGGTTATTGTGAGGGTTAGTGTGAGGATGAGGAGTGAGGGTGAGGTTTAGGATTAGGGTTAGGGTTAGAGTTAGGCTGAGGGTGAAGGTGAGGGTGAGGTTGAGGTTTAGGGTTAGCGTTAGGGTTAGGGTGAGGGTTAAGGTTAAGGTTAGGATGAGGGTTAGGATTATGGGTAGGGTTAGGGTTAGGGTGAGTGTTAGGGTGAGGATAAGCATTAGGGTGAGGTTTAGGGTGAGAATGAGGGTTAGGGTTATCATGAGCGTTAGGGTGAATTTTAGTGTGAATGTTAGGTTTTGGGTTAGGGTGATTGTGAGTGTTAGGGTTAGGGTGAGGGTTAGGGTGAGGGTGAGGATGAGGGTGAGTGTGAGGGCGAGGCTTTGGGTTAGGATTAGGTTTAGGGTGAGGTTGAGGTTGAAGGTTAGGGCTAGGACTAGGGTTAGGGTTACACTGAGGATGAGGGTGAGGGTTAGGGTGAGGGTAAGGGTTAGGGTGAGGGTTACAGTGATGGTGAGGGTTAGGCTGATTGTGAGGGGTGAGTTTGAGGGTGAGTGTGAGGGTTAGGATTAGGTTTAGGGATACTTTTAGGCTGAGGGTGAGGGTGAGGTTTAGGGTTAGGGTTAGGGTGAGTGTAAGAGTAATAGTGGGGGTTAGGGTGATAGTGAGAGTTAGGTTTAGCCTTAATCTTAGTGTGAGGTTTATGGTGAGAATGAGGGTTAAGGTTACGGCTAGGCTGAGGCTGAGAGTGAGTATGAGGTTTAGGGTTAGGTTTAGGGATAGGGTTAGGGTGAGGGTTAGGGTGAGGGTGAGGGTGAGGGTTAGCATTAGGCTTAGGGTGAGGTTTAGGGTTAGGGTTAGGGTGAGGGTGAGTGTGAGGGTTAGGATTAGGTTTAGGGATACTCTAAAGCTGAGGGTGAGGGTGAGGGTTAGGGTTAGGTTGAGGGTTAGCATTAGGGTTAGGTTGAGGGTGAGGGTGTGTATTATGGTTAGGATTAAGGTTAGGTTTAGTGTTAAGCTGAGGGTGAGGGTGAGGATGAGGGCTAATGTTAGGGTGAGGGTTAGGCTTAAGGTTAGGTTGAGGGTTAGTGTTAGGGTGATGTTTAGGGTGAGCGGGATTGTTAGGGTGGGGGTTAGGCTGCGGGTGTGGTTTAGGGTTAGGGTTAAGTTGAGGGTTAGGTTTAGGCTTCGGATGAAGGTTAGGATGAGGTGTAGGGTTAGGGTTAGGATGTGGGCTAGGGTTAGGGTTAGGGTGAGGGTTAGGCTTAGTGTGAGGGTTAGGGTTAGGCTTAGTGTGAGGGTTAGGGTTAGGGTGAGGGTTATTGGTAGTGTTAGAGTTAGGGTGAGGGTGAGGTCAAGCCTAAGGCTTAGGGTGAGGGTTAGGGTGAGGCTAAGGGTTATGGGGAGGGTTTGGGTGAGGGGAAGTATTAGGGTCAGGGTGAGGTTTAGGTTTAGTGTGAGGGTTAGGGTAAGGGTTAGGGTGAAGGTAAGAGTAAGAGTGAGGGTTAGGGTGATAGTGACGGTTAGGTTTAGCCTTAGTCTTAGTGTGAGGTTTATGGTGAGCGTTAGGGTTAGGGTTAGGTTTAGGGTTAGGGTTAGGCTGAGGGTGAGTGTGAGGTTTAGGGTTAGGGTTAGGCTTAGGATTAGGCGGATGGTGAGGGTGAGGGTGAGGATTAGATTTAGGGTTAGTGTTAGGTTTAGGGTTAGGGTGAGGGTTAGGGTGAGGATTAGGGTGAGTATTAGGGTTAGGGTGAAGGCTAGGGTGAGGGTGATGGAGAGGGTTAGGGTTAGGGTTAGGGTTAGAATTAGGGCTATTGTTAGGGTTAGGGTTAGGGTTACAGTGAGGGTGAGAGTGAGGTTGATTGTTAGGCTAAGGCTTAGGGAAAGGTTTATGGTTAGGTTTAGGGTTAGGGTGAGGGTGAGGTTTAGGTTTGGAGATAGGTTTAGGGTGAGGATTATGGTGAGGGTTACTGTTAAGGCCTAGTGTTAGGGTGAGGGTTAGGGTGAAGGTTAGGGTTAGGGTTAGTGTTAGGATTAGGGCTAGCTTGAGTGTGAGTTTGAAGGTTAGGGTCAGGGTTAGCGTTAGGCTTAGTGCTAGGCTGAGGTTGATGTTGAAAGTGATGCTTAAGGTTAGGGTGAGGGTGATGTTTAGGCTTAGGGTACAGTGACAGTGAGGGTTAGGGTTAGGGTTAGGGTGAGGGTGAGGGCTAGGGTTAGGGTGAGGATTAGGTTAAAGGTTGGGGTGAGGGATTAGTTGAGGGTGATGTTTAGGGTGAGGGTTAGGGTGAGGTTTAGGGTGCGGGTGAGGTTTAGGGTTAGGGTTAGTTTGAGGGTTACGTTTAGGGATAGGATGAGGGCTAGGGTTAGGGTTAGGGTGAGGGTTAGGCTGAGTGTGAGGATTAGGGTTAGGTTTAGGGTTAGGGTGATGGTTAGGGTGAGGGTTAGTGATAGGGTTAGGGTTAGGGTGAGGGTTAGGGCAAGGCGAAGGCTTAGGGTGAAGGTTAGTGTAAGGCTAATGGTTAAGGTGAGGGGTAGGGTTAGGGTTAAGTTGAGGGCTAAGTTTAGTGTGAGGTTTAGGGTGAGGGTTAGGGTTATTGTTAGTATGAGGGTTAGGTTTAGGGTTGGAGTGAGAGTAAGGGTCAGGGTCAGGTTTAGGTTGAGGGAGAGGGTTAGGGTTAAATTAGGGTTAGGGTGAGGTTGAGGGTGATGGTGAGGATGAAGGTGAGGGTGAGGGTTCGGTTAAGGTTTCGGGTCAGGGTTAGGGTGAGGGTGATGGTGAGGTTTAGGGTTAGGCTTAGGGTTATGGTGAAGGTGAGGTGAGGGTGAGGGTTAGGGTTAGGGTGAGGTTTAGGGTTAGAGTTAGGGTTAGATTTAGGGTGAGGGTGAGGGTTAGGGTTAGAATGAGGGGTAGCGTGAGGGGTAGGTGTAGGGGTAGGGTGAGGGTTACGGTTAGTGTGAGGGTTAGGGTTAGGGTGAGGGTTACGGTTTAGAATTAAGGTTACAGTTAGGGTTAGGCTGAGGGTGAGGGTGAGGGTTCACATTAGTTTTAGGGTGAGGTTTAGGGTTAGGGTTAGGGTGAGGGTGATTGTTAGGGTTAGGATTAGGGTTAGTGATACTGTTAGGCTGAGGGTGAGGGTGAGGGTTAGGGTTAGGGTGAGGGTTAATGTGCAGGTGAGGTTTATGATGAGAACTAGGGTTAGAGTTAGGGTGAGGGTTAGGCTTAGTGTGAGGGTTAGGGTTAGGTTTAGGGTTAGGTTGATGGTTAGGGTGAGGGTTATGGTGAGGGTTAGTGATAGGGTTAGGGTGAGGGTGAGGCTTAGAACAAGGCTAAGGCTTAGTGTGAGGGTTAGGGTAAGGCTAAGGGTTAGGGTGAGGGTGAGGGATAGGGTGAGGGTAAGGTTTAGTGTGAGGGTTAGTGTGAGGGTTACGGTTAGGGTTAGGATGAGGTTTAGGTTTAGGGTTGGAGTGAGAGTAAGGGTTAGGGTCAGGTTTAGGTTGAGGGTGAGGGTTAGGGTTAAATTAGGGTTAAGGTGAGGTTGAGGGTGATGGTGAGGATGAGGGTGAGTGTTCCAGTTCGGTTGAGGGTTCGGGTCAGGGTTAGGGTGAGGGTGGTGGTGAGGTTTAGGTTTAGGGTAAGGGTTAAAGTGAAGGTGAGGTGAGGGTGAGGGTTATGGTTAGGGTTAGGGTGAGGTTTAGGGTTGGAGTTAGGGTTAGGGTTATGGTGAGGGTGAGAGTTAGGGGTAGAATGAGGGGTAGGGTGAGGGGTAGGTGTAGGGGTAGGGTGTGGGTTATGGTTAGTGTGAGGGTTTGGATTACTGTTACAGTTAGGGTTAGGCTGAGGGTGAGGGTGAGGGTTAGCATTAGGTTTAGGGTGAGGTTTAGGGTTTGGGTTAGGGTGAGGGTGATTGTGAGGTTTAGGATTAGGGTTAAGGATACTGTTAGGCTGAGGGTGAGGGTGAGGGTTAGGGTTAGGGTGAGGGTTAGAGTGAGGGTGAGGGTTAGCGTTTGGGTTATATTTAGGGTGAGGGTGAGGGTTAGGGTGAGGGTTAGTGTGCGGGTGAGGGTTAGGATGAGCACTAGGGTTACAGTTAGTGTGAGTGTTAGGCTTAGTGTGAGGGTTAGGGTTACGTTTAGGGTTAGGGTGATGGTTAGGGTGAGAGTTATGGTGAGGGTTATTGATAGGGTTAGAGTGAGGGTGAGGGTTAGAGCAAGGCTAAGGCTTAGGGTGAGGGTTAGGGTAAGGTTAAGGTTTAGGGTGAGGGTGAGCGTGAGTGTGAGGGTTAGGGTTAGGGTGAGGTTCGGGGTTAGGGTTAAAGTTAGGGTTAGGATGAGTGTTAGCGTGAGGGGTAGGGTTAGGTTTAGGGTGAGGGTTAGGTTTAGCATGAGGGTTAGTGTTAGGGTAAGGGTTAGGGTTAGGCGAAGTTTAGGTTCAGGGTTAGGGTTTGGGTTAGGGTGAGGTTGAGGGTGAGGTTAAGGGTGAGGTTTAGTTTTAGTGTGAGGGTTAGTATTGAGGTTACGGCTAGGGTGAGTGTTAGGGTTACGGGTACTGTTAGGTCGAGGTTGAGGGTGAGGGTGAGGGTTAGGGTTAGAGTCTGATTTCGGGTTAGGGTTAGGGTTAGTGTTAGTGTTAGGTTTAGGGTTACAGTTAGGTTGAGGGATAGGGTTAGGGGGATGGTTAAGGTTAGGGTTAAGGTGAGGGTGATGGTTAGGATTAGGGTTAGGTTTAGGGTTATTGTTAGGGTTAGGTTTAAGTTTAAGGTTACGATTAGGGTGATAGTGAGCATGAGGTTTAGGTTTAGGGTTAGAGTGAGGGTTAGCCTTAGTGTTAGGATTAAGGTTAGGGTCAGGGTTCGGATGAGGGGTAGGGTGAGGTGTAGGTGTAGGGTTAGGGTGAGGGTTATGGTTAGTGTGAGGGTTATGGTTAGTGTTAGGGTTAGGGTTAGGTTGTGGGTTAGGGTTTGGGTGGATGTTACTGTTAGGGTGTAGGTTAGGGTTAGGCGTAGGGTTTGGTTGGGGGTGAGGGTGAGGTTTAGCTTTAGGATTAGGGTTAGGGTTAGGCTGAGGGTGAGGTTGAGTGTGAGGGTTAGGGTTAGGGTTAGTGTTAGGTTTGGTTTAGGGTGAGGGTGAATGTGAGGGTTAGGGTTAGGGTTAGGGTTAGGCTTATGTTTAGGCTGAGGGTGAGGGTGAGGGTGAGGGTGAGGTTGAGGGTTAGATTTAGGCTGAGCGTTAGGTTTAGGGTTAGGGATTGAGGTTAGGTTGAGGGTTAGGGTTAGGATTAGGGTTAGATTTAGGTTGCGGGTTAGGGTTTTGGTTAGGGTTAGGTTTAAGGTGAGGGTGAGGGTTTGGGTTAGGTTTAGGGTGAGGGTTAGGGATAGGGTGAGGTTTAGGGATAGGTTTAGGTTAGGATTTTGGTGAGAGTGAGAGTTAGGGTTAAGGTTATGTTTAGAGACAGGTTGAGGGTGAGGTTTAGGTTTAGGATTAGGGTTAGGGTACAGGTTAGGTTGAAGTTGAGGGTGAGGATGAGGGTTAGGGTTAGGGTTAGGCTTAGATTTAGGGTGAGTGTTAGTGTTAGGGTTAGGGTGAGAGTTTGGGTTAAGTTTAGGATTAGTATGAGGGTTAGGCTGAGGAGTAGGGTTAGGGTTATGGTGAGGGTTAGGGTTAGTGTTGGGGTTAGTGATACATTTAAGGTTAGGGTGAGGGCAAGTGTTAGGGGGAGGGTGAGGGTTAGGGTGAGGGTTAGCGTTTGTGTGATATTTAGGGTGAGGGTGAGGATTAGGGTGCGGGTGAGGTTTAGGAAGATAACTATGGTTAGGGTTAGGTTGAAGTTTAGGCTTAGTGTGAGGGTTAGGGTTAGGTTTAGGGTTAGGGTGAGGGTTAGTGATAGGGTTAGGGTGAGGGTGAGGGTTAGAGCAAGGCTAAGGCTTAGGGTGAGGTTTATGTTAAGGCTAAGTGTTAGGGTGAGAATGAGGGTGAGGGTTAGGGTTAGGGTGAGGTTCAGGGTTCGGGTTAAGGTTAGGGTTAGGGTGAGGGTTAGAGTGAGGTATGGTTAGGTTTAGGTTTAGTATGAGGGTTAGTGTTAGGGTTAGGGTTAGGTTTAGGCGAAGTTTCAGTTGAGGGTTAGGGTTTGGGTTAGGTTTAGGTTGAGGGTGAGGTTTAGGGTGACGTTTAGTGTTAGGGTGAGGGTTAGGATGGAGGTTAGGGTTAGGGTGAGTGTTAGGGTTAAGGGTAGGGTTAGGTCGAGGTTGAGGGTGAGGGTTAGGGTTAGAGTTAGGGTGAGATTTCGGTTTAGGGATAGGGTTAGGATTAGTGTTAGGTTTAGGTTTAAGTTTAGGTTGAGGGCTAGGGTTAGGGTGATGGTTAAGGTTAGGGTGAGGGTGAGGGTGAGGGTTAGGATTAGGGTTAGGTTTAGGGTTATTGTTAGGGTTAGGGTTAAGGTTATGGTTACGATTAGGGTGAGAATGAGGGTGAGGTTTAGGGTTAGGGTTAGAGTGAGGGTTAGGGTTAGGGTTAGGATTAAGGTTAGGGTCAGGGTTACAATGAGGGGTAGGGTTAGGTGTAGGGGTAGGGTTCGGGTGATGGTTACGGTTAGTGTGAGGGTTATGGTTAGTGTTAGGGTTAGGGTTAGGTTGTGGGTTAGGGTTTGGGTGGATGTTACTGTAAGGGTGTGGGTTAGGGTTAGGCATAGGGTTTTTTTGTGGGTGAGGGTGAGGGTTAGCTTTAGGATTAGGGTTAGGGTTAGGCTGAGGGTAAGGGTGAGGTTGAGGGTGAGTATGAGGTTTAGGGTTAGAGTTAGGGCTAGGCTTCGGTTTAGGGTTAGTGTTAGGGTGAGGGGTAGGGTTAGAGTTAGGGAAAGGGTTTGGTTTAGTTTGAGGGTTAGATTTAGGGTGAGGGTTGGTGTGCGGTTAAGGCTTTGGTTGAGGTTTAAGGTGAGAGTGAGGGTTAGGGTTACCTTAGGGTGAGTGTGAGGGTAAGGGTGCGGATTTAGGTTAGGGTTAGCTTTAGGATGAGTGTGAGTGTTAGGGTGAGGGTTAGGGTTAGGGTGAGCATTAGGGTTATTTTCAGGGTTAGGGTTAGGTTCAGGGTTAGGGTTAGGATGAGGGTAAGGGTTAGGGTGAGTGTTAGTATGAGAGTGAGTCAGGGTTATCATGAGTGTTAAGGTGAGGATTAGCATGAGGGATAGTGTATGGGTGTGGTTCAGGGTGAGGATTAGGCTGAGGGTGAGGGGTCAGTGTGAGGGTGAGGGTGAGGTTTAGCATTAGGTTTAGGGTGAGGTTTAGGTTTAGGGTTAGGGTGAGGGTGATTGTGAGGGTTAGGATTAGGGTTAGGGATACTGTTAGGCTGAGGGTGAGGGGGAGGGTTAGGGTTAGGGTGAGGGTGAGGTTTAGTGTTTGGGTGATATTTAGGGTGAGGGTGAGGGTTAGGGTGAGGGTTAGTGTGCGGGTGAGGGTTAGGGTGAGAACTAGGGTTAGGGTTAGGGTGAGGGTTAGGCTTAGTGTGAGGGTTAGGTTTAGGTTTAGGGTTAGGGTGATGGTTAGGGTGAGTGTTATGGTGAGGGTTAGTGATAGGGTTAGGGTGAGGGTGAGGGTTAGAGCAAGGCTAAGGCTTAGGGTGAGGGTTAGGTTGAGGTTGAGGGTTAGGGTTAGGGTTAGGATGAGGGTTAGCGTGAGGGGTAGGTTTAGGTTTAGGGTGAGGGTTAGGTTTAGTATGAGGGTTAATGATACGGTTAGGGTTAGGGTTATTGCGAAGTTTAGGTTCAGGGTTAGGGTTTGGGTTAGGGTTAGGTTGAGGTTGAGGTTTAGGGTGAGGTTTAGGGTTAGGGTGAGTGTTAGGATGGAGGTTAGGTTTAGGGTGAGTGTTAGCATTAGGGGTAGGGTTAAGTCGAGGTTGAGGGTGAGGGTTAGGTTTAGGGTTAGTGTGAGATTTCGGGTTAGGGTTAGGGTTAGTGTTAGTGTTAGGTTTAGGGTTATGGTTAGGTTGAGGGATAGGGTTAGGGTGATGGTTAAGGTTAGGGTGAGGGTGAGGGTGAGGGTTAGGATTAGGGTTAGGTTTAGGGTTATTGTTAGGGTTAGGATTAAGTTTAAGGTTACGATTAGGGTGAGAGTGAAGGAGAGGTTTAGGTTTAGGTTTAGAGTTAGGGTTAGGGTTAGGGTTAGGATTAAGGTTAGGGTCAGGGTTAGGATTAGGGGTAGGGTGAGGGGTAGGTGTAGGGTTATGGTGAGGGTTACGGTTAGTGTGAGGGTTATGGTTAATATTAGGGTTAGGGTTAGGTTGAGGGTTAGGATTCGGGTGGATGTTAGGGTTAGGGTGAGGGTTATGGTTAGGCATAGCGTTTGGTTGAGGTTGAAGGTGAGGGTTAGCTTTAGGATTAGGGTTAGGGTTAGGCTGAGGGTGAGTGTGAGTGTGAGAGTTAGGGTTAGGGTTAGGGTTAGGCTTTGGTTTAGGGTGAGGATGAGTGTGAGTGTTAGGGTTAGCGTTAGGGTTAGGCTTATGGTTAGTCTGAGGGTGACGGTGAGGGTGAGGATGAGGTTGAGGGTTAGATTTAGGCTGAGTGTTAGGTTTAGGGTTAGGGATTGGGTTAAGTTGAGGGTTAGGGTTAGGATTAGGGTTAGATTTAGGTTGTGGTTTAGGGTTATGGTTATGGTTAGGGGTAGGGTTATGGTGAGGATTAGGGATAGGGTGAGGTTTAGGGATAGGTTTAGGGTTAGGGTTATGGTGAGAGTGAGAATTAGGGTTAAGGTTATGTTTAGAGACAGGTTGAGGTTGAGGTTAGGTTTAGGATTAGGGTTTGGGTAAGGATTAGGTTGAAGTTGAGGGTGAGGGTGAGGGTTAGGTCTAGGGTTAGGCTTAGTTTTAGTGTGAGTGTTAGTGTTAGGGTTAGGGTGAGAGTTTGGTTTAGGTTTAGGATTAGTAGGAGTGTTAGGTTGAGCAGTAGGGTTAGAGTTATGGTGAGGTTTATGGTTAGTGTTGGGGTTAGTGATAGGTTTAAGGTTAGGGTGAGGGCAAGGTTTAGGGTGAGAGTTAGGGTGAGGGTGAGGTTTAGGGTTAGGGTTAGTGTGAGGGCTAGGGTGAATCTGAGGGTTAGGTTTAGGGTTAGGGTGAGGTTTAGGGTTAGAGTGAGGGTTAGGTTGAGTGTTAGTGTTAGCCTTAGGGTGCGTGTGAGGGTATAGGTTGTGCTTAGGGTTAGGGTAAGGTCTAGGATGAGGGTGAGTGTTAGGGTGAGTGTTAGGGTTAAGGTGAGGGTTAGTGTTAGTGTGAGGGTTAGGGTTAGGTTTAGGTTTAGGGTTAGGGTGATGGTAAGGGTTAGGGTCTGTGTTAGGGTTATCATGAGTGTTAGGGTGAGGGTTTGGGTGAGGGTTAGGATTGGGGATAGGTTGAGGGTGAGGGTTAGGCTGAGGGTGAGGGGTGAGGGTGAGGGTTAGGATTAGGGTTCCGGTTAGGGTTAGGCTGAGGGTGAGGGTGAGGGTGAGGGTTAGCATTAGGTTTATGGTGAGGTTTAGGGTTAGGGTTAGGGTGAGGGTGAGTGTGAGGGTTAGGATTAGGGTTAGGGATACTGTTAGGCTGAGGGTGAGGGTGAGGATTAGGGTTAGGGTTATGGTTAGGGTGCGGGTTAGGGTTATTGTCAGGGTTCGGGTTAGGTTTAGGGTTAGGGTTATGGTGAAGGTAAGGGTTAGTGTTAGTATTACTATGAGAGTGAGTCAGGGTTATCGTGAGTGTCAGGGTGAGGGTTAGCGTGAGGGTTAGGGTTAGGGTTAGGTTCAGGGTGAGGAATAGGCTGAGGGTGAGGGGTGAGGGTGACGGTGACGGTTTGGATTAGGGTTAGGGATACTGTTAGGCTGAGGGTGAGGGTGAGTGTTAGGGTTAGGGTGAGGGTTAGGGTTAGGGTTAGGGTGAGGGTGAGGGCGAGAATTACGGTTAGGATTAGGGTTAGGTTTAGTGTTAAGCTGAGGGTTAGGGTTTGGGTGAGCGATAGTGTTAGGGTGAGGGTTAGGCTTAAGGTTAGGGTGAGGGTTAGGGTTAGGGTGATATTTAGGGTGAGGGTGAGGTTTAGGGTGAGGGTTAGGGTTCGGTTTAGGATGAGGGTGTGGGTTAGGGTTAGAGTTACGGTGAGGGTTAAGCTTAGCATTAGGGTTAGGGTGAGGTTTAGGGTTAGTGTTAGAGTTAGTTTTAGGGTGAGGGTGAGGTTGACATTTAGGATTAGGGTTATGTTTACAGTTAGGTTGAGGGTGTGGGTCAGGTTCAGGGTTAGGATTAGGATTAGGATTAGATTTAGGGTTCGGTTTAAGGTGAGGTGAGGGTGAGGGTTAGGGTAAGGGGGAGGGTTAGGCTTAGGGTGATGTTTACGGTGAGGTTGAGGGTTAGGGTGAGGGTATGGGTGAGGGTTAGGATAAGGGGGAGGGTTAGGTTTAGGGGGAGTGTTAGGGTGAGGGTGAGCATTAGGGTTAGGTTTAGGGTGACGGTGAGCTTTAGGGTTTGGGTCTGGGTGAGGTTTATGGTTGTGGTTAGAGTGAGGGTAAGGTTTAGAGTGAGGGTTAGGGTGAGATTGAGGGTTAGGGTTAACGTGAGGATTAGGGTGATGGTTAGGGTGAGGGTTAGGGTTGGGGTTAAGGTTTGGTTTAGTGTGAGGGTGAGTGTTACAGTTAGGGTGAGGGTGAGAGTGAGGGTTAGGGTTAGATTTAGGGTGAGGTTGAGGGTGAGGGTTAGATTTAGGATTAGGGTTACCGTTTGGTTTAGGTTGAGGTTGAGGTTTAGGTTTAGGGTTAGGATGAGGGTAAGGTTTAGGGAGAGGGTTAGGGTGAGGGTGAGGGTTCGGCTGAGGGTGAGGTTGAGGGTAAGGTTTAGGATTAGAGTTAGGCTTAGGGTTAGGATGAGGGTGAGGGTGAGGGTGAGGTTTAGGGTTAGGGTTAGGTTGAGGGCTAGGTTGGTGGTGAGGGTTAGGGTGAGAGTGAGGGTGAGGGTTTCGGTTAGGTAGGGGTGAGGGTTAATGTGAGGATTAGGGTGAGGGTGAGGGTAAGTGTGAGGGTTAGGTTTAGGGTGAGATTGAGGGTTAGGGTTAAGGTGACGTTAGGGTTTGGGTGATATTTAATTTGAGGGTGAGTGTTAGGGTGAGGGTGAGGGTTCGCGTGAGGTTGAGGGTTAAGGTGTGGGTGAGGGTTAGGCTTAGGGT
This sequence comes from Dipodomys merriami, assembly GCF_024711535.1. Taxonomy (NCBI): domain Eukaryota; kingdom Metazoa; phylum Chordata; class Mammalia; order Rodentia; family Heteromyidae; genus Dipodomys; species Dipodomys merriami. The sequence goes on from NW_027206390.1 coordinate 1,350,214, forward strand.
GAGTGTTAGGGTGATGGTGAGGGTTACGGTGAGGGTGAGGGTGAGGGTTAGGTTTAGGGTGAGTGTTAGGTTTAGGGTTAGGGTTAGGGTGAGTTGTAGGTTTATGGTTAGAGTGAGGGTTAGGGTTATTTTGATTGTTAGGGTTAGGGTTAGGGTTAGCGTTAGGGTGAGGATATGGGTTAGGGTGAGGGTTAGGGTGAGGGGTAGTGTTAGGTAGCGATTGAGGGTTATGTTTAAGGTGAGGTTTAGTGTTAGGGTTAGTGTTAGGGTGAGTGTGAGAGTGAGGGTTAGTGTTAGGGGTAGGGATAGGTTTAGGGTGATGGTGATGGAGAGGGTTAGGTTACGGATTAGGGGTATGGTTAGGATTAAGCTTAGGGTGAGGGTTCCGGTGAGGTTGAGGGTTGTGTGGGTGAGGGTTAGGCTTAGTGTGAGTGTTAGGGTGATGGTGAAGTTAACGGTGAGCATGAGGGTTAGGGTTAGGCTTAGGTTGAGGTTTAGGTTTATGGTTAGGGTTAGGGTGAGTGTTAGGTTGAGGTGTAGGTTTATGGTTAGAGTGAGGGTTAGGGTTATTGTGATTGTTAAGGTTAGGGTTAGGGTTAGCGTTAGGGTGAGGATAAGGGTGAGGGTGAGTGTTAGGATTAGGTAGTGGTTGAGGGTTAGGTTTAAGGTGAGGATTAGGGTTAGGGTTAGTGTTAGTGTTAGGGTGAGGGTGAGGGTTAGTGTTAGGGGTAGGGAAAGGTTTAGGGTGAGGGTGATGGAGAGTGTTAGGTTAAGGATTAGGGGTAGGGTTAAGGTTAGGTTTCGGGTGAGGGTGAGGGTGAGGGTGAGGTTTAGAGTGAGTGTTAGGGTTAGGGTTAAGGTGAAGGTTAGGGTTAGGGTGATGTTTAGGGTGAGGGTGAGTTTTAGGCTGACGGTGAGGTTTAGGCTGAGGGTGAGGGTTAGGTTTAGTGTTAGTATTAGGGTAAGTTTTAGGGTTAGGGTTGGGTGAAGTTTAGGGTTAGGGTTAGGGTGAGGATTAGTGTGAGGATTAGGGTTAGGGTTAGGGTTAGGATTAGCTTGAGAGTAATCATTAGGGTGAGGTTTAGGGTGAGGGTTAGATTCAGGCTTAGTGTTCGTGTTAGGGTGAGGATGAGGGTTTAGGTGCGGTTTAGGGTGAATTTTAGGGATAGGGTGACGTTTAGGGATAAGTTTAGGGTTAGGGAGACGGTGAGGTTGAGGGTTAGAGTTAGCATTAGGCTTAGGCTTAGTGTTAGGGTGAGGGTTAGGGTTAGAATTAGGGTTGGGGGAAAGTGAGGGTGAGGGGGAGGGTTAGGGTTAGGGTGAGGGTTAGGGTTAAGGTGTGGGTTAGGGTTACTGTTAGGGTGAGGGTTAATGTGTGATTTAGGGTGAGGGTGAGGGTAAGAATGAGGGTTAGGGTTAGGATTAGGGTTGGTTTGAGGGCTAGAGTGAGGCTGAGGGTTAGCGTTAGGGTTATTGTGAGGGTTAGGGTTAAGGTGAGGGTGAGGGTGAGGGTTAGGGTTAGGTTTGTTGTGAGGTTTAGGGTTAGGGTTAGGGTTAAGATTAGTGTTAGGTTTATGGTTAGGTTGAGGGGTAGGGTGTGAGGTAGCATTAGGTTTAGTGTGATGGGTTATTGTGAGGGTTAGGGTTAACCTTAGGGTTTGGGTTAGGGTGAGGGTTAGGTTTAGGGTGGAGGTTAGGGTTGGGCTGAGAGTAAGGGTTAGGGGCAGTGTTAGATTGAGGGTGATGGTGAGGATGAGGGTGAGGGTGAGGTTTCAGTTGAGGGTTTGGATTATGATTAGGGTGAGTGTGAGCATGAAATTTAGGGTTAGGTTTAGGGTTACGGTGAGTGTGAGGTGAGGGTGAGGATTAGGTTTAGGGTTAGGATTTGGATGAGGTTTAGGTTTAGGGTTAGGGTAAGGGTGAGGGTGAGGGTTAGGGTTAGAGTTAAGGTTAGGGTGAGGGATAGGGTTAGGGTTAGTGTTAGTGTTAGGGTTAGGGTGAGGTTTATGATGAGGGTTAGGTTTAGGGTTAAGATTAGGGTTCGGGTGTGAGGGTTACGGTGAGGGTTAGGGTTAGTCTTATGGTTAGTCTGAGGGTTAGGTTTAGGGTGAGGTTTAGGTTTAAGTTTAGGGTGAGTGCTAGGTGATGGTGAGGGTTGAGGTTTAGGGTTAGGCTTAGGTTTAGGCTTAGGGTGAGGATTAGGTTTAGGGTGGAGGTTCGGGTTGGGGTGAGTGTAAGGGTAAGGGGCAGGGTTAGGTTGAGGGTGAGGGTAAGGGTTAGGGTTACATTAGGGTGAGGGTTAGGCTGAGCGTAAGGGTGAGGGTGAGGTCTAGGGCTAGGGTGAGGGTTAGGCTTAAGGTTAGGGTGAGGCTTAGGGTTAGAGTGATGTTTATGATGAGGGTGAGGGTTAGGGTGAGGGCTAGGGTGCGGGTGAGGTTGAGGGTTAGTGTTAGGGTGAGTGTTACGTTTAGGGTTAGGATGAGGGTTAGCATGAGGGCTAGGGTTAGGGTGAGGGTTAGGCTTAGTGTGAGGGTTAGTGTTAGGTTTAGGGTTAGGGTGATGTTTAGGGTGAGGGTTAGGGTTAGGGTTAAGGTGAGGGTTAGGTCAAGGCTAAGGCTTAGAGTGAAGGTTAGGGTAAGGCTAAGGGCTAGGATGAGGTTAGGTTTAGGGTTAGGGTGAGGTTCAGGTTTAGGGTTATAGTTATCGTTAGGGTTAGGATGAGGGTTAGCGTGAGGGGTAGGGTGAGTGGTAGGGTGAGGGTTAGGTTTGGTGTAAGTGTTAGTGTTAGGGGTAGGGTGAGGGTTAGGTTGAGAGTTAGGGTTTGGATTAGGGTTAGGTTGAGGGTGAGGTTTAGGGTGAGGTTTAGGATTAGGGTTAGGGTTAGGGTGAGGGTTAGGATGGAGGTTAGGGTTAGGGTGAGGGTTAGGGTTAGGGGTAGGTTTAGGTTGAGGGTCAGAGTGAGGGTTAGGATTACAATTAGGGTTAGGGTGAGGGCTAGGGTGAAGGTGAGGATTAGGGTTAGGTTTAGGGTGAGGATTAGGGTTATGGTGAGAGTAAGAGTGAGGGTTAGGGTTAGGGTCAGAGTGAGGGTTAAGGTTAGAATTAGTGTTAGGTGACAGCTAGGTTGAGGGTGAGGGTTAGGGTTAGGTTTAGGGTGAGATTTCGGGTTAGGGTTAGGGGGAGGGTTAGTCTTAGGTTTAGGGTTATGGTTAGGTTGAGGGTTAGAGTTAGGGTGAGGTTTAGGGTTAAGGTTAGGGTGAGGTTGAGGGTTAGGATTGGGGTTAGGTTTAGTGTTAAGCAGAGGGTGAGGGTGAGGGTGAGGGCTAGGGTTAGTGTGAGGGTTAGGCTTAAGGTTAGGGTGAGGGTTAGGGTTACGGTGATGTTTAGGGTGAAGGTGAGGTTTAGGGTGAGGGTTAGGTTTAGGGTTAGAATGAGGGTTACGATAAGAGCTAGGGTTAGGGTTAGGTTGAGGCTTAGGCTTAGTGTGAGGGTTAGGGTTAGGTTTAGGGTTAGGGTGATGTTTAGGGTGAGGGTGAGGGTGAGGGTTAGTGATAGGGTTAGGGTTAAGGTGAGGGTGAGGGCAAGGCTAAGGCTTAGGGTGAGGGTTACCTAAGGCTAAGGGTTAGGGTGAGGGGTAGGGTTAGGGTTAGGGTGAACGTTAGGTTTAGTTTGAAGGTTAGGGTTAGGGTTAAGTTTAGGGTGAGGGTAAGAGTTAGGGTGAGTATTAGGGTGATAGTGCAGTTTAGGGTTAGCCTTACTCTTAGTGTGAGGGTGATGGTGAGGGATAGGGTTAGGGTTAGGTTTAGGTTTAGGATGAGGGTGAGGGTTAGGTTCAGGGTTAGGGTGAGGGTTAGGGTTAGTGTGGGTGTTAGGGTTAGGGTTAGGGTGAGGGTGAGGGTAAGTTTTAGGGTGAAGGTTAGGGTGAAATTGAGGGTTGGGGTTATCGTGAGTGTTAGGGTGAGGGTTAGGGTGAGGGTTAGGGTTAGGTTTAGGGTGAGGGTTAGCGGCAGGGTAAGGATTAGGGTGTGGGTTAGGGTTAGGGTGAGGTGTAGGGTGAGGCTGAGGGTTAGGTTTAGGGTTAGGTTGAAGTTAAGGGTTAGGGTGAGGGTTAGGCTTAAGGTTAGGGTGAGGGTTAGGGTTACGGTGATGTTTAGGGTGAAGGTGAGGTTTAGGGTGAGGGTTAGGTTTAGGGTTAGAATGAGGGTTACGATAAGAGCTAGGGTTAGGGTTAGGTTGAGGCTTAGGCTTAGTGTGAGGGTTAGGGTTAGGTTTAGGGTTAGGGTGATGTTTAGGGTGAGGGTGAGGGTGAGGGTTAGTGATAGGGTTAGGGTTAAGGTGAGGGTGAGGGCAAGGCTAAGGCTTAGGGTGAGGGTTACCTAAGGCTAAGGGTTAGGGTGAGGGGTAGGGTTAGGGTTAGGGTGAACGTTAGGTTTAGTTTGAGGGTTAGGGTTAGGGTTAAGTTTAGGGTGAGGGTAAGAGTTAGGGTGAGTATTAGGGTGATATTGCAGTTTAGGGTTAGCCTTACTCTTAGTGTGAGGGTGATGGTGAGGGATAGGGTTAGGGTTAGGTTTAGGTTTAGGATGAGGGTGAGGGTTAGGTTCAGGGTTAGGGTGAGGGTTAGGGTTAGTGTGGGTGTTAGGGTTAGGGTTAGGGTGAGGGTGAGGGTAAGTTTTAGGGTGAAGGTTAGGGTGAAATTGAGGGTTGGGGTTATCGTGAGTGTTAGGGTGAGGGTTAGGGTGAGGGTTAGGGTTAGGTTTAGGGTGAGGGTTAGCGGCAGGGTAAGGATTAGGGTGTGGGTTAGGGTTAGGGTGAGGTGTAGGGTGAGGCTGAGGGTTAGGTTTAGGGTTAGGTTGAAGTTAAGGGTTAGGGTGAGGGTTAGGGTGAAGGTTAGGCTTAGAATTATGGTTAGCGTGAGGGTTAGAGTGAGTGTTAGGGTTAGGGTTAGAGTTAGGTTTAGGGTGAGGTTGAGGGTGAGGGTTAGGATTAGGGTTACATTTAAGGTTAGGTTGAGGGTGTGGGTGAGGGTGAGGGTAAGGGTTAGGATTAGGGTTAGGTTTAGGTTTAGGCTGAGGGTGAGATTGAGGGTGAGGGTTAGGGTGAGGGTATGAGTGAGGGTGAGACTGAGTGTTAGGATTTGGGTGAGGGCGAGGTTTAAGGTTCGGGTTATGGTGAGGGTGAACATTAGGGTTAGGTTTAGGGTGACGGTGAGAGTTAGTGTTTGGGTCTGGATGAGGTTCAGGGTTATTGTTAGGGTGAGGGTAAAGGTTAGGGTGAGGGTTAGGGTGAGAGTGAGGGTTAGGGTTATCCTGAGGGTTAGGGTGATGGTTAGGTTGAGGGTTAGGGTTGGGTTTAAGGTTTGGTTGAGGGTGAGGGTTAGGTTTAGGGTTAGTGTTAGGGTGAGGGTGAGGTTTAGGGTTAGGTTTAGTGTGAAGGTTAGCTTAAGGGTTACGGATAGGGTGAGGGTGTGTGTGAGGGTTAGGGTTAGGTTTAGGTTTAGGGTGAGGGTGAGGGTGAGGGTTAGATTTAGGATTAGGGTTAGGGTTAGGTTTAGGCTGAGGGTGAGGTTTAGGTTTAGGGTTAATGTTAATGTTAAGATTAGACTGAGTGTGAGGTTGAGGGTAAGAATTAGGGTTAGGGTGAGGATTAGGGTTAGGGTTATGGTGAGCGTGAGGGTTAGGGTTAGGTGATGTTTAGCATGAGGGTGATGGTTAGGATGAGGGTGAGCGTTCCCTTGAGACTGAGGGTTAGATTTTGGGTGAGGGTGAGGGTGAGGTTGAGGGTTAGGGTTAGGGTGAGGGTTAGGGTGAGGGTGAGGGTGAGGGTCAAACTGAGGGTTAGGGTGTGGGTGAGGGTTATGTTTAGGGTGAGGGTTAGGGTGACGGTGAGGTTTAGGGTGCGGGTGAGTGTTAGGATTATGTTTAGGATTAGGGTTAGATTGAGGTTTAGGGTGAGGGTAAGGGTTGGGGTTAGGGTTAGGGTGAGTTTAGGGTCAGAGTGAGAGTGAGGGGTCGGATTAGTTTAAGGGTTAGGCTGAGGGTGAGTGTGAGGGTTAGGGTGAGGGTGAGGGTTAGGCTTAGTTTGAGGGTTATTGTGAGGGTGAGGGTTAGGGTGAGGGTTAATGTTAGTGTTAGGCTTAGCGTGAGGGTTAGGGTGAGAGTAAGGTTTTGGGTGAGGGTTAGGGTGAGGGTGGGTTTTAGAGTTAGGTTTAGAGTTAGGGTGAGGGTTAGGTTTAGGGTTAGGGTGAGGGTTAGTGTGCGGGTTAGGATTAGTCTTAGGGTTAGGGATAGGATTAAGTAAAGGTTTAGAGTGAGGGTTAGAGTGAGAATGAGTGTTAGGGTTACCGTGAGTGTTAGGGTCACGGTTAGTGTGAGGGTTAGGGTTAGGGTAATGTTTGGGTTTAGTGTGAGGGTGAGGGTTAGGGTTGGGTTCAGGTGAGGGTTAAAGTTATGGTTAGGGTTAGCGTGTGGGTTAGAATTAGGGTTAGGTTTAAGTTTAGGTTTAGGGTTACGGTTAATATTAGTATTAGGGTGAGGGTGAGGGTGAGGTTTAAGATTAGGGTTAAGTTAGGTTTAGGTTCAGGGTTAGTCTTAGGGTTACGGTTAGGGTTATGGTTACGGTGAGGGTGACGGTTAGGGTTACGTTTGGGGTGAGGTTTAGGGTTAGGGTTAGGGTTAAGATTAGTGTTAGGTTTAGGGTTAGAATGAGGGGTAGGATGAGGGGTAGGGTTAGGTTTAGGGTGAAGGTTAGGTTTATTGTGAGGTTTAGGGATAGCGTTAGGGTTAGGGATAGGGTGAGGGTTAGGTTTAGGGTGGAGGTCAGGGTTGGGGTGAGAGTAAGGGTTAGGGGCAGTTTTAGGTTGAGGGTGATGGTGAGGATGAGGGTGAGTGTGAGATTTCGGATGAAGGTTTGGGTTAGGGTTAGGGTGAGTGTGAGGGTGATATTTAGGGTTAGGTTTAGGGTTACGGTGAGTGTGAAATGAGGGTGAGGGTTAGGGTTTAGGTGAGGTTTGGGTTTAGGGTTAGGGTAAGGGTGAGGGTGAGGGTTAGGGTTAGAGTTAAGGTTAGGGTGAGGGATTGGGTTAGGGTTAGTGTTAGTGTTAGGGTTAGGGTGAGGTTTATGATGAGGGTTAGGGTTAGGGTTACGATTAGGTTTAGGATGAGGGTGAGTGTGAGTGTGAGGGTGTGGGTTAGGGTTAGTCTTAATGTTAATCTGAAGGTTAAGTTTAGAGTGAGGGTTAGAGTTAGGGTGAGGGCGAGGTGATGGTGAGGGTTAGGGTTAGAGTTAGGGTGAAGTTTCGGGTTAGGCTTAGGGTTAGGCTTAGAGTGAGGATTAGGTTTAGGGTGGAGTTTAGGGTTGGGGTGAGTGTAAGGGTAAGGGGCAGGTTTAGGTTGAGGATGAGGGTGAGGGTGAGGGTTAAATTTGGGTAAGTGTTAGGCTGAGAGTAAGGTTGAGGGTGACGTCTAGTTTTAGGGTGAGGGTTAGGCTTAAGGTTAGGGTGAGGGTTAGGGTTAGGGTGATGTTTAGGGTGAGGGTGAGGGTTAGGGTGAGGTTTACGGTGCAGGTGAGGTTGAGGGTTACTGTTAGGGTGAGGGTTAGGGTTAGGATGAGGATGAGGGTTAGGATGAGGGCTAGGGTTAGGGTGAGGGTTAGGCTTAGTGTGAGGGTTAGGGTTAGGTTTAGGGTTAGGGTGAGGTTTAGTGATAGGGTTAGGGTTAGGGTGAGTGTTAGGGCAAGGCTAAGGCTTAGAGTGAGGGTTAGGGTAAGGCTAAGGGTTAGGGTGAGGGTGAGGGTGACGGTTAGGTTTAGGGTTAGTGTGAGGTTCAGTGTTATGGTTATGGTTAGGGTTAGGGTTAGGATGAGGATTAGCGAGAGGGTTTAGTGTTAGGGTTAGGGTGAGGGTTAGGTTTAGTGTGAGTTTTAGACTTAGGTTCAGGGTTAGGTTGCGGCTTAGGTTGAGGGTTAGGGTTTGGGTTAGGGTTAGGTTGAGGGTGAGGTTTAGGGTGAGGTTTAGGATTAGGGTTAGGGTTAGGGTGAGGGTTAGGATGGAGGTTAGGGTTAGGGTGAGGGTTAGGGTTAGGGGTAGTGTTAGGTTGAGGGTGAGGGGTACGGTTATGTTTAGGGTTAGGGTGAGGGCTAGGGTGAAGGTGAGGATTAGGGTTAGGTTTAGTGTGAGGGTTAGTGTGAGGGTTAGGGATAGGATTAGGGTTATGATGAGAGTAAGGGTGAGGGTTAGGGTTAGGGACTGAGTGAGGGTTAGGGTTAGAATTAGTGTTAGGTGAGGGCTAGGTTGAGGGTGAGGTTTAGGGTTAGGGTTAGGTTGAGATTTCGGGTTAGTTTTAGGGTGAAGTTTAGTGTTAGGTTTAGGGTTACTGTTAGGTTGAGGGTTAGGGTTAGGGTGAGGGTTAGGGTTAGGGTTATGGTGAGGGTGAGTGTTAGGATTAGTGTTAGGTTTAGTGTTAATCGGAGGGTGAGGGTGAGGGTGAGGGCTAGTGTTAGGGTGAGGGTTAGGCTTAAGGTTAAGTTGAGGGTTAGGTTTAGGGTGATGCTTAGGGTGAAGTTGAGGGTTAGCGTGAGGTTTATGGTGCAGGTGAGGTTTAGGGTTAGTGTTAGGGTGAGGGTTAGGTTTAGGGTTAGGATGAGGCTTAGGATGAGTGCTAGGGTTAGGGTGAGGTATAGGCTTAGTGTGAGGGTTAGGGTTAGGTTTAGGGTTAGGGTGAGGGTTAGGGTTTGGGTTAAGGTTAGGGTGAGGGTTGGGCTTAGTGTGAGGATTAGGGTTAGGTTTAGGTTTAGGGTGAGGGTTAGGGTGAGGGTTAGGGTTAATCAGGGTTAATCTGAAGGTTAAGTTTAGTGTGAGGGATAGGGTTAGGTTTAGGGTGAGGTCTAGATGATGGTGAGGTTTATGGTTAGGTTTAGGGTGAAGTTTAAGGTTAGGCTTAGGGTTAGGCTTAGGGTGAGAATTAGGTTTAGGGTAGAGGTTAGGGTTGGGGTGATTGTAAGGGTAAGGGGCAGGGTTAGGTTGAGGATGAGGGTGAGGGTTAGGGTTAAATTAGGTTAAGGGTTAGGCTGAGGGTCAGGGTGAGGGTGAGGTCTAGGGCTAGTGTGAGGGTTAGGGTTAAGGTTAGGGCGAGGGTTAGGGTTAGGGTGATGTTTAGGGTGAGGGTGAGGGTTAGGGTGAGGGTTAGGGTGCGGGTGAGGTTGAGGGTTACTGTTAGGGTGAGGGTTAGGGTTAGGGTTAGAATGAGGGCTAGGGTTAGGGTGAGGTTTAGGCTTAGTGTGAGGGTTAGGGTTAGGTTTAGGGTTAGGGTGAGGGTTAGGGTGAGGGTTAGTAATAGGGTTATGGTTAGGATGAGGGTTAGGGCAAGGCTAAGGCTTAGGGTGAGGGTTAGGGTAAGGCTAAGTGTTAGGGTGAGGGTGAGGGTTAGGTTTAGGGTTAGGGTGAGGTTCTGTGTTATGGTTATGGTTATGGTTAAGGTTAGGGTGAGGGTTAGTGAGAGGGTTTTAGGGTTTTAGTTTTAGGGTGAGGGTTAGGTTTAGTGTGAGTGTTAGTGTTAGGGTTAGGGTTAGGTTGAGCGTTAGGTTGAGAGTTAGGATTTGGGTTAAGGTTAGGTTGAGGGTGAGGTTTCGGGTGAGGTTTAGGATTAGGGTTAGGTTTAGGGTGAGGGTTATGATGGAGGTTAGGGTTAGGGTGAGGGTTAGGGTTAGGGGTAGGGTTAGGTTGAGGGTGAGGGGTATGGTAACGTTTAGGGTTGTGTGAGGGCTAGGGAGAAGATGAGGATTAGGGTTAGGCTTAGGGTGAGGGTTAGTTTGAAGGTTAGGGATAGGATTAGTGTTATGGTGAGAGTAAGGGTGAGGGTTAGGGTTAGGGTCAGAGTGAGGGTTAGGGTTAGAATTAGTGTTAGGTGAGGGCTAGGTTGAGGGTGAGGTTTAGGGTTAGGGTTAGGTTGAGATTTCGGGTTAGGGTTAGGGTGAAGTTTAGTGTTAGGTTTAGGGTTACTGTTAGGTTGAGGTTTAGGGTTAGGGTGAGGTTTAGGGTTAGGGTTAGGGTGAGGTTGAGGGTGAGGGCTAGGGTTAGGGTGAGGGTTAGGCTAAAGGTTAAGTTGAGGGTTAGGGGTGATGTTGAGGGATAGCGTGAGGGTTAGGGTGCAGGTGAGGTTTAGGGTTAGTGTTAGGGTTAGGGTTAGGTTCAGGGTTAGGATGAGGCTTAGGATGAGGACTAGGGTTAGGGTTAGGGTGAAGGTGGGGCTTAGTGTGAGGGTTAGGGTTAGGTTTAGTGTTAGGCTGAGGGTGAGGTTGAGGGTGAGGTTTAAGTTGAGTGTATGGGTGAGGGCGAGACTGAGGGTTAGGGTTTGGGTGAGGGTGAGGGTTAGGGTGAGGGTGAGTGTTAGGGTTAGGTTTAGGGTGACGGTGAGGGTTAGTTTTTGGGTCTGAGTGAGGTTTAGGGTTAGGGTTAGGGTGAGGGTAATGGTTAGGGTGAGGGTTAGGGTGAGAGTGAGGGTTAGGGTTATTGTGAGGGTTAGGGTGATGGTTAGGTTGAGGGTTAGGGTTGGCTTTAGTGTTTTGTTTAGGGTGAGGATTAGGGTTAGGGTTAGGTTTAGGGTTATGGTGAGGCTTATGGTTAGGTTTAGGGTGAAGGTTAGCTTAAGTGTTACAGATAGGGTGAAGTTGAGGGTGAGGGTTAGGGTTAAGTTTAGGTTTAGGTTGAGGGTGAGTGTTAGAGTTAGGTTTACTATTAGGGTTATGTGTAGGTTTAGGCTGAGGGTGAGGTTTAGGGTTAGGGTTAGGGTGAGGGTAAGGTTTAGGGAGAGCATTAGGGTGAGGGTGAGGGTTAGGCTGAGGGTGAGTGTGAGGGTGAGGCTTAGGATTAGAGTTAGGCTTAGGGTTAGGATGAGCTTGACGGGTTAGGGTGAGGGTTAGGGTTAGGTTTAGGGTGAGGGCTAGGGTGAGGGTGAGGGTTAGGGTGAGGGTGAGGGTGAGGGTGAGAGTTAGGTTTAGTGTGAGCCTTAGTCTGAGGGTAAGGGTTAGGGTGAGGGTAAGTGTTATGGTGAGGGTTAGGGTGAGAGAGAGGGTTAGGTTTAGCATGCGTGTTAGGGTGATGGTTAGAGTTAGGATTAGGGTTAGGGTTAGGGTTAGCCTGAGGGTGAAGTTGAGGGAGAGGTTGATCTTGAGATTTAGGGTTTGGGTTAGGGTTAGGGATAGTGTAAGGGCTAGCGTGAGTGTGAGTGTTAATGTGAGTGTGAGGGTGAGGGTGAGGGTTAGGGTTAGGGTTAGGCTGAGTGTGAGTGTGAGAGTGAGGGTCAGTTTTAGTGTTAGGGTTAGGGTTAGTCTGTGGGGTAGGGTGAGGTTGAGGAATAGGGTGAGTGTGAGGGTTAGGGTTAGGGTAATCGCTAGAGTTAGGTTTAGGGTAGGGTGAGGTTAGGGTGACGGTGAGGGTTAGGGTGAGAATTAGGGTTAGGGTGAGCGTTAGGGTTAGGGTTAGGGTGAGGGTTAGTTTTAGGGTGATGTTTAGGGTGAGGGTGAGTGTTAGGGTTAGGGTGAGGGTGAGGGTGAGGGTTAGGCTTAGGTTTAGGGTTATGGTGAGGGTGAGGGTTATGGTTAGGGTTAAGTTGAGGGAGAGGGTGAGGTTCAGTGGTAGGATTAGGGTTATGGTTAGCCTGAGGGTGAGGGTGAGGCTGAGGGTTAGGTTTAGGGTGAGGTTTAGTGTTCGGGTTATGATGAGGGTGAGGGTTAGGGTCAGGTGATGTTTAGGGTGAGGGTGAGGGTTAGGATGAGGATGAGAGTGAGGGTGAGACTGAGGGTTAGATTGTGGGTGAGGGTGAGGGTGTGGTTGAGGGTTAGGGTTAGGGTGAGTGTTAGGGTGAGGGTGATGGTTCGGGTGAGACCGAGGGTTAGGGTGTGGATGAGGGTTAGATTTAGGGTGAAGGTTAGGGTGACAGTGAGGTTTAGGGTGCGTGAGAGGGGTAGGATTAGTTTTAGGTTTAGACTGAGTGTGTGGGTGAGGTTTAGGGTGAGGGTGAGGGTTAGGCTTAGGGTGAGGGTTATTGTGATGGTGAGGGTTAGGGTGAGGGTTAGGGTTAGGGTTAGGTTTAGCATGAAGGTTAGGGTGAGAGTAAGGTTTTGGATGAGGTTTAGGGTGAGGGTGGGTTTTAGAGTTAGAGTTAAAGTTAGGATGAGGTTAGGGTTAGGGTTAGGGTTAGGGTTCGGGTGACGGTTAAGGTCATGCTTAGGGTTAGGGTGAGGGTTAGAATTAGGGTTAGGGTTAGGTTTAGGTTTAGGGTTACTGTTATTGTTAGGGTTAGGGTGAGGGGGAGGTTTAGGCTAAGGGTTAGGGATAAGTTTAGGTTTAGGGTTAGTGTTAGGGTTAGGATTAAGGTTATGGTTACTGTGAGAATGAGGTTGAGGGTTAGGGTTAGGTTAGGGATGAGGTTTAGGGTTAGGGTTAGGGTTAAGATTAGGGTTAGGTTTAGGGTTAGGATGAAGTGTAGGGTGAGGGTTAGGGTTAGGTTTAGGATGAGGGTTAGGGTTATTGTGAGGGTTAGGGTTAGCGTTAGGGTTAGGGTTAGGATGACGGTTAGGTTTAGGGTGGAAGTTAGGGTTGGGGTGAGAGTAAGGTTTAGGGGCAAGGTTTGGTTGAGGGTCAGGGTTAGGGTTAAATTAGGGTTAGGGTGAGGTTGAGGGTGAGGGTGAGTTTTAGGGTTAGGGTTAGGTTTAGGGTGTGGGCTAGTGTGAGGGTGAAGGTTATGGCGAGTGTGAGGGTTAGGCTTAGGGTAAGGGCTAGGGTTAGGTTCAGGGTTCGGGTGAGGGTTATCGTTATGGTGAAGTTTAGGGTTAGGATTAGGGTCATGGTTAGCATTAGGTTTAGGATTAGTGTGAGAGTTAGGCTGAGGTTAAGGTTTAGGGTGAGGGTAAGTCTTAGGGTGAGGGTTAGGGTGAGAATGAGGGTTAGGGTTAGCGTGAGTGTTAGGGTGAGTGTTAGGTTTAGGGTGAGGGTGACGGTGAGGGTTAGGGTTAGGGTTAGGTTGAGGGTGAGGGTGAGGTTTAGGGGTAGGATTAGAGTTAGGGTTAGGGTTAGGCTGAGGGTGAGGTTGAGGGTGAGGGTTAGGGTTAGGGTGAGATTTAGGGCTAGTGTTATGATGACGGTGAGGGTTAGGTTTAGGTGATGTTTAGGGTGAGGGTTAGGATGAGGGTGAGGGTTCGGTTGAGACTGAGGTTTAGATTTTGGGTGAGGGTGAGGGTGAGGTTGAGAGTTAGGGTTAGGGTGAGGGTTAGGGTGAGGGTTCGGGTTCGGGTGAGACTGCGGTTTAGGGTGTGAGTGAGGGTTAGCTATAGGGTGAGGGTTAGGTTTAGGATGAGGGTGAGGGTTAGGTTTAGGATAAGGGCTAGGGTGGGGTTAGGGTGAGGTTGCGGGTGATTGGTAGGATTAGTTTCAGGGTTAGGCTGAGGGTGAGGCTGAGGGTTAGGGTGAGGTTGAGGGTTAGGTTTAGGGTGAGGGTTATTGTGACGGTGAGGGTTAGGGTGAGGGTTAGGTTTAGGGTTAGGTTTAGCGTGAGGGTTAGGGTTTGAGTAAGGTTTTGTTTGAAGGTTATGGTGAGGGTGGGTTTTAGAGTTAGGGTTAGCGATAGGGTGAGGGTTACGGCGACGGTTAGGGTTAGGGTGAGGGTTAGTGTGAGGGTGAGGGTTCGGGTCAGACTGAGGGTTAGGGTGTGGGTGAGGGTTATGTTTAGGGTGAGGGTTAGGGTGACGGTGAGATATAGGTTGCTGGTGAGTATTAGGATTAGGTTTAGGGTTAGGGTGAGGTTTAGGGTGAGGGTGAGGGTGAGGGTTAGGTTGAGGTTAGGGTCAGTGTGCGGGTGAGGGGTAGGATTAGTTTTAGGGTTAGGCTGAGGGTGAGTGTGAGGGTTAGAGTGAGGGTTAGGGTTAGGCTTAGGGTGAGGGTTTTTGTGACGGTGAGGGTTAGGGTGAGGGTTAGGGTTAAGGTTAGGTTTAGCATGAGGGTTAGGTTTTGAGTCAGGTGTTGGGTGAGGGTTATGATGAGGGTGCGTTTTAGATTTAGGGTTAGCATTAGGGTGAGAGTTACGGTGATGGTTAGGGTTAGGGATAGGGTTAGGGTGAGGGTTAATGTGCTGGTTAGGCTTAGGCTTAGGGTTAGGGTTAGGATTAAGTTAAGGTTTAGGGTGAACCTTAGGGTGAGTGTGAGGGTTAGGGTTACCGTGAGTGGTAGGGTGAGGGTTAGGGTTAGGGTTAGGTTTAGGGTTAGGGTGAGTGTGAGGGTTAGGGTTAGGGTTCAGGTGAGGGTTAAGGTTATGGTTAGGGTTACGGTTATTGTTATTGTTAAGGTGAGGGTGAGGGTGAGGTTTAGGATTAGGGTTAGGTTAGGTTTAGGTTTAGGGATAGTGTTAGGGTTAGGGTTAGCGTTACGGTTAAGGCGAGGATGAGGGTGAGGTTGAGGGTGAGGGTTAGGGTTAGGTTTGGGGTGAGGTTTAGGGTTAGGGTTATGGTTAAGATTAGGGTTAGGTTTAGGGTTAGTATGAGAGGTAGGGTGAGGGATAGGGTTAGGTTTAGGGTGAGGGTTAGGGTTATTGTGAGGGTTAGGGTTAGCGTTAGGGTTAGGGTTACGATGAGGGTTAAGTTTAGGGTGGAGGTTAGGGTTGGGGTTAGAGAAAGGGTTATGGGCAGGGTTAGGTTGAGTGTGATCGTGAGGATGAGCGTGAGGGTTAGGATTACTGTTTGGGTTTGGGCTAGGTTGAGGGTGAGGTTTAGGATTAAGTTTAGAGTTACCGTGAATGTGAGGTGAGTGTGAGGGTTAGGGTTAGGATTAGGGTGAGGTTTAGGGTTAGGGTTAGGGTAAGGGTGAGGGTGAGGGTTAGGGTTAGAGTTAAGTTTAGGGTGAGGGATAGGGTTAGGGTTAGTGTTAGGGTTAGGGTGAGGGTGAGGGTTATGATGAGGTTTAGGGTTAGGGTTAGGGTTAGGGTTAAGATTAGGGTTAGGGTGGGGGTGAGTGTGAGGGTTAGGGTGAGGGTTAGGGTTAGTCTTAGGGTTACGCTGAGGGTTAGGTTTAGGGTGAGGGTTAGGGTTAGGGTTAGGTTGAGGGTCAGGTGATGGTGAGGGTTAGGGTTAGGGTGAAGTTTAGGGTTAGGCTTAGGGTTAGTGTGGAGGTTAGAGTTGGGGGGAGGTTAAGGTTTAGGGGCAGGGTTAGATTGAGGGTGAGCGTGAGTGTTACAGTTAAATTAGGGTTAGGGTTAGGCTGAGGGTGAGGGTGAGGCTTAGTGTTAGGGTGAGGGATAGGGTTAGGGATAGGGTGAGGAAGAGGGTTAGCATTATGGTAAGGTTTAGGTTTATTGTTATGCTTAGGGTTAGGGTTAGGGTGAGGTATAGTGAGGGTGAAGGTTAGGGTAAAGGGTAGGGTGAGGTTTAGGATGAGGGTGAGTGTTAGGGTGAGAGTGAGTGTTAGGGTTAGGTTTAGGGCTAGGGTTAGGGTTAATGTGAGGGTTAGGGTTAGGGTTAGGTTTAGGGTTAGGGTTAGGCAAAGGTTTAGGGTGAGTGTTAGGATGAGAGTGAGTGTTAGAGTTATCGTGAGTGTTAGTGTGAGGGTTAGGGTTAGGGTTAGGTTGAGGGTGAGGGTTAGGCTGAGTGTGAGGGGTGAGGGTGAGGGTTAGGCTGAGGGTGAGGGGTGAGGATGAGGGTTAGGATTAGGGTTACTGTTAGGGTTAGGATGAGGGTGAGTATGAGAGTGATGGTTAGCATTAGGGTTAGGGTGAGGGTGAGGGCTAGGGTGTGGGTGAGCGTTAAGCTAAAGATTAGGGTGAGGGTGAAGTTGAGGGTGATGTTCAGGGTGAGGGTGAGGGTTAAGGTGAGGGTTAGGTTGCGGGTGAGGTTTAGGGTTAGGGTTAGGTTGAGGGTTAGGTTTAGGGATAGGATGAGGGTTAGGATGAGGGCTAGGGTTAGGGTTAGGGTGAGGGTTAGGCTGAGTGTGAGGGTTAGGGTGATGGTTAGGCTGAGGTTTAGGTTGAGCTTTAGTGATAGGTTTCGTGTTAGGGTGAGTGTTAGGGCAAGGCTAAGGCTTAGGGTGAAGGTTAGGGTAAGGCTAAGTGTTAGGGTGAGGGTTAGGGTTAGGAATAGGTTGAGTGTTAGGTTTAGTGTGAGGGTTAGTGTGAAGATTAGGGTTAGGTTTAGAATGAGGGTTTGGTTTAGGGGTGGAGTGAGAGTAAGGGTTAGGGTCAGGGTTAGGTTGAGGGTAAGGTTTACGGTTAAATTAGGGTTAGGTTTAGGTTGAGGGTGGTGGTGAGGATGAGGGTTCGGGTGAGGGTTCGGTTGAGGGTTCGGGTTCGGGTTAGGGTGAGGGTGATGGTGAGGTTTAGGGTTAGGGTTAGGGTTAGCATTACGGTGAGGGTGAGGTGAGGGTGAGGCTTAGGGTTAGGGTTAGGGTGAGGTTTAGGGTTAGGGTTAGGGTTAGAGTTAGGTTGAGGGTGAGGGTTAGGGTAAGGCATAGGTTTAGGTTGAGGCTGAGGGTTAGGGTTAACATTAGGATTAGGGTTAGGGTTACGGTGAGGGTGAGGTTGAGGATGAGGGTGAGTGTGAGGGTTAAGGTTAGTGTTAGGGTTAGACTTAGGTATAGAGTAAGGGTGAGTGTGAGGATTAGGGTTAGGGTTTTGGTTAGGCTTAATGTTAGGCTGAGGGTGAGGGTTAGATTTAGTGTAAGTGTTAGGTTTAGGGTTAGGTTTAGGATTAGGGTGAGGGTTAGGGTTAGGATTAGGGTTGGGTTTAGGGTGCGGGTTAGGGTTAGGGTTAGGGTTAGCGTTAGGGTGAGGGTGAGGGTTTCGCTTAGGGTTAGGTTGAGGATTAGCGCTAAGGTGAGGTTTAAGGATAGGGTTAGGGTTAGGGTTACAGTGAGGGTGAGAGTTAGGGTTAAGGTTAAGTTTAGAGACAGGGTGAGGGTGAGGGTTAGGGTTAGGATTAGGTTTAGGGAAAGGGTTACGTTGAAGGTGAGGGTGAGGGTTAGGGTTAAGGTTAGGGTTAGGCTTAGGTTTAGGGTGAGTGTTTGTGTTAGGGTTAGGGTGAGAGTTTGGGTTAGGTTTAGGTTTAGGATGAGGGTTAGGCTGAGGAGTAGGGTTAGGGTTATGGTGAGGGTTAGGGTTATGGTGAGGGTTAGCGTTAGCTTAGGGTGAGCTTTAGGTTAAGGTAAGGGTGAGGGTTGGGTTTAGGGTGATGGTGAGGCTGAGGCTTAGGTTTAGGGTTAGTGTGAGCTCTAGGGTGAGGATGAGGGTTAGGTTTAAGGTTAGGCTGAGGTTTAGGGTTAGTGTTAGGGTGAGGGGTAGGGTTAGGGTTAGTGTGAGGGTTAGGTTTAGTTTGAGGTTTAGGGTTAGGTTGAGGGTTGTGTGAGTTTAAGGCTTAGGGTGAGGTTTAGGGTGAGAGTGAGGGTTAGGGATAGCTTTAGGGTGAGTGTGAAGGAAAGGGTGCGGCTTAGTGTTAGATTTAGGTTTAGGATTAGGGTGAGTGTCATGGTGAGGTTTAGCGTTCAGTTGAGGGTTAGGTTTAATGTGAGGGTTAGGGTAACGTTTAGGTTTAGGGTTAGGGTGAGGGTAAGGGTTAGGGTGAGTGTTAGCGTTATCGTGAGTGTTAGGGTGAGGGTTTGGCTTTGGGTTAGGATTAGGTTTAGGTTGAGGGTGAGGGTTAGGCTGAGGGAGAGGGGTGAGTGTGAGTGTTAGGATTAGGGTTATGGTTATGGTTAGGCTGATGGTGAGGGAGAGGATTAGCATTAGGTTTAGGGTGAGTGTTAGGGTTAGGGTTAGTGTGAGGGTGAGTGTGAGGGTTAGGATTAGGGTTAGGGTTACTGTTAGGCTGAGGGTGAGTGTGACGGTAAGGTTTAGGGCGAGGGTTAGGGTTAGGTTTAGGGTTCGGGTGAGGGCTAGATTTACGGTTAGGATTAGGTTTAGGTTTAGTTTTAACTGGAGGGTGAGGGTGAGGGTGAGTGTGTAGGGTTAGGGTGAGGGTTAGCATTAACGTTATGGTGAGGTTAGGGTTAGGGTGATGTTTAGGGTGAGGGTGATGGTTAGGGAGAGGGTTAATGTGCGGATGACGCTTAGGGTTAGTGTTAGGGGGATGGTTAGTTTTAGGGATAGGATGATGGTTAGCATGAGAGCTAGGGTTAGGGTTAGGGTGAGGGGTAGCCTTAGTGTGAGGATTAGGGTTAGGTTTAGGGTTAGGGTGATGATTAGGGTGAGGGTTAGGGTGAGGGTTAGTGATAGGGTTATTATTAGCGTGAGGGTTAGAACAAGGCTAAGGCTTAGAGTGAGGGTTAGGGTAAGGCAAAGGGTTAGGTTGAGGGTGAGGGTTCGGTTTAGTGTTAGGGTGAGGTTCATGGTTAGGTTTAGGGTTAGGGTTAGGATCAGGGTTAGCGTGAGGGTTAGGGTTAGGTTTAGGGTGAGGGTTAGGTTTAGTATCAGGGTTAGAGTTATGATTATGGTTAGGGTGAGGGCTAGGGTGAACTTGAGGATTAGGTTTAGGGGTAGGGTGAGGGTTAGGGTTAGGATTATGGTTATGGTGAGAGATAGGTTTAGGGTTAGGGTTAGGGTCAGAGTGAGGTTTAGGGTTAGGATTAGTGTTAGGTGAGGGCTAGGTAGAGGGTTAGGGTTAGGCTTAGGGTTAGGTTGAGATTTCCAGTTAGGTTGAGGGTAAGGGTTAGTGTTAGGTTTAGGGTTACGGTTAGATTGAGGGTTAGGGTTAGGGTGAGGGTTAGGGTTAGGGTGAGGGTGAGGGTTAGCATTAGGGTTAGGTTTAGGGTTATTGTTAGGGTTAGGGTTAGGTTTAAGGTTATGGTTACCATTAGGTTGAGAGTGAGGGTAAGGTTTAGGTTTAGGGTTAGTGTGAGGTTATGGTTAGGGTTAGGATAAATGTTAGGGTCAGGGTTAGTATGAGGGATAGGGCGAGAGGTAGGGGTAGGGTTAGGGTGAAGGTTACGGTTAGTCTGAGGGTTATGGTTAGTGTTAGGGTTAGGTTTAGGATGAGGGTTAGCGTCAGGGTGCATGTTCGGGTTAGGGTGAGGGTTAGGGTTAGGCATAGGGTTTGGTTTTGTGTGAGAGTGAGGGTTAGCGTTAGGATTAGGGTTAGGGTTAGGCTGAGGGTGAGGGTGAAGATGAGGGTGAGTATGAGGGTTAGAGTTAGAGTTAGGGTTAGGTTTAGGGTTAGGGTAGGGGTTTGGTTTAGTTGGAGGGTTAGGGTTAGGGTGAGGGTTGGGGTGAGGTTAAGGCTTTAGATGAGGTTTATAGTGAGAGTGAGGTTTAGGTTTAGCCTTAGGGCGAGTGTGAGGGTAAGGGTACGGGTTAGGGTTAGGTTTAGGTTTAGGATGAGGGTGATTGTTAGGGTGAGGGTTAGGGTTAGGGTGAGGGTTAGGGTTAATTTGAACGTTAGGGTTAGGTTTAGGGTTAGGGTTAGGGTGAGGGTAAGGGTTAGGGTGATTGTTAGGGTGAGAGTGAGTGTAATGGTTATCATGAGTGTTAGGGTGAGAATTAGCATGAGGGTTAGGTTTAGGGTTAGGTTGAGGGTGAGGGTTAGGCTGAGGGTGAGGGGTGAGGGTGACAGTGAGGGTGAGGGTTAGCATTAGGGTTAGGGTGAGGGTTATGGTTAGGGTTACGGTGAGGGTGAGTGGGAGGGTTAGGATTAGGTTTAGGGATACTGTTTGGCTGAGGGTGACGGTGAGGGTTAGGGTTAGGGTGAGGGTTAGGGTTAGGGTGAGGGTGAGGGTGAGGGCCAGAATTACCGTGAGGATTAGGGTTAGGTTTAGTGTTAAGCTGAGGGTCATGAATTGGGTGAGCACTAGGATTAGGTTGAGGGGTAGGCTTAAGTTTAGTGTGAGGGTTAGGGTTAGGGTGATATTTAGCATGAGGGTGAGTGTTAGGGTGCTGGTGAGGTTTACGGTTAGTGTGAGTGTGAGAATTAGGTTTAGTGTTATGTTGAGGGTTAAGCTTAGTGTGAGAGTTAGGATTAGGGTTAGGGTGATTGTTACGGAGAGGGTTAGGTTGAGAGTTAGTGATACGGTTAGTGTTACGGTGAGGGTTAGGGCAAGGCTAAGGCTTAGGGTGAGGGTTAGGGTAAGGATAAGAGTTAGGGTGAGGGTTAGGGTTAGGGTTAGGGTGAAGTTTAGGTTTAGTGTGAGGGTTATGGTTAGGGTTAGGGTTAGGTTGAGGGTAAGAGTTCGGGTGAGGTTTAGGGTGATAGTGATGGTTACGGTTAGCTTTATTCTTATTGTGAGGGTTATGGTGAGGGTTAGGGTTATGGTTATGGTTCGATTTAGGATGAGGGTGTGGGTTAGGGTTACTGTTAGGTTGAGGGTTAAGCTTAGCATTAGGGTTAGGGTGAGGTTTAGGGTGAGTGTTAGGGTTAGGGTCTGGGTCTGGGTGACGTTTAGGTTTAGGGTTAGGGTGAGGGTAAAGGTTAGGGTGAGGGTTAGGTTGAGAGTGAGGGTTAGGGTTATCGTGAGATTTAGGGTGATGGTTAGGGTGAGGGTTAAGGTTGGGGTTAGGGTTTGGTTTAGGGTGAGGGTGAGGTTTACAGTTAGGGTGAGGGTGAGGGTTAGGGTTAGGGTTAGGTTTGGGGTGAGGGTGAGGGTGAGGGTTAGGTTTAGGGTTAAGGTTAGGGTTAGGTTTAGGTTGAGGGTGAGGTTTAGGTTTAGGGTTAGGGTGAGGGTAAGATTTAGCGAGAGGGTTAGGGTGAGGGTGAGGGTTAGGCTGAGGATGAGGGTGAGGTTGAGGGTTAGGATTAGATTTAGGCTTAGGGTTAGGATGAGTGTGAGGGTGAGGGTGAGGGTTAGGGTTAGGGTGAGGGCTAGGGTGAGGGTGAGGGTTAGGGTTAGGTTGAGGGTGAGGGTTTCAGTTAGGTAGGGGTGAGGGTTAATTTGAGGATTAGGGTGAGGGTGAGGGTCAGGGTGAGGGTTAGGTTTAGGGTGAGGGTTAGGGTTAGGGTTAAGGTGAGGGTTAGGGTTCGGGTGATGTTTAGGTTGAGGGTGAGTGTTAGGGTGAGGGTGAGGGTTCGCGTGAGGTTGAGGGTTAAGTTGTGGGTGAGGGTTAGGCTTAGGGTGAATGATAGGGTGATGGTGATGGTTATGGTGAGGGTGAGGGTTAGGGTTAGGGTTAGGGTGAGGATTAGGTTTAGGGTTAGGCTTAGGATGAGTGTTACGTTGAGGGGTAGGTTTATGGTTAGAGTGAGGGTTAGGGTTATTGTGATTGTTAGGGTTATGGTGAGGGTTAGGATTAGGTTGTGGTTGAGGGTTAGGTTTAAGGTGAGGTTTAGGGTTAGGTTTAGGGTTTGTGTTAGGGTGAGGGTGAGGGTGAGGGTTACTGTTAAGTGTAGGGATAGGTTTAGGGTGAAGGTGATGGAGAAAGTTAGGTTAAGGATTAGGGGTAGTGTTAGGGTTATGCTTAGTGTGAGGGTGAGGGTGAGGGTGAGGTTTAGGGTGAGTGTTATGGTTAGGGTTAGGGTGAACTTTAGGGTTAGGGTGATGTTTAGGGTGAGGGTGAGTGTTAGTCTGAACATGATATTTAGGCTGAGGGTGAGGGTTAGGTTTATGGTTAGTATTAGGGTGAGTGTTAGGGTTAGGGTTAAGGATAGGGTGAGGATTAGGGTGAAGTTTAGGGTTAGGGTTAGGGTGAGGATTAGTGTGAGGGTTAGGGTTAGGTTTAGGTTTAGGGTTAGGGTGAGGGTGAGGGTTAGGGTTAGGGTTCAGGGGAGGGTTAAGGTTATGGTTATGGTTAGGGTGAGGGTTAGAATTAGGTTTAGGGTTAAGCTTAGGTTTAGTGTTACGGTTAATGTTAGTGTTAGGGTGAGGGTGAGGGTTAGGATTAGGGTTATATTTTGGGTGTGGTTTCGGGTTAGGGTTAGGGTTAAGTTTAGTGTTAGGTTTAGGGTTATTATGAGAGGTAGTGTGAGTATTAGGGTTAGGTTTAGGGTGAGCGTTAGGGTTATTGTGAGGGTTAGGGTTAGCGTTAGGGTTAGGGTTAGGGTGAGGGTTAGGTTTAGGGTGGAGGTTAGGGTTGGGGTAAGATTAAGGGTTAGGGGTAGGTTTTGGTTGAGGGTGATGGTGAGGATGAGGGTGAGCGTGAGGTTTCCGTTGAGGGTTTGGGTTAGAATTAGGGTGAGGTTGAGGGTGAAATTTAGTGTATAGGGTTAGGGTTTCGGTGAGTGTGAGGTCAGGGTAAGGGTTAGTGTTAGGGTTAGGGTTTGGTTGAGGTTTAGGTTTTGGGATAGGGTAAGGGTGAGGGTGAGGGTTAGGGTTAGAGTTAAGGTTAGGGTGAGGGATAGGTTTAGGGTTAGTGTTAGGATTAGGGTTAGGGTGAGGTTTATGATGAGGTTTAGGGTTAAGTTTAGGCTTAGGGTTAAGATTAGGGTTAGGGTGAGGGTGAGTTTGATGGTTAGGGTGAGGGTTAGATTTAGTCTTAGGGTTAATCTGAGGGTCAGGTTGAGGGTGAGGATTAGGGTTAGGGTTAGGGCGAGGGTTAGGTGATGGTGAGGGTTAGGGTTAGGGTTAGGGTGAGATTTAGGGTTAGGCTTAGGGTGAGCATGAAGTTTAGGGTGGAGGTTAGGGTTGGGGTGAGGGTAAGGGTTAGGCACAGGGTTAGGTTGAGGGTGAGGGTGAGGGTTACGGTTAAATTATGGTTAGGGTTAGGATGAGGGTAAGGTTGAGATGGAGGGCTAGGGTTAGGGTGAGGGTTAGGCATAAGGTTATTGTGAAGGTTATGGTTGGGTGATGTTTAGGGTGAGGTTTAGGGTTAGGGTGAGGGTTAGGGTGCGGGTGAGGTTTAGGGTTAGTGTTAGGGTGAGGGTTAGGTTTAGGGTTAGGATGAGGTTTAGGATGGGGGCTAAGGTTAGGGTGAGGGTTAGGCTTAGTGTGAGGGTTAGGGTTAGGTTAAGGTTTAGGGTGATGGTTAGGGTGAGGGTTACCGTGAGGGATAGGGTGAGGGTTAGTGATAGGCTTAGGGTTAGGGTGAGGGTTTGGGCAAGGCTAAAGCTTAGGGTGAGGGTTAGGGTAAGGCTAAGGTTTAGGGTGAGGGTGAGGGTGATTTTTAGGTTTAGGGTTAGGGTGAGGTTCAGGGTTAGGGTTATGGTTATGGTTAGGGTTAGGATGAGGCTTAGCGTGAGGGGTAGGGTTAGGGCTAGGTTGAGGTTTAGGTTTAGTGTGAGTGTTAGTGTTAGGGTTAGGGTTAGGGTTAGGGTGAGGGTTAGGTTGAGGGTTAGGGTTTGGGTTAGGGGTATGTTGAGGGTGAGGTTTAAGGTGAGGTTTAGTGTTAGTGTGAGGGTTAGGGTGAGGGCTAGGGTTGGGGGTAGGGTTAAGTTGAGGGTGAGGGTGAGGGTTAATGTTATGATTAGGGTTAGGGTGAGGGCTAGGGTGAAGTTGAGGATTAGGGTTAGGTTTACAGTGAGTGTTAGGGTGAGGGTTAGGGTTAGGATTAGGGTTATGGTGAGAGTTAGGATTATGTTTAGTGTTAGGTTCAGAGTGAAGGTTAGGGTTAGAATTAGTTTTAGGTGACGGCTAGGTTAAGGGTGAGGGTTAGGGTTAGGGTTAGGGTGAGATTTCGGGTTAGGGTTAGGGTGAGGGTTTTTGTTCTCTTTAGGGTTACGGTTAGGTAGAGGGATAGGATGAGGACTAGGTTTAGGGTTATTGTTAGGGTTAGGATTAGGTTTAAGTTTACCTTTACAATGTGGGTGAGAGTGAGGGTGAGGTTTAGGGTTAGGGTTAGGATGAGGATTAGGGTTAGGGTTAGGGTTAAGGTTAGGGTTAGGGTTAGCTTTAGGATGAGGGTTAGGGTGAGGGGCAGCGGTAGGGTTAGGGTGATGGTTAGGGTTATTGTTAGGGTTAGGGTTAGGGTGGAGTTTAGGTTTATGATGAGTGTTAGGTTTAGGCATAGGTTTAGGTTGAGGGTGAGGTTGAGGGTTAGTGGTAGAATTAGGTTTAGGGTTAGGCTGAGGGTGAGGGTGAGAATGAGGGTGTGTGTGAGGGTTAGGGTTAGGTTTAGGCTTAGGCTTAGGGTTAGGCGGAGGGTGAGGGTGAGAGTGAGGGTTAGGTTTAGGGTTGGGGTTGGGGTTAGGTTTAGTATTAGGGTTAGGGTGAGGGTGAGGAAGAGGGTCAGTGTTAGGATTAGGGTTAGGGTGAGGGTGAGTGTGAGGGTTATGGTTAGGGTTAGTATTAGACTTATGTTTAGGCTGAGGGTGAGGGTGAGGGTGAGGGTTAGATTTAGCATGAATTTTAGGTTTAGTGTTAGGTTGAAGTTTAGGGTTAGCTTTAGGGTTAGGGCTAGGGTGAGGGGTAGGGTTAGGGTTAGCATGAGGGTTAGGTTTAGTTTGAGGTTTAGGATTAGGGTGAGGTTTGGGGTGAGGTTAAGGCTAAGGGTGAGGTTTAGTGTGAGAGTGAGGGTTAGGGATATCCTTAGGGTGAGTTTGAGTGTAAGGGTGCGGGTTTGGGTTAGGGTTAGGTTTAGGATGAGGGTGAGTGTTAGGGTGAGGGTGAGTGTTAGGGTGAGGGTTAGGGTTAGTGTGAGGGTTAGGGTTAGGTTTAGGTTTAGGTTACCGGTGAGGGTAAGTGTTAGGGTAAGTGTTAGGGTGAGAGTGAGTGTTTGGGTTTTCGTGAGTGTTAGGGCGAGGGTTTGGTGAGGGTTATGGTTATGGTTTGGTTGAGGGTGAGGGTTAATCTAAGGGTGAAGGGTGAGGGTGAGGGTTAGCATTAGGGTTACTGTTAGGGTTAGGCTGAGGGTGAGGATGAGGGTGATTGTGAGGGTTAGCATTAGGGTTAGGGTAAGGGTTAGGTTTAGGGTTAGGATGAGGTTTAGGATGAGGGCTAAGGTTAGGGTTATGGTGAGGGTTAGGCTTAGGGTGAGGGTTAGGGTTAGGTTAAGGGTTAGGGTGATGGTTAGGGTGAGGGTTACCGTGAGGGTTAGGGTGAGGGTTAGTGATAGTGTTAGGGTTAGGGTGAGAGTGAGGGCAAGGCTAAGGCTTAGGGTGAGGGTTAGGGTAAGGCTAAGGGTTAGGGTGAGCGGTAGGGTTAGGGTTAGGGTGAGGTTTAGATTTAGTGTGACTGTTAGGGTTAGGGTTAGTTTTAGGGTGAGGGTAATATTTAGGGTCAGGGTTAGGGTGATAGTGAAGTTTAGGGTTAGCCTTAGTCTTAATGTGAGGGTTATGGTGAGGGTTAGGGTTAGGGTGAGGTTTAGGTTTAGGATGAGGTTGAGGGTTAGTTTAGGGTTAGGGTGAGGGTTAGGGTTAGTGTGAGGATTAGGGTTAGGGTTAGGGTAAGGGTGAGGGTAAGGTTTAGGGTGAAGGGTAGTGCAAGATTGAGGGTTGGGGTTATTGTGAGTGTTAGGGTGAGGGTTAGGCTGAGTGTTAGGGTTAGGGTTAGGGTGAGGGTTAGCGGGAGGGTAAGGATTATGTTGTGGATTAGGGTTAGGGTGAGGTTCAGGGTGAGGGTGAGGGTTAGGGTTAGGTTGAAGTTAAGGGTTAGGGTGAGAGTTAGGTGAGGGTTAGTCTTAGCATTAGGGTTAGGGTGAGGGTTAGAGTGAGGGTTAGGGTTAGGGTTAGAGTTAGGTTTAGGGTGAGGGTGAGGGTTAGGATTAGGTTTATGTTTCAGGTTATGTTGAGGGTGAGGGTGAGGGTGAGGTTTAGGGTTATGATTAGGGTTAGGTTTAGGGTTAGGCTGAGGGTGAGGTTGAGGGTGAGGGTTAGGGTGAGGGTATGGGTGAGGGTGAGCCTGAGTGTTAGGATTTGGGTGAGGGTGAGGTTTAGGGTGAGGGTTAGGTTGAGGGTGAGTGTTAGGGTTTGGTTTAGGGTGACGGTGAGAGTTAGGGTTTTGGTCTGGTGAGGTTTAGGGTTAGGGTGAGGGTGAGGGTAAGGGTTAGGGTGAGGTTTACGGTGAGAGTGAGGCTTAGGGTTATCGTGAGGGTTCGGGTGATGGATTGGTTGAGGGTTAGGTTGGGTTTTAGGCTTTGGTTTAGGGTGAGGGTGAGGGTTAAGTTTAGGGTTAGGGTTAGGTTGAGGGTTAGGGTTAGCTTAAGGGTTACGGATAGTGTGATGGTGAGGGTGAGGGTTAGGGTTAGGTTTAGGTTCATGTTGAGGGTGAGGGTGAGGGTTAGATTTAGGATTAGGGTTAGGGTTAGGTTTAGCCAGAGAGTGAGGGTTAGGGTTAGAGTTAGGGTGAGGGTTAGTGTGAGGGTGAGGGTTAGGGTTAGGGTTATCTTTAGGGTGAGCTTAGGTGAGGGTGCGGGTGAGGAGTAGGATTAGTTTTAGGGTTAGGCTGAGGGTGAGGGTGAGGGTTAGGGTGATTTTGAGGGTTAGGCTTAGGGTGAGGCTTGTTGTGAGTGTGAGGGTTAGGGTGAGAGTTAGGGTTATGGTTAGGTTTAGCGTGAGGGTTATGGGGAGAGTAAGGTTTTGGGTGAGGTTTAGGGTGAGGGTGGTTTTTAGAGTTAGGGTTAGATTTAGGGTGAGGGTTATAGTGAGGGTTAGGGTTAGGTTGGGGTGAGGGGCAGTTTGAGGGGTACGGTTAAGGTTAGGGTGAGCGTTAGGTTTAGAGTGAGGGTTAGGGTTAGGGTTAGGGTGAGGGTAAGGGTTAGGGTGAGGATTAGGGTAAGAGTGAGGGTTAGGGTTAGCCTTAGGTTTAGTGTGAAGGATAGGGTGATGGTTAGGGTTAGGTTTCGGTTGAGGGTGAGTGTGAGGGTTAGGGTTAGGGTTAGGTTTAAGGTACGGTTTAGCGTGAGAGTGAGGTTTAGGGTTAGGATTAGGGTTAGGTTTATGCTGAGGGTGAGTGTGAAGGTTAGGTTGAGGGTAAGGTTTAGGGTGAAGGATCGTGTGAGGGTGAGGGTTAGGCTGAGGGTGAGGATTAGGATTAGGGTTAGGGTTGGGGTTAAGCTGATGATGAGGGTGACGGTGAGGGTCAGGTTTAGAATTAGAGTTATGGTTAGGTTGAAGGTTAGGATTAAAATTAGGATGAGGGTTAGGGTTAGGGTTAAGATTAGTGTGAGGGTGAGTTTTAGGATTAGTGTTAGGGTGAGTGCTAGGGTAAGGGTGAGGTTTAGGTTCATGGTTAGGGTTAGGGTGAGGGGTAGGGTGAGGGGTAGGGTTAGGGTTAGGGTGAGGGTAAGTTTTAGTGTGAGGGTTAGAGTTAGGGTTAGTTTAAGGGTAAGGGTTAGGGTGAGGGTTAGGGCGAGAGTGATGGTGAGGCTTACGGTTAGGGTTAGGTTTAGTGTGAGGTTGAGAATGTGGGTTAGGTTTAGGATTAGGGTTAGGGTTATGCTGAGGGTGAGGGTGAGGGTTAGGGTGAGGGTAAGGGTTAGGTTAAGGGTTAGTGTGAGGGTGAGGTTTACGCTGAGGGTGAGGGGTGAGGGTGAGTGTTAGGATTAGGGTTAGGGTTAGGGTTAAGCTGAGGGTGAGGGTGAGGGTGAGGTTTAGACTTAGAATCAGGGTTAGGGTGATGGTTAGGTTTAAAATTAGGATGAGGGATAGGATGAGGGTTAGGGTTAGGTTTAAGGTGAGGGTTAGGGTGAGGATAAGAATTAGGTTGAAGTTTAGGGTGAGAGTGAGGGTTAGGGTTATCATGAGTATTAGGGTGAGTTTTAGGGTGAGGGTTAGGGTTTTAAGGTTATTGTGAGTGTGAGGGTTAGGGTTATCATGAGTATTAGGGTGAGTTTTAGGGTGAGGGTTAGGGTTTTAAGGTTATTGTGAGTGTGAGTGTTAGGGTTAGGGTTAGGGTGAGGGTTAGGTTTAGGGATAGGATTAAGCTGAGGTTAGGGTGAGGGTAAAGGTGAGGGTGAGTGTTAGGTTTAGGGATAGGGTTAGGCTGAGGGTTAGAGTGAGGGTGAAGGTGAGGTTTAGGGTTAGGGTGAGGGTGAGGTTGAGGGTGAGGGTTAGCATTAGGGATAGGGTGAAGGTTAGGATTAGGTTAGGGTGACAGTGAGTTTGAGGGTTAGGATTAGGGTTAGGAATATTGTTAGGCTGAGTTAGAAGGTGAAGGTTATGGTTAGGGTGAGGGTTAGGGTTAGGGTTAGGTTTACTGTGAGGGTGAGGGTTAGGGTTAGGATTAGGGTTAGGTTTAGTGCTAAGCTAAGGGTGAGGGTGAGGGTGAGGTCTAAGGTTAGTGTGACTGTTAGGTTTAGGGTGATGTTTAGGGTGAGGGTGAGGATTAGGGTGAGGGTGAGGGTGAGTATTAGGGTTAGCGTGAGTGTTAGGGTTAGGGTTAGGGTGAGGTTTAGTGTGAGGGTTAGGATTAGGGGTAGGGATACTCTTAGGCTGAGGGTGAGGATGAGGGTTAGGGTTAGGGTGAGGGTGAGGGTGAGGGTTACAATTTAGATTAGGGTTAGGTTTAGTGTTAAGCTGAGGGTGAGGGTGACGGTGAGGGCTAGGGTTAGGGTGAGGGTTAGGCTTAAGGTTAGGGTGAGGCTTAGGGTTAGGGTGAGGGATAGGGTGCAGGTGAGGCTTAGGGTTCAGGTTAGGATGAGGGTTAGGTTTAGGTTTAGGAAGACTGTTAGTATGAGGGCTAGGCTTAGGGTTAGCGTGAGGGTTAGGCTTAATGTGAGGGTTAGGGTTAGGTTTAGGGTTAGGGTGATGGTTAGGGTGAGGGTTACGGTGAGATTTAGGGTGAGGGTTAATGATAGTGTTAGGGTTAGGGTGAAGGTTGGACCAAGGCTAAGGCTTAGGGTGAGGTTAGGGTGAGGGTTAGGGTGAGGGGTAGCGTTAGTGATAGGGTTACTGTGAGGGGTAGGGTTAGGTTTAGGGTTAGGGTGAGGGTTAGGTTGAGGGTTATGTTTTGGGTTAGGGTTAGGTTGAGGGTGAGAGTTCAGGTGAGGTTTAGGTTTATGGTTAGGGTTAGAGTTACGGTTATGTTGTGGTTGAGGGTGAGGGTAAGGATTACGATAAGGTTGAGGTTTAGGTTAGGGTTAGGGTTAGGATGAGGTTTAGGGTTAGGTTTAGGGTTAGGCTGAGGTTTAGGG
This sequence comes from Dipodomys merriami, assembly GCF_024711535.1. Classification (NCBI taxonomy): domain Eukaryota; kingdom Metazoa; phylum Chordata; class Mammalia; order Rodentia; family Heteromyidae; genus Dipodomys; species Dipodomys merriami. Next base: position 1,379,169 of record NW_027206390.1, read on the forward strand.
TTAGGGTTACATTGAGGATTAGGGTTAAGGTTAGGGATAGGTTTAGGTTTATATTGAGGGTGAGCTTCAGGGTTAGGATTAGGGATAGCTTTAGGGTTATTTTTACAATTAGGTTTAGGGTTACCTTTACGGTGAGGGTGAGTCTGAAGGTGAGGTTAGGCTTAGGGTTTGGGTGAGGTTTAGGGGTAGGGTTAGGGTGAGAGTTTGGGTTAGGGTTAGGGTTATGGTGAGGGTGATGGTTAGGGTTAGCATTAGTGTTAGGGTTAGGGTTAGGGTTATTGTTAGGGTTAGGGTTAGACTTAAGGTTACGGTGAGGGTGAGGGTGAGGGTTAGGGTTAGGGTTAGGGTGAGGTTTAGAGTGAGGTAAGAGTTAGGGTGAGGGTTAGGGTTATGGTGAGGTTTAGGGTGACGTTGTGGTTTAGGGTTAGGGTTAACGTTAGGGTGAGATAAGAGTCAGGGTGAAGTTTAGGTTGAGGGTGAGGGTTAAGGTTAACGTTAGTGTTAGGGTGATGGTTAGGGTTAGGGTTAGGTTCAGGGTTAGGGTTAGGATTAGTGTTAGGATTATGCTGAGGGTGTGGGTGAGGGTTAGGGTGAGGGTAAGAGTTAGGTTGAGGGTTATTGTGAGGGTGAGGTTTAGGATTAGAGTTACGGATAGGGTTATGCTGAAGGTTAGGGTGAGGGGTGCGGGTCAGGGTTAGGATTAGCGTTAGGGTTAGGTTTAAGCTGAGGGTGAGGGTGAGGGTGAAGTTTAGAGTTAGAGTTAGGGTTAAGGTTAGGTTTAGGGTGAGGGTTAGGGTGAGGATAAGTATTAGGTTGAGGTTTAGGGTGAGAGTGAGGGTTAGGTTTATCATGAGTTTTAGGGTGAGGGTTAGGGTTTTAGGGTTTTTGTGAGTGTGAGTGTTAGGGTTAGCGTGAGGGTTAGGTTTAGGTATAGGGTTAGGGTGAGGGTTATGGTTAGGGTGAGTGTGAGGGTGAGGGTGAGGCCTTGGGTTAGGTTAGGTTTAGGGTGAGGTTGAGGTTGAGGGTTAGGGTTAGGCTGAGGTTTAGGGTGAGTGTGAAGGTGAGGTTTAGGGTTAGGGTGATGGTGATGGTTAGGGTGAGGTTGAGGGTGAGGGAGATGGTTAGCATTAGGGTTAGGGTGAAGCTTAGGGTTATGGTAGGGTGAGGGTGAGTGTGAGGGTTAGGTTTAGGGTTAGGTATACTGTTAGGGTGAGGGAGAATTTGAAGGTTATGGTTAGGGTGAGTTTTAGGGTTAGGTTTAATGTGAGGGTGAATGTTACGGTTAGGATTATGGTTAGGTTTAGTGATAAGCTGAGGGTGAGGGTGAGGGCTAAGGTTAGGGTGTGGGTTAGGCTTAAGGTTAGGGTGAGGTTTAGGGTTGGGGTGAGGGTGAGGGTTAGGGTGAGGGTGAGGGTTAGGGTGAGGGTGAGGGTTAGTATTAGGGTTAGCGTGAGTGTTAGGGTTAGGGTTAGGGTGAGGTTTAATGTGAGAGTTAGGATTAGGGGTAGGGATACTGTTAGGCTGAGGGTGACGATGAGGGTTAGGGTTACGGTGAGGATTAGGGTTAGGGTTAGGGTGAGGGTGTGGGTGAGGGTGACAGTTTAGATTAGAGTTAGGTTTAGTGTTAAGCTGAGGGTGAGGGTGAGGGTGAAGGCTACGGTTTGGGTGAGGGTTAGGCTTAAGTTTAGGGTGAGGGTTAGGGTTAGGGTGATATTTAGGGTGAGGGTTAGGGTTAGGGTGAGGGATAGGGTGCAGGTGAGGCTTAGGGTTCGGGTTAGGAAGAGTGTTAGGATGAGTGCTAGGGTTAGGGTTAGGGTGAGGGTTAGGCTTAATGTGAGGGTTAGGGTGAGGCTAAGTGTTAGGGTGAGGCTAAGTGTTAGGGTGAGGGTTAGAGTGAGGGGTAGGGTTAGGTGAGGGGTAGGGTTAGGGTAAGTGTGAAGGTTAGGTTTTGTGTGAGGGTTAAGGTTAAAGTTAGGGTGAGGGTAAAAGTTAGGGTGAGGGTTGGGGAGATAGTGAGGGTTAGGGTTAGCCTTAGTCTTAGTGTGAGGGTTATGGTGAGGCTTAAGGTTAGGGTTCGGGTTAGGGTTAGGCTATGGGTGAGGGTGAAGATGAGGGTAAGTGTTAAGGTTAGGGTTAGGGTTAGGCTTATGGTTAGGCGTTCGGTGAGGATGAGGGTGAGGTTTAAATTTAGGGTGAGTGTTAGGTTTAAGGTTAAGATGAGGGTTACGGTTAGGGTTGGGTTTAGGATTAGGGATAGGATGAAGGCTAGGGTGAGCGTGAGGTTTAGTGTTAGGTTTAAGGTGAGGTTTATGGTTATGGTAAGGTTTAGGATTAGTGTGTGGTTTTGGGTTAGGGTTAGGGTTATGGGGAGGGAGAGGGTTAGGGTTAGGGTTAGGGTTATTGTTAGGGTTAGGGTTAGGGTTAAGGTGAGGGTGAGGGTGAAGGTAATTTTTAGGCTAAGGGTTAGGGAGAGGTTTAGGGTTAGAGTTAGGGTTAGAGTTAGGGTGAGGGTTCGGTTTAGAGTGAGGGTTAGGTTTAGGGTTAGGGTTAGGATTAGTGCGACGGAGAGGATGAGTTTGTGGGTTAGGTTTAGGTTTAGGTTTAGGGTTAGGCTTAGTGTTAGGCTGAGGTTGAGGGTGAGGGGGAGGGTTAGGGTTAGGGTGAGGGTGATGTTTAGGGTTACTGTTACAGTGAGGGTGAGGGTTAGGTTTAGGGTTATGGTTAGGGTGAGTGTGAGGGTTAGGATTAGGGTTAGGTTTAGGGTTATTGTTACTGTTAGGGTTAGGGTTACCTTTAGGGTGAGGGTGAGACAGAGGGTTAGGTTTAGTGTTAGGGTTACAGTGAGGGTGAGGGTTATGGTTAGGATTAGTGTTACGGTGAGGTTGAGGGTTAGGGTTAGGTTTAGGGTTAGGGTTAGGGTTATTTTCAATGTTTGAGTTAGAGTTACAGTTACGGTTACGGTGAGGTTGAAGGTGAGTGTTTCAGTTAGGGTTAGGGTTAGGGTGAGTTTTAGGTTAAGGTTAGGGTTAGGGTGAGGTTTAGGTTTAGGGTTAGGGTTAGGGTGAGGTTTAGGGTTAGGGTTACAGTGAGGGTTAGGGTTAGGGCTAGGGTTATGGTGAGGGTGAGGGTGAGGGTTAGGATTGGGGTTAGTTTTAGGGTTATTGTTAGGGTTAGTGTTAGGGTTACCTTTACGGTGAGGGTGAGGCAGAGGGTGAGGTTAGGGTTTGGGTGAGGTTTAGGGTTAGGGTTGTGGGTAGTGTTAGCGTGAGGGTTTGGGTTAGGGTTACGGTTACGGTGAGGGTGAGGGTTAGGGTTAGTTTTAGGGTTAGGATTAGGGTTATTTTTAGTATTAGGGTTAGAGGTACTGTTTCGGTGAGGGTGCGTGTGAGGGTTAGGGTTAGGGTTAGGGTGAGGTTTAGGATGGGCTTAGAGTTAGGCTGAGGGTTAGGGTTAGGGTGAGGTTTAGGGTGAGGTTGAGGGTTAGGGTTAGGGTTAACGTTAGGGTGAGGTTAAAAGGGTGAGGGTTAGGGTAAGGTTGAGGGTTAAATTTAGTGTTAGTGTTAGTGTGAGTGTTTGGGTTAGGGTTAGGTTGAGGTTTTGGGGGAAGGTTAAGGTTAGGTTTAGGGTTAGGGTGAGGGTTACGTTTAAGGTTAATGTGAGGACGAGTGTTAGGTTTAGGGTTAGGGTGAGGGCTAGTGTGAGGGTGAGGGTTAGGGTGAGGGCTAGTGTGAGAGTGAGGGTTAGGGTTAGGGTTAGGGTTAGTGTGAGGGGTAGGGTGAGGGATAGGGTTAGGGTTAGGGTGAGGGTAAGTTTTAGTGTGAGGTTTATGGTTAGGGTTAGGGTTAGCTTGAAGGTAAGGTTTAAGGTGAGGGTTAGGGTGAGAGTGAGGGTGAAGCTTAGGGTTAGAGTTAGGTTTAGGGTGAGGGTGAGGTTGATGTTTAGGGTTAGGATTAGGGTTAGGGTTAAGCTCAGGGAGAGGGGGAGGGTTATGGTGAGGTTAAGGGTTAGGGTGAGGGTTAGTGTGAGGGTGAGGGTTTGGCTGAGGGTGAGGCGTGAGTGTGATGGATAGAATTAGTGTGAGGGTTAATGTTAGGCTGAGGGTGAGGGGGAGGGGGAGCTGGAGGGGGAGGTTTAGTTTTAGGGTTAGGGTTAGGGTGCAGGTTAGTGTTAAGGTTAGGATGAGCGTTAAGTTGAGATTTTGGGTGAGGATTCGGGTGAGGATAAGCATCAGGGTGAGGATTAGGGTGAGAGTGAAGGTTAAGGTTATTATGAGTGTTAGGGTGAGTGTTAGGGTTAGGATTAGGTTTAGGGTGAGTGTGAGTGTTAGGGTTAGGGTTAGGGTGAGTGTTAGGGTTAGGTATAGGGTTAGGATGAGGGTTAGGGTTAGGGTAAGGGTGAGGGTGAGGGTGAGGCTTAGGTTTAAGGTTAGGTTCAGGTTGAGGGTGAGTTTGAGGGTTAGGGTGAGGGTTATGCTGAGTGTGAGGGTGAGGGTTAGGGTGAGGGTTAGGGTTAGGGTGAGGTTTAGTGTGACGGTGAAGGTTAGGTTTAGGTTAGGTTGAGGGTTAGAGGGAAGGCTAGGGTGAGGGTTAGGGTTAGTGTTAGGGTTAACGTTCGTGTGAGTGTAAGTGTTAGGATTAGGATTAGGGTGAGGGCTAGGGTGAGTGTGAAGTTTAGTGTTAGGGTTAGTGTGAGAGGTAGTTAGGGTTAGTGTGAGGGTAAGTTTTAGTGTGAGAGTTAGGGTTAGGCTTAGGGTTAGGTTGAGGGTAATGGTTAGGGTGAGGATTAGGGTGAGTGTGAGGTTGAGGCTTAGGGTTAGGGTTAGGTTAAGGGTGAGGGTGAGGTTGAGGTTTAGGGTTAAGATTAGGGTTAGGGTTATGCTGAGGGTTAGGGTGAGGGATAGGGAGAGTGTAAGGGTTAGGGTGAGGTTTAGGCTGAGTTTCAGTGGTGAGTGTGAGGGTTAGGATTAGGGTTAGGGTTAGGGTTAGGCTGAGGGTGAGAATTAGGTTGAGGGTGAGGTTTAGGTTTAGGGTTAGGGTTATGGTCAAGGTTAGGATGAGGGTTAGGATGAGCGTTAGGGTGAGGGTTAGGGTGAGGATAAGCTTTAGGGTGTGGTTTAGGGTGAGAGTGAAGTTTAAGGTTATCATGAGTGTTAGGGTGAGGGTTAGGGTGAGGGTTAGGATTAGGGTGATGGTGAGTGTGAGAGTTAGGGTTAGAGTTAGGGTTAGGGTGTGGGTTAGGGTTAAGGATAGGGTTAGGGTGAGGGTTAGGATTAGGGTAAGGGTGAGGGTGAGGGGGAGGGGGAGGCTTAGAATTAGGGTTAGGTTTAGGATGAGGGTGAGGTTGAGGGTTAGGGTTAGGGTTATGCTTAGGCTGAGGGTAAGGGTCAGGGTGAGTGTAAGGGTTAGGGTGAGGGTTAGTGTGAGGGTGAGGGTGAGGTTGAGGGTGAGGTTTAGGGTTAGGTTTATGGTTAGGGTGAGGGTGAGGGTTAGGGTGAGTGTGAGGGTGAGGGTTAGCATTAGGGTTAGGGTGAGGGTTATGGTTAGGTTAAGGAGAGGGTTAGGATTAGGGTTAGGGATACTTTTACACTGAGGGTGTGGGTGAGGTTTACGGTTAGGGTGAGGGTTAGGATTAGGGTTAGGATGAGTGTGAGGGTGAGGGTTAATGTTAGGATTAGGGTTTGGTTTAGTGCTATGCTGAGGCTGAGGGTGAGGGTGAGGGCTAGGGTTAGGGTGAGGGTTAGGCTTAAGGTTAGTGTGAGGGTTAGGGTTAGGGTGATGTTTAGGGTGAGGGTTAGGGTTAATGTGAGGGTTAGGGTGAGGGTGAGGTTTAGGGTTAGGTTTAGGTTGAGGGTTAGGTTTAGGGTTAGGATGAGTTTTAGGATGAGGGCTAGAGTTAGGGTTAGGGTGATGGTTAGGTTGAGGGTTAGCATGAGGGTTAGGGTGAGGGTTAGGGTGAGGGTTAGTGATAGATTTAGGGTTAGGGTGATGGTAAGGGCAAGGCTAAGTCTTACGGTGAGTGTCAGGGTGAGACTAAGGGTTAGGGTGAGGGTTATGGTGAGGGGTATGTTTAGGGTTAGGGTGAGGGTTAGGTTTAATATTAGGGTTAGGGTTAGAGTTAGGGTGAGGGTAAGAGATAGGGTGAGGGTTGGTGTGATAGTGAGGGTTAGGGTTAGCCTTTGTCTTAGTGTGAGGGTTATGGTGAGGATTAAGGTTAGTGTTAGGGTTAGGGTTAGGGTTAGGCTGAGGTTTAGGGTGAGGATGAGGGTGAGTGTGAGGATTAGGGTTAGGGTGAGGGTTAGGTTTAGGTTAGGCGTAGGGTGAGGGTGAGTGTGAGGGTTAGATTAAGGGTGAGTGTTAGGTTTAGATTTAGGGTGAGGTTTAGCGTTACTATTAGGGTTAGGTTGAAGGCTAGGGTGAGGGTGAGGCTGAGGGTTAGGGTTAGTGTTAAGGTTAGTGTTAGGTTTAGGGTTAGGGTGATGGTTAGGTTTAGGGTTAGGGATAGGTTTAGGGGTAGGTTGAGGTTGAGTTTGAGGGTTAGGGTTAGGGTTAGTCTTAGTGTTAGGCTGAGGTTGAGGATGAGGGTGAAGGTTAAGGTTAGGGTGAGGGTTAGGTTTAGGGTGAGGGTTACAATGAAGGTGAGGGTTTGGGTTAGGGTTGAGGTTAGGGTGAGTGTGACGGTTAGGATTAGGTTTAGGTTTAGGGTTATTTTTAGGGTTAGGGTTAGGGTTATGTTTACCTTTGTGGTTAGGTTGAGACTGAGGTTCAGGTTTAGGGTTAGGGTTAGGGTTACAGTGAGGGTTTGGTGTATGGTTAGGGTTAGGGTTACGGTGAGGGTGAGGGTTATGGTTAGGTTTAGGGTTAGGTTAGGGTTAATTTTAGAATTAGGGTTAGAGTTACAGTTATGGTGAGGTTGAGTTTGAGTGTTAGTGTTAGGGTTAGGGTTAGGGTGAGGTTTAGGGTTAGGGTTAGGGTTAGGGTGAAGTTTAGGTTTAGGGTTAGGGTAAGGGTGAGGTTTAGGGTTAGGGTTACAGTGAGGGTTAGGGTTACGGTTATGGTTATGGTGAGGGTGAGGGTGAGGGTTAGGATTAGGTTTAGGTTTAGGGTTATTGTTAGGGCTAGTGTTATGGTTATCTTTACGGTGAGGGTGAGGCTGAGGGTGAGGTTACGGTTAGGGTTTTGGTAAGGTTTAGAGTTAGGGTTAGAGGTAGGGTTAGGGTGAGGTTTTGAGTTAGTGTTAGGGTGAGGTTTACGGTGAGGGTTAGGGTTAGGTTTACAGTTAAGGTGAGGGACAGATTGACGGTTAGGGAGAGGTTTGGGTTGAGGTTAGAGTTAGGGTTAGGGTTAACGTTAGGGTGAGGTGAAAAGTTAGGGTGAGGGTTAGAGTAAGGGTGAGGTTTAAGTTTAGTGTTAGTGTTAGCGTGAGGGTTAGGGTTAGGGTTAGGTTGAGGGTTTGGGGGAAGGTTAGGTTTAGTGTTAGGTTTAGGATTAGTGTTAGGTTTAAGGTTAGTGTGAGGGTGAGTGTTAGGATTAGGGTTAGGGTGAGGGCTAGTGTGAGGGTTAGGGTTAGGGTTAGGGTTAACGTGAGGGGTAGGGTGAGGTGTAGGGTTAGGGTAAGGGTAAGTTTTAGTGTGAGTGTTAGGGTCAGTGTTTGGGTTAGGTTGAGGGTAAGGATTAAGGTGAGGGTTAGGGTGAGAATGAGGGTGAGGCTTGGGGTTAGGGTTAGGTTTAGGGTGAGGTTGAGTTTGAGGATTAGGGTTAGGATTAGGGTTATGGTTAAGCTGATGGGGCGGGGGAGGGCTAGTGTGAGGGTAAGGGTTAGTGTGAAGGTTAGTGTGAGGCTGAGGGTTAGGCTGAGTGTGAGGGGTGAGTGTGAGGGTTAGAATTAGGGTGAGGGTTAATGTTAGGCTGAGGGTGAGGGTGAGGGTGAGGGTTAGGTTTAGGGTTAGGGTTAGGGTTAGATTGAGGGTTAGGGTTAAGGTTAGGATGAGGGTTAGTTTGAGGGTTATGGTTAGGGTTAGGGTGAGGATAAGCTTTAGGGTGAGGTTTAGGGTGATAGTGAGGGTTAAGGTTGTCATGAGTGTTGAGGTGAGTTTTAGGGTGAGGGTTAGGTTAGGGTTAGGGTTAGGGTGAGTGTGAGTGTTAGGGTTAGGGTTAGGGTGAGGGTTAGGGTTAGGTATAGCGTTAGAGTGAGGGTTAGGGTGAGGGTGAGTGTGAGCTTGAAGGTGAGGTTGAGGCTTAGGGTAAGGGTTAGGTTTAGGGTGAGGTTGAGTTTGAGGGTTAGGGTTAGGGTTATGCTGAGTGTGAGGGTGAGCGTTAGGGTGAGGTTTAGGGTTTGGGTGAGGTTTAGTGTGAGGGTGAAGGTTAGGCTCAGGGTGAGAGGTGAGGGTTACGGTTAGTGTTAGGGTTAACGTTATGGTGATGTTAAGGGTTAGGGTGAGGGTGAGGGTTAAGGTTATGGTTAGTGTTAGGGTGAGGGTTAGGGTTAGGTTAGGCTGAGGGTTAGAGGGAAGGCTAGGGTTAGGGTTAAGGTTAGGGTTAAGGTTAGTGTGAGGGTGAGTGTTAGGATTAGGATTAGGTTGAAGCCTAGGATGAGGGTGAGGTTTAGGGTTAGAGTTAGGGTTAGGGTGAGGGGTAGGTGGAGCGGTAGTTTTAGTGTTAGGGTGATGGTAAGTTTTAGTGTGAGAGTTAGGTTTAGGGTTAGTGATAGGTTGAGGGTAAGGATTAGGGTGAGGTTTAGGGTGAGAGCGAGGGTGAGGATTATGTTTAGGTTTAGGTTCAGTGTGAGGGTGAGGTTGAAGGTTAGGGTTAAGATTAGGGTTAGTGTTACGCTGAGGGTGAGTGTGAGGATTAGGATGAGGGTAAGGGTTGGGTCGAGGTTTAGGCTGAGGGTGAGAGGTGAGTGTGAGGGTTAGGATTAGGGTTAGGGTTACGTTTAGGCTGAGGGGGAGGGGGAGGGGGAGGGTGAGTTTTAGGGTAAGGGTTAGGGTTAGGGTGAGGGTTAGGGTTAAGGTTAGGATGACGGTTAGGATGAGGGTTAGGGTGAGGGTTAGGGTTAGGATTAGCATTAGGGTGAGGTTTAGGGTGAGAGTGAGGTTTAGGGTTATCATGAGTGTTAGGGTGAGTGTTAGGGTGAGGGTTAGGATTAGGGAGAGTGTGAGTGTTAGGGTTACGGGTAGGGTGAGGGTTAGGGTTAGGGATAGGGTTAGGGTGAGGTTTAGGGTTAGGGGGAGGGGGAGGGGGAGGGCGAGGGGGAGAGGGAGGGTGAGGCTTAAAATTAGGGTTAGTTTTAGGGTGAGGTTTAGGTTGAGGGTTAGGGTTAGTGATATGCTGAGGATGAAGGTGAGAGTTAGGGTTAGGGTAAGGGTTAGGGTGAGGGTTAGTGTGAGAGTGAGTGTTAGGCTGAGGATGAGGGGTGAGGGTGAGGGTGAAGATTAGGGTTAGGGATAGGGTGAGGTTTACGGTTAAGGTTAGGTTTAGGGTTAGGGTGTGGTTTTGGGTTAGGTTTAGGATTTCGGTGAGCGAGAGGGTTAGCTTTAGGGTTAGGGTTAGGGTTAGGGTTAGGGTTAGGGTTAGGATTAGTGTGAGTGTTAGGGTTAGGGTTAGGGTGAGGTTGAGGCTTAGTTTTAGGGTTAGGTTTAGGGTGAAAGTGAGTTTGAGGGTTAGTGTTAGGATTTAGGGTAACCCTGAGGGTGAGGGTGAGGTTTAGGGTGAGGGTAAGTGTTAGGGTGAGGGTTATTGTGAGGGTGAGGGTTAGGCTGAGGGTTAGGGTTGATGGTGAGGGTTAGGATTAAGGTTCTGGTTAGGGTTAGGCTGAGGGTGAGGGTGAGGGTTAGTGTGAGGTTGAGGGTTAGGCTGTGGGTGAGACTGAGGTTGAGGGTTAGCATTAGGGTTAGGGTGAGGGTTAGGGTTTGGGTTAGTGTGAGGGTGAGTGTGAGGGTTAGGATTAGGATTAGGGATACTTTTAGGCTGAGGATGAGTGTGGGTGTTAGGTTTAGGTTGAGGTTTAGGGTTAGGGTTAGGGTGACATTGAGGCCGAGGGTTATAGTTAGGATTAGGGTCAGGTTTAGTGTTAAACTGAGGGTGAGGTTGAGGGTGAGGGCTAGGGTTAGGGTGAGGGTTAGTGTGAGGCTTATATTGAGGGTTAGTGTGAGGGTTAGTGATAGGTTTAGGGTTAGGGTGAGGGTTAGGGCAAGGCTAAGGCTTAAGGTGAGGGTTAGGGAGAGTCTAAGTGTTAGGGTGAGGGTGAGCGTGAGGGTGAGGGGTAGGGTTAGTGAGGGTGAGGATTACGTATAGTGTGAGGGTTAGGGTTAGGGTTAGGGTGAGTTTAAGATTAAGGGTAAGGGTTAGGGTGATAGGGAGGGTTAGTGTTAGCCTTAGTCCAAGTGTGAGGGTTATGGTGAGGCTTAGGTTTAGGGTTAGGTTTAGGTTTAAGATGAGGGTGAGGGTAAGGTTTAGGTAAGAGTGAGGGTTAGTTTTAGTGTGAGGTTTAGGGTTCGGTTTGGGGTGAGGGTAAGGGTTAGGGTGAAGGTTATGGTGAGAATGAGGGTTAGAGTTATCGTATGTGTTAGGGTGAAGGTTATAGTGATCTTTAGGGTTAGGGTTAGGGTTAGCTTTAGGGTGAGGGTTAGCGGCAGGGTAAGTATTACGGTGAGGGTTAGGGTGAGCATTAGGCTTAGCATTATGGTTAGGGTGAGGGTTAGTTTTAGGGTTAGAGTTAGGGTTAGTGTGAGGCTGAGGGTTAGGGTTAGGATTAGGGTTAGGGTTATGGTTAGGTTGAGGTTGAGGGTAAGGGTGAGTGTTAGGGTTAGGATTAGGCTTAGGTTTATGTTTAGGCTTAAGTTGAGGGTTAGGGTGAGGGTTAGTGTTAGTGTAAGGGTTAGGCTTAGGGTGAGGTTTAGGGATTGGGCGAGCGTTAGAGTGAGGGTATGCATGAGGGTGAGACTGAGGATTAGGGTGTGGGTGTGGGTTAGGTTTAGGGTGAGGGTTAGGGTGACAGTGAGCGTTAGCGTGAAGGTTAGGGTGAGAGCGAGGGTTCAGGTTTTCTTGAGGGATAGGGTGAGGGTTAGGGTTGGGGTTAGGGTTTGGTTTAGGGTGAGGGTGAGGTTTAGGTTTAGGATTAGGGTGAAGTTTAGGATGAGGGTTAAGGTTAGGATTAGGGTTAGGTTGAGGGCTAGGGTGAGGGTGAGCGTTAGGGTTAAGGTGAGGGTTAGGTTTAGGGTTAGGGTGAGGGTTAGGTTGAGGGCTAGGGTTTGGGTTAGGGTTAGGTTGAAGGTGAGGTTTAGCGTGAGGTTTAGGGTTAGGGTTAGGGTTAGGGTGAGAGTTAGGATGGAGGTTAGGGTTAGGGTGAGGTTTAGGGTTAGGAGTAGGTTTAGGTTGAGAGTTAGGGTTAGGATTAGGTTTAGGGTGAGAGCTAAGGTGAGGGTGAGGTTATGGTTAGGGTAGGGTGAGGGTTAGGGTGAGAGTTAGCTTTAGGATTAGTGTTAAGGTGAGAGTTAGGGTTACTGTTAGGGTTAAGGTTAGAGTGAGGGTTAGGGTTAGGATTAGTTTTAGCGTTAGGGCTAGGTTGAGGGTATGGGTTAGTGTTAGGTTTAGGGTGAGGTTTAGGGTTAGGGTTAGGGTTAGTGTTAGGGTTAGGTTTACGGTTATGTTGAGGGTTAGGGTTAGGGTGAGATTTAGGGTTAGGGTTAGGTTTAGTGTTAGGGTTAGGGTTACGGTTATGTTGAGGGTTAGGGTTAGGGTGAGGGTTAGGGTGAGGGTTAGGGTTTGGGTGAGGTTTAGGTTTAGTGTTACAATGAAGGTGAGGGTTAGCGTTAGGGTTAGGGTTAGGGTGAGGGTGAGGGTTAGGGTTAGGGTTAGGGTGAGGGTTAGGTTGAGGGTTAGGGTTTGGGTTAGGGTTAGGTTGAGGGTGAGGTTTAGGGTGAGGTTTAGGGATAGGGTTAGGTTTAGGGTGAGAATTAGGATGGAGGTTAGGTTTAGGGTGAGGGTTAGGGTTAGGTGTAGGTTTAGGTTGAGTGTGAGGTTGAGGGTTAGGGTTAGGATTAGGGTTAGGGTGAGAGCTAGGGTGAGGGTGAGGATTATGGTTAGGGTAGGGTGAGGGTTAGGGTGAATGTTAGCTTTAGGATTAGGGTTAGGGAGAGAGTTAGGGTTAGTGTTATGGTTAGGGTTAGAGTGAGGGTTTGGGTTAGGATTAGTTTTAGGATTAGGGCTAGGATAAGGGTATGGATTAGTGTTAGGGTTAGGGTGAGTTTTAGGGTTAGGGTTAATGTGATGGTTAGTGTTAGGTTTACGGTTATGTTGAGGGTTAGGGTTAGGGTGAGGGTTCGGGTTAGTGTTAGTCTTAGGGTAAGGGTGAGGGTTAGGAATAGGGTTAGGTTTAGGATTATTGTTAGGGTAAGGGTTATACTTACAGTTACGTTTATGAAGAGAGTGAGAACCTAAACGTCACGTTTAGGGTTAGGTTTAGTGTTTGGGTGAGATTTATGGTTAGGGTTACAATGAGGTTGAGAGTTAGGATTAGGGTTAGGGTTAGGGTTAGGGTGAGGGTTAGGATTAGGGTTAGGTTTAGGGTTATTGTTAGGGTTAGGTTTAGGGTTAACTTTACGGTGAGTATGAGGCTAAGGCTGAGTTTAGGGTTTGGGTTTGGGTGAGGTTTAGGTTTAGGGTTAGGGGTAGTGTTAGGTTTAGGGTTAGTGTTATTGTTACGCTAGGGTTAGAGTTACGGTTATGGTGAGGGTGAGGGTGAGGGTTCGGTTTAGGGTAAGTTTAGGGTGAGGTTTACGTTTAGGGTTAGAGTTAAGGTTAGGTTTAGGCTTAGGGTGACGGTGAGGTTTAGGGTTACAGTTAGGGTTAGTGTTAGGGTTAGGGTGAGGGTTACGGTTAGGATTAGTTTTAGGGTTAGGGTTAGATTGAGTTTGAGTGTGAGGGTTAGAGTTAGGATTAAGCTTAGGGTTAGGTTTAGGCTGAGGGTGAGGGTGAGCATTAGAGTTAGTTTAGGATGAGTGTTAGGGGTACGATTATGGTTAGTGTGAGGGCTAGGTTGATGGTGAGGGTTAGGGTAGGGTTAGGGTGCGGTTTAGGGTTAACTATAGGGTTAGGGTTACGGTGAGCGTTAGGGTTAAAGTAAGGTTTACGGTTAGGGTGAGGTGTACGGTTAGGGTTAGTGTTATGGTTATGGTTAGGGTTAGGGTGAGGGTGAGGGTTAGGATTAGGTTAAGGTTTATGGTTATTTTTAGTGTTAGGGTTAGGGTTACAGGTACAGTGAGGGTGAGGATGTGTGTGAGGGTTAGTGTTAGGGTTAGGGTGAGGTTTAGGGTTAGGGTTATTGTTAGGGTTATGGTTAGGGTTAGGATGAGGCTTAGGGTGAGGGGTACGGTTAGGGTTAGGGTGAGTGTTAGGGTTACTGTGAGGGTTAGGGTTAGGTTTAGGGTTAGGGTGATGGTTAGGTTGAGGGTTAGGGTTTAGGTGAGTGTTAGGGTGAGAGTGAGGGTTAAGTTGAGGTTTCCCGTTAGGGTTAGCTTACGGTGAAGTTTAGGGTGACGTAAGAGTTAGGGTGAAGGTTAGGTTTCAGGTGAGGTTGAGGGTTAGGGTTAGGGTTAACGTTATGGTGAGATTAAGTGTTAGGTTGAGGGTTAAGGTGAGGGTGAGGGTTAAGGTTTGGGTTCGTGTTAGAGTGAGGGTTTGGGTTAGGGATAGGTTGAGGGTTAAATGGGAAAGTTAAGGTTAAGTTTAGGATTAGGTTGATGGTTAAGGTTAGGGTTAAGGTAAGTGTGAGGGTGAGTGTTACGTTTAGGGTTCGGGTGAGGGCTAGGATGAGGGTGAGGTTTAGGGTTAGGCTGAGGGTAATTTAGTGTGAGGGTTAGGGTTAGCGTTAGGTTTAGGTTGAGGGTAAGAGTTAGGGTGAGAGTTAGGTTGAGAGTGAGGGTGAAGCCTAGGGTTAGGGTTAGGTTTAGAGTGAGGTTGAGGATGAGGGTTAGGGTTAGGATTAGGGTTAGGTTTACGCTGAGGGTGAGGGTGAGGGTTAGGATGAGGGTAAGGTTTAGGGTGAGGGTTAGTATGCGGATGAGGATTAGGCTGAGGGTGAGGGTTGAGGGTGAGGGTTAGGATTAGAGTTAGGGTTAGGGTTAGGGTGAGAGTCAGGGTGAGCGTGAGGTTTAGGTTTAGGGTTAGGTTTAGGGTGAGGGTTAGGGTTAAGGTTAGGATTAGGGTTAGAATGAGGGTTAGGGTTAGGTTTAGGGTGAGGGTTAGGGTGAGGATAAGCATTAGGTTGAGATTTAGGGTGAGAGTGAGGGTTAGGGTTATCATGAGTGTTAGGGTGAGTTTTAGGGTGAGGGTTAGGGTTTTAGTGTTAGGGTGAGTGTGAGTGTTAGGGATAGGGTTAGGGTTAGGGTGAGGGTTAGGTTTAGGATAGTTTTAGGGTGAGGGTTAAGGTTAGGGTGAGTGTGAGAGTGAGTGTGAGTGTGAGGCTTAGTGCTAGGTTTAGGTTTAGGGTGAGTGTGATGTTGAGCGTTAGGGTTAGGATTAGGGTTAGGGTTATGCTGAGGGTGAACGTGACGGTTAGGGTGAGTGTAAGGGTTAGGGTGAGGGTTAATATGAGGGTGAGTTTTAGGCTGAGGGTGAAGGGTGAAGGTGAGGGTAAGGATTAGGGTTACGGTTAGGTTAAGCTGAGGGTGAGTGTGAGGGTGAGGGTGACATTTAGGCTTAGGTTTAGGGTTAGGGTGAGGGTGAGTGTGAAAGTGAGAGTGAGCATAAGGGATTGGGTGAGGGTTAGGGTTAGGGTTAGGTTGAGGGTGTGTTTGACGGTTAGGGTTAGCATTAGGTTTAGTGTTAAGCTGAGGGTGAGGTTGAGGGCAAGGTTTAGGGTAAGGGTTAGGCTTAAAGTTAGTGTGAGGGTTAGGGTTAGGTTGATGTTTAGGGTGAGGCTGAGGGTTAGGGTTAGGGGTAGGGTGAGGGGTAGGGTTAGTGTCTGGGTGAGGGTGAGGTTTAGTGTTAGGGTTAGGGTTAGGGTGAGGGGTATGGTGAGGGGTATGGTTAGGGTCACGTTGAGGGTAAGTTTTAGTGTGCGGGATGGGTTTAGGTTTAGTGTTAGGTTGAGGGTAAATGTTAGGGTGAGGGTTAGGATTAAGTTTAGGGTTAGTGTTAGGCAGAGGGTGACGGTGAGGGTGAGGGTGAGGTTTAGGGTTAGGGTTAGGATTAGGGTGAGGTTTAGGGTTGGGGAGAGGGTTAGGGTGAGGGTTAGGTTTAAGGTGAGGGTGAGGGTGAGGGTGAGGCTTAGGGTTAGGGTTAGGTTTAGGGTGAGGGTCAGGTTGACAGTTAGGGTTAGGATTAGGGTAAGGTTTACGCTGAGCGGGAGGGTGAGGGTTGTGGTGAGGGTAAGGGTTAGGGTGAGGGTTAATGTGAGGGTCAAGTTTAGGCTGATGGTGAGAGGTGAGGGTGAGGGTTAGGATTAGGCTTACAGTTAGGGTTAGTCTGAGTGTGAGTGTGAGGGTGAGGGTGAGGTTTAGGGTTAGGTTTAGGGTTAGGGTGAGGGTTAGGGTGAGGGTGAGTTTGAGGGTAAGCATTAGTGTTAGGGTGAGGTTTCGTGTTAGGGTTAGGGTGAGCATGAGTGTGAGGGTTATGATTAGGGGTAGGGATATTGTTATGCTGAGGGTGAGGGTGAGGGTTAGGGTTAGGTGAGGGTTAGGTTTAGGGTTAGGTTGAGGGTGAAGGCGAGGGTTACGGTTAGGATTAGGGTTAGGTTTAGTGTTAAGCTGAGGGTGAGACTGAGGGTGAGGTCTAGGGTTAGAGTGAGGGTTAGACTTAAGTTTAGGGTGAGGGTTAGGGATAGGGTTATGTTTAGGGTGAGGGTGAGGGTTAGGGTGAGGTTTAGGGTTATGGTTAAGGTTAGACTTAGGGTTAGGGGAAGGGTGAGGGTGAGGGTCAGATTTAGGGTGATTGTTAGGTTTAGGTTTAGGGTGAGGTTTAGGGTTAGGATTAGGGTTAGGATGAAGGCTAGGATGAGGGTGAGGTTTAAGGTGAGGGTGAGGTTTAGGGTTAGAGTTAGTGTTAAGGTGAGGGTTAGGGTTAAGATTAGGATGAGGGTTAGGGTTAGGGTTAGGGTGAGGATATGCATTAGGGTGAGTTTTAGGGTGAGAGTGAGGTTTAGGGTTATCATGAGTGTTATGGTGAATTTTAGGGTGAGGGTTAGGGTTTTAGGGTTAGGGTGAGTGTGAGTGTTAAGGTTAGGTTTAGGGTTAGGGTTAGGGTAAGTGTTAGGGATAGGGTTAGGGTGAGAGTGAGGGTTAGGGTTATGGTGAGGGTGAGGGTGAGGGTGAGGCCTAGGGTTAGTTTTAGGTTTAGGGTGAGGGTGAGGTTGAGGGTTAGGGTTAGGGTTAGAATTGGAGTTAGGGTTATGCTGAGGGTAAGGTTGAAGGTAAGGGTTAGGGTGAGGGTGAGGGTGATGTGAGGGTTAGGCTTAGGGTGAGGTGTGAGGTTGAGGTTTAGGATTAGGATTACGGTTATGGTTAGGCTGAGGGTGAGGGTGAGTATGAGGGTGAGGCCTAGGGTTAGGATTAGTTTTAGGGTGCGGGTGAGGGTTAGATGTAGGGTGAGTGTTAGGTTTAGGTTAGGGTGAGGGTGAGGGTGAGGGTTAGGGTTAGGATTGGGGTTAGGGTGAGGGTGAGGGTGAGGGTTAGCATTAGGGTTAGGGTGAGGGTTAGGGTTAGGATGAGGGTGAGGGTGAGGGTTAGGGATAGGTTTAGGTTTAGGTTTAGGGTTATTGTTAGGGTTAGGGTTAGAGTTACGGTTACGGTGGGGGTGAGGGTGAGGTTTAGGGTGAGGGTAAGGTTTAGGGTGAGGTTTAGGGTTAGGGTTAGGGTTAGGGTTAACTTTAGGGATAGGGTGAGTGTGAGGTTTAGGGTTACGGTTAGGGTTCTTTTAGGGATAAGGTTAGGGTTAGGTTTAGGGTTAGTGTTAGTTTTAGGATTAGAAATAGAATTAGTGTGAGTGTGACTATTAGGGTTAGGGTTATGTTTAGGCTTAGGGTTAGGCTGAGGGTGAGGGTGAGGTTTAAGATTAAGGTGAGGGTTAGATTTAGGATGAGGTTTAAGGTTAGGATTAGGGTTAGGGTGAGGGCTAGGGGGATGGTGAGGGTTAGCGTTAGGGTTAGGGTGAGGTTTAGGTTTAAGTATAAGGCTAGGGTTAGGGCGAGGGTTTGGGTTAGGGTAAGGTTTACGGTTAGAGTGAGGGTTAGTTTTAGGATGAGGGTTAGGGTTAGGTTTAGGGTTAGGGTGAGGGTGAGGGTTAGGATTAGGTTAAGGGTTATGTTTATTATTAGGGTTAGGGTTACAGTTAAGATGAGGGTGAGGATGAGTGTGAGGATTAGTGTTAGAGTTAGGGTGAGGTTTAGGGTTAGGGTTATGGTTAGGGTTAGGATTAGGCTTAGGGTGAGGCGTAGGTTTAGGGTTAGGGTGAGGGTTAGGTTTACTGTGAGGGTTAGGGTTAGGTTTAGGGTTAGGGTGAGGGCTAGGTTTTGTGTTTTGTTAGATTATGTGTTAGGGTTAGGGTGAGGGTGAGGGTTAAGGTGAGGTTTAGGGTTAGGGTTAGCATTAGGGTTAGAATTAAGGTTAAGGTGAGGTTGAGGGTGAGAGATAGGGTGAGGTTTAGGATTAGGGTGAGGTTAAGGGTTAGGGTTAGGCTTCGGGTTAGGCTTCGGGTTATGGTGAGGGTGAGCGTGAGGGTTTGGATTAGGGTCAACTTTTGGGTTATTGTTAGGGTTAGGGTTACCTTTAAGGTGAGGGTGAGGTTAGGGTTAGGGTTTAGGTGAGGTTTAGGGTTAGGGTTAGGGGTAGGGTTAGGGTGAGGGATTGGGTTAGGTTTAGGGTTTTGGTGAGGGTGACGGTTAGGTTTATGGTTAGGGTTATTGTTAGGGTTAGGGTTAGGCTTACGGTTACAGTGATGGTGAGGGTGAGGGTCAGGTTTAGGTTTAGGGTGAGGTTTGGTGTGAGGTAAGAGTTATTGTGAGGGTGAGGTTTAGGGTGAGGTTGAGGGTTATAGTTAGGGTTAACGTTACGGTGAGGTTAAGAGTTAGGGTGAGGTTTAGGGTGAGGATGAGGGTTAAGGTTATGGTTAGTGTTAAGGTGAGGGTTAGGGTTAGGGTTATGTTGAGGATTAGGGGGAAGTTTAGAGTTAGGTTTAGGGTTAAGGTTAGTGTAAGGGTGAGTGTTAGGATTAGGGTTAGGGTGTGGGGTAGGGTTAAGATTAGGATGAGGGATAGGATGAGGGTTAGGGTTAGGGTTAGGGTGAGGGTTAGGGTGAGGATAAGCATTAGGGTGAGGTTTAGGGTGAGAGTGAGGGTTAGGGTTTTCATGAGTGTTACGGTGAGTTTTAAGGTGAGGGTTAGGGTTTTAAGGTTAGGGTGAGTGTGAGTGTTAGGGTTAGGGTTAGGGTTACTGTGACGGTTAGGGTTAGGGATAGGGTTAGGGTGAGGGTTAGGGTTACGGTGAGGGTGATTGTGAGGGTGAGGCCTAGGGTTAGGGTTAGGTTTAGGGTGAGGGTGAGGTTGAGGGCTAGGGTTAGGATTAGGGTTATGGTTAAGCTCAGGGTTCGAGTGAGGGTTACAGTGAGGTTAAGGGTTAGGGTGAGGGTGAGTATGAGGGTGAGTGTTAGGCTGAGATTAAGGGGTGAGTGTGAGGGTTAGGATTAGGGTTAAGGTTAGGGTTATACTGAGGGATAGGGTGAGGGTGAGTGTGAGGATTAGTGTGAGGTTTGGGGTTAGGGTGAGGATGAGAGTTAGGGTGAGGGTGAGGGTGAGAGTTAGGGTTTTGGTGAGGGGTAGTATTAGGGTTAGGGTGAGGGTGAGGATGAGAGTTAGTGTTAGGGTTAGGGTGAGGATTAGGGTTAGGTTAGGGTGAGGGTGAGTGTGAGGGTTAGGATTAGGGTTACGGATACTGGTAAGCTGAGGGAGAAGTTGAGGGTTAGTGTTAAGGTGAGGGTTAGTGTTAGGGTTAGGGTGAGTCTGAGGGTTAGGATTAGGATTAGGGTTAGGGTTAAGGTTAGGTTGCAGTTGAGGGTGAGGGTGAGGGTTTGGGTTAGGATTAGGGTTAGGTTTAGGGTTAGGCTGAGGGTGAGGGTGAGGGTGAGAGTTAGGCTAAGGGTGAGGGTTAGGCTTAGGGTGATGTTTAGGGTGAGGGTGATGGTTAGGGTGAGGGAATGGGTGAGGGTGAGACTGAGGTTTAGGGTGCGGGTGTGGGTTAGGTTTTAGGTGAGGGTTAGGGTAATGGTGAGCGTTAAGGTTAGGTTTAGGGTGAAGGTGAGCGTTATGGTTAGGGTTAGGGTGAGGGATAGGGTGAGAATGAGGGTTAGGTTTTTCGTGAGGGTTAGGGTGTGTGATAGGGTGAGGGTTAGGTTAAGGGTTACGCTTAGGGTGACGGTGAGGGTGAGGGTGAGGTTGGGTGTTAGGTTTAGGATTAGAGTTAGGGTTAGGTTTAGGCTGAGGGTGAGGTTTAGGGTTAGGGTTAGGGTGATGTTAAGTTTTAGGGAGAGGTTTAGGGTGAGGGTGAAGTTTAGTTTTAGTGTTAGGTTTCGAGTTAGGGTTCGGGTGATGTTTAGGCTGAGGGTGAGTGTTAGGGTGAGGGTTCGGTTCGAGTGAGGGTTAAGATGTGGGTGAGGGTTAGGCTTAGGGTGAGTGTTAGGGTGACGGTGAGGGTTAAGTTGAGGGTGAGGCTTAAGGTTAGGGCTAAGGTGAGGGTTAGGTTTAGGGTTAGGGTTAGGGTGAGTGTTAGGTTGAGGGGTAGGTTTATGGTTAGAATGAGGGTTAGGGTTATTTTGATTGTTAGGGTTAGCTTTAGGGTGAGGATAAGGGTTAGGGTGAGGGTTAGGGTTAGGTTGCGGTTGAGGGTTAGGTTTAGGGTGAGGGTTAGGGTTAGGGTTAGAGGTAGGGTTAGGGTGAGGGTGAGGGTTAGTGTTAGGGTTAGGGATAGGTTTAGGGTGAGGGTTATCATGAGGGTTAGGGAAAGGTTTAGGGGTAGGGTTAGGGTTAGGTTTAGGGTGAGTGTGAGGGTGATGGTGAGGTTTAGGGTGTGTTAGGGTTAGGGTTAAGGTGAAGGTTAGGGTTAGGTTGATGTTTAGGGTGACTGAGTGTTAGGCTGATGTTGAGGGGTAGGCTGAGGGTGAGGTTTAGGTTGAGGTTTAGCATTAGGGTGAGTGTTAGGGTTAGGGTTAGGCATAGGGTTATTGTGAGGATTAGGGTTAGGGTTAGGTTTAGGGTTAGGTTGAGGGTAAGCAGTAGGGTGAGGTTTAGCGTGAGGGTTAGGGTTAGGGTTAGGGTGAGGGTCAGGGTTTGGGTTAGGGTTAAGGTGAGGGTTAGTGATAGGGTGAGGTTTAGCGATAGGTTTAGGGTTAGGGTGACAGTTAGGATTAGAGACAGGGTGAGGGTGAGGGTTAGGGTTAGGATTAGGGTTAGGGTAAAAGTTAGGTTGAGGGTGAGTGTTAGGGTGAGTGTGAGGTTTAGGTTAGTTTTAGAGTTTCTTTGAGGGTTAGCGTGAGGGTTTGGGTTAGGTTTAGGGTTAGAATTAGTGTGAGTGTGAGGGTTAGGTTTAGGGTTAGGGTGAGGGTGAGGGTTAGGGTGAGGGTTGGGGTTAGTGGGAGGTTTATTCTTAGGGCTAGGGTTATGGTTAGGGTGAGAGTAAAGGTTAGGGTTAGGGTTAGTTTGAGGGTTAGAGTTACAGTTAGGGTTAGGGTTATTGTTAGCATTAATTTGAGGGTGAGGGTAAGGGTTACGGGTAGGTTAGGTTTTGAGTGATGGTGAGGGTCAGGGTGAGGGTTCGATTTAGGTTTAGGTTTTGGATGAGGGTGAGGTTGCAGGTTATGATTAGGGTTAGCGTGAGGGTTAGGGTGAGGGTGAGGGTTTGAGTGAGGGTGAGGCTTAGAGTTAGCATTAGGATTAGGCTTAGGGTTAGTGTGAGGGTTAGGGTTAAGTTTAGGGCTAGGGTGAGGTTGAGGGTGAGCGTGAGGGGTAGGGTTAGGGTTAGGGTGAGGGTTAGGGTTAGTGTTAGTGTGAGGGTGAGAGTGAGAGTTATGGTTAGGGTGAGGGTAAGGGTGAGGGTTATGGTTAGGATTAGGGTTGGTTTGAGGGCTAGGTTGATGGTGAGGATTAGGTTTAGGGTGAGGTTTAGGTTTAGGCTTAGGGTTAGGGTGATGTTTAGCGTTAGGGTTAGGGTGAGGGTTAGGATTAGTGTGAGTGTTAGGCTTAGGGTAAGGGTTAGGGTGAGGGTAAGTGTTAGGGTGAGGGTTAGATTGAGAGTGAGGGTTAGGGTTATCGTGAGTGTTAGGGTGAGGGTTAGGGTTAGGATTAGGGTTAGGGTTAGCCTGAGGGTGAGGTTGAGGGTGAGGGTGATGTTGAGGTGTAGGGTTTTGTTTGGGTTAGGGTTAGTGTGAGGGCTATGGTGAGGGTGAGGGTTAGGGTGAGTGTGAGGGTGAGCGTGAGGGTTAGGGTTGGGGTTAGTGGGATGGATAGGCTTAGGGCTAGTGTTATGGTTAGGGTGAGGGTAAAGGTTAGGGTGGGGGTTAGAGTGAATGTGAGGGTTACTATCATCGTGTTAGGGTGAGGGTTACGGTTAGGGTTAGGGTTAGGGTTAGGTTGAGGTTTAGAGTTACAGTTAGGTTTAGGGTTATCGTTAGGGTTAAAGTGAGGGTGAGGGTAAGGGTTACGGTTAGAGTTAGGTTTTGAGTGAGGGTGAGGGTGAGGGTGAGGGTTCGGTTTAGGTTTAGGTTTTGGGTTAGGGTGAGGTTGCGGGTTATGATTAGGGTTAGGGTGAGGGTTAGGGTGAGGGTGAGGGTTTGGGTGAGGGTGAGGCTTAGAGTTAGCATTAGGATTAGGCTTAGGCTTAGGGTGAGGGTTAGGGTTAAGTTTAGGGCTAAGGTGAGGATGAGGTTGAGGGTGAAGGTTAGGGTTAGGGTTAGGGTGAGCATTAGGGTTAGCTTGTGGGTTAGGGTTAGTGTTAGGATGAGGGTGATAGTGAGATTTACAGTTAGGGTGAGGGTAAGTGTGAGGGTTAGGGTTAGGATTAGGGTTGGTTTGAGGGCTAGGGTGATGGTGATGATTAGGTTTAGGGTGAGGTTTAGGGTTAGGCTTAGGGTTTTGGTGATGGTTAGCGTTAGGGTTAGGGTGAGGGTTAGGTTTAGTGTGAGCGTTAGGTTTAGGGTAAGGGTTAGGTTGAGGGTAAGTGTTAGGGTGAGGTTTAGGGTGAGAGTGAGGGTTAGGGTTAGTGTGAGTGTTAGGGTTAGGGTTAGGATTAAGGTTAGGGTTAGGGTTAGCCTGAGGGAGAGGGGGAGGGGGAGGGTGATGTTGATGTTTAGGGTTTGGGTTAGGGTTAGGGTTAGAGTGAGGGCTATGGTGAGGATGAGGTTTAGGGTGAGTGTGAGTGTGAGGGTTAAGGTTAGGATTAGGTTTAGGGTTAGGTTTAGTCTGAGTGTGAGGGTGAGGGTGAGGTTTACGGTTAGTGTTAGGTTTAGTCTGAGGGCTAGTTTGAGGGTGAGGGTTAGGTTGAGTGTGAGGGTGAGTGTGATGGTTAGGGTTAGGGTAAGGGCTAGGTTTAGGGTTATGGTTAAGGTGAGGTTGGGGTGAGGGTGAGGGTTAGGGGGAGAGTTAGGGTTAGGCTGAGGGTTAGGGTTAGAGTTAGGGTGAGGGTTAGTTTAAGATGATGTGGAGAGTGAGGGTGAGGTTTAGGGGTAGGATTAGGGTTAGGGTGAGGCTGAGGGTTAGGTTGAGGGTGAGGGTTAAGGTTAGGGTGAGGTTTAGGTTTAGGGTTATGGTGAGGGTGAAGGTTAGGCTTAGGTGATGTTTAGGGTGAGGGTGAGGTTTAGGATGAGGGTGAGATTTCGGGTGAGACTGAGGATTAGGGTTTGGGTGTGGGTGAGGGTGAGGTTGAGGGTTAGGGTTAGGGTGAGTTTTAGGGTGAGGGTGAGGGTTTGGTTGAGTCTGAGGTTTAGGGTGTGGGTGAGGGTTAGGTTTATGTTTAGGGTTAGACTGACGGTGAGGTTTAGGGTGCGGCTGAGGGTTAGGATTAGTTTTAGGGTTAGGATTAGGGTTAGAGTGAGGGTTAGGGTGAGGGTGAAGTTTAGGTTTAGGGTTAGGGTTCGGTTGAGGTTAGGCTGAGAGTGCGGGTGAGGGATAGGATTCGGTTTAGGGTTAGGCTGAGGGTGAGTGTGAAGGTTAGAGTTAGGGTTAGGGTTAGGCTTAGGGTGAGGGTTATTGTGAGGGCTAGGGTTAGAGTGAGGGTTAGGGTTAGGGTTAGCGTGAGGGTTAGTGTGAGAATGAGGGTTAGGGTTAGCCTTAGAGTTAGTGTGAGGGTTAGGGTGACAGTTAGGGTTAGTTTTAGGTTGAGGCTGAGTGTGAGGATGAGGGTAAGTGTTAGGGTTAGGGTGAGGGTTAGGTTTAGTGTGCGGGTTAGGGTTAGGGTTAGAGTTAGGGTTAGGGTAAGGTTTAGGGTGAGGGTTAGGGTGAAATTGAGGGTTAGGGTTACCGTGAGTGTTAGAGTCAGTGTTAGGGTGAGGGGTAGGGTTAGGGTTAGATTAAGGGTTAGGGTGAGGGTGAGGGTTTTGGTTAGGGTTCGGGTGAGGTTTAAGGTTATGGTTTGGTTAGGCTGAGTGTTAGAATTAGGGTTAGGTTTAGGTTTAGGGTTAGGATTAGGGTCATTGTTAAGGTTAGGGTGAGTTTGAGGGTGAGTTTAAGGACTAGGATTAGGGTTAGGTTTAGGTTTAGGGTTAGTGTTAGGGTTAGGGTTAGGGTTATGGTTATGGTGAGCGTGAGGTTGAGGGTGAGGGTGAGGGTTAGGATTGGGGTGAGGTTTAGGGTTAGGGTTAGGGTTAAGATTAGGGTTAGGTTTAGGGTTAGGGTGAGGTGTAGGGTGATGGGTAGCGTGAGGGGTATGATTACGTTTATGGTGAGGGTTAGGGTTAGTGTGAGGGTTAGGGTTAGCGTTAGGGTTAGGGTTAGGGTGAGGGTTAAGTTTAGAGTGGAGGTTTGGGTTGGGGTGAGAGTAAGTGTTAGGGCTAGGGTTAGGTTGAGGGTGAAGGTTAGGGTTAAATTAGGGTTAGGGTTAGGCTGAGGGTGATGGTGAGGATGAGGGTTAGGTTGAGGGTTCGGTTGATGGTTTGGGTTTGGGTTAGGGTGAGGTTGAGGGTGAAGTTTAGGGTTAGGGTTTCGGTTAGGATTGCGGTGAGGGTGAGGTAAGGGTGAGGGTTAGGGTTAGGGTGAGGGTGGGGTTTAGAGTTAGAGTTAGAGTTTGGGTGAGGGTTTTGGTGAGGGTTAGGGTTAGGGTTACTGTTAGTGTTAGGGTTAGGGTGAAGGTTAGGATGAATGTTTGGGTTAGGGTTAGGAAAAGGTTCAGGTTTAGGGTTAGGGTGAGGGTGAGTGTAAGCATTAAGGTTAGGGTTAGTCTTAGCCTTAGGGTTAGGATGAGGTTGAGGGTGAGTGTGATGCTTAGGGTTACGATGAGGATGAGGTTTAGGGTTAGAGTTAGTGTTAGGGTGAGGTTTAGGCTGAGGGTTAGTGTTAGGGTAAGTGTTAGGTTTAGGGTTAGGGTGAGGTTTAGGGTGAGGGTTAGGGTTTGGGTTAGGGTTAGGATTAGGGTTAGGGTGAGGGTTAGGGTTAGGGTTAGGGTGAGGCTGAAGTTTAGGGTTAGGATTGGGGTTACGTTTAAGGTTAGGTTGAGGTTGAGGTTGAGGGTGAGGTTTAGGGTTAGGATTACGGTTAGGATTAGGGTTAGGCTGAGGGTGATGGTGAGGGTGAGAGTTAGGGTAAGGGTGAGGGTTAGGCTTAGGCTGATGTTTAGGGTGAGGGTGAGGATTAGCGTGAGGGTATGGGTGAGGGTGAGACTGAGGTTTAGGGTGTGGGTGTGGGTTAGGTTTTAAGTGAGGGTTAGGGTGATGGTGAGCGTTAGGGTTAGGTTTAGGGTGAAGGTGAGCGTTATGGTTAAGGTTAGGTTGAGGGTAAGGGTTAGGGTGAGGGTTAGGCTGAGAGTGATGGTTAGGGTTTTCGTGATGGTTAGGGTGAGGGATAGGGTGAGAGTGAGGGTTAGGGTTTTCGTGAGGGTTAGGATGAGGGATAGGGTGAGGGTTAGGTTAAGGGTTACGGTTAGGGTGACGGTGAGTGTGAGGGTTATGGTTAGGTTTAAGTTTAGGGTGAGGGTGAGGGTGAGGGTTAGGTTTAGGATTAGGGTTAGGGTTAGGTTTAGGCTGAGGGTGAGGTTGAGGGTGAGGGTTATTGTTACAGTGAGGGTGAGGTATAGGGTTAGATTTAGCGTTAGGGTGAGTGTTACTGTGAGTGTTAGTGTTAGTGTTACAGTTAGGGTTTGGCTGAGGGTGAGTGTGAGGGTTAGGCTTAAGCTTAGGCTTAGGCTTAGGCTTAGGCCGAGCGTGACGTTGAGGGTTAGGGTGAGGGTTACGGTTAGGGTTATGGTGAGGGTGAGGATGAGGTTTAGGGTTAGGATTAGGGTTAGGGTGAGCGCTAGGGTGAGGGTTATTGTGAGGTTTAGAGTTATAGTGAGTTTTAGGGTTAATGTGAGGGTTAGTGTTAGGGTTAGGGTTAGTGTAAGAGTGAGGGTAAGTTTTAGGGTGAGGGTTAGGGATAGGATTAGTGTTAGGGTGAGTGTTAAGGTTAGGGTTAGGGTGAGGGTTACGGTTAGGGTTATGGTGAGGGTGAGGATGAGGTTTAGGGTTAGGATTAGGGTTAGGGTGAGCGCTAGGTTGAGGGTTAGTGTGAGGTTTAGAGTTATGGTGAGTTTTAGAGTTAGTGTAAGGGTTAGTGTTAGGGTTAGGGTTAGTGTAAGAGTGAGGGTAAGTTTTAGGGTGAGGGTTAGGCATTGGATTAGTGTTAGGGTGAGTGTTAAGGTTAGGGTTAGGGTGAGGGTTAGAGTGAGGGTTAGGTTTAGGATTAGGGTTAGGTTGAGGGCTTCGGTGAGGGTGAGGGTTAGGGTTAGGGTTATGGTGAGGTTCAGGGTTAGGGTCAGGGTGAGGGTTAGGGTTAGGTTTAGGTTTAGGGTTAGGGTTAGGGTGAGAGTGAGGTTTAGGTTTAGAGTTAGTGTTAGGGTGAGGGTTAGGGTTAGGGTTATTTTTAGTGTTATTGTTAGGATTAGGGTGAGGGTTAGGGTGAGTGTTAGGTTTAGGGTTAGGGTTTGGATTAGGATTAGGGTATGGGTTAGGGTGAGGGTGAGTGTGAGGGTTTGGGTTAGGCTTAGGCTTAGGCTTAGGGTTAGGTTGAGGGTGAGGGTTAGGGTGAGGGTTAGGGTTAGGGTCAGCATGAGGTTTAGGGTTAGAGTTAGCATTAGGGTGAGGTTTAGTGTAAGGGTTAGTGTTAGGGTTAGTGTTAGGGTGAGGATGAGGTTTGGTGTTAGAGTTAGGCTTAGGGTTAGGGTGAGGGTTAGCTTTAAGGTGAGGGTTAAGTTTAGCGTGGAGGTTGGGTTAGGGTGAGGGTTAGGGTTAGGGGTAGGGTTAGGATGAGGGTGAGGGTGAGGGTTATGGTTAAGATAAGGTTTAGGGTTAGGCTGAGGCTGAGGGTTCGGGTGAGGGTTAGGTTAGGGTGAGGGTTAGGGTTAGGATTAGGGTGAGAGTTTGGGTGAGGGTTAGGGTTAGGATTAGGGTTAGGGTGAGGGCTAGGGTGAGGGTGAGGATTAGGGTTATGGTTAGGGTGAGGGTTATTTTCAGGTTGAGGGTTTGCATTAAGGTGAGGGTTAGGCTTAGGGTGGAGATTAGGGTTAGGATGAGGGTTAGGGTTAGGGGTAGGGTTAGGATGAGGGTGAGAGTGAGGGTTATGCTTAGGATTAGGTTTATGTTTAGTTTGAGGGTGAATGTGAGTGTGAGGGTTAAGGTTAGTGTCAGGATTAGGGTTAGGATTAGTGTGAGAGTTTGGGTGATTGTTAGGGTTAGTATTAGCGTTAGGGTGAGAGCTAGGGTGAGGGTGGGATTAGGGTTATGTTTAGGGTGAGGGTTAAGGTGAAGGTTAGGGATAGGATTAGTGTTAGGGATAGGTGTTATTGTTAGGGGTTAGGCTTCGGGTTAAGGGTATGGTGATGTTGAGGCTGAGGATGAGGTTTAGGGTTAGGGTTAGGGATAGAGTTAGGGTGAGGGTGAGCTTTAGGGTTAGAGTTAGGGTTAGGGTGAGGGTTAGGGTGAGGGTTAGGGTTAGGGTTAGTGTTAGGGTTAGGGTTTGGTGAAGGATAGGGTGAGAGTGAGGGTTAGGGTTAGTGTTAGGCTTAGGCTTAGTGTTAGGGTGAGGTTGAGTGTAAGGTTTAGGGTTAGGGTTAGGGTTAGGGTTAGGCTTAGTGTTAGGCTGAGGGTGAGGGTGAGGGTGAGGGTTAGGATGAGGGTGAGGTTTAGGGTTAGAGTTAGCATTAGCGTGAGGGATAGTATGAGGGTTAGTGTTAGGGTTAGTGTTCCAGTTAGGGTTAGGGTGAGGGTGAGTGTGAGGGTTAGGGTTAGGCTTAGGCTTAGGCTTAGGCTTAGGCTTAGTCCAAGCTTGGGGGTGAGGGTAAGGGTTAGAGTTAGGGTGAGGGTTATTTTAGGGTTAGGGTTACGGTTACGGTTACGGTGAGGGTGAGGCTGAGGGTTAGGATTAGGGTTAGGATGAGGTTTAGGTTTAGGGTTAGGGTTAGAGTTAGGGTAAGGGTGAGAGTGAGCTTTAGAGTTAGAGTTAGGGTTAGTGTTAGTGTTAGGGTTAGGGTTAGGGTTAGGGTTAGGGTGAGTGTTTGGGTTGGGTTAGGGTGAGGTTTATATGAGGTTTAGGGTTAGGATTAGGGTTAGGGTGAGGGCAAGGGTGAGGGTGAGGGTTAGGGTTAGGGTTAGGGTTAGGTTTAGTGTTATGGTGAGGGTTAGGGTTAGGGCTCCAGTGAGGGTGAGGGTTAGGGTTAGGATTACTGTGACTGTGAGGTTCAGGGATAGGGGTAGGTTTAGGCGTAGTGTGAGGGTGAGTGTTATCGTGAGTTTGAGGGTTAGGGTTAGGGTGAGCGTTAGAGTTAGGAATAGGGTTAGGGTGATGGCAAGGTTGAGGGTGAGAGTTAGCGTTAGGTTTAGGGTGAGGTTTAGGGTGAGAGTGAGGGTTAGGGTGCCATTTAGATTTAGTGTGAGGGTTAGGGTGAGGGTTGGTTTTAGGGTTAATGTTAGGGTGAGGGTTAGGTTTAGTGTCAGGGTACAGGTTGAGGTTACGGTTAGGGTGAGGGTTAGGGTGAGGTTTAGGGTTAGGGTTAGGGTGAGAGTTAGGGTGAGGGTGACGGTTAGGGTTAGGGTTAGGTTGAGGGTTAGGCTGAGGGTTAGGCTGAGGGTAAGGGTTAGGTTGAGGTTTAGGGTGAGGGTGAGCGTTAGGGTTAGGTTTAGGTTTAGGGTGAAATTTAGGCTGAGTGTTAGGTTTAGGGTGAGGATTAGCGTTAGGATTAGGATAATGGTTAGGGTTAGGGTGACGATTAGGGTTTGGATTAGGGTTAAGGTTAGGGTTAGGCTGAGGTTGAGGGTGAAGGCGAGGGTTAGGTTTAGGGTTAGGTTTAGTTTAGGGTTACGATGAGGGTTAGGGTGAGGAGTAGGGTTATGGTTAGGGTGAGGGTTAGGGTTAGTGTGAGGGTTAGGCTTAGCATTAGGGTGAGTGTAAGGGTTAGTGTGACGGTTAGTTTGAGGTTGAGGGATAGGGTTAGGGTTAGGGTTAGGGTGAGGGTTAGAATTTGGGTTAGGGTGAGGGTGACTGTTAGCGTGAGGGTTAGGGTTAGGGTGAGGGTAAGGGTTAGGATGGTGGTTAGGGAGAGGGTGAGGGTCAGCGTTACAGTTAGTTTTATGGTTTGGGTGAGGGTTAGGGTGAGACTCAGTGATAGGTATAGGTTGAGGGTTAAGGTTACGGTGAGGGTTAGGGTTAGGTTTGAGGTAGGGTGAGGGTGAGGGTGAGGATTAGGATTAGAGTGAGGTTTAGGGTGAGGATTAGGCTGAGGTTAATGGTTAGGGTGAAGGTAAGGATGAGGGTGAGGTTTAGGGTTAGGGTTAGGGTTAGGGTTAGGGGTAGCGTGAGTGTCAGGGTTAGGGTTGGGGTTAGGTTTCGGTTGAGGATTTCGTTTATGCCAAGGTTTGTGTTAGGTTGAGGATTAGGGTGAGGGTGAGGCTGAGGGTGAGGGTGAGTGTTTGGGTGAGGGTGAGGGTTAGGGTGTGGCTGAGGGTTAGGGGTAGGGTGAGGTTTAGGTAACAGTTAGCATTAGGGTGAGGGTGAGGTTAGGTTTAGGTTTAGGGTGACGGTGAGGGTTAGGGTTAGGGTGAGGGTTAGGGTGAGGGATAGGGTTTGGGTGAGTGTCAGGTTTAGTATGAGGGTTAGGGTGAGGGTGAGCATTAGGGTTAAGGTTAGGGTGAGGGTTAGGGTTAGGGTTAGGGTTAGGGTGAGGGTTAGGGTTAGGGATAGGGTTAGGTTTTGGATGAGGGTTAGGTTTATTGTGAGGGTTAGGTTTACGGTTAGGGTTAGAGTTAGGTTGAGGATAAGGGTTAGGGTGAGGGTTAGTTTGAGGCTTAGGTTCAGGGTTAGCGTTAAAGTTAGGGTGAGGGCTAGTGTTGGGTTCGGGTTAGCGTGAGGTTTACGGTGTGGGTGAGGGTTAGGTTGAGGGTGAGGGTTTGGGTGAGTGTGAAGGTTAGGGTGTGGTTGCGGGTTTGGGTTAGGGTGACAGTTAGGGTTAGGGTGAGGGTGAGTGTTAGGGTTAGGGTTAGGGTATGTGTTAGGATGAGGGATAGCGTAAGGTTAGGTTGAGGCTTAAGTTTAGTGTGAATTTTAGGGTTACAATTAGGGTTAGGGTGAGGTTAAGGTTTAGGGTGAGGGTTAGTTGGAGTGTGAGGGTCAGAGTTAGCTTTAGGGTTAGGGTGAGTGTTAGGGTTACGGTTAGGTTTAAGGTGAGGGTGAGAGTTAGGGTTAGTGTTATGGTGAGGGTTAGGGTGAAGGTTAGGGTTAGGTTTAGGGTTAGGTTGAGGGTGAGGGAAAGGGTTAGGTTTAAGACTAGGGGTAGGGTTAGGATTTGGCTGAGAGTGAGAGATAGGGTAAGGTTAGGGTGAGGGTTAGGTTTCGTGTGCAGGTTAGGGTTAGTTTAAGGGTTAGGGTGAGGGGTAGGGTTAGGGTTATGTTTAGGGTGAGGGTGAGGGTTACGGTGATGTTGAGGGTGAGGGTGAGTGTGAGCATTAGGTTGTGGGTGAGGGTTCTGCTTATGGTTAGCATTAGGGTGACAGTGAAGGTTAGGCATAGGTTTATGGTTTGAGTTATGGTGAGGGTTAGGGTTAGGGTGATGTTTGGGTGAGGGTGAGGGTTAGGGTGAGCGTGAAGGTTTGGGTTATAGTGAGGGTTAGGGTGTGGGTGAGGGTTAGGTTTAGGGTTAGGGTGAGGTTGAGGGAACGTGTTAGGTTTAGGACTAGGGTTAGGGTTAGGGTTTGGCTTAGGGTGAGGGAAGGAGTGAGGGTGAGGGTTAGGGTGAGGGTTAAGGTTAGGATGATGGTTAGGTTTAGTGTGAAGATTAGATTTAGGGTTAGGGTTAGATTTAGGGTGAGGATAAGGGTTAGGGTAAGGGTTAGTTTCAGAGTGAGTGTTAGTTTTAGGATTAGGGTGAGTGTGAGGGTTAATATTAGGGTTAGGATTAGGGTTAAGGTGCGTGTGAGGGTTAGGGATAGGCTAAATGTTAGGGTTAGGGTGACGGTGAGAGAGAGGGTTAGGTTTTGGATTAGTTTTAGGGTTAGGGTTAGGCTTAGGATGAGGGTGAGGGTGAGGTTGAGGGTTAAGTTGAGGGTTAGGTTTAGGGTTAATGTGAGGGTTAGTGTTAAGGTTATGTTTAGGGTGAGGATGAGGGTTAACTGTTAGGGTTAGGATGAGGTTTCAGGTGAGGGTGAGGGTTAAGGTGTGGGTGAGCTTTAGGGTTTGGGTGAGGGTTAGGGTGACAGTGAGGAATAGTGTTATGGTGAGGCTTCGGTTGAGGTTGAGTGTTAAGGTGTGGGTGAGGGTTAGTGTTAGGGTGAGGGTTAGTGTTACGGTGAGGGTTAGGTTGAGGCTGAAGACTAGGGTTATCATTAAGGGTAAGGTGAGGGTGAGGGTTATGGTTAGGTTTAAGGTGAGGACTTGGGTGGGGGTGAGCGTTAGGGTTAGGCTTAAAGATAGGGTGAGGATTAGATTTAGGGTAAAGGTTAGGGTGAGCGTTAGGCTGAGGGTAGGATTAGGGTTAGAGTGAAGGTTTGGTTTAGTGTGAGGGATAGGCTTAGGCTTGGGGTTAGTGTTAGGGTGACGGTAAGTGTTAGGGTGAGGGTTAGTGTGAGGGTGAGGGTTAGAGTTAGTACTAGGGTTAGGGTTAGGGTGAGGGTTAGGCTTAGGTTTAGGGTTAGGGTAAGGTTGAGGGTGAGAGTTAGGGTTAGGTTTAGGGTGTGGGTTAGGTTTATGGTTAGGCTGAGGGTGAGGGTGAGGGTTAGGGTTAGGGTTAGGGCTAGGAAGAGGATGATGGTCCGGATTAGGGTTAGGATCATTGTTAGGGTTCGGCTGAGGTTGAGCCTGTGTGTGAGGGTTAGGTTTAGGTTTAGGGTTAGGTTAGGATGAGGGATAGGGTGAGGGGTAGGGTTAGGGTTAGTGTGAGGGTTAGGGTTAGTGTGAGGGTTAGGGTTAGAGTTAGGGTTAGTGTGAGGGTGACGGTTAGGTTTAGGTTTAGGGTTAGGAAGAGGGGTACTGTGAGGATTAGGGTTAGGCTTAGGGTTAGAGTGAGGATCAGGGTTAGGTTAGGGTTCGGGTGAGGGAAAGGCTTAGAGTGAGCTTTAGGGTTAGGGTAAGCGTTAGAGTGATGGTTATGCTTACTGTGAGGTTTTGGGTTAGGGTTAGGGTTAGGGTGAGTGTGAGAGTGAGGGTTAGTGTTAGGATTAGGGTTAGGGTTAGGGTGAGGGTTAGGGTTAGGGTGAGGGTTAGGGTGAGGGTGAGGGTTAGGGTAGGTTGAGGGTTAAGGTTATGATTAGGGTTAGGGTAAGGGCTAGGTTGAGGGTGAGGGTTAGGGTTAGGTTTAGGATTAGGGTGAGGTTTAGGTTTAGGGTGAGGTGTAAGGTTAGGGTTAGGGTGAGTGTTAGCTTGAGGGTTAGGATTAGGGTTAGGGTGAGGGTTAGGTTTACTGTGAGGGTTAGGGTTAGGGTTAGGTTTAGGAAGAGGGTGAGGTTTAGGTTTAGGGTGAGGTGTAAGGTTAGGGTTAGGGTGAGTGTTAGCTTGAGGTTTAGGATTAGAGTTAGGGTGAGGGTTAAGTTTAGTGTGAGGGTTAGGGTTAGGGTTAGGTTTAGGATGAGGGTAAGCGTTAAGGTGAGGTTTAGGGTGAGAGTGAGGGTTAGGTTTAGCGTGACTGTTAGTGTGAGGGTTAGGGTGAGGGTTAGTGTTAGGGTTAGGTTGAAGGTGAGGGTGAGGCTGAGGGTCAGGATTAGGGTTAGGGTTATGATGAGGGTTAGTGTGAGGGTTAGGGTTAGGGTGAAAGTGAGGGTGAGGGTTAGGGTTAGTTTGAGGGTTAGGGTTAGGATTGGGGTTATGGTGACGGCTAGGTTGAGGTTGAGTGTTAGGGTTAGGCTTAGGATTAGGGTGAGGGATAGGTTTAGTTTGAGGGTTAGGGTAGGGTTAGGGTTAGGGTGAGGGTGAGTGTTAGTGTTACGGTTAGTTTTAGGGTGAGGTGTAGGGTGAGGGTTAGAGTTACGGTTAGGTTTAGAGTTCGATTGAGGTTTTCGGTTAGCTAAGGATTTGGGTTAGGGTGAGGATTAGGTTGATGGTGAAGGTTAGGGTTATGGTGAGTGGTAGGGTTGGGGTTAGGGTTAATTTGAGGGTGAGGGTTAGTTTTGGGGTTAGGGTTAGGGTTATTGTAGTGGTTAGGATTTGGGTTAGGTTGAGGGTTAGTGTGAGGTTTAGGGTTAGGTTTAGGGCTAGAGTTTGAGTGAGGTTGAGTATTAGTTTTAGGATTCGGGTTAGGGTTAGGTTTAGGCTGAGGGTGAGGGTGTGGGTGAGGGTTAGGTTTAGTTTTAGGGTTAGGTTAGTGTTAGGATGAGGGTTAGGGTGAGGGGTAGGGTTAGGGTTAGGTTGAGGGTTTTGGTTAGTATGAGGGTTAGGGTTATAGTTAATGTAAGCCTGAGGGTGAGGGTAAGGGTTAGGTTTAGGGTTAGTGTGAGAGTTAATGTGAGACTGCGGTTTAGGGTTTGGGTTAGGGTTAGGGTTAGGGTTAGGGTTAGGGTGAGGGTTTCAGTTAGATAAGTGTTAGTGTTAGGGAGAGGATTAGGGTGAGGGTGAGGGTTAGGGTGAGGGATAGGATTAGTGTGAGGTTTAGGCTTAGTATTAGGGTGAGGGTTTGGATTAGGGTGAGGTTTAGGTTGAGGGTGAGGGTTAGGGTTAGGATGAGCATTGCTGTTAGGTTTAGGGTGGGTGTTAGTGTGAGGGGCAGGGTTAGAGTTAGCGTGAGGGTTAGATTTAGTGTGAGGGTTAGGGTTACAGTGAGGGTTACAGGTTGGGGTGAGGGTTAGGGTTAGCTTTAGTGTGAGGGTAAGGGTTAGGGTGAGGGTGAGGGTTAGGGTGAGGAAGAGGGTTAGGGTTAGTGTGAGGGTTAGGGTTAGTGATAGGATTATGCTTAGGGTGAGGGTAAGTGTTAGGGTTAGAGTGAGGGTGAAGTTTAGGGTTAGGGTTATGGTTAGGGTTAGGTTGAGGGTTAAGGTGAGGGCTAGGGTTAGGGTTAGGGTGAGGGCTAGGTTTAGTGTGAGGGTTAGGGTTGGGGTTAGGTTGAGGCATAGGGTTAGGGTGAGGGTGAGGGTAAGCGTTAGTGAGAGGGAGAGGATTAGGATGAGGGTGAGCTTTAGGGTTAGTGTGAGCGTTAGGTTCAGGGATAGTGTTTGGTTAGGTTGAGGGTAAGGTTAGGGTGAGGGATAGGGTGATGGTGAGAGTGAGGGTGATGGTTATGGTTAGGGTTAGGGTGAGCCTGAGGGTTCGGGTTCGGATTAGAGTTACGGTTAGATTTAGGCTGAGGCTGAGGGTGAGGGTGAGGGTGACAATTATGTTTAGGGTTAGGGTGAGGGGTAGGTTTAGTTTGAGGGTTAGGGTGAGGCTGAGTTTAAGGGTTAGGGTGAGCGTTAGGGTGAGGGTGAGGGTTATGTTTAGGATTAAGGTTAGGGTGAGGGTTAGGGTGAGGGTTAGGGTTATTGTTAGGGTGAGGGTTAGGGCGAAGATTAGGGTGAGGGTGAGGTTTAGGGTTAGGATTAGGGTTAGTGTGAGGGCTAGGGTGAGGTTGAGGGATAGTCTTAGAATTAAGGTTAGTTTAGGGTGAGAGTAAGGGTTAGAGTTAGGGTGAGGGTTAGGGTAAGATTTAGGGTTAGGGTGATGGTTAGGGTGAGGGTTAGTTTTAGATTTAGGGTTAGCATGCGGGTTAGGGTGAGGGGTAGGGTTAGGGTTAGGGTGAGGGTGAGCTTTAGGGTAAGTGTGACGGTTAGGGATAGGGTTAGGTTTAGGTTGAGTGTTAGGGTTAGTGTTAGGGTGAGGGTTAGGGTGAGGGTTAGAGTTAGGGTGAGGGTGAGGTTTAGGGTTAATGTGAGTATTAGGGTGAGGGTTAGGGTGAGTGTTAGTTTAGGGTTAGGTTGATGGTGAGGGTTAGGGTTAGGGTTAGTGTGAGGGTTAGGTTTAGGGTTAGGGTGAGGGTTAGAGTTAGGCTGAGGGTGAGGGTTAGGGTGAGGGTTACGTTCAGGGTTAGGGTTAGTGTGAGGTGTAGGGTGAGGGCTTTATTTAGGGTGATGATGAGGGTTAGGGTGATGTTGAGGTTTCAGATGAGGGTGAGGGTTCGGGTGGGGTTGAGGGTTAGAGTTAGGGTGAGGGTTAGGTTTAGGGTTAGGGTAAGGGTTAGCTTGAGTGATAGGGTTAAGTTTAGGGTGAGAGTTAGGGTTAGGGTGAGGTTTAGGGTTAGTGTGAGGGTTAGGGTGAGTGTGCAGGTTAGGGTTAGGGTGAGTGTTAGGTTTAGGGTGAGGGTTAGTGTTAGGGTTAGTGTGAGTGTGAGGGAGAGTGTGAGGGTTAGGTTTAGGATTTGAGTTAGAGTTAGGATGAGGGTGAGGGTTACTGTTAGGATTAGGGTTAGGTTTAGGCTGAGGGTGAGGGTGAGTGTGAGGGTTAGGGTGAGAGTGAGGGTTAGGTTCAGGTTTAGGGTTACGTTTAGAGTGAGGGTTAGGGTTAGGCTTACAGTTAGGATGAGGGTTAGGGTGAGGGATCGTGTTAATGTGAGGGTGAGGTTTAGTGTTCGTGTGAGGGTTATGTTTAGGGATAGGGTTAGGGTTAGGGTGAGTGTACGGGTTCGGGTTAAGGTGAGGTTAAGGGTGAGGCTGAGGGTTAGAGTTAGTGTGAGGGTTAGGTTTTGGGATAGGGTTAGGGTTATGGAGGAAGTAAGGGTTACAGTTAGGTTGAGGGTGAGATTCAGGATTAGGGTTTGGGTTAGGCATAGGGTTAGTGTAAGATGGAGGGTTAGGTTAAGGGTTCGGGTTAAGGTTAGGGTTAGGTTTACTGTGAGGGTAAGGGTTAGGGTGAGGTTTAGGGTTAATGTGAGGATTAGGGCTAGCCTTAGGGTTAGGGTGAGGGTTACGTTTAGGGGTTTAGGGTTAGGTTTAGAGTAAGGCTTAGGGGTAGGGGTAGGGTGAGGGTTAGGTTTAGAGTGAGGGTGAGGGTTAGGGTGAGTGTTAGACTACGGGTATTGGTTAGGGTTATTGTGAGGGTTATTGTGAGGCTGAGGGTTATGGTTAGGGTGAGGGTAAGGTTTAGAGTGAGGGTTACGGTGAGGATTAGGGTTAGGGTTAGGGTGAGGGTTATGATTAGTGTGAGGTAAGGGTTTAGTTGAGGGTTAGGATTAGGGTTAGGATGAGGGCTAGATTGAGGATGAGGGTTAGGTTCAGGGTTAGGGTGAGTGATAGGGTTAGGGTTAAGGTTAGGGTGAGTGTGAGGGATAGGGTTCGGGTTAGGGTGAGGGTTAGAGTTAGGCTGAGGGTATGGGTTAGGGTGAGGGTGACGTTTAGGTTTAGGGTTAGGGTGCGGGTTTGGATTAGGTGATGGTTAGGGTGAGGGTGAGGTTAAGGGTTAGGTTGAGGGTTATGGTGAGGTTTAGTGTTAGGGTTGGGGTTAGGGTGAGGGTTAGGTTGAGGGTTTGGGTTAATGTGAGGGTGAGGGCGAAGTTGAGGGTTACGGTGAGGGTGAGTGTTAGGGTTAGGGTTAGGGTGAGGCTGACGGTGAGGCTTCGGATTAGCGTTAGGGTTAGAGTTAGTCTGAGGTTGAGGGTGAGTTTGAGGGTGATGTTTATGCTTAGGGTTAGGTTGAGGGTTAGGGTTAGTGTTAGGGTTTGGGTGATGCTGAGGTTAAGGGTTAGGGTGAGGGTGAGGGTTAGTTTAGTATTAGGGTTAGGGTGAGGTTAGGGTTAGGCTTAAAGTTAGGGTTAGGTTGAGTTTTAGGGTGAGGGAAAGGGTGTTGGTGAGGTTTAGGGTTCGGGTGAGGATTAGAGTTAGGATTAGGTTAGGGTCAAGGTTATGTGAGTGTGAGGGTAACATTTAAGGTGAGGGTTAGGTTTAGGGTGAGGGTTAGGGAGAGAATTAGGGTTAGGGTGAGGGCTAGCTTAAGGGTGAGAGTTACGTTTAGAGTTATGGTGAGTGTTAGGGTAAGGGTTAGGATGAGGGTAATGGTGAGGTGTAGGCTTAGGGGTAGGGTAAGGGTTAGGTTTAGTGTGAAGGTTAGGGTTAAGGTGAGGGTTAGTGTGAGAATGAGCGTTAGGGTTACCGTGAGTGTTAGGGTGAGGGTGAGGTTTAGGGTTAGGGTTAGTGTGATGGTTAGGTTTAGGGTTAGTGTGAGGGTTAGGGTTAGGGATAGTGTTAGGGTTAGGTTGAGGGTAAGGGTTAGGGTT
Organism: Dipodomys merriami; assembly: GCF_024711535.1. NCBI lineage: Eukaryota > Metazoa > Chordata > Mammalia > Rodentia > Heteromyidae > Dipodomys > Dipodomys merriami. Next base: position 1,416,049 of record NW_027206390.1, read on the forward strand.
AGGGCGAGGGTGAGCTTTAGGGTGAAGGAGCGGGTTAGGGATAGTGTTAGGGTTAGGGTGAGGGTTAGGGTTAGGGTGAGGGTTAGGGTTAGGGTGAGGGTTAGGGTGAGGGTTAGCGTTAGGGTTAGGGTGACGGATAGGTTGAGTGTGAGGTTTAGGGTTGGGGTTAGGTTTACCGTGATGGTAAGGGTTAGGGTGAGGGTTATGGTGAGGGTTCGGTTGAGGGTTAACTTTAGGGTGAGTTTGAGGGTGAGGGTTACGGTTAGGGTTAGGGTTAGGGTGAGTGTGACATCGAGGCTGAGGATTAGGGTGAGGGTGAGGATGAGGCTTTAGGATTATCGTTAGGCTTAGAGTTAGGCTGAGGGTGAGGGTGAGGGTGAGTTTGACGTTTATGTTTAGGTTTAGGTTGAGGGTTAGGGTGAGGGTGAGGGTTGTGTTTAGGATTAGGGTTAGGGTGAGGGTTAGGGATAGGCTTAGGGTTAGGTTTAGGGTTATGGTTAGGGTGAGGGTTAGGGTTAGGGTGAGGGTGAGTGTTAGGGTGAGGATTAGAGTGAGGGTAATTGTGACGGTGAGGGTTACGGTTTGGGTGAGTGTTAGGCTGAAGATGAGGGTGTGGGTTAGGTTTAGGGTTAGGGTGAGGGCTAGTTTGAGGGTGAGAGTTAGGTTTAGGGTAATGGTAAGTGTTAGGGTAAGGGTTAGGATGAGGGTAATGGTGATGGGTAGGGTTAGGGTTAGAGTAAGTGTTAGGTGTAGTGTGAGGGTTAGGGTTAAGGTGAGGGTTAGAGTGAGAATGAACGTTAGGGTTACCGTGAGTGTTAGGGTGAGGGTGAGGGTTAGGTTTAGGGTTAGTTTGATGGTTAGTTTTCGGGTTAGTGTGAGGGTTAGGGTTAGGGATAGTGTTAGGTTTAGGGTGAGGGTAAGGGTTAGGGTTAGGGTGAGGTTGAGGTTTAGGGTGAAGGAGAGGGTTAGGGATATTGTTAGGGTTAGATTGAGGGTAACGTTTAGTGTTAGGGTGAGGGTTAAGGTTAGGGTTAGGGTGAAAGTTAAGGTGAGGGTAGGGTTATGGTTAGGGTGAGGGCTAGGTTTAGTGTTAGGTTTAGGGCTATGGTTACGTTTAGGGACACGATTAGGGTTAGGGTTAGAGTAAGGGTTAGGGTGAGTGTGAGGGTTAGGGTGAGGGTGAGGGATAGGGTTAGTGTGAGGGTAAGGGTTAGGGATAGGGTTAGGGTTAAGGTTTTGGTAATGATTAGATTTAGGGTGAGGGTGAGGTTTAGGGTTAGGGTGAGGGTAAGGGATAGGGTTAGGGTTAGGTTGAGGGTTAGGTTGAGGGTTACTGTTAGGGTTAGGGTGAGGGTAAGGGATAGGGTTAGGGTTAGGTTGAGGGTTAGGTTGAGGGTTACGGTTAGGGTTATGGTGAGGGTTAGCGTTAGGGTTAGGGTGACAGATAGGGTGAGGGAGAGGTTTAGGCTTGGGGTTAGGTTAATGGTGAGGGTAAGTGTTAGGGTGAGGTTTAGGGTGAGTGTGAGGGTTAGGGTTAGCATTACAGTTAGGGTGAGGGTACGGTTTTGGGTTAGCTTTAGGGTGAGGTTGAGGGTGAGGGTTAGGGTTAGGGTTAGGGTTAGGGTGAGTGTGACTGTGAGGCTGAGTGTTAGGGTGAGGTTGAGGGTGAGGGCTCGGATTAGCGTTAGGCTTAGAGTTAGGCTAAGGGTGAAGGTGAGGGTGAGTGTGACGTTTATGTTTAGGTTTAGGGTGAGGGTTAGGGTGAGGGTGAGCATTGTGTTTAGTATTAGCGTTAGGGTGAGGGTTAGGGTTAGGCTTAGGATTAGGTTTAGGGTTATGGTTAGGGTGAAGGTTAGGGTTATGTTGAGGGTGAGAGTTAGGTTGAGGGTGAGAGTTAGGTTTAGGATTATGATAAGGGTTAGAGTTACGGTTAGGATGAGGGTAATGTTGAGGGGTAGGGATAGGGTTAGATTGAGGGTTAAGTTTAGTGTGAGGGCTATGTTTAGGGTGAGGGTTAGGGTGAGAATGAGTGTTAGGGATACCGTGAGTGTTAGGTTGAGGTTTAGGGAGTGGGTTAGGGTTAGGGTTAGGATAAGGATGAGGTTTAGGGATAGGGTTAGTTTGAGGGTTAGGGTTATGGATAGGGTGAGGGTTAGATTTAGGCTGAGGGTGAGGTTTAGGGTGAGGGTGACGTTTAGTGTTAGGGTTAGGGTTAGGGTTCGGGTTAGTGTGAGGGTTAGGGTGAGGGTGAGGTTAAGGGTTAGGTTAAAGGTTAGGTTGAGGGTTAGTGTTTAGGCTTAGGGTGATGGTTAGGGTGAGGGTTAGGTTGAGGGTTAGGGTTAGGGATAGTGTTTCTGTGAGGGTTAGGGTGAGGTTTAGGGATATGGTTAGGGTGAGGTTTAGGGTGAGGGTGAGGGTTAGGGTGAGTGTTAGTGTTAGGTGAGGGTTAACGTTAGGATTAGGTTTAGGGTGAGTGCTCTGGTGAGGGTGAGGGATAGGCTTAGGGTTAGGTTTATCTATAGGGTTAAGGTGAGGGTTAGGGTTAGGGTTAGGGTGAGGGTTAGGGTTAGGGTTAGGGTTAGGGTGAGGGCTAGGTTGAAGGTGATGGTTAAGTTTAGGATTAGGGTGAGGGTTAGGATTAGTGTAAGGTTTAGGGTGAGGGTGAGTTTAAGGGTTAGGGTGAGGGTTAGGGTGAGGTTTAGTGTTATGGTTAGGGTTAGGGTGAGCGTTAGGATAAGGGTTAGGTTGAGAGTTAGGGTTAGTGTCAGGGATAGGGATAGGGTGAGTGTTAGGGTGAGGTTTAGGGTTAGAGTGTGGGTGAGGGTTAGGGTGAAGTTTAGATTTAGGGTTCGAGTTAGGGTTATTTTGAGGGTGATTGTGAGGTTTAGGGTGAGGGTTAGAGTTAGGGTTAGGTTGAGTATGAGAGTTAGGGTTAGTGTTATGGTGAGGGTTATGGATAGGGTTATGGTTAGGGTGAGGGTTAGAGTTAAGCCGAGGGTGTGGGTTAGGGTTAGGATGAAGTTTATATTTAGGGTTAAGGTGAGGGTTAGGATAAGTGTGTGGGTTAGGGTGAGGGTGAGGTTATGCGTTAGGGTGAGGGTTAGGGTGAGGTTTAGTCTTAGTGTTAGGGTGAGGGTGAGGGTTAGCGTGAGGGGTAGGTTGAGGGTTAGGGTTGGTGTCAGGGATAGGGATAGGGTGAGGGTTAGGGTGAGGGTTAGAGTTAGGGTTAGGGTGAGGTTTAGTTTGAGGTTGAGGGTTAGGATTGGGGTGAGGGTTAGGGTTAGTGTGAGGGTTAGTGTTAGGATTAGGGTTAGGGTGAGAGCTAGGGTGAGGATAAGGGTTAGGCTTAGGGTTAGGGTGAGGGTAAGGGTTAGGATTAGTGTGAGGGTTAGGTTGAGGTTGAGGGTTAGGGTTAGAGTTAGGTTTACGGTGAGGGTAAGGGTTAGGGTGAGTTTTCGGGTGAGTGTGAGGGTTAGGGCTAGCATTAGTGTTAAGCTGAGGGTTAAGTTTAGAGTTAGGTTTAGGGTGAGGTTGAGGGTGAGGGTTAGGGTTAGGGTTAGGGTGAGTTTTAGGGTTAGGGTGAGGGCTAGGGCTAGGTTTAGGGTGAGGCTGAGGGCGAGGTTGAGGGTTATGGTGAGGGTAAGGGTGAGGGTGAGGTTTAGGATTAGGGTTAGTGTGAGGCTGAGGGTGAGGGTTCGGATTAGAGTTAGGTTTAGAGTTAGGATGAGTATGAGGTTTAGGGTGAGGGTTAGGGTTAGTGTAAGGGTTAGCTTGGGGCTGAGCTTAAGTTTTAGTGTGAGTGTTAGGGTGAGGTTGAAGGTTAGGTTTAGGAATAGGGTGAGCGTGAAGTTTAGGGTGAGGGTTAGAGTTAGGCTTAGGGTTAGGTTTAGGGAGAGGGTTAGGGTGAGGTTTACGGTTAGATTGAGTGTGAGGTTTAGGGTGAGGGTTAGAGTTAGGGTTTGGGTTAGGGTTCTTGTGAAGGTTATTGTGAGGGTGAGGGTTATGGTTTGGGTGAGGGTAAGGGTTAGGGTGAGGGTTAGGGTTAGGATTAGGGTTAGCATGAGGGCTAGGTTGAGGTTGAGGGTTATGTTTAGGGTTAGGGTGAGGTTTAGTGTTAGGTTTAGCATTAGTGTGAGGGTTAGGGTGATGATTAGGTTGAGTGTTAGGGCTTGTGTCAGTGATAGGGATAGGGTGAGGTTTAGAGTGAGGATTAGGTTGAGGTTTAGGGTTAGGGTGAGGGTTAGGGTTAGGATTAGTGTTACGGTGAGGGTTAGGGTGAAGGTCTGGGTTAGGTTTTTGGTTACGGTGAGCATTAGGGTTAGGGTTAGGGTGAGGGTTAATTTGAGGGATAGGGTTAGGTTTACTGTGAGGGTTAGGATTACTGTGAGGTTTACGGTTAGGGTTAGGGTTAGGGTTAGAGTGAGGGTAAGGGTTAGGGTGAGGGTGAGTGTTAGGGTGAGGATGAGGGTTAGGGTTAGTGTGAGTGTTAAGGTTAGGGATAGTGTTAGGGTTAGGGTGAGGGTAAGGGTTAGTGTTAGGGTGATGATGAGGCTTAGGGTGAGCTAGAGGTTTAGGGATAGGTTTAGGGTTAGGGTGAGGGTTAGGATTAAGGTGAGGGTGAGGGTTAGGATTAAGGTGAGGGTTAAGGTGAGTGTAGGTTTATGGTTTGGGTGAGGGCTAGTTTTAGTGTGAGCTTTAGATTTAGAGTTAGGTCTAGGGATAGGATTAGGTTTAGGGTGATGGTAAGGGTTAGGGTGAAGAAGAGGATTAGGGTGAGGGTGAGGGTTAGGGTTAGTGTGAGGATTAGTGTTAGGGAAAGGGTTAGGGTTAGTGGGAGCGTAAGGATTAGGGTTAGGGTGAGTGTGAGGTTTAGGGTTAGTGTGAGCATTAGGGTTAGGGACAGGTTTATGGTTAGGGTGTGGGTAAGATTTAGGGTCAGGGTGAGGGTGAGGTTTAGGGTGAGGTTGAGGGTTAGTGATAGGATTAGGGTTAGGTTGAGAGATAGGTTGAGGGTTATGGTTAGGTTTAGGGTGAGGGTTAGGGTGAGGGTTAGCATTAGGTTTAGGGTGACCGATAGGGTTAGGGTGAGGGTTAGGGTTGGGGTTAGGTTTACGGTTAGGGTAAGGGTTAAGGTGAGGTTTAGGGTGAGTGTGAAGTTTAGGGTTAGTTTTATAGTTACGGTGAGGGTTAGGGTGAGGGTTAGGTTTAGGGTTACCTTTAGGGTGAGGGTGAGGTTTAGGGTTAGGGTTAGGGTTAGGGAGAGGGTGAGGGCGAGGCTGAGGGTTAGGTTGAGGGTGAGGGTGAGGGTGAGGGTTCAGATTAGCTTAGGGTTAGAGTTAGGCTGAGGGTGAGGGTGAGGTTGAGGGTGACGATTATGTTTAGGTTTAGGGAGAGGGTTAGGGTGAGGCTGAGGTTAAGGGTTAGGGTGAGGGTTAGGGTGAGGGTGAGGGTTGTGTTTAGGATTAGGGTTAGGCGGAGTTTTAGGGTTTGGTTTAGGGGTAGGTTTACGGTGAGAGTTAGGGTGAGGGTTAGGGTTATGGTGAGGGTGAGTGTTAGGGTGAGGATTAGTGTTAGGGTTAGGGTTAGTGTTAGGGTGAGCGTTATTGTGATGGTGAGGGTTATGTTTAGGGTGAGGGTTAGGGTGAGGGTGAAGATTAGTTTTATGGTGAGGGCTAGGTTGAGGGTGAGAGTTAGGTTTAGGGTTATGGTGAGGGTTAGGGTTTCGGTTAGGATGAGGGTAATGGTGAGGGGTAGGGTTAGGGTTAGTGTGAGGGTTAGGTTTAGTGTGAGGGTTAGGGTGAGGGTGAGGTTAAGGGTTAGGGTTAGGTTCAGTGTTAGTGCTAGGCTGAGTGTGAAGGTGAGGGTGAGGGTGAGGGTTAGTTTGAGGGTTAGGTTGACATCTAGGTTAATGTGGAGTGTTAGGGTGAGTGTGAGGGTGAGGTTGAGGGTTTCGGTTAGATAAAGGTTAAGGATAGTGTGAGGATTAGGATGATCTTGAGGTTTAGGGTTAGGGTTAGTGTTAGGGTGAGGGATAGGGTTAGGTTTAGGGTGATTGTTAGGGTGAGAGTGCGGGTTAGGTTTAGGGTTAGGGTGAGGGCTAGGGTAAGGGTGAGGGTTAGGGTGAGGGTGAGGGTGAGGTTGTGGGTTTTAGTTAGGTAAGAGTTAAGGTTAGGTTTAGGGTTATTGTGAGGGTTCGGGTTTGGGTGAGGGTCAGGTTTAAGGTTAGGATTAGGGTGAGGTTTAGGATGAATTTTAGGGTTAGGATGAGGGTTAACTTGAGGGGTAGGGGTAAGGTTTTGGTGAGGGTTAGGGTTAGTGTGAGGGTTAGTGTTAGGGATAGGTTTAGGTTAGCGTGAGGGTAAGGATTAAGGTGAGGGTGAGGGTTAGGGTAAGGGTGAGGGTTAGGGATAGGGTTAGGGTTAGGGTGAGGGATAGGTTGAGGTTTAGGGTTAGGGTTAGCATTAAGGTGAGGGTTAGGTTGAGGGTTAGGATTAGGGTTATGGTTAGGGGTACGGTTACTTTTAGGGTGAGGGTGAGGCTTAGGATTAGGTTAACGGTGAGGTTAAGTGTTAGGGTGAGTTTTAGGGTTAGTGTGAGGGTTAGGGTTAGCATTAGGGAGGGGGTGAGGTTTAGGGTGAGGGTTAGGGTTAGGGTTAGTGTGAGGGTGAGGGTGAGAATTAGGGTTAGGCTTCGGGTGAGGTTTCGGGTCATTTTGAGGGTTAGGATTAGGGATAGGTTGAGGTTGAGGGCAAGCGTTAGGGTTAGGGTGAGGGTGAAGGTGAGGGTTAGGGTTAGGGTTAGTGTTAGGGTCAGGGTTAGGGTCAGGGTTAGGATTAACATTAGGTTTAGGGTTAGGCTGAGTGTGAGGCTGAGGGTGAGGGTGATGGTAATGCTTAGGGTTAGGGTGAGGGTTAGGGTTAGTGTGAGGATTAGAGTGAGGCTCAGTTTAAGGGTTAGGGTGATGCTGAAGGTTTGGTTTAAGATTAGGGTTAGGGTGAGGGTTAGGCTTAGGCTTAAAATTATGGTTAGGATGAGGTTTAGGGTGAGGGTAAGGGTGATGGTGAGGTTTAGGGTTGGGGTGAGGATTAGAGTTAGGGTTAGGGTTAGGGTTAGGGTGAGGGTTATTTTGAGGTTGAGGGTAACGTTTAGGGTTAAAGTAGAGTAATGATTATTGGTAGGGTGAGGGCTAGGTTGAGGGTGAGAGTTATTTTTAGTGTTTTGGTGAGGGTTAAGGTTAGGGTTAGGATGAGGTTTAGGTTTAAAGTGAGGGTTAGTGTTAGGGTGAGGGTTGGTGTGAGAATGAGCGTTAAGTTTACCATGAGTGTTAGGGTGAGGGTGAGGGTGAGGGTTAGGGTTAGTGTGAGGGTTAGGTTTAGGGTTAGGGTGAGGGTTAGATTTAGGCTGAGTGTGAGGGTTAGGGTGAGAGTGACATTTAGGGTTAGGGTCAGGATGAGGGTGAGGTTAAGTGTTAAGGTGAGGTTGAGGGTTAGTGTTAGATTGAGGGTTAAGGTTAGTGTCAGGGTTAGGTATAGGGTTAGTTTTAGGGTAAGGGAAAGGGTTAGGGTTAGGGTGAGGGTTAGGGTTAGGGTTAGGGTGAGGGTTAAGTTGAGGGTAGGGTTATAGTTCGGGTGAGGGCAAGGTTTCCTGTGAGGTTTAGGGCTAGGGATAGGTTTAGGGATAGGATTAGGGTTAGGGAGCGGATAAGGGTTAGGGTGAGGGTGAGGGTTAGGGTGAGGGTGAGGGTTAGGGTTAGTGTGAGGGTTTGGGTTAGGGATAGGGTAAAGGTGAGGTTAAGGATCAGGGTTAGGGTGAGGGTGAGGTTTAGGGTGAGGGTGAGTGTTAGAGATAGGTTTAGGGTTAGGTTGAGGGTTACCATTAGGGTTAGGGTGAGGGTTAACATTAGGGTTAGGCTGCTGGATACTGTGAGTGTGAGGGTTAGGGTTGGGGTTAGGTTTACGTTTAGCTTTAGGGTGAGGGAGAGGATTAGGGTTAGATTAGGGATAGGGCTAGGGTGAGGGTTAGAGTTAGGCTGAGGGTGAGGGTTAGGGTGAGGGTGACGTTTAGGGTTAGGGTTAGGGTGAGGGTTAGGTTTAGTGTGAGAGTTAGGTTGAGGGTTAGGTTGAGGGTTAGGGTTACGGATAGTGTTTGGGTGAGGGTTAGGGTGAGGGTTAGGGTTATGGTTAGGGTAAGGTTTAGAGTGAGGGTGAGGGTGAGGATTAGGGTGAGTTTTAATGTTAGGGTGAGGGTTCAAGTTAGGATTAGGGTTAGGGTGAGGGCTCTGGTGAGGGTGAGGGTTAGGCTTAGGATTAGGTTTAGATTTAGGGTGAAGGTGAGGGGTAGGGTTAGGGTTAGGGTCAGGGCTAGGTTTAGTGTGAGGGTTAGGGTTAGGTTTAGGGTGAGGGTTAGGGTTAGGGTTACAGTTAAGTTTAGGGTTAGGTTTACAGTTAGGGTTAGGGTTAGGGTTAGGATTATTGTTAGAGTTAGGGTGAGGGTGACGTTGAGGGTGAGGGAGAGGGTGAGGGCTAGGATTAGTGTTAGGGTTAGAGTTAGGCTGAGGATGAGGTTGAGGGTGAGTTTGATGTGTAACGTTAGGGTGAGGGCCAGGATTAGGGTTAGGTTTAGATTTAGGCTGTGGGTGAGGGTGAGGGTGACAGTGAGGTTTAGGTTCAGAATGAGGGTGAGGGTTAGGGTGAGGGTTAGGGTAAGTGTGAGGTTTAGGGTGAGGGTGAGTTTAAGAGATAGGTTGAGGGTTAGGATGAGGGTGAGGGTTAGGTGTAGGGTTAGAGTGAGGGTAAGGGTTAGGGTTAGGGTTAGGTTGAGGTTTAGGTTGAGGGTTAGGCTTAGGGTTAGGGATACGATTAGTGTGAGGGTTAGGGTGAGGGTTAGTGTTTGGGTGAGGTTTAGGGTGAGGGTGAGGGTTAGGGTTATTGTGAGGGTTAGGTTTATGTGATGGTTATGGTTAGGATTAGGGTTAGGGTGAGGGCTATGGTGTGGTTGATGGTTAAGGGTAGGGTTAGGGTTAGGGTGAGGTTTAGGTTTAGGTTTAGGGTTAGGGTGAAGGTTAGGGATAGGTTTAGGGTTAAGGTGAGCGTGAGAGTTAGGATGTTGGGTGTGGGTTAGTGTGAGGGTGACGTTTAGGTTTAGGGTTAGGGTGAGGGTTAGGCTTAGTGTGAGGGTTAGGGTGAGGCTGAGGTTAAGGGTTAGGTTGAGGTTAGGGTGAGGGTGAGGGTTTTGTTTAGGATTAGGGTTAGGGTGAGGGTTAGGGTTAGGCTTAGGGTTAGGTTTAGGGTGAGGGTTAAGGTGAGGGTTAGGGTTATGGTGAGGGTGAGTGTTAGGGTGAGGATTAGTTTTAAGTTTAGGGTTAGGGTTAGGGTGAGGGTTATTGTGACGGTGAGGGTTACGGTTAGGGTGAGGGTTAGAGTGAGGGTGAGGGTTAGGATTAGGGTTAGGGTGAGGGCTAGGTTGAGGGTGAGAGTTAGGTTTAGGGTCATGGTGAGGGTTAGGGCTACGGTTAGGATGAGGGTAATGGTGAGGTGTAGGGTTAGGGTTAAATTGAGGGTTAGGTTTAGTGTGAGGGTTAGGTTTAGGTTGAGGGTTAGGGTGAGAATGAGTGTTAGGGTTACCGTGAGTGTTAGGGTGAGGGTTAGGGTGTGGGTTAGTGTTAGAGTTAGGGTTCGGGTAAAGGTGAGGGATCGGGTTAGGCTTAGTGTGAGGGTTTGGGTTAGGTTTAGGGTTAGGATTAGGGTGAGGGTAAGTGTTAGGGTGAGGGTTAGGGTGAGGGTGAGGGTTAGGATTAGGGTTAGGCTTAAATTGAGGGCTAGGGTGAGGGTGACGTTTAGGGTTAAGGTTAGGGTTATGATTAGGTTTAGTGTTAATTTCAGGGCTAGGGTGAGGATGAGGCTTAGGGTGAGGGTTAAGGTGAGGGTGAGGGGTTCAGTTAATTTATTGTTAGGGTTAGGGTGAGGATTTGTTTGAGGTTGAGGGTTAGTGTGAGGGTTAGGGTTAAGGTGAGGGTTAGAGGTAGGGTTAGGGTGAGGGGTAGGGTGACGGTGAGGGTGGCGGTTAGGGTGAGGGTTAAGGTTAAAATGAGGGTAAGGGTTAGGGTTAGGGGGAGGGTTAGGGTTCGTGTGAGGGTTAGTGTTAGTTTTACTGTTAGGGTTAGGGTGAGAATAAGGGTTAGGGTGAGGGTTAGTGTGAGGGTGAGCGTTAGGGTTAGGGTGAGGGTTAAGTTTAGGATTAGTGTGGGGGTTAGGGTGAGGGTGAGGCTTAGGGTTATGGTGAGGGTTAGGTTTAGTGTGAGGGTTAGGGTTAGGGTTAGGGTTAGGTTGAGGGTAAGGTTTAGGGTGACGGTCAGGGTGAGGTTGAGGTTTAGGGTTAGGATTAGGGTTAGAGTTAAGGTTAGGCTGAGGGTGAGGGTGAGGGTAAGGGTGAGGGTTAGGGTTAGGTTTAGGGTGAGGGTTAGTGTTAGGGTTTTATTTAGGGTGAGGATGAGTGTTAGGATGTGGTTGAGGTTTCAGGTGAGGGTGAGGGTTAGGGTGGGGGTGAGTGTTAGTGTTAGGGTGAGGGTTATGTTTAGGGTTAGGGTAAGGGTTAGCTTGAAGGGTAGGGTTAGGGTTAGGGTGAGAGTTAGGATTAGGGTGAGGGTTAGGTATAGGGTGAGGGTTAGGGTTAGGGTAACAGTGAGGGTGAGGGAGAGTATGAGGGTTAGGATTAGGGTTAGAGTTAGAGTTAGGATGAGGGTGAGGGTTAGGGTTAGGTTTAGTGTTAGGGTTAGGCTGAGGGTGAGGGTGAGTGTGAGGGTTAGGGTTAGGTTTAGGTTTAGGGTTATTGTTAGAGTGAGGGTTAGGGTTAGGCTTAAGGTTAGGATGAGGGTTAGGGTGAGTGGTCGGGTTAATGTGAGGGTGAGGTTAAGTGGTAGTGTGAGGGTTAGATTTAGGGATATGGTTAGGGATAGTGTGAGGGTACGGGTTCGGGTTCTGGTCAGGGTTAGGCTGAGGGTTAGCGTTCTTGTAAGGGTTAGGGTTTGGGATAGGGTTAGGGTTTTAGAAAGGGTAACGGTTAGGGTTAGGGTGAATGTGAGGTTTAGGATGAGGGTGAAGGTTAGGCATAGGGTTAGGGTTAGGTTCAGGGTTAGGTTGAAGGTTAGGGTTAGGGTTAGGTTTACGGTGAGTTTAAGGGTTAGGGCGAGGTTTAGGGTGAGTATGAGGGTTAGGGCTAGCATTAGGGTTAGGGAGAGGGTTACGTTTAAGATTAGGGTTAGGGTGAGGGTGAGGGTGAGGTTTAGGGTAAGGGTTAGGGTGAGGTTTAGGGTTATGTTTAGGGTTACGGTGAGGTTGAGTGCGAGGGTGAAGATTAGGTTGAGGGTCAGTATGAAGGTGAGGTTTAGGGTTAGGGTTAGCGTGAGGCTGAAGGTGAGGGTTCGGATTAGGGTTAGCGTTAGATTTAGGCTGAGGGTGAGGGTTAGGGTGAGGGTTAGGGTTAGTGTAAGGGTTAGGTTGAGGCTGAGATTAAGGGTTAGGATGATGGTGAGGGTTAGGGTTAGGGTTAGGGTGAGCGTGAGGATTAGGGTGAGGGTTAGAGTTAGGCTTAGTTTTAGGTTTAGGGTGAGGGTTAGTGTTAGAGTGAGGGTGAGGGTTAGTGTGAGGGTTAGGGTTAGGGTTCCTGTGAGGGTTATTGTGAGGGTTATTGTGAGGATGAGGGTTATGGTAAGGGTGAGGGTAAGGGTTAGTGTGAGGTTTAGGGTTAGGATTAGATATAGGTTGAGGGCTAGGTTGATTGTGAGGGTTAGGTTTAGGGTTAGGGTTAGGGTTAGGGTGAGGGTTAAGTTGAGGGTTAGGGTTAGGTTTAGGGTGAGGGCTAAGATTACTCTGAGGGTTAGGGTTAGGGTAAAGTTTAGGTTGAGGGTTAGGGTTAAGTTGAGGGAGAGGGTTAGGGATAGGTTTAGGGTTAGTGTGAGGGTAAGGGTTAGGGTTAGGGTGCGGGTTACTGTTAGGGTTAGGGTGAGGGTTAATTTATGGGTAGGGTTATGGTTAGGGTGAGGGCTAGGTTTAGTGTGAAGTTTAGGGCTAGGGTTATGTTTACGGAAAAGATTAGTGTTAGGGTGAGGGTAAAGGTTAGGGTAATGGTGAGGGTTAGAGTGAGGGTGAGGGTTAGGGTTAGTGTGAGGGTCAGGGTTAAGGATAGGATTAGGGTTAGGGTGAGGGTAAGGATTATGGTTAGGGTTAAGGTGAGGTTTATGGTGAGGATTAGCCTTAAGGTTAGGGTGACGGATAGGGTGAGGGTGAGGGTTAGGGTTGGGGTTAGGTTTACGGTGAGGGTAAGGGTTAGGGTGAGGTTTAGGCTGTGTGAGGGTTAGGGTTAGCATTACAGTTAGAGTGAGGGTTAGGGTGAGGGTTAGGTTTAGGGTTAGCTTTAGGGTGAGGGTGAGGGTGAAGGTTAGGGTCAAGATGAGGGCGAGGGTGAGGGTTAGTTTGAGGGTGAGGGTGAGGTTGAGGGTTCAGATTAGCATTAGGGTTAGAGTTAGGTTGAGGGTGAGGGTGAGGGTGATGTTTAGGTTTAGGTTTAGGGTGAGGGTTAGGGGTAGAGTGAGGGTGAGGGTGAAGTTGATGGTGACCTTTATGTTTAGGTTTAGGGTGAGGGTTAGGAGTAGTGTGAGGGTTAGTATGAGGCTGAGGTTAAGGGTAAGGGTGAGAGTTCGGGTTAGGGTTTTATTTAGGGTGAGGATGAGGGTTAGGGTGAGGTTGGGGTTTCATTTGAGGGTGAGGGTTAGGGTGGGGTGAGGGTTAGGGTTAGGGTGAGGGTTAGGATGACGGTGAGGGTAATGGTGAGGATGAGAATTAGGGTTAGTGTTCAGGTGAAGGTTAGGTTTAGGGTTACATCTAGAGTAAAGGTTAGGGTTAGGCTTAGGGTAGGATGAGGGTTAGGGTGAGGGGTCGGGTTAGGGTGAGATTGAGGTTTAATGTTAGTGTGAGGGTTAGGTTTAGGGATAGGGTTAAGGTTAGGGTGAGGGTACTGGTTCGGCTTCGGGTGAGGATTAGTGTGAGGATGACTGTTAGCGTTAGTGTGAGTGTTAGGGTTTGGGATAGGGTTAGGGTTATGGAGAGGGTAAGGTTTACGGTTAGGGTGAGGTTAAGGTTTAGGATGAGGGTGATTGTTAGGCATAGGGTTAGGGTTAGGTTGAGGGTGAGGGTTAGCGTTAGGTTAGGTTTACGGTGAGGGTAAGGGATAGGGTGAGGTTTAGGGTGAGTGTGAGGATTAGGGCTAGCATTAGGGTGAATGTGAGGGTTAGGTTTAGGGTTAGGGTTAGGGTGAGGGTGAGGGTTAGGGTTAGGGTTAGGGTGAGGGTTTGGGTGAGTGTTAGGATTAGGTTTAGGATTAGGTTTAGGGTTAGGATGAGGGTTAGGATGAGGGTGAGGCTGAGGGAGAGGGTTAGGGTTAAGGTGAGGGATAGGGTTAGGGTTAGGGTGAGGTTGAGGGCGAGGGTGAGGTTTAGCGTGAGGGTCAGGGTGAGGGTGAGTTTTAGGGTTATGGTTAGGGTCATGGTTAACGTTAGAGTTAGGGTGAGGGTTAGGTTTAGGGTTAGGATGAGATTTAGGGTGAGGGTTAGGGTGAGGTTTAGGGTGAGAGTTAGGGTTAGGGTGAGGTTTAGGGTTAGGGTTAGGGTAAGGGTGAGGGTTAGAGTGAGGTTGAGGTTTAGGGTTAGGGTTAGTGTGAGGGCTAAGTTTTCGGTTAGAGTTATGGTCAGGGTGAGGGTGAGGTTTTGGATTAGGGTTAGGGTTAGAGTGAGGGCTAGGGTGAGGGTTAGGGTGAGGGTGAGGGTGAGGGATAAGCTTAGGGTGAGGGTTAGAGTGAGAGCTAGGGTGAGGGTGAGCGTTAGGTTTAGGGTTAGGCTGAGGTTTAGGGTTAGGGTGATGTTTACGTTGAGGGTGAGTGTTAGGTGGAGGGTGAGGATGAGTGTTTGGTTAAGGGTTTGAGTTAGGTTTAGGGTGAGGGTGAGGGTGATGGTGAGCATTAGGGTTAGGGTTAGGGTTAGGCTTAGGGTTAGGGTGAGGGTGAGGGAGAGGCTTAGGTTTAGGATTAGGCATATGGTTAGGGTTAAGCTTAGGTTGAGGTTGAGGGTGAGGGTTAGGGTGAGGGTTAGGTTTAGGGTGATGGTTAGGGTTAGGGTTAGGGTTAGGGTTATTGTTAGGGTTAGGGTTAGGGTGAGGTTGAGGATGAGGGTGAGGATGAGGGTTAAGATTATGGTTAGCTTTAGCGGGAGGGTGAGGGTGAGGGTTAGGGTTAGGATTAGGGTTAGGTTTAGGCTGAGGGTGAGGATGAGGGTGAGAATGAGGGGTAAGTTTAGGTTTAGAGTTAGGGTTAGGATGAGGGTTAGCATTAGTGTGAGGGTTAGGGTGAGCATGAGGGTGAGGGTGAGGCTTAGGGTGAGGGTGAAGGTGAGTGTGAAAGTTAGGCTTAGGGTTCGGTTTAGGGTTAGGTTTAGTGTGAGGATGAGGGTTAGGCTTAGGATTAGAGTTAGGTTTAGAGTTATGCTGAGGGTGAAGTTGAGGACGACGGTGAAGATTAGGGTTAGGGTTAGGGTAAGGGTTAGGATTAGTGTGAGGGTCTGGGTGGTTGAGGTTAAGGTTTAGGGTGAGGGTAAGGGTGAGGGTGAGGGTTTGGGTTAGGGTTATGGTGAGGGTTTGGGTGAGTGTTAGGATTAGGTTTAGGATTAGGTTTAGGTTTAGGACGAGAGTGAGGCTGAGGGTGAGGGTTAGGGTTAGGGTGAGGGTTAGGATTAGGATTAGGGTTAGGATTAGGGTTAGGGTGACGGTGAGGGTTAAAGTTAGGGTTAAGGTGAGGGTTCGGGTGAGGGGTAGGGTTAGGGTTGGAGTTTGGGTTAGGTTTAGTGTGAGCATTAGTGTTAAGGTTAGGGTTAGGATTAGGGTGAGGGTAAGGGTGAGGGTGAGGGTTAGGGTGATAGTGAGGGTTAGGCTTACCGTGAGTGTTAGGGTGAGGATGAGTGTGAGGGTTAGTGTTAGGGTTAGGGTTAGGATTAGGGTTAGGGTGGGGGTAAGGGTTAGGGTTAGGGTTAAGTTTACTGTTAGTGTGAGGGTTAGAGTTAGGGTTAGGGTGAGGGTTAGGGTTAGGTTTAGGGTTAGGCTTTTTGTTAGGGCTAGGGTTAGGGTGAGGGTGAAGGTGAGGGTAAGGGTTGGGGTTAGGATTATGTTTAGGGTGACGGTGAGGGTGAGGTTTAGGGTTAGGGTTAGGCTGAGGGTGAGGGTGAGGGTTAGGGTTAGGATTAGGGTTAGGTTGAGGGTTAGGGTTAGTGTGAGGGTTAGGCTTAGGGTTAGGATGAGGTAAATGTTAAGTTGAGGGTTAGGGTGAGGGTGAGGTCTAGGGTTAGGTCTAGTGTTAGGATTAGGGTGAGGGTGAGCGTGACGGTTAGGGTGAGGGTTAGGGTTAGGGTGATGTTTTGGTTTAGTGTTACAGTGAGGGTGAGGGTGAGTGTGAGGTTTAGGGTAAAGGTTAGAGTTAGGGTGAGGCCTTGGGTGAGGGTGACGGTTCGGGATAAGTTTAGGGAGAGGATTAGGTTTAGGTTTAGGGTGAGGGTTAGGGTGAGGGATAGGGTTAGGTTTAGGGTGAGTATTAGGTTTATTGTGCATATTATGGTTAGGTTTAGAGTTAGGGTTGGGGTAAGGGGAAGGGTTAGGTTGAGGGTTAGGGTGAGGGTGATGGTAATTGTTAGTATTAGGGTTAGGGTTAGGGTTATGGTGAGGATTAGGTTGATGTTTATTGTTGGGGTTAGGGTTAGGGTAAGTGTAAGGGTTAGGGTGAGGTTTAGGGTTAGGGTTAGGGTTAGGGTGAGGGTTAGAATGAGGGTTAGGGTTACGGTGATTATTAAGGTAACAGTCATGGTGAGGGTGATAGTTAGGGTTAGGGTTAGTGAGGGCTAAATTTTGGGTTAGGTTTATGGTCAGGGTGAGGGAGAAGGTTAGGATTAGGGTTAGGGTTAGGGTGAGGGCTAGGGTGCTGGTGAGGGTGAGGGGGAGTGTTAGGCTTAGGGTTAGGGTTATGGTGAGAGCTAGGGTGAGGGTGAGGGCGACGGTGAGGGTGAGTGTTTTGGTTAGATAAGGGTTATGTTTCAGGTGAGGATTAGTTGAGGATTATGGTTTGGGTGAGGGTTAGGGTTAGGTTGAAGTATAGGGATAGGGGTAGGGTGAGGGTTAGGGTTAGGGTGATGTGTTGGATTAGGTTGAGGGTTAGGGTGATGGTAAGGGTGAGGGTTAGGGTATGGGTGAGTGTTAAGGTTAGGGTGAGGGTTATGGTACCGGTGAGGGTTAGGGTGAGGGTGAGGTTAAGGGTTAGGATTAGGGTGAGGGTAAGGGTTAGGGTTAGGGTTAGAGTTAGGGTGAGGGTTAGGGTTAGGGTTAGGTTTAGGGTTAGTGTGAGGGTTAGGGTTAGGGGGAGGATAAGGTAAGAACAAGAACCCTAAACCTAAACCTTACCCTAAATTTAACCATCCCACTAACCCTAACCCTCACCCTAACTCTCACCCTCACCCTCACCCTAAGCCAAAGCCTAAGCCTAACCCTTATAGTAAACCTAACACTCTCACTCACACTCAGCCTAATCCTAAGCCTAACCCTAACCCTCACCCTCACCCTAACACTTACCGTACCTCTAACCCTAACCCTCAACCTAACCCTCACCCAAATCCTAAACCTAACCCTAGCCCTCAATCTAACCCTAACCCTAAACCCTAACACTATCTCTAACCCTCACCCTCACCCTAACCCTCACCCTCACCGAAACCTAAACCTATCCCTAACACTAACCCTCACACTAAACCTAACTCTCACCCTCATCCTAACCCTCACCCTCACCCTAACCCTCACCCTAACCCTTATACCACCCTAACACAATCATATCCCTCACATTAAACATAACCCTCCGCCTAACCCTAACCCTAACCATCACCTGAACAGTAACCCTCACCATAAACCTCACCCTCACCCTCACCCTAACCCTCACTCTAACACTAACCCTAACCCTCACTTTAACCATTACCCTCACCCTAATCTCCACATTAACTCTAATCCTTACCTAACCAAAACCCTCACCCTCAATCTCATCCTCACCCTAACCTTCACTATAACTCTAGCCCTCACTGTAACCCTAAACCTAAACTTAACCCTCACCCTCACCCTCAGCCTCATTCTCAGCCTAACCCTAACCCTAATCCTAATCCTAACCCTAACACTACCCCTCACCCTTACCCTCAACTTAAACCTAAACCTAACCCTCACCCTCACCCTAACCCTAACCCTCACCCTCAATCTGGCCATCAACCAAACCCTAAACCTTAACCTAAACCTCACCCTAACCTTCAACCTAACCCTAACCCTAACCCTAACCCTATCCCTCACCCTAACCGTAAAGCTCACCCTAACCCTAACCCTCAACTGAGCTCTCACCCTAAGCCTAAGACTAACCCTAAAACACAAATTCATCCTCACCCAAATCCTCAGCCTAAAACTAAGCCTAACAGTAATCCTAACACTAAACCTCATGCTCAACCTAAACCTCAACCTAACCCTTACCCGCACCCTAACCCTATCCTTCACAATAAACCTAACACTCACCCTAACCCTAAACCTACACCTCACGCTAACCCTCACACTAAACCTAACCCCAACAATCACCGTAACCCTAACCGTAATCCTAACCCTCACACTAACCCTCACACTAACCCTAAAACTCACCCTAACCCTAACTCTAACCTTAATACTCACCCTCCCTCAACATCACCCTCAGGCTAACCCTAACCCTAATCCTAACCCTAACCCTCACCATAACTCTCACACTAAAACTAACCCTAACCCTCAACCTCACCCTCACAATCAGCCTAACTCTAACGCTAACTCTAATCTTAACCCAAACCATAACCATCACACTAAACCTAACAAAGAACCTAAACCTAACCCTACCCCTCACCTTAACCCTCACCCTAACCTAACCCTAACCCTCACCCTAACCCTATCCCTAACCCTCACAAACAACCTAGCCCTCACCCTAACCCTAATCCTAACCCTAACCCTCACATAAATCTAACCCTCACCATAACCCTTACCCTCACCCTCACCCTCAATATCACCCTAACCCTAACCCTCACCATAACCCTTACCCTCACCCTCACCCTCAACATCACCCTAACCCTAACCCTCACCCTAACGCTCACCCTAATCCTATCCCTAACCCTAAACCTAAACCTAAACCTAAAACTCAACCTAACCCTAACCCTAACCCTAACCCTCATCTTCACCCTAACCCTACACCTAACCCTCACCCTCAACTTAACCCTCAATCTAACTCTTAACCTCACACTCACCCTAAACCTCACACTAACCCTAACCCTCACCCGAACCCTAACCCTAAAACTCAACATCACCATCACCCTAAACCTCAGCCTAACACTAACCCTAACCCTAATCCTAGCCCTCACCCTCAACCTCACCCTCAACCTCACCCTCACACTCACCCTCACCCTAACTCTAACAATGAACCTAACCCTAACCCTAACCCTAACCCTAACTCTAACCCTAACCCTAACCCGAAGCATAACCCTAACCGTAACCCTCACCCTAACCCTAACCCTAACCCTAACCCTCACACTAAACCTATCCCTCAACCTAACCCTAACCGTACCCCTCACAAACCTAAGTGTAAACCTAACCCTAAGCCTAAACCTCACCCTTACCAGAGCCCTAACCCTAACCCTAATCCTAACTTTAACCCTCACCCTAATACTAGCACTCACCCTAACCCTCACCCTCACCCTAACCATAACCCTAACCCTCACCATAACCCTCACCCAAAACCTGTCCCTAACCCTAACCCTAAACCTCAACCTAACCCTCACCCTTATCCTTACCCTAAGCCTAAACCTAACACTAAAACTCAAACTAACCCTTACCCAAACCCTTAAACTCACCACCACCCTAACCCTCACACTAAACCTAACCCTCACCCTAACCCTATCCCTAAATGTCACCCTCACCCTAACCCCAACCCTCAGCCTAACTCTAACACTCACCCTATCCCTAACCCTAATCTTCACACTAACCATAACCCTCACACTTACCCTATCCCTAAACCTAACCCTCACCCTCAAACTCACCCTAAAGCTAACCCTAAACCTAAACCTCACCCTAACCTTCAACCTAACCGTAATGCTAACCCTAACCATCATACTCACCCTAAACCTCACACTAACCCTTAACCTCAACGAAAACCTAACCCCAACCCTAACCCTCACACTCAGCCTATCCGTCACCCTAACCCTAACGATAACCCTCACCCTAACCCTCACCCTAACCCTAACCCTAACCCTCAAACTAACCCTCAACCTAACCCTAAACCTAACCCTCACCCTCACAAAAACCTCACCCTCACCCTAACCCCAATCCTTACCCTCACCCTAACCCTAACCCTATCCTTAAACCTAAACCTCACACTAACCCTAACGCTCACCCTCACCCTAACCCTCACCCTCTCCCTAAAGCTAACCCTATCTATCCTATCCCTAAAGCTAACCCTAGCTCTGAACCTCACACTAAACTTAGCCCTCACCCTCACCATAACCCTACCCTCACCTTAACCCTCACCCTAACCCTAACCCTAAACCTCACCCTAACCCTAAACCTTACACTCACCCTAAGCCTAACCCTATCCCTAACCCTCACCCTCACCCTAAACCTCACCCTCAACCTAACCCTAACCCTTACCCACACCCTAACCCTAACACTATACCTAAACCTAATCCTCACACTAACCCTCACCCTCACCCTCACCATAAACCTCACCCTAACCCTCACCCTAACCCTCACTCTAACCCTAACCCTAACACTAAACCTGACCCTAAACCTCAACCTAACCCTTAACCTCACCCTCACCCTAACCCTCACACTAATCCTAACCCTGACCCTAATCCTAAACCTAAAAGTCTCCCTCACCCTAACCCACACCCTCATCCTAACTCTCACCCTCAACCTAACCCTAATCTTACCCCTAACCCTCACCCTAACCCTAACACTCACCCTCAGCCTAGCCCTCACCATAACCCTAATCCGAACCCTAACCCTAACCCTAACCCTCATCCTAACCCTAATCCTCACACTAACCCTAGCACTAATCTTCAATCTAACCCTCACCTTCAACCTAACCCTAACCCTAACCCTACCCTAACCCTCACCTTAACCCTAACCCTCACCCTTACAGTAACCCTCACCCTCAGCGTAACCCTCAACTTTACCCTTACTGTCACCCTCACCCTAACTCTCACCCTAACACTAATCCTCATCCTAACCCTCACCCTAAACATAACCCTAACTATTACCCTAACCGTAACCCTCACCTTCAGCCTCAGCCTCAGCCTAAATCTAAGCCTAACCCTAATCCTAACCCTAACCCTCATCCTAACCCTCAACTTAACCATAACCCTATCCATCACTCTAAAACTAATCCTCATCCCCACCCTAACCCTAACCCTATCCCTAAAACTTGCCCTAACCCTAACCCTAACCCTCACCCACACCGTAATTCTAACCCTAACCCTAACAATAACACTAACCCTAAATCTAACCCTAACCCTTACCCTCACCGTAACCCTAACCCTAACCCAAATCCTTACCCTAACCCTAACCCTAACCCAAAACCAAATCCTCACCCTAACCCTAAGCCTTACCCTCACCATCAGCCTCACCCTCAACTTAAACTTAACCCTAACCATAACAATCACAATAACCCTAACCCAACCCTAATCCTTACCCTCACCCTCACCCTAACCCTAAAACTAACGCTCACACTACACTTAACCCTCACCCTCAACGTAACCCTAACCATAATCCTAACCCTAAACCTCACCCTAAAGCTAACCCTAACCCTCACACTCACTCTAGCCCTCACCCTAACCCTAATCCTAACTATAAATCACATCCTAACCCTCACCCTAACCCTAAAACCCTACCCCTCACCCTAACCCTAACCCTCACCCTCACCCTCACTCTGGGCCTAAGCCTAAGACTAACCCTAACAATCACATTCACCCTCACCCTCACCCTAACTGTAATATTAACCCTAACCCTAACCCTCAAACTAACCCTCACCCTCACCCTAGCCCATACCCTAACCCTAAGCCTCAGCGTAACCTTCACCCTAACCCTCACTCTAACCCTAACCCCAACCATCACCTTAAACCTCACCCTAACCCTCACCCTAACTCTAATCCTAACCCTAACCCTCACTCTCACCCTCACCTTAACCCTAATCCTAATCCTAACCCTAACCCTAACCCTCACCCTTACCCTAAACATTACCCTAACCCTAACACTAACACTAACCCTAACTGTAACCCTAACCCTAACCATAATGCTCACCCTCACCCTCACCCTCACCTCAAACTTAACCCTAACCATAACACTAATGATAACCCTAAATCTAACCCTATAAAACTAACCCTAAACCTAATCAAACACCCTCACTCTCTCCCTAACCCAAACCCTAACCCTAACACTCACCCTAACTCTAACCCTAACCCTAACCCTAATCCTAATCTTAACCGAACCCCAACCCTAACCCTCACCCTAAATCTCACTCTAACCCTCACCCTAACCCTACCCCTCAGCCTAACACTAACCCTAACCATCAACCTCATGCTTGGCCTAACCCTAAGCCTAAGCCTAAGCCTAAACTTAACCCTAACCCTAACCCTCACACTAACCCTCACCCTAACCATAACCCTAACACTAACCCTAAATCTAACCCTAAACCTCTCCCTCACCCTCACTGTAACAGTAACCCTAACCCTAACCCTAACAATAACCCTAACCCAAACCCTTACCCTAAACATAATCCTCAACCTAATCCTAACCCTCACCCTAACACTTACCCTCACCCTAACACTAACCCTCACACTAAGCCTAAACATCACCCTAACCCTAAACGTCACCCTCACCATAACCCTAACCCTAACCCTCACCCTAACCCTAACCCTCACCCTTACCATAACCCTCACCCTCAACCTAACACTCCCCTTTACCCTTACTGTCACCCTCACCCTAACCCTCACCCTAACCCTAATACTCAACCCTCACCCTAAACGTAACCCAAACCATCACCCTAGCCCTAACCCTCACCCTCACTCTCAGCCTCAGCGTAAACCTAAGCCTAAGCCTACCTCTAAGCTTAGCCCTCACCCTCACCCTAGCCCATACCCTACCCCTAACCCTAATCTTAACCCTCACCCTAACCCTCACTCTAACCCTAACCCCAACCGTCACCCTAAACCCAACCCTCACCCTCACCCTAACTCTAATCCTAACCCTAACCCTAACCCGAACTCTCACACTCACCCTCACCTTAACCCTAATCCTAATCCTAACCCTAACCCTAACCCTCACCCCCACCTTAAACCTCACCCTAACCCCAACCCTAACACTAACCCTAACCCTAAACCTCACCCTAAACTTAACTCTAACCCTAAATCTCACACTCACAATAACCCTAACCCCAACCCTAAACTTCAACCTAACCCTAAACCTCACCCTAACACTTATCTCAACCCTAACCCTAATCCTCCGCCTATCCCTAACCCTAACCCTCACCCTCACCCTAGCCCTCACACTAAGCCTAACGCTAAACCTACCTCTCACCCGAACCCTAAACCTAAACCTAACCCTAACCTGCACCCTAAGCCTAACCCTAACCCTCACCTAACACTAACCCTCACCCTAACCCTCATCCTAAACCTAACCCTAACCTTCACCCTAACCCTAACCCTAACTCTAACCCTCACACTCACCCTAGCCCTCACACTAACCCAACCCTAACCCTACCCCTCACCCTAACTCTCAACCTAAACCTAACCCTAAACCTCACCCTAAGCCTAAGCCTCACCATCACCCTTACTCTCACCTAACCCTCACCCTAACCCTACCCCTCACCCTAACCCTCAACCTAAACCTAACCCTAAACCTCACCCTAAGCCTAACCCTCACCATCACCCTCACCCTCACCATAACCCTAACCCTAACACTAAATCTCACCCTAAACTTAACCCTCACCCTAACCCTAACCCTCACCCTCACCCTAACCATAACACTCAACCTAAACATCACCCTAACCCTAATGCTAATTCTAACCCTTACACTCATGCTAACTCTCACCCAAACCCTTACCCTCACCCTAACTCTCACCCTCACCCTAACCCTAACCCTAAACCTCACTCTAAACCTAACCCACATCCTCAATCTAACCCTTAGCCTCACCCTAATCCACACCCTATCCCTAAACCTAACGCTACCCCTAACCCTCACCCTAAGCCTAAAACTATCCCTAAACCTACCCTCATGCTATCCCTCACTCTAACCCTTACTCTCACCCTAAACCTAACCCTCACCCTAACCCTAAACGAACCCGTCACCCTAACCATCATCCTAACCCTAACACTAACCCAAACCCTCACCCTCATCCTAACCCTAACCCTAAAGCTCACCCTAAACCTAACCCTCACCTGCATCCTGAGGCTCAACCTCAGTCTATTCCTAACCCTAACCCTAACCCTAACTGTAAACTTCACCATAACACTCACCCAAATCCTTACCCAACACTAACACTCACATTAGCCCTAACCCTCACCCTAACCCTAACCATACCTCTCAAGCTAACCCTCACCCTAACCCTAACCCTCACGCTAACATTATTCCTTACCTAACACAAACCCTCACCCTCACAGTAACCCTCACCCAAACACTCACCCTAAACATAGCTTTCATCCTAACCCTAACCCTAATCCTCACCCTAACCCTAAACCTCACCCGAAAATTTACCCTCACTCTAACCCTCACCCTAACCCTAACCCTCACCCTAAATGTAACCCTCACCCTAACCCGCACCCTCACCTAATCCTCACCCTAACCATAACCCTTACCTAACCGTAAACCTCATCCTCACCCTCACCCTCACCTTAACCCTCACCCTCACCCTAGCCCTCACAATATCCTTAACCCTAACCCTAACCTCACCTTCAACTTCACCCTCACCAATACTCTAAAACAAACCCTAGACCACACTGTAACCCTAACCTCCAACCTAACCCTAACCCTCAACCTCACCCTCACCCTCAGGCTAACCGTAATTCTAATCCTAACCCTAAACCTCACCCTCACTCTAAACCTAACCCTACCACTAACCCTAACCCTCACCCTAACCCTAACCTCCACCCTAACCCTAATCCTGACACTAACCGTAAACCTAACCCTAACCCTCACCCTAACCCTAACCCACGCCCTAACCCTTACCCTCACCCTAACACTAACCCTCACACTATACCTAACCCTCACCCTAATCCTAACCCTCACCCTAACCCTAACCCTAACCCTAACTCTCACTTTCACCCTAGCCCTCACCATAACCCTAACCCTAACCCTAACCATCAACTAAACCTAACCCACACTCTAACTCTGTCCCTACACCTCATTCTAGACCTCACCCTAACCCTAAACCTCACCCTCAGCCTAATCCTAACCCTAACCCTCACATAATACTCACCCTTACAGTAACCCTCACCCTCACTCTAATCCTCACTGTCAACCTTACCCTTACCCTCACCCTAACCCTCACCCTAACCCTAACCCTCAAACTCACCCTAAAACTCACCCTAACCCTAAAGCTCACCCTAAACCTTATTGTCACCCTAACCGCCACCCTCACCCTAACCCTAACCCAAACCCTAACCCACAACCTAACCCTCACCGTAACGCTAACACTAAACCTAAACTTCACCCTCACCATAACCCTAACCCTAACCCTAACCCTCACCCTAACCCTCAGCCTAACCCTTACCCTCACCGTAACCCTAAACCTAGCCCTCAAACTAACTCTAATACACATCCTAAGCCTAAACCTAAACCTAACCGTACCCCTCATCCTCACCTTCACCCTGACCCTCACCCTCAGCCTAACCCAAACCCTAATCGTAACCTTAACCCTCCCCCTCCCCCTTTCCCTAAACCTAACCCTAAACTTAAACCTCACCTTCACCCTCATCCTCAATCTCACCCTAACCCTAAACCTAACAATAACCCTAACCCTAACATTAACCCTAACCTCACCCTAACACTCACCCTCACTTAACCCTAAGTTTAAACCTAACCCTATCCCTAATCCTTTATCTAACCCTCTCCCTCAACCTCACCCTAACCCTAACCCTAACCTTAACCCTAACCCTCACCATAACCCTCACCCTTACCCTAAACCTAACACAAACACTCAACCGAACCATCATCCTCACCCTCCACCTAACCCTCACCCTCACCCTAAACATCAACCTAACCCTAATCAACACCCTAGCCCTAAACCTAACCCTCACCCTTAAACTAACCCTCACCCTCACCCTCACCCTCAGCCTAACCCTAAATCTAATCCTAACCCTAAACCTCACCCACACTCTAAACGTAACCCTACACCTCACCCTAACCCTCACCCTAACCCTAACTTCCACCCTAACCCTAATCCTGACACTAAACCTAAACCTAACCCTCACCCTAACCCTAACCCTCACAATAACCCTTACCCTCACCCAACCACTCACCCTAACCCTCACACTAAACTTAAACCTCACCCTAACCATAAACCTCATCCTATCCCTAACCCTAACCCTAACTCTCACTCGCAACCCAGCCCTCACCATAACCCTATCCCTAACCCTCAACCTCACCCTAAACCTCACCTTAACCCTAACCCTCACCCTAAACCTTACCGACACCCTAACCGTCACCCTAATCCTAACCGTAAACCTCACCCTAACCCTCACCCTCACCATCACTTCCAGCATAACCCTAACCCGAACACTAATCCTAACCCTAACCCCCACCCTTATTCTCAACCTAACCCTAACCCTAACCCTAACACTCTCCCTAACCCTAACATCCACCCTAACCCTAATCCTGACTATAACCCTAACCCTAACCCTCTCCCTAACCCTAACCCTCACCCTAAACCTTACCCTCACCCTAACACTCATCCTAACCCTAACACTAAACCTAACCATACCCCTCATCCTCACCCTCACCCTCACCCTCAGTCTAACCCTAAACCTAATCCTAATCCTAACCCTCACCCTCACACTAAACCTAACCCTAATCTTAACCCTCACCCTTACCCTCAACCTCATCCTCAACCTCACCCTAACCCTAACAATAAACCTAACCCTAAACCTAACCATCACCCTAAACCTAACCCTAACCCTAATCCTAACCCTCACCCTAATCCTAACCCTTAAACTCACCTTCACCCTAACCCTCACCGGTACCTTAATCCTCACCCTAAACCTAAACCTAACCCTCACCTAAACCCTAACCCTCACCTGTGAAGGCTATGGTGAGGCTGAGTATAAGGGTTTGGGTTAGGGTGAGGGTTAGGTTTAGGTATAGCGTGAGGGTTAGTTTGAGGGGTTGGGTTAGGGTTAGGGAGAGGGTTAGGTTTAGTGTGAGGTTTAGGGTTACAGTTTGGGTTAGGGTGAAGGTGAGGGTAAGGGTTAGTGTGAGGGTTTGGGGGAGGGTGAGGATTAGGGTTAGGATTAGGGTTAAGGTTAGGGTTAGGCTGGGGGTGAAGGTGAGGGTGAAGGTGAGGGTTAGGTTGAGGGTTAGGTTGAGGGCTAGGTTAATGTGGAGGGTTAGGGTGAGTGTGAGGGTGAGGTTGTGGGTTTCGTTTAGGTAAGTGTTAGGTATAGGGTGAGGATTAGGGTGAGATTGAGGGTTAGGGTGAGGGTTAGGGTTTGGGTGAGGGTTAGGGTTAGAGTTTTCTTTAGGGTGAGGATGACGGTTAGGGTGAGGGTGAGTATTAGGGTGAGGGTGCGGGTTAGGTTTAGGGTTAGGGTGAGGGCTAGGGTAAGGTTGAGGATTAGGGTGATGGTTAGGGTGAGGATGATTGTTAGAGTTTGGTTTAGGGTTAGGGTGAGGGTTAGTGTGAGGGTGAGGGTGAGGGTGAGGTTTAGGGTTAGGGTGAGGGTTAGGTTTAGGTTTAGGTTTAGGCTGAGGCTTAGGATGAGTTTTAGGGTTAGGATGAGGGTTAGGGTGAGAGTTAGGGTTAGGGTTAGGGTGAGGGTTAGGGTTAGTGTGAGGGTTAATGTTAGGGATATTTTTAGGATAGGGTGAGCGTAAGGATTAGGTTGAGGGTGAGGGTTAGGGTAAGGGTGAAGGTTAGGTATAGGGTTAGGGTTAGGGTGAGGGTTAGGTTGAGGTGTAGGGTTAGGGTTATGATTAGAGTGAGGGTTAGGTTGAGGGTTAGGGTTATGGTTAGGGGTACATTAAGGGTTAGGGTGAGGGTGAGGGTAAGAGTTAGGGTTAGGTTTACGGTCTGGGTATGGGTTAAGGGTGAGTTTTAGGGTGAATGTGAGGGATAAGGTTAGCATTAGGGTGAGGGTGAGGGTTAGGGTGAGGGTTAGGGTAAGGGTTAGGGTGAGGGTAAGGGTAAGGATTAGGGTTAGGGTGGGGTGAGGTTTAGGGTTATGGTGAGGTTTAGGGTTAGGGATAGGGTGAGGGTGAGGGCGAGCGTTGGGGTTATGGTGAGGGTGAAGTTGAGGGTTATGGTTAGGGTTAGGGTTAGGGTGATGGTTAGGGTGAGGGTTAGGATTAGCATTAGGGTTAGAGTTAGGCTGAGTGGGAGACTGAGGGTGAGGGTGATGTTTATGTTTAGGGTTAGGGTGAGGGTTTTGGTTAGTGTGCGGGTTAGGGTGAGGCTGAGGTTAACGGTTAGGGTGAGGGTGGGGGTTTGGTTTAGGATTAGTGTTAGAGTGAGGTTTAGGGTTAGGCTTAAAGTTAGGGTTAGGGTGAGGTTTAGGGTGAGGGTAAGGGTGATGGTGAGATTTAGGGTTGGTGTGAGGATTAGAGTTAGGGTTAGGGTTAGGGTGAGGGTTATTGTGAGGGTGAGGGTAATGGTTAGGGTGAGGGTTAGGGTTAGGGTGAGGGTTAGGGTAACGATTAGCGTTAGGGTGAGGGCTAGGTTGAGGGTGAGAGTTAGGTTTAGTGTTATGGTGAGGATTAGGGTTAGGGTTAGGATGAGGGTAACGGTGAGGAGTAGGGTTAGGGTTAGGGTGAGGGTTAGGTTTAGTGTGAGGGTTAGGTTTAGGGTGAGGGTTAGTGTGAGAATGAGTATTAGGGTTAACGTGAGTGTTAGGGTGAGTGTGAGGGTTAGGGTTAGAATTAGTGTGAGGGTTAGGTTTAGGGTTAGGGTTGTGAGGTTTAGAGTTAGGCTGAGGGTGACGGTTAGGGTGAGGGTGATATTTAATGTTAGGGTTAGGGTGAGGGTTAGGGTTAATTTGAGGGTTAGGGTGAGGGTGAGATTAAGGGTGAGGGTGAGGGTGAGGGTTAGGGTTAGATTGAGGGTTAGGTTTAGGGTTAGGTTGAGGGTTAGGGTTTGTGTCAGGGATAGTGATAGGGTGAGGGTTAGTGTGAATTTTAGGGTTAGGTATAGTGTTAGGGTTAGGGTGAGGGTAAGGGTTAGGGTTACAGTGAGGGTGAGGGTTAGGGTGACGGAGAGGGTTAGGGATAGGGTTAGGGTTAGGGTGAGGGTAAGGATTAGTTTTAGGGTGAGGGTGAGGTATAGGGTGAGGGTGAGGGTGAGGTTTAGGGATAGGGTTAGGGTTAGGTTGAGGGTTAGGTTGAGGGTTACGGTTAGGGTTAGGGTGACGGATAGGGTGAGGGTGAGGGTGAGGGTTGGGTTAGGTTTATGGTGAGGGTAAGGGTTAGGGTGAGGTTTAGCGTGAGGGTTAGGTTTAGGGTTAGCTTTACGGTGAGGGTGAGAGTTAGGTTTAGTGTTAGGGTAAGGGTAAGGATGAGGGTTAGGGTTCAGGTTAGTGTGAGGATTAGGGTTAGGGATAGGATGAGGGTTAGATTTAGGCTGAGAGTGAGTGTTTGGGGGAGGGTGAAGTTTAGTATTAGGGTAAGGGTGAGGATTATGTTTAGTGTGAGGGTTTGGGTGAGGGTGAGGTTAAGGGTTAGGGTAAAGGTTAGGGATAGGGTTTGGGTGAGGTTTAGGGTGAGGATTAAGTTTATGGTTAGTGTGAGGTTTATGCTGAGGGTGAGGGTTAGGGCTAGCTAAAGTGTTAGTGTTAGAGTGAGGGTTAAATTTAGGATTAGGGTTAGGGTGAGGGCTCTGGTGAGGGTGAGGGTAAGGCTAAGGGTTAGGTTTAGATTTAGGGTTAAGGTGAGGTGTAGGTTTAGGGTTAGGGTGAGGGCTAGGATTAGTGTGAGGGTTAGGATTAGGGTTAGGTTGAGTGTTAGGGTTATGGTTAGGGTTAGGTTTAGGGTTAGAGTTAGGGTTAGGTATAGGGTTATTGTTAGAATTAGGGTGAGGGTGAGGGTGATGCTGAGCTTGAGGATGATGGTGAGGGTGAGTGCTAGGATTAGGGTTAGTTTTAGCGTTAGGCTGAGGGTGAGGGTGAGGGTGAGGTTGATGTTAAACATCAAACTTAAAGGTTAGGGTGAGGGCCAGGATTAGGGTTAGGTTTATCTTTAGGCTGAGGGTGAGGGTTAGGGTTAGGATGAGGTTTAGCGTTGGGGTTAGGGTGAGGGTTAGGGTTAGTGTGAGGTTTAGGGTGAGGGTGAGATTAAGAGTTATGGTGAGGGTTAGGGTGAGGGTGATGGTTAGGTGTAGGGTTAGGGTGAGGGTGAGGGTTAGGGTTAGGGTTAGGTTGAGGTTCAGGTGAAGGGTTAGGGTTAGGGATAGGTTTAGGGTGAGGGTTGGGGTGAGGGTTAGGGTGAGGTTTAGGTTGAAGGTGAGGGTTAGGGTGAGGGTGAGGGTGAGGGTTATGGTGAGGGTTATGGTTCAGGTCAGGGTTAGGGTTTGGGTAACGGGGAGTGTTAGGGTTAGTGTGAGTGTTAGTGGTAGGTTTAGGGTGAGGATAAGGGTTAGGGTGAGGGTGAGGATAAGGGAGAGGTTTAGGCTTAGGGTTAGTGCTAAGGTGAGAGTTAGGGGTAGTTTGAGAGTTAGGGTTAAGGTTAGGGTCAGGGTCAGGGTAAGTGTGAGCGTGAGTGTTAGGGTTAGGTTTAGGATTAGAGTGAGGGTGAGGGTTTGGGTTAGATTTAGGGTGAGCATTACGGTTAGGGTGAGTGTTAGGATTAGGTTTACGGTGAACATGAGGTTGAGGGTGAAGTTGAGTGTGAGGGTTAGGTTTAGGGTTAGTGTGAGGGCTATGGTGAGGCTGAGGGTAAGGGTTTGGGTTAGGGTGAGGGTTAGGTTTAGGTATAGGGTGAGCGTTAGTTTGAGGGGTAGGGTTAGGGTTAGGTTGAGGGTTAGGTTTGGTGTGAGGATTAGGGTTACAGTTTGGGTTAGGGTTAGGGTGAGCGTAAGGGTTAGTTTGATGGTTAGGGTGAAGGTGAGGATTATGGTTAGGATTAGCGTTAGGGTTAGGGTTAGGCTGAATGTGAAGGTGAGGGGGAGGGTGAGAGTTAGGGTGAGGGTTAGGTTGAGGGCTAGGTTAATGTGGAGGGTTAGGGTGAGTGTGAGTGTGAGGTTGTGGGTTTCGTTTAGGTAAGTGTTAGGTATAAAGTGAGGATTAGGATGAGCTTGAGGGTTAGGGTTAGGGATAGGGTTAGGGTGAGGGTTAGGGTTACAGTTAGTCTGAGTGTTAGGGTGAGGGTGCGGGTTAGGTTTAGTTTTAGGGTGAGGGCTAGGGTAAGGGTGAGGTTTATGGTCAGGGTGAGGGTGAGGTTGTGGGTTTTGGTTAGGTAAGGGTTAATGTTAGGTTTAGGGTTCTGGTGAGGGTAAGGGTTTGGGTGAGGGTGAGGTTTAGGGTTAGGATTGGTTTGAGGGTTCTGCTGATGGTGATTGTTAAGGTTAGTGTTAGGGTTAGGGTGAGGGTTAGGGTGAGGGTGAGGTTTAGGGTTAGGGTGAGGGTTAGGTTTAGGTTTAGGTTTAGGGTGAGTCTTAGGATGAGTTTTAGGGTTAGGATGAGGGTTAGGGTGAGAGGTAAGGTTAGGGTTAGGGTGAGGGTTAGGGTTAGTGTGAGGGTTAGTGTTAGGGATAGGTTTAGGAAAGGGTGAGGTTAAGGATTACGGTGAGGGTGAGGGTTAGGGTAAGGGTGAGGGTTAGGGATAGGGTTAGGGTTAGTGTGAAGGTTAGGTTGAGATTTAGGTTTAGGTTTAGGTTTAGGGTGAGGGTTAGGTTGAGTTTTAGGGTTAAGGATATGGTTAGGGGTAAGCTAAGGTTTAGGGTGAGGGTGAGGGTGAGGGTTAGGGTTAGGTTTATGTTGAGGGTCGGGGTGAAGATGAGTTTTAGGGTGAGTGTGAGGGTTAGGGTTAGCATTAGAGTGAGGGTGAGGCTTAGGGTGAGGGTTAGGTTTAGGGTTAGTTTGAGGGAGAGTGTGAGGATTAGGGTTAGGGTTAGGATGAGTTTTAGGGTTATGGTGAGGGTTAAGGTTAGGGATAGGTTGAGGGTGAGGGCTAGTGTTAGGGTTAGGGTGAGGGTGAAGGTGAGGGTTAGGCTTAGGGTTATGGTTAGGTTGAGGGTTAGGGTCAGGGTTAGGATTAGCATTAGAGTTAGTGTTAGGCTGTGTGTGTGTGAGGGTGAGGGTGATGTTTATGCTTAGGTTTAGGGTGAGGGTTAGGGTTAGTGTGAGGAATAGGGTAAGGCTGAGGTTAAGGGTTAGGGTGAGGCTGAGGGTTTGGTTTTGGATTAGGGTTAGGGTGGGGGTTAACATGTGGGTTAGGGTGAGCGTAAGGGTTAGGCTTAAAGTTAGGTTCTGGGTGAGGTTTAGGGTGAGGGTAAGGGTGATGTTGAGGTTTAGAGTTGGCGTGAGGATTAGAGTTATGGTTAGGGTTAGGGTGAGGGTTATTGTGAGAGTGAAGGTAAAGGTTAGGTTCAGGGTTAGTGTTAGGGTGAGGGTTATGGTAATGATTAGAATTAGGTTGAGGGCTAGGTTGAGGGTGAGAGTTAGGTTTAGTGTTATGGTGAGGGTTAGGGTTAGGGTTAGGATGAGGGTAACAGTGAGGGGTAGGGTTAGGTTAAGCTGAGGGTGTTAGGGTGTTAGGGTGAGGGTGAGGGTTTGAGTTAGGGTTAGTGTGAGGGCTAGGTTTAGGTTTAGGGTGAGTGTTTGAGTTAGGCTGACGGTGAGGGTTAGGGTGAGGGTGACATTTAGGGTTAGGGTTAGGGTGAGGGTTAGGGTTAGTGTGAGGGTTAGGGTAAGAGTGATGTTAAGGGTTAGAGTGAGGGTGAGGTTTAGAGTTAGATTGAGGGTTAGGGTTAGGGTGAGTGTTAGGTTGAGGGTTAGGCTAGTGTCAGGGATAGGGATAGGTTTACGGTTAGTGTGAGGGTTAGGGTTAGGTATCGTGTTCGGGTTAGGGTGAGGCTAAGGGTTAGGTTGAGGGTCAGGGTGAGGTTTAGGGTGAGGTAGAGGGTTAGGGATAGGGTTAGGGTTAGGGTGAGTGTAAGGGTGAGGGTTAGGTTGAAAGATAGGGTTAGGTTTAAGTGTGAGGGTTAAGGTGAGGGTAGGGTTATGGTTAGCGTGAGGGCTAGGTTTAGTGTGAGGTTTATGCCTAGGGTTAGGTTTAGGGACAGGATTAGGGTTATGGAGAAGGTAAGGCTTAGGGTGAGGGTGAGGGTTTGGGTGACGGTGAGGGTTAGGGTTAGTGTGAGGGTTAGGGATAGGGTTAGGGTTAGGGTGTGGGGAAGGATCAGGGTTAGCGTGAGGGTGAGGTTTACGGTGAGGGTGAGAGTTAGGGATAGGGTTAGGGTTAGGTTGAGGGTTAGGTTGAGGTTTACGGTTAGGGTTAGGGTGAGGGTTAGCGTTAGGGTTAAGGTGACGGATAGGGTTAGGGTGTGGGTTAGGATTGGGGTTAGGTTTATGTTGAGGGTAAGGATTAGGGTGAGGTTTAGGGTGTGTGTGAGGGTTAGGGATAGCATTATGGTTAGGGTGAGGGTTAGGGTGAAGGTTAGGTTTAGGGTTAGCATTAGGGTGAGGGTGAGTGTTAGGGTTAGGGTTAGGGTAAGGGTGAGGGTTAGGGTAAGGTTTAGTGTGAGGATTAGGGTTAGGGATAGAGTGAGGGTTAGAGTTAGGCTGAGGGTGAGGGTTAGGGTGAGGGTGACGTTTAGGGTTAGGGTTAGGGTGAGGGTTAGGTTTAGTGTGAGGGTTAGGGTGAGGGTGAGGTTAAGGGCTAGGTTAAGGGTTAGGTTGAGGGTTAGTTTTAGGGTTAGGCTTAGGGTGAGGATTAGGATGAGTGTGAGGGATAGTGTTTGGGTGAAGGTTAGGGTGAGGCTTAGGGTTATGGTTAGGGTGAGGTTTAGGGTTAAGGTGAGGGTTACAGTTAGGATTAGGGTTAGGGTGAGGGCTCTGTTGAGGTTGAGGGTTAGGCTTATGGTTAGGTTTAGATTTAGGGTTAATGTGAGGGGTAGGGTTAGAGTTAGGGTGAGGGCTAGGTTTAGTGTGAGCGTTAAGGTTAGCGTGAGGGTTAGGGTTAGGGTTACCGTTAGGGTAAGGGTTAGAGTTAGGGTTAGGTTTAGGGTTAGTTTTATTGTTAGAGTTAGGGTGAGGGTGAGGGTGAGGGTGAGGTTGAGGGTGAGGGTGAGGGTGAGGGTAAGTCTAAGATTAGGCTTAGTGTTAGAGTTAGGCTGAGGATGAGGGTGATGGTGAAATTGATGTTTAAGTTTAGGGTGAGGGCCACGATTAGGGTTAGGTTTAGATTTAGGCTGAGGGTGAGGGTGAGGGTGAGGTTTAGGGTTAGGGTTAGGGTGAGGGTTAGGGTTAGTGTGAGGTTTAGGGTGAGGGTGAGGTTAAGAGTTATAGTGAGGGTTAGGTTGAGGGTGATGTCTAGGTGTAGGGTTAGGGTGAGGGTGAGGGTTAGGTTTAGGGTTAGGTTGAGGTTTAGGTTGAGGGTTAGGCTTATAGTTATGGATAGGATTAGGGTGAGGTTTAGGGTGAGGGTTAGGGTTAGGGTGAGGTTTAGGGTGAGGGTGATGGTTAGGGTTATGGTGAGGATTAGGTTTATGTGATGGTTAGGGATAGGATTACATTTAGGGTGAGGGCTAGGGTGTGGGTGAGGTTTAGTGGTAGGATTAGGGTGAGTGTGAGGGTTAAGGTTAGGGTTAGGGTGAGGGTTAGGGATAGGGTTAGGGTTAGGGTGAGGGTGAGAGTTAGGATGAGGGTGTGGGTTAGGGTGAGGATGACGTTTAGTTTTAGGGTTAGGGTGAGGGTTAGGGTTAGTGTGAGGGTTAGGGTGAGGCTGAGTTTAAGGGTTAGGGTGAGGGTGAGGGTTGTGTTTAGGATTAGGGTTAGGGTGATGGTTAGGGTTAGGCTTAGGGTTACGTTTAGGGTGAGGGTTAGGGTAACGGTTAGGGTTATGGTTAGGGTGAGTGTTAGGGTGAGGATTAGAGTTAGGGTTAGGGTTAGGGTGAGGGTTATTGTGACGGTGAGGGTTACGGTTAGGGTGAGGGTTAGGGTTAGTGTGAGGGTTTGGGTGAGGCTGAGGTTAAGTGTTAGGTTGAGGGTGAGGGTTGTGTTTAGGATTAGGGTTAGGATGATGGTTAGGGTTAGGCTTAGGGTTAGGTTTAGGGATAGTGTTGGGTTAGGGTTAGGGTTAGGGATATGGTGAGGTTTATGGTTAGGGTTAGGGTTAGGGTTAGGGTTAGACTGAGGTTGAGGGTCTGGATGCTGGTGAGGGTTAGGTTTAGGAGGAGCATTAGGGTTAGGGTTAGGATTAGGGTGAGGGTTTGGGTTAGGGTTAGGGTTAGGATGAGGGTTAGGGTGAGGGGTACGGTTAGGGTTAGGTTGAGGGTTAGGTTTAGGGTGATAGTAAGGGTTAGGATGAGGGTTAGGTTTAGGGATAATTTTAGTGTTAGGGTGGGGGTTAGAGTAAGGTTGAGGTTTAGGGTTAGGGTGAGGTTTAGGGTTAGGGTTGGGGTAAGGGTGAGAGTTAGGGTGAGGGTAAGGTTTAGGGTGAGGGTTATGATGAGTGTAAGGGTTAGAATTAGCATTAGGGTTAGGGTTAGGGTTATTGTTAGAGTGAGGGTGAGGGTGAGGTTTAGGGTTAGGGTGAGGGTTAAGTTTAAGGGGAGGGTTAGGTTTAGGGTTAGGGTTAGGGTGAGTGTGAGGGTGATGGTGAGGGTTAGGCTTAGGGTGAGGTTTAGGGTTAGGTTTAAGTGGAGGGCTAGGGTGAGGGGTAGGGTTAGGGTTGGGTTAGTGTGAGGGCTAGGGTGAATGTGAGGGTTAGGGTAAGGGTTAGGATTAGGGTGAAGGTTACGGTTAGGTTTAGGGTGAGGGTTAGGGTGAGGGTTAGTGTTAGGGTGAGGGGTAGGGTTAGGCTTAGGGTACAGATTAGTGTTAGGTTTAGGTTTAGGGTTCGGGTGAGAGGTAGGGTTAGTGTTAGGCTTAGTGTGAGGGCTAGGGTGAGGGTGAGTGTTAGGTTTAGGGATAGGGTGAGGATTAGGGTTAGGGTAAATGTTAGCATGAGTTTTAGGGTTAGGGTGATGTTTAGGGTTAGGGTTAGGGTTAGTCTGATGGTGAGATTTAGGGTTAGAGTTAGGGTTAGGGTGAGGGTTAGGGTTAGGGTTAGTGTTAGGATTAGGGTTAGGGTGAGGTTTAGGGTGGGGATGAGGGTTAAAGATAGGATTAGGATTAGGGTTAAGGTGAGGGTAGGTGTGAGGGTTAGGGTTAGCATTAGGATTAGAGTTAGGTTGAGGGTGAGGATTAGGGTTAGGGTGAGGGTTGGGGTTAGGGTTAGAGTGATGGTGAGGGTTAGGGTGAGGATTAGGGTTATGGTTAGTGTTAGGGTTATGGCTGGGCTTAGGTATAGGCTTAGTGTTAGGCGGATGGTGAGGGTGAGAGTGAGGGTTAGGTTTAGGGTGAGGGTGAGGTTTAGGGTTAGATTTATCATTATGGTGAGAGTTAGTGTGAGGTTTAGGGTTAGTGTTAAGGTTAGGGTTAGGGTGAGGGTGAGGGTTAGGTTTAGGGTGAGGTTTATGGTTAGGGTTAGGGTTAGGGTTAGAGTGAGGTTTTGGATTAGTGTTAGGGTTATGGTGAGGGTGAGGGTTAGTGTTAGGGTTAGGGTTAGTGTTATTTTTGGGTTAGGGTTAAAGTTACGGTGAGGGTGAGGGTGAGGGTTAGGGTTAGGTTTAGGCTGAGGTTTATGGGTAGGGTTAGGGTTAGAGTGAGGGTGAGGTTGGGGGTGAGGTTTAGGGTTAGGGTTATTTTTAGGGTTAGGTTTAGGGTAATGGTACGGTGAGGGTGAGGGTGAGGTTAAATTTTAGAGTTAGGGTTAGTGTTAGGGTTATGGTTAGGGTGAGGGTTAGTATGAGGGTTAGGGTTAGGGTTATGATTAGGCTTAGGCTTAGGGTTAGGCCGAGCATGAGGTTGAGGGTTAGGGTTAGTTTTAGGGTGAGGGTTAGGGTTAGGGTGAGGTTTAGAATGAGATTTAGGTTTAGGGTTAGGGTTAGGGTTAGGTTTAGGGTTAGGATTAGGGTTAGGGTTAGCTTTAGGGTTAGGGATAGGGTTTGAGTGAGGGTTAGGTTTAGGGTTATTGTTAGTGTTATGGTTAGGGTTAAGTTTGCGGTGAGGGTGAGGCAGAGGTTGAGCCGTATGGTTAGGGTTAGGGTTACGGTTAGGGTTAGTGTTAGGGTTAATGTTAGGGTTAGGGTTAGGGTGATGTTTAGGTAAGGGTGAGGGTTAGGGTTAGGGTTAGGATTAGGATTAGATTTAAGATGAGGGTGAGTGTGAGGGTTAGCGTTAGGGTTAGGGTTAGGATTGCGATAAGGTGAGGGTTACGGTTAGGGTGAGGGTTGGGGTTATGGTTAGAGTGAGGGTTGGGGTGAAGGTTAGCTTGAGGCTTAGGGTTAGGGTATGGGCTAGGGTGAGGGTGAGGTTAGGGTTAGGCTTAGCGTGAGGGTTAGGGTTAGGGTTAGTGTTATGGTTTGGTTTGGGTTTAGGTTTAGGCTTAGTGTTAGGTGGCGGGTGCAGGTGAGGGTGAGGGTTAGGGTAAGGGTGAGGGTGAGATTTAGCGTTAGAGTTAGAGTTAGGGTGAGGTTTAGTGTGAGGGTTAGGGTTAGGGTTAGGGTTAGTGTTATGGTTAGGGTTAGGGTGAGGGTGAGTGTTAGGGTTAGGGTTAGTCTTAGGTTTAGGCCCAGCGTGAGAGTGAGGTTGAGGGTTAGGGTTAGTGTGAGGGTTAGACTTTTAGGCTTAGGGTGAGGGTTAGGATGTGGTTTATGGTTAGGATTAGGGTTAGGGTGGGGGCTAGAGTGAGGGTGAGGGTTAGCGTCAGCGTTATGGTGAGGTTTAGTGTTAGGGTTAGGGTTAGGGTTATGTTGAGGGTGAGGGTTAGGTTTAAGGTAAGGGTTAGTGTTAGGGTTAGGGTGAGGGTGAGGG
This sequence comes from Dipodomys merriami, assembly GCF_024711535.1. NCBI lineage: Eukaryota > Metazoa > Chordata > Mammalia > Rodentia > Heteromyidae > Dipodomys > Dipodomys merriami. The sequence goes on from NW_027206390.1 coordinate 1,453,439, forward strand.
TAAGTATTAGGGTTAAGGTGAGGGTTATTGTTAGTGTTATGTTTAGGGTTCGGTTTAAGTTGAGGGTGAGGCTGAGGGTGAGGTTTAGGGTTTCGGTTAAGGTGAGGTTTAGGGTTAGGGTTAGGGTTAGGGTGAAGGTAAGTATTTGGCTTAGATTTAGGGTTAAGGTGAGTGTGAGGTTGAGGGTGAGGTTTAAGGTTAGGGTTATTGTTAGGGTTAAGGTTAGAATTACGGGGAGGGTGAAGGTGAGTGTGCAGGTTAGGGTTAGGGTTAGGGTTTTGTTTAGGGTGAGTTTGGGGGTGAGGTTTAGGGTTAGGGTTAGGGTTAGTTTTAGGATTAGGGTTATGGTGAGGGTGAGTGTGAGGGTTAGGGTTAGGGTTAGGTTTAGGCTTAGGTTTAGGCTGAGGGTGATGGTGGGGATGCAGATTAGGTTTAGAGTGATGGATAGAGTTATGGTTAGGTTGAGGGTTAGGATGAGGGTTAGGGTTAGGATTAGGGTTAGGCTTAGGTTTAGGCTGAGGCTGAGGGTGAGTGTGAGGGTTAGGGTTAGGGTGATAGTTAGGGTTATGATTAGGGTGAGGGTTAGGATGAGGATTAGGGTTAGGGTGACGGTTAGGCTGAGGGTGACAGTAAGTGTAAATTTTAGGGTTAGGCTGAGGGTGAGGGTTACGGTAAGGGTGAGGGTTAGGGTTATGGTGAGGGTTAGGATGAGGGTTAGGTTTAGGGTTAGGGTGAGGGTGAGGGTTAGATTGAGGAATATTGCTAGGGTTAGTGTGAGGATTAGGGTGAGGATGAGGGTTAGGGTTAGGGTTAGGCTTAGGATTAGGTTTAGGGTGAGGGCTAGGGTGAGGTTGAGTGTTAGGGTTAGGGTGAGGGTTAGGGTTAGTGATAGGGTGAGGAAGAGTGGTAGCATTAATTTATGAGTTAGGTTTATTGTTATTGTTAGGGTTAGGGTTACAATGAGGTTGAAGTTGAAGGTTAGGTTTCGGTTTAGTGTTAGGGTGAGGTTCAGGGTTAGAGTTAGTCTTAGGGTTAGGGTTAGGGTGAGGGTTAGGGTAAGCTTTTGGGTTAGATTGAGGGTGAGGGTTAATGTGAGTGTTAGAGTTAGGGTTCGGGTTATGGTTATTGTGAGGGTTATTTTGAGGGTGAGGGTTACGTTTAGGGTGAGGGTAAGGGTTAGGGTGAGGGTTAGGCTTAGGGTTAGGGTTAGAGCAAGCTTGAGGGGGAGGGCTAGGTTTAGGATTAGGGTGAGGGTTAGGTTTAGGGTTAGAATAAATGTTACGGTGAGGGTTAGAGTGAGGGTTACGGTTAGGGTGAGGGTGAGGGTTAAGGTTAGGATTAGGGTGAGGGTTAGGGATAGGGTTAGGGTTAGGGTGAGGGTGACAGTTAGGATGAGGGTGTTTATTAGGGTGATTGTTAGGGTGAGAGTTACGTTGAGGTTTAGGTTGAGGTTTAGTGTGGGGGTGAGGGTTAGTGTGAGGGTTAGTGTTAGGTCTAGTGTTAGGGTTAGGGTGAGGGTAAGGGTTAGGGTTAAGTTAAGGGTGAGGTTTAGGGTGAGGGAGAGGTTTAGGGATAGGGTTAGGGTTAGGTTGAGGGTAAGGGTTAGGGTTAGGGTGAGGGTTAGGGTTAAGTTGAGGGTTAAGGTGAAGGTTGGGTTATGGTGAGGGTGAGGGCTAGGTTTTGTGAGTTTTAGGGGTAGGGTTAGGTTTAGGGATAAGATTAGGGTTAGGAAGAGGGTAAGGGTTAGGGTGAGTGTGAGGGTTAGGGTGAGGGTGAGGGTTAGGGTTAGTGTGAGGATTAGGGATAGTCTTAGGGTTAGGGTGAGGGAAAGGATTAGGGTTAGGTAAGGGTGAGGTTTAGGGTCAGGCTGATGGTGAGGGTTAGGGTTAGGTTTAGGTTGAGGGTTAGGTTGAGGGTTACGGTTAGTTTTAGGGTGAGGGTTAGCGTTAGGGTTAGGGTGACGGATAGGTTGAGGGTGAGGGTTGTGGTTGGGGTTAGGTTTACGGTGAGGGTAAGGCTAAGGTTCAGGTTTAGGGTGTGTGTGAGGGTTAGGGTTAGCATTACGGTTAGGGTGAGGATTAAGTTTAGGGTTAGGGTGAGGGTGAGGGTTAGGGTTAGTGTGAGGATTAGGGTAGGGATAGGGTGAGGGTTAGAGTTAGGCTGAGGGTGAGGTTTAGGGTGAAGGTGATATTTAGGGTTAGGTTTAGGATGAGGGTTAGGTTTTTTGTGAAGGTTAGGGTGATGGTGAGGTTAAGGGTTAGGGTAAGGTTTAGGTTGAGGGTTAGTGTTAGGGTTAGGCTTAGGGTGAGGTTTAGGGTGAGGGTTAGGTTGAGGGTTAGGGGTAGGGTTAGGAGTAGTGTTTGGGTGAGGGTTATGGTGAGTGTTACGGTTATGGTTAGGGTGAGGTTTAGGGTGAGGTTGAGGGTGAGGGTTAGGTTGAGGGTTAGGGGTAGGGTTAGGAGTAGTGTTTGGGTGAGGGTTATGGTGAGTGTTACGGTTATGGTTAGGGTGAGGTTTAGGGTGAGGTTGAGGGTGAGGGTTAGGGTGAGTGTTAGTATTAGGGTGAGGGTTAAAATTAGGATTAGGGTCATGGTTACGGCTCTGGTAAAGGCTTAGGCTTAGGGTTAGGTTTAGATCTAGGGTTAAGGTGAGGGGTAGGGTTAGGGTTAGGTTGAGGGCTAGGTTTAGTGTGAGGGTTAGGGTTAGGGTTAGGGTTAGGGTTAGTGTTATGGTTACGGTTAGGGTTTAGGGTTAGGTTAGGGTTAGGGTTTGAGTTAGGGTTAGAGTTAGGGTTAGGGATAGGGTTATTGTTAGATTTAGCATGAGGGTGAGTGTGAGGGTTAGGTTAGGGTTAGGGTTAGTGTGAGGGTGAGTGTGAGGATTAGGCTTAGGGTTAGGGTGAGGTTTAGGGATATGGTGAGGTTTAGGGTTAGGGACATGGTGAGGGTGAGGGCGAACGTTGGGATTAGGGTGAGGGTGAGGGTGAGGGCTAGGATGAGGGTTAGGGTTAGAGTTAGTCTGAGGTTGACGGTGAGGGTGAGGTTGATGTTTAAGGTTAGGGTGAGGGCCAGGATTAGGGTTAAGTTTAGATTTAGGCTGTGGGTGAGGGTTAGGGTGACGTTGAGTTTTAGGGTTAGGGTTAGGCTGAGGTTTAGGGTTAGTGTGAGGTTTAGGGTGAGGGTGAGATTAAGAGTTAGGGTGAGGGTGAGGGTTAGGTGTAGGTTTAGGGTGAGGGTGAGTGTTAGGTTGATGTTTAGGTTTAGGTTTAGGGTTAGGGTTAGGGATAGGATTAGGGTATGCGTTAGGGTGAGGGTTAGGGTTAGTGTGATGTTGAGGTTGAGGGTGAGGGTAAGGGTTATGGTGCGGGTTAGTTTTATGTGAGGGTTAGGGTTAGATTTGGGTTATGGTGAGGGCTAGGGTGTGGGTGAGGGTTAGGGATAGGGTTAGGGTGAGGGTTAGGGTTAGGATAATGTGAGGGTTAAGGTGAGGGGTAGGTTTAGGGTTCGGTTCTGAGTTAGGTGAGGGTAATGGTTAAAGTGAGGGTTAAGGTTCAGGTGAGGGTTAGGGTTAGGAGGAGGGTTAGGGTTAGTGTGAGGGTTAAGGTTAGGGTGAGTATAAGGGTTAGGGTGAGGGTTATGGTGAGGGTGAACGTTAGGCTGAGGGTGAGGGTTAGGTTTAGTATGAGGGTTAGTGTTAGAGATAGGGTTAGGTTAGGATGAGGGTGAGGGTTAGGGTATTGGTTAGGTAAAGATTAGGGTTAGTGTGGGGATAATTGTGATGGTGAGGGTTAGGCTCATGGTAATGGTTAAAGTGAGGGTGAGGGTGAGGGTTAGGGTGAGGGATAGAGTTAGGGTTAGGGTTAGGGTGAGGCCTATTGTGACGGTGAGGGTTACGGTTATGGTGAGGGTTAGGGTGTGGGTGAGGGTTAGGATTAGTGTTAGAGTGAGGGCTATGTTGAGGGTGAGACTTAGGTTTAGGGTTATTGTGATAAGGGTTAGAGTTACGGTTAGGATGAGGGTAATGGTGAGGGGTAGGGGTAGGCTTAACTTGAGGGTTAGGTTTAGTGTGAGGAATAGGTTTGGGGTGAGGGCTAGGGTGAGAATGAGTGTTAGGGTTATGGTTAGGGTAAGGGTGAGGGTTAAGGTTAGGGTTCGTGTGAGGATTAGGGTTAGGGATAGGGTGAGTGTTAGAGTTAGGCTGAGGGTGAGGGTTAGGGTGAGGGTGAGGTTTAGGGTTTGGGTTAGGGTGAGGGTTAGGTTTAGTGTTAGGGTTAGGGTGATGGTGAGTTTAAGGGTTTAGGGTTAGGGTTAGGGTTAGGGTTAGGGTTAGTGTTAGAATTAGGGTGAGGGTTAGGGTTAGGGTTAGGGTTAGGGTTAGGCTTAGAGTTAGGGTTAGGGTGAGGGCGAGGTTTAGGGTTAGAGTCAGGATTAGGGTGAGGGTTAGGTTGAGGGTTAGGGTTAGGGTTAGTGTTAAGTTTAGGGTTAGGGTGAGAGTTAGGGGGAGGGATAGGGTAAGGGTTAGGTTTAGGATTAGTGTTAGGGTGAGGGTAAGTGTGTGGGTTAGGGTTAGGTTTAGGTTTAGGCTAGAGTTAGTGTGTGTGTTAGTGTTAGGTTTAGGCTTAGGCTTAGGGTTAGGCTGAGGGTGAGGGAGGGGATTAGAAATAGGTTTTTTGTGATGGTTAGGGTTAATGTTAGGGTGAGGTTTAGGATGAGGGTTAGGGATAGGATTAGGTGTAGGGTTAGGGCTAGGGTGAGGGTGAGGGTTAGGGTTAGGGATAGGGTTAGATTGAGGATTAAGGCTAGGGTCAGGGTGAGTGTGAGGTTTAGGTTTCAGGTTAGGCTTAGGCTTAGGGTTAGGCTGAGGGTGAGTGTTAGGGTGAGGGTGAGGGTTAGGGTTAGGGTGAGGTTTAGGATGAGGTATAGGGTTAGGATTCGCGTTAGGGTTAGGGCTAGGGTGAGGGTTAAGGTTAGGGTTAGGTTTAGGTTTAGGGTGAGGATTAGGGTTAGGATTACCGTGAGGGTGAGGGTTAGGGTTAGGTTGAGGGTTAGGGTTAGGGATAGGGTGAGGTTTAGGGTTAGGTTTAGGGTGAGGGTTAGGATGAGGGTTATGGTTTGGATTAGGGTTAGGGTGGGGGCGAGGGTGAGCGTGAGGGTTAGGGTTAGGGTTAGTTTTAGGCTTAGGGTTAGGCTGATGGTAAGGGTGGGGGTGAGGAATAGGTCTTGGTTGATGGTTAGGGTTAGGGTGAGGGTGAGGGTTAGGATGAGGGTTAGGGTTAGGATTAGGTTTAGGGTTAGGATTAGGGTTACTGTGAGAGGTAGGGTTAGGCTTAGGCTTAGGCTTAGTGTTAGGCTGAGGTTCAGGGTTAGGGTGAGGGTTAATGTTAGGGTGATGGATAGGTTTATGGTTAGGGTGAGTGTTAGGATGAGGGTTAGGGATAGGGTGAGGTTTAGGGTTAGGGTTAGGGTGAGGGTTAGGATGAGGGTTATGTTTTGGATTAGGGTTAGGGTGGGGGCGAGGGTGAGTGTGAGGGTTAGGGTTAGGGTTAGTTTTAGGCTTAGGGTTAGGCTGATGGTAAGGGTGGGGGTGAGGAATAGGTCTTGGTTGATGGTTAGGGTTAGGGTGAGGGTGAGGGTTAGGATGAGGGTTAGGGTTAGGATTAGGTTTAGGGTTAGGGTTAGGGTTACTGTGAGAGGTAGGGTTAGGCTTAGGCTTAGGCTTAGTTTTAGGCTGAGGTTCAGGGTTAGGGTGAGGGTTAATGTTAGGGTGATGGATAGGTTTATGGTTAGGGTGAGTGTTAGGATGAGGGTTAGGGTTAGGGTAAGGGTTAGGGTTAGGGTTAGATTGAGCATTAATTTTAGGGTTAGTGTGAGGTTTAGGGTGAGGATGAGGGTTAGGGTTAGTGTAAGGGCTAGGTTGAGGGTGAGGGTTAGGGTTAGTGTTAGGGTGAGGTTTAGGGTTAGGATGAGAGTTAGGGTTATTGTAAGGGCTATGTTGAGGGTGAGGGTTAGGGTTAGTGTTAGGGTGAGGTTTATGGTTCGGATGAGTGTTAGGGTTAGTGTGAGCGTTAGTGTTAGGGTTAGGGTTAGTTTTAGGGTGAGGGTTAGGGTTAGGGTGAGGGTTATGGTTAGGTTGAGTGTTAGGGTTAGGGTGGGGGTTATTGTTAGTGTGAGGGCTAGAGTGAGGGTGAGTGTTAGGGTGAAGTTGAGGGTTAGGCTGAGGGTCTTGGTTAGGCATTGGTTAGGGTTAGGATGAGGATCAGGTGAGGTTTAAGGTGAGGGTTAGCTTGAGCGTTAGGGTGTGTGTGAGCGTTAGGGTTAGGGTGAGGGTTCGGGTGATATGAGGTTTAGGGTGACGTTGAAGGTTAGGGTTAGGGTTAGGTGAGGGTTATGGTTATGGTGAGGGTGAGGGTGAGGGTTAGGATTAGGTTTAGGTTTAGGGTGAGGTTTAGGGTGAGGGTGACGTTTAAGGTTAGGGTTAGGTTTGTGGTGTCGGTAAGTGATAGCATGAGGGTTAGGGTGTGTGTTAGAGTTAGCATTAGGGTTAGGGTGAGGGTTACGGTGACGGTGAGGGTGAGGTTTAGGGTGAGGGTTAGGGTTAGAGTGAGGCTTAGGGTGAGGGGTAGGGTTAGGTTTAGGGTTAGGTTTAGGGTTAGGGTTAGATTGAGGATTAGGTTTAGGGTTCATGTGAGGTTTAGGGTGAGGATGAGGGTTAGGGTTAGGATGAGGATTAGGGTCAGAATTAGGGTTAGGGTGAGGGTTAGGGTAAGGTTGAGGGTTAGGGTGAGGGTGATTGTAAGGGTAAAGTTGTGGGTTAGGCTGAGAGTGAGGGTTATGATAAAGGTGAGGGTTAGGGTTAGGGAGAGTGTTTGGTTAAGGGTTCGGGTTAGGGTTAGGGTGAGGGTTAGATTGAGGATTAGGGTTAGGGTTAGTGTGAGGTTTGGGGTGAGGATGAGGGTTATGGTTAGGTTGAGGGTTAGGGTTAGAATTAGTGTTAGAGTGAGGGCTAGGGTGAGGGTGAAGTTTAGGGTTAGGGTTAGGGTGAGGTTTCGGGTTAGTGTGAGTGTTAGTTTTAGAGTTAGGGTTAGTGTTAGGGTGAGGGTAAGTGTTAGGGTTAGGTTTGGGGTGAGGGTTAGTGTTAGGGTTATTGTTAGGGTTAGGATTAGGATTAGGGTTAGGATGAGGGTGAGTGTCTGGGTTAGGGTTAGGTTTAGGTTTAGGCTTAGGGTTTAGGCTGAGCGTGTGTTTGAGCTTGATGGTTAGGGTTAGGGTGATGGTTAGGGTTAGGGTTAGGGAGAGGGTTAGGATGAGGGTTAGGATGAAGGTGAGTTTTAGGGTTATGTTTAGGGTGAGGTTTAGGGTTAGGGTTAGGGTTAGGGTTAGGTTGAGGTTTCAGTATAGATTTAGGGTTAGGGTGAGGGTTAGGGTTAAGTTTAGTGTTAGGTTTAGGGTTAGGGTGAGGGTTATTGTTAGGGTGAGGGTTAGGGTTAGGGCTGGGATTAGGATTAGGGTTAAGGTGAGGGTGAGTGTGAGGGTTAGTGTTAGGGTTAGAGTTAGGCTTAGGTTTAGGCTGAAGGTTAGGGTGAGGGTGAGGGTGAGGTTTAGGGTTAGAGTTAGGGTTAGGGTGAGGGTTAGTGTGAGGGTTAGTGGAAGGATTGGTGTTAGGGTTAGGTTGAGGTTTAGGGTTAGGGATAAGGTTAGATTTAGGACTAGGGTTAGGGTGAAGGTGAGTGTGAGTGTTAGGGTTAGGCTTAGGCTTAGGCTTAGGGTTAGGCTGAGGGTGAGGGTGAGGGTTAGGGTTAGAGTTAGGATGAGGTTTAGGATGAGGTATATGGTTAGGATTCGGGTTAGGGTGAGGGTAGGGTGAGGGTGAGGTTTGCGGTAAGGTTTAGTTTAGGCTTAGGGATAGGATTTGAATGAGGTTGAGGGTGAGGGTTAGGGTTAGGGTTAGTGTGAGGTTTAGTGTTAGGGTTAGGGTTAGAGTTAGGGGTAGATTGAGGTTGAGGTTTAGGGGTAGAGTTAGGGTTAGGGTGAGGGTTTGGTTTAGGGTGAGGGTTCTGGTGGGGGTGACTGTAAATGGAAAGGTGAGTGTTAGGCTGAGGTTGAGGGTTATGGTAAGGGTGAAGGTTAGCGTTAGGGTGAGGGTTAGGGTTAGGGTTAGTGTTAGGGTGGGGGATGGATTGAGTATTAGTGTTAGGGTTAGATTGAGGTTTAGGTTGAGGATGAGGGTTAGGTTTAGGGTGAGGAATAGGGTGAGGGTGAGGTTTAGGGTTAGTGTAATGGTTAGGTTTAGGGTTAGGGTGATGTTTAGGGTTAGTGTGATGGTTAGTGTTAGGTTTAGGGTTAGTGTTAGGGTGAGGGTAAGTTTTAAGGTGAGGGTTAGTGTTAGGGTTAGGGTGACGTTTATGTTTAGGGTGAGGGTTAGGGTTAGTGTTATTTTTAGAGTTAGGGTTAGGGTTTCGGTTACAGTGAGGGTGAGGGTGACCGTTAGGGTTAGGGTTAGGATGAGGTTTAGGGATAGGTTTAGGGTTAGGGGTAGTGTCAGTGTGAGGTTTACAATTAGATTACGTGTTAGGGTGAGGCTGAGGGTGAGTTTTAGGGTTAGGATTATTGTTAGGTTTAGGCTTAAGGTTATGGTTAGGTTGAGGGTGAGCTTTAGGGTTAGAGTTAGGCTTAAGGTGAGGCTGAGGGTGAGTGTTAGGATTAGGATTAGGATTAGGGTAAATGTTAGGGTGAGTGTGAGGGTTAGGGTTAGGATTATGCTTAGGGTTACACTGAGGGTGAGGGATAGGGTGAGGGTAAGGGTTAGGATTAGGGTTAGGGTTAGGGTGAGGGTGACTGTGTGTGTTAGTGTTAGGTTTAGGTTTAGGCTTAGGGCTAGGGTGAGGGTGAGGTTCAGGGTGTGGTTTAGGGTTAGGATAAGGGTTAGGGTAAGGGTTAGGGGGAGGGTTTGGATGAAGGTTAGTGTTAGGATTAGGGTTAAGGTGAGGGCTAGGGTGAGTGTGAGGTTTAGGTTTAGGTTTAGGCTGAGGTTTAGGGTTAGGGTTAAAGTTAGGGTGAGGTTGAGTTTTAGGGTTAGAGTTCGGGATAAGGTGAGGCTGTGGGTGAGGTTTAGGGTTACGTTTAGCGTTAGGGTTAGGGTTAGTGTGAGGGTTAGGGTGAGGGTGAGGGTTAGGGTAAGGGGTATGATTAGGATTAGGGTTAGGGTGAGGGTGAGGGTATGTGAGTGTTAGGGTTAAGGTTAGGCTTAGGCTTAGGGTTAGGCTGAGGGTGAGGGTGGGGGTGAGGATTAGGGTTAGGGTGATGGTTAGGGTTAGGGTGATGGTTAGGGTTAGGGTTAAGGTGAGGGTTAGGATGAGGGTTAGGATTCATATTAGGGATAGGGTGAGGTCTAGGTTGAGGGTGAGGGTTAGGGTAATGTTTTGGCTTAGGCTTATGGTTAGGCTAAGCATGAGGTTGTGGGTGAGTGTTAGGTTTAGGGTTACGGTGATGGTTAGGTTTATGGTTAGTGTGAGGGTTAGGATGAGGTTTAGTGTTAGGGTTAGGATGATGGTAATGGTAAATGTGAGGTTGAGGCTGAGGGTGAGGGTTAAGATAAGGGTGAAGGTTAGGGTTAGGTTTAGGGTTAGGGTTAGGGTTACGGTGAGGGTTAGATTGAGGATTAGGTTTAGGGTTTGGGTTAGTGTGAGGTTTAGGGTGAGCATGAGGTTTAGGGTTAGGATGAGGGTGAGGGTTAGAATTAGGGTTAGGGTGAGGGCTAAGGTGAGGGTGAGGGTTAGAGTTAGGGTTAGGGTTAGGGTTAGGTTTAGGATTAGGGTGAGGGTTAGATTTAGTGTGAGGATTATAGTTAGGGTTACGGTTACTGTTAGGGTGCGGGTAAGTGTTAGTGTTAGGGTTAGGGTCACGGTTATTTTTAGGGTAAGGGTTAGGGTTAGGTTTTTGGTTATTGTTAAGGTTACAGGGAGCTTAAATCTTAGTGTGAGGGTGAGAGTTAGGGTTAGGGTGAGGTGAGGTTTAGGGGTAGAGTTAGCGTTAGCGTGAGGGTTAGGGTTAGGGTGAGGGTAAAGGTGAGGGTTAGGCTGAGGGTGAGAGTTTTGGTAAGGGTGAGGGTTATGATTAGTGTTGGGGTGAGGTTTAGGATTAGGGTGAGGGTTAGGGTTAGTGTGAGGATTAGTGTTAGGATTAGGGTTAGTGTAAGGGTGAGGGTAAATATTAGGGTGAGGATTAGGTTTAGGTTGAGGGTTATGATTAGGGTGAGGGTTAGGTTTAGGGTTAAGGTTAGGGTTATTGTTAGAGTTAGGGTTACGGTTATGGTGAGGGTGATGTTGAGGAGGTTTAGGTTTAGGGTTAGGGTTAGATTTAGGATTACGGTGAGGGTGAGGTTTAGGTTTAGTGTTATGGTTAGAGACAGGGCGAGGGTGAGGGTGAGGGTTAGGGTTAGGGTTAGGGTTAGGGTGAGGGTTAGAATGAAGTTTAGGGTTAGGATTAGGTTTAGGGTGATGGCTAGGGTGAGGGTTCAGGTGAGGGTTAGGGTTAAGGATAGGGTTAGGGTTAGGGTTAATGTGAGGGTGAGGCTGAGGAGAAGGGTTAGGGTGAGGTTTAGGTTTAGGGTTTGGTTTAGGGTTAGTGTTAGTGTTAGGGTTAGGGTTAGTGTTAAGGTGAGGGTTAGGGTTAGGATTAAGGTTAGTGTTAGGGTTAGGTTGAGGGTGAGTGTGGGGTGAGGATTAGGGTTAGGGTTATGTTTAGGATTATTGTTACTGTCATGGTTAGTGTTAAGTTTGTGATGAGGGTGAGGCTGACAGTGAGGGTTCTGGTTATGGTTAGGGTTAAGATTATTCTTATTGTTAGGGTTAGGGTTAGAATTATGGTGAGGTTGAGGTTGAGGTTGAGGGTGAGGGTTAGGGTTAGGGTGAGGTTTAGGATTAAGGTTAGGGTTAGGGTTAGGTGAGGGTGAGGTTTGGGGTTAGAGTTAGGGTTAGGGGGAGGGTTAGGGTGAGGTTTAGGGTTAGGGTTAGTGTTAGGGTTAGGTTGAGGGTGAGGGTGAGGGTTAGGCTGAGGGTTAGGATTAGGATGAGTGTAAGGGTTAGGTTGAGTGTGGGGGTTAGGTTTAGGGTAAGGCTTAGTCTTTGGGTTAGGCTGAGGGTGAAGGTGAGGGTGAGGTTAGGGTTAAGGTGAGGGTTAGGGTGTGGGTTAGGGTTAAGGATAGGGTTAGGTTTAGGGTTAATGTTAGTTTGAGGCTGAGGATTAGGGTTAGGTTTAGGTTTAGGTTTAGGGTTTGGTTTAGGGTTAGTGTTATTGTTAGTGTTAAGGTGAGGGTTAGGGCTAGGATTAAGATTAGTGTTAGGGTTAGGCTGAGGGTGATTGTGGGGGTGAGGATTATGGTTAGGGTTAGGGTTAGGATTATTGTTACTGTTATGGTTGGTGTTAAGTTTGTGATGAGGGTGAGGCTGACAGTGAGGGTTCTGGTCATGGTTAGGGTTAAGATTATTCTTATTGTTAGGGTTAGGGTTAGAGTTATGGTGAGGTTGAGGTTGAGGGTGAGGGTTAGGGTTAGGGAGAGGTTTAGTGTTAGGGTTATGGTTAGGGTTAGGGTTAGGTGAGGGTGAGGTTTGGGGTTAGAGTTAGGGTTAAGGGGAGGGTTAGGGTGAGGATTAGGATTAGGGTTAGTGTTAGGGTTAGGGTGAGGGTGAGGGTGAGGGTTAGGCTGAGGGTTAGGATTAGGATTAGTGTAAGGGTTAGGTTGAGTGTGAGGGTTAGGCTTAGGGTTAGGCTTAGTCTTAGGGTTAGGCTGAGGGTAAAGGTGAGGGTGATTTTAGGGTTAGGGTGAGTGGTAGGGTTAGGATTAGGGTTAGGGTGAGGGCTAGGGTGAGGGTGAGGGTTAGGGTTAGTGTTAGGGTAAGGTTTAGAATTAGGGTGAGGTTTAGGGTGAGGGTTAGGATGAGGGTTAGGGTTACAGTGAGGTTGAGGGTTAGGGTTAGGTTGAGGGTTAGGGTTAGGATTAGGATTAGAATGAGGGTGAGTGATAGGATTAGGGTTAGGGTTAGGGTTATGTTTAGGTTTAGGATTAGTATTATGGTTAGGGTTAGGGTTAGAGTTATGGGGAGGGTGAGGGTGAGGGTGAGGGTGAGGGATACGTTTAGGTTTAGGGTTACGGCTAGGATTAGGGTTAGGACGACGGTGAGGTTTAGGGTTAGATTTGGGGTTAGTTGGAGGGTTAATGTTAGGGTTAGAGTTAGGTTTAAGGTTAAGATGAGGGTTAGGTTGAGGTTTAGGGTTAGGGTTAGGGTTAGGGTTAGGATTAGTTTTAAGGTGAGGGTGAGTGTGAGGGTTAGGGTTAGGCTTAGGCTTAGGCTTAGGGTTAGGCTGAGGTTGAGGGTGGGTGTGATGATTAGGGTTAGGGTTATGGTTAGGGTTAGGGTTAGGGTGAGAGTTAGGATGAGGGTTAGGTTTAGGATTAGGGTTAGGGTGAGAGTGAGGGTTAGGTTTAGTGTTAGGGTAAGGTTTAGAATTAGGGTTAGGGTTAGGGTGAGGGTCAGGATGATGGTTAGGGTTACAGTGAGGTTGAGGGTTAGGGTAAGTTTGAGGGTTAGGTTTAGTATTAGGATTGGAATAAGGGTGAGTGGTAGGATTAGGGTTAGGGTTAGGGATAGGTTTAGGTTTAGGATTAGTATTATGGTTAGGGTTAGGTTTAGACTTAGGCTGAGGGTGAGGGTGAGGGTTAGGGTTAGTGTTAGGGTGAGGGTTAGGATGATGGTTAGGATTAGGATTAAGATTAGGGTGAGGGCTAGGGTGAGGGTGAGGTTTAGTTTTAGGGTTAGGGTGAGGTTTAGCGTTAGGGTTAGGGTTAGTGTTACGGTTCGAGGTAAGTTAAAGGTTAGGGTGAGGGGAAGGATTAGGGTTAAGGTCAGACTGAGGGTTAAGTTTAGGGTTAGGGTGAGGGTTAGGATGAGGATTAGGGTTAGGATTAGGATTAGGGTGAGGGCTATGGTGAGGGTGAGAGTTAGGGTTAGTGTTTGGGTGAGGTTTAGGCTTAGGGTTACGGTTAGTATTTGGGTTAAGTTGTGGGCTAGTTTTAGGGTTAGATTTAGGTTTAGGGGGAGGGTTAGGTTGAGGTTGAGGGTTAGGGTTAGTGTTAGGGTTAAGGTTAGGGTAAGGGTGAGTGTGAGGGTTAGGGTTAGGGTTAGGCTTAGGCTTAGGGTTAGACTGAGGGTGAGTGTAGGGGTGAGGATTAGGGTTAGGGTTATGTTTATGCTTAGGGTTAGGGTGAGGGTTAGGTTTCGGATTAGGGTTAGGGTGAGGGCTAGGGTGAGGGTGAAGGTTAGGATAAGGTTTAAGCTTAAGCTTAGGGATAGGATGAGCATGAGGTTGAGGGTGAGTGTTAGGTTTAGGGTGATGGTTAGGTTTATTGTTAGGGTAAGTGTTAGGATGAGGTTTAGGTTTAGGGTGAGGGTTAGGGTGAGGATGATGGTAAGGGTAAAGGTGAGGTTTAGGCTGAGGGTGAGGGTTAAGATAAGGGTGAGGGTTAGGATTAGGTTTAGGGTGAGGGCTAGGGTGAGGGTTAGGGTGAGGGTTAGGGTTAAGGATAGGGTAAGGTTTAGGATTTGGGTTAGGGTGAGTGAGTGTGAGTATTAGGGTTAGGGTTAGGGTTAGTCTTAGGGTTAGGTGAGGGTTAGGGTTAGGGATTGGGTTAGAGTGAGTGTGAGGGTGAGGATTAGGGTTATTTTTAGTGTTAGGTTTAGGGTTTGGTTTAGGGTTAGGTTTAGGGTTAGGTTTAGGGTTAGGGTTACAGTGAGGGTTAGGGTTAGGGATAGGGTTAGTGATAGGGTAAGGCTGAGGGTGATGGTGGGGGTGAGGATTAGGGTTAGGGTTAGGGTTAGGGTTATTGTTAGTGTTATGGTTAGTGTTACGTTTGTGGTGAGGGTGTGGCTAACGGCGAGGGTTATGGTTATGGTTATGGTCATGGTAGAGTGTTAGTCTTATTGTTAGGGTTAGGGTTATAGTTACTGTGAGGTTGAGGGTGAGGGTGAGGGTTAGGGTTAGTGTTAGGGTTAGATTTAGGGTGAGATTTAGGGATAGGCTTAGGTTTGCGATTAGGTTTAGGATTAGGGTGAGTGTGAAGGTTAGGGTGAGGGTTAGGCTTAGACTTAGGGTTCGGCTGAGGATGAGGGTGGGGGTGAGGATTAGGGATAAGGTTAGTGTTATTTTTAGTTTTAGGGTTAGAATTCCCTTGAGGTTGAGGGTGAGGGTTAGGGTTACGTTTAGGGTGGGGATTAGGGTTAGTTTAGGGTTAGGGTGAGGGTGAGGTTTAGGGTTAGACATAGGTTTAGGGGGAGGGCTAGTGTGAGGGTTATGGTTAGTGTTAGGATTAGGGTTAGGTTTAAGGTTAGCATTAGGGTTAAATTTAGAGTTATGGTGAGGGTGAGTGTGCAGGTGAGTGTGAGGGTGAGGGTTAGGATTAGGATTACGGTTGGGGTGAGGGCTAGGGTGAGGGTGAGTGTTAGGGTTAGGTTTAGAATTAGGGTTAGGGTTAGGGTGAGGGTTAGTATGAGGGTTAGGGTTTCAGTGAGTTAGAGGGTTAGGGTTAGGTTGAGGGTTAGGGTTAGGATTAGGAATAGAGTGAGGGTGAATTGTAGGATTAGGGTTAGGGTTAGGTTTAAATTTAGGATTAGTAATATAGTTAGGGTTAGGATTAGCGTTATGGTGAGGGTGAGGGTGAGGGTGAGGGTGAGGGTGAGGGTGAGGGATACGGTTAGGTTTAGGGTGTGGTTTAGGTTTAGGGTAGGATTAGGTTTAGGATGACGGTGAGGTTTAGGGTTAGATTTAGGGTTACTTGGAGGGTTAATGTTAGGGTTGGTGTTAGGTTTAAGGTTAGGGTGAGGGTTAGGTTGAGGTTTAGGGTTAGGGTTAGGGTTAGGATTAGTTTTAAGGTGAGGGTGAGTGTTAGGGTTAGGGTTAGGGTTAGGCTTAGGCTTAGGGTTAGGCTGAGGGTGAGGGTGTGGGTGAGGATTAGGGTTAGGGTTAGGGTTAGGTTTAGGGTTAGAGTGAGAGTTAGGATGAGGGTTATTGTTAAGATAAGTGTTTGGTTGAAGGCTAGGGTGAGGGTGAGGGTTAGGGTAAGGTTTAAGCTTAGGCTTAGGGTTAGGCTGAGCATGAGGTTGAGGCGGAGGTTTAGGGTTAGGGTTAGGGTGAGGTTTAGTGTTAGGGTTAGTGTTAGAGTTAGGGTTAGGTTGAGGGTGAAGTTTAGGGGTAGAGTTAGGGTTAGGGTCAGGGTTAGGGTTAGGGTGAGTGTTAGGGTGGGCATGATGGTAAGGGTAAAGATGATGATTAGGCTGAGTGTGAGGTTTACGGTAAGGGTGAGGGTTAGGGTTAGGGTGACTGATAGGGTTAGGGTTAGGGTGAGGGTGAGGGTTAGATTGAGGATTAGTGTTAGGGTTAGTGTGAGGTCTTGGGTAAGGTTGAGGGTTAGGGTTAGGGTGAGGGCTAGGGTGAGGTTGAGGTTTAGGATTAGTATTAGGGTGAGGCTTAGGCTTAGGGGGATGGTTAGATTTAGTGTTATGGTGAGGTTTAGTGTTAGGGTTAGGGTTAGGATTAATTTTACAGTTAGGCTTAAGGTGAGTGTTAGGGTGAGGGTGAGGGTTAGGGTTAGGGTTAGGATTAGGTTTAGGATTAGTGTTAGGGTGAGTGTGAGGGTTAGGGTTAGGCTTAGGCTTAGGGTTATGGTGAGGGCTAAGGTGAGGGTGAGGGTTAGGGTTAGTGTTTGGGTGAGGTTTAGGGTTAGGGTTAGGGATTGGGTGAGGGTTTGAATTAGGGTTAGTGTTAGGGTGAGTGTGAGGGTTAGGGTTAGGCTTAGGCTTAGGATTAGGCTGAGGGTGAGGATGAGGGCGAGGGTTAGGGTTAGGGTGAGGGTTAGGGTTAGGGTTAGGGTGAGAATTAGGTTTCCGGTTAAGTTTTGGGTTAGGGTGAGGTTTATGGTAAGGGGTACTGTGAGGGTGAGGGTTAGGGTTAGGTTGAGGGTTAGGGTTAGGTTTAGAGTTAGGGTGAGGGTGAGGGTTAGGGTTAGTGTTACGGTGGGGGTTAGGATGAGTGTTAGGGTTACGATTCGGATTAGGGTGAGTGCTAGTGTGAGGGTGAGGGTTAGGGTTAGGGTTAGGTTGAGGTTTAGGGTTAGTCTTAGGGTTAGTGTTACTGTTCGGGTTACGTTTCGGGTTAGGGTGAGGGTTAGGGTTAGTGTTACGGTCAGCCTGTGGGTTAAGGTTAGGGTTAGGGTGAGGGTTAGGATGAGGATTAGGGTTAGGATTATGATTAGGGTGAGGGCTTGGGTGAGGGTGAGGGTTAGGGTTAGTATTTGGGTGAGGTTTAGGTTTAGGTTTAAGGTTTGAGTGAGGGTTAGGATGAGGGATAGAGTTACGGTGAGGGTGAGTCATAGGGTTAGGTTGAGGTTTAGGGTTAGTATTTGGGTTAGGGTGAGGGTTAGTTTTAGGGTTAGATTTAGGGTTAGGGGGAGGGTGAAGTTGAGGTTTAGGGTTAGGGTTAGGGTTAGTGTTAGGGTTAAGGTTAGGGTGAGGGTGAGTGTGAGGGTTAGGTTTAGGGTTAGGCTTAGGCTTACGGTTAGGCTGAGGGTGAGGATTAGGGTTAGGGTTATGGTTAGGGTTAGGGTTAGGGTGAGGGTTAGGGTTAGGATTAGGGTTAGGGTGAGGGCTAGGGTGAGGGTGAGGGTTAGGATAAGGTTTAAGCTTAGGCTTAGGGTTAGGCTGAGCGTGAGGGTGAGGGTGAGTGTTAGGGTTAGGGTGATGGTTAAGTTTACGGTTAGGGTGAGTGTTAGGATGAGGTTTAGGTTTAGGGTGAAGGTTAGGGTGAGGATGATGGTAAGTGTAAAGGTGAGGTTTAGGCTGAGGTTGAGGGTTAAGATAATGATGAAGGTTAGGATTAGGTTTAGGGTGAGGGCTAGGGTGAGGTTTAGGGTTAGGGACCGAGTAAGGTTTAGGATTTGGGTTAGGGTGAGTGAGTGTGAGTGTTAGGCTGAAGGTTAGGGTTAGGCTTAGGTTTAGGTGAGGGTTAGGTTTAGGATTTGGGTTAGAGTGAGGGTGAGGGTGAGGATTAGAGTTAGGTTTAGGGTTAGGTTTAGGGTTAGGATGAGGTTTAGGTTTAGGGTGAAGGTTAGGGTGAGGATGATGGTAAGTGTAAAGGTGAGGTTTAGGCTGAGGTTGAGGGTTAAGATAATGATGAAGGTTAGGATTAGGTTTAGGGTGAGGGCTAGGGTGAGGTTTAGGGTTAGGGACAGAGTAAGGTTTAGGATTTGGGTTAGGGTGAGTGAGTGTGAGTGTTAGGCTGAAGGTTAGGGTTAGGCTTAGGTTTAGGTGAGAGTTAGGTTTAGGATTTGGGTTAGAGTGAGGGTGAGGGTGAGGATTAGAGTTAGGTTTAGGGTTAGGTTTAGGGTTAGGGTTAGTGTTAGTGTTAGGGTTAGGGTTAGGTTTACAGTGAGGGTTAGGGTTAGGGATAGGGTTAGTGTTAGGGTTAGGCTGAGGGTGATGGTTGGGGTGAGATTAGGGTTAGGGTTAGGGTTAGGGTTATTGTTAGTGTTATGGTTAGTGTTAAGTTTGTAGTGAGCGTGAGGCTAACGGTGAGGGTTATGGTTATGGTTATGGTTATGGTTAGTGTTAGTCTTATTGTAAGGGTTAGGGTTAGAGTTACTGTGAGGTTGAGGGTGACGGTGAGGGTTAGTGTTAGTGTTAAGGATAGATTTAGGGTGAGGTTTAGGGATAGGTTTACGTTTAGGATTAGGGTTAGGAATAGGGTCAATGTGAGGGTTAGGGTGAGGGTTAGGCTTAGGCTTAGGGTTGGGCTGAGGATGAGGGTGGGGATGAGGATTAGGGTTAGGGATAGTGTTATTGTTAGGGTTAGGGTTAGAGTTACCTTGAGGTTGAGGGTGAGGGTTTGGGTTAGGGTTAGGGTGGGGATTAGGTTTAGGGTTAGGGTTAGGGAAAGGTTGAGGGTGAGGTTTAGGGTTAGATATAGGTTTAGGGGGAGGGTTAGGGGGAGGGTTAGGGTTAGGTTTAGTGTTAGGGGTTGGGTGAGGTTTAGGGTTAGGGTTAGGATTAAGTTTAGAGTTACGGTGAGGGTGAGTGTGTGGGTGAGTGTGAGGATTAGGGTTAGGTTTAGGGTTAGGCTTAGGGTTGGGCTTAGGGTTAGGCTGAGGGTGAGGTTTAGGGTTAGGGTGAGGGTTAGTGTGAGGGTTATGGTGAGGGTTAGATTGAGGGTAGGGTTAGGTTTAGGGTTAGGGTGAGGGCTAGGGTGAGGGTGAGGTTTAGGTTTAGGTTAAGGGTTATGTTTTGGGTTAGGGTTAGGGTTAGGGTTAGGGTGTGGATGAGGTTTAGGGTAAGAGTTAGGGTTAAGGTGAGGCTGAAGGTGAGGGTTAGGGTTAGGGTTAGGAATAGGATTATGATAAGGTTTGGGTGAGTGTGAGGTTTAGGGTTAAGCTTAGTGTTAGGCTTAGGGTTACACTGAGTGTTAGGGTGAGGGTGAGCGTTAGGGTTAGGGTGAGGTTTAGGGTTAGGGTTAGGTTGAGTGTTAGTGTTCAGGTTATGTTTAGGGTTAGGGTGAGGGTTAGGGTTACGGTTAAGTTTTGCGTGAGGCTTAGGGTTAGGTTGAGGGTTAGGGTTAGTGTTAGGGTTAGGGTGAGGTTTAGGGTTAGGGTTAGGGAGAGGTTTAGGATGAGGATTAGGATTAGGATTAGGGTTAGGGTGATGGCTATGGTGAGGGTGAGGGTTAGAGTTAGTGTTAGGGTGAATTTTAGGGTTAGGATGAGTGTTAGGATGAGGGTTAGTGTTACGATAAGGGTGAGGGTTAGGGTTAGGGTGAGGGTTACGGTTAGGATTAGGTTTAGGGTGAGGGTGAGGGTTAGGATTAGGGTTAGGGTTAGGGTTATTGTTACAGTTAGGGTTAGGTTTATGGTTACTGAAAGGGTGAAGGTGAGGGTTAGGGTTAGGGTTAGGCTGAGGTTTTTAGTGTTAGGGTTAGGGTTAGACTTAGGGTTAGGGTGAGGTTAGGGTTAGGGTTAGTGTGAGGTTTAGTGTTAGTGTTAGGGTTAGGGTGAGGCTGAGGATGAGGGTTAGGGTTAGGGTTGGTGTTAGAGTTAGGGTTACAATGAGGGTTAGAGTGAGGGTGAGGGTTAGGCTTAGTGTTAGGATTAGGATTAGGGTAAGGGTTAGTGTGAGTTTGAGGATTAGGGTTAGGTTTATGCTGAGTGTGAGGATGAGGGGGAGGGTTAGGGTTAGAGTGAGGGTTAGGGTTAGGGTTTGGGTGAGAGTTAGGGTTCGGGTTAAGTTTAGTGTTAGAGTGAGGGTTAGGGTTATGTTGAGGTTTAGGGTTAGGCGTAGGATTAGGGTGAGGTTTAGGGTTAGGGTTAGGGTTAGGGTGAGGGCTAGGGTGAGGGTGAGGTTTAGGGTTAGTGTTTGGGTGAGGTTTAGGGTTAGGTTTAGGGTTTGGGTGAGGGTTATTATGAGGGTTAGAGTTACAGTGAGGGTGAGGGTTAGGGTTAGGTTGAGGGTTAGGGTTAGGATTTTGGTTAGAGTGAGGGTTAGTTTAAGGGTTAGATTTAGGGTTAGGGGGAGTGTTAAGTCCAGGGTTAGGGTTACTGTTAGGGTTAGTGTTAGGGTTAAGTTTAGGGTGAGGGTTAGGTTGAGGTTTAGGGTTAGGGTTAGGGTTAGAGTTAGGATTAGGGTTAGGGTGAGGGTGAGTCTGAGGGTTAGGGTTAGGGTTAGGGTTAGGCTTAGGGTTAGGCTGAGGGTGAGGGTGGGGTTGAGAATTAGGGTTAGGTTTATGGTTATGGTTAGGGTTAGGGTGAGGGTTAGGATGAGGGTTAGAGTTAGGATTAGAGTTAGGGTGAGAGCTAAGATGAGGGTGAGGGTTAGGATAAGGTTTAAGCTTAGGCTTAAGGTTAGGCTGAGCGTGAGTTTGAGGGTGAGGGTTAGGGTTAGGGTGATGTTTAGGTTTATAGTTAGGGTGAGTGTTAGCATGAGGTTTAGGTTTAGGGTGAGGGTAAGGGTGAGGATGATGTTAAGGGTAAAGGTGAAGTTTATACTGAGGGTGAGGGTTAAGATAAGGGTGAGTGTTAGAGTTAGGTTTAGGGGTAAGGTAAAATTTAGTGTTAGATTTAGGTTGAGGGTTAGATTGAGCATTAGGGTTAGGGTTAGGGTTTGTGTGAGGTTTAGGGTGAGGATGACAGTTAGGGTTACGGTGGGGTTGAGGGTTAGAATTAGGGTTAGGGTGAGGTTTATTGTGAGGGTTAGGGTTAGAGTTAGGGTTAGGGTTAGGATTTGGTTTAGGATTAGGGTGTGGGTTAGGATTAGTGTGAGGGTTAGGGTTAGGGTTAGTGTTAGAGTGAGGATAAGGGTTAGGGTGAGGGTTAGGTTTATGGTGAGGGTTATGGTAAGGATGAGGGTTAGGTTTAGGGTTAGGGTGAGGTTTAGTGTTAGGTTTAGGGTTAGAGTTAGGGTTAGGGTGAGGGTGAAGTTTATTGGTAGAGTTAGGTTTAGGGTGAGGTTTAGGGTTAGGGTGAGGGTTAGGGTGAGGGTTAGGGTGGGGGTGACGTTAAGGGTAAAGTTGAGGGTTAGGCTGAGGGTGAGGGTTACGGTAAGGGTGAGGGTTAGGATTAGGGTTAGGCTGAGGTTGAGAGTTAGATTGAGTATTAGTATTAGGGTTAGTGTGAGGTTTATGGTGAGGTTGAGGGTTAGGGTTCGGGTGAGGGCTAGGGTTCGGGTGAGGGTTAGGGTTGGTGTTAGAGTCAGGTTTAGGGTTAGGGTGATGTTTGGGTTAGTGTGAGCGTTAGTGTTAGCTTTACCGTTAGTGTTAGGGTGAGGTAAAGTGTTAGGGTGAGAGTTAGGGTTAGGGTGAGGTTTATGTTTAGGGTGACTTTGAGTGTTAGGGTTATCTTTAGGATGAGGTTAAGTTTATTGTTAGGGTTACAGTTAGGGTTATGGTGTGGGTGAGGTTTAATGTTAGAGTTACGGTAGTGTTAGGGTTTGGGTTAGGGTGAGAGATAGGGTTAGGAATAGGCTTTGGCTTAGGCTTAGGCTTAGGCCGAGCATGAGGGTAATGGTTAGGGTTCGGGTTAGGGTTTGGGTTCGGGTTCGGGTTAGGTTGAGAGTTAGGATGAGGTTTAGGGTTAGGATTAGGTTTAGGGTGAGGTCTAGGGTGAGGGTTAGGGTGAGGGTTAGTGTTAGGGATAGGGTTAGGTTTAGGATTTGAGTTAGGGTGAGGGTTATTTGAGGGTTAGGGTTAGGTTTAGTGTTAGGGTGATGTTTAGGATTAGGGTTAGAGTTAGTGTTATGGTTACGGTTAAGTTTGTGGTGAGGTTGAGGCTTAGGGTGAGGGTTATGGTTCTGGTAAGGGTTAGGGTTAGTGTTAGGGCTAGTGTTATTGTTAGGGTTAGGGTTAGAGTTACGGTGAGGTTGAGGGTGAGGGTGAGAATTAGGGTTAGGGTGAGGTTTATGGTTAGGGTTAGGGTTAGGGTTAGAGTGAGGGTGAGGTTTAGTGTTAGAGTTAGGGTTAGAGTGGAGGGTTAGGGTGAGGTTGAAGGCTAGGTTTAGTGTTAGTTTTAGGGTGAGGGTGAGGTTTAGGTTGAGGTTTAGGGATAGGGTTAGGTTTAGGATTATGGTTAGGGTGAGGGTGAGTGTGAGGGTTAGGGTGAGGGTTAGGATTAGGCTTAGGTTTAGGCTGAGGGTGAGGGTGGGGGTAAAGATTAAGGTTAGGGTGATGATTAGGGATAGGGTTAGTGTTATTGTTAGGGTTAGGGTTAGAGTTACAGAGAGGGTGAGGGTGGAGGTGAGGGTTAGCGTTAGGGTTAGGGTGGGGTTTAAGGTTAGGGTTAGGGTTAGGGTGAGTGTGATGTTTAGGGTTAGATATAGGGTTAGGGGGAGGGTAAGGATGATGGTTAGGGTTTGGGTTAGTGTTAGTGTTAGGGTGAGAGTGAGGGTTAGGTTTAGGTTCAGGGTTATTCTTAGGGTTAGGCTGAAGGTGATGGTGAGGGTGATTGTTAGGGTTAGGGTGAGTTTTAGGGTTAGGTTTATGGGGAGGATTATGATGAGGGTTAGGCTTAGGTTTAGGGTTAGTGTGAGGATTAGGGTTACAGAAGGGTGAGAGTTAGCTTAGATTGAGGGTTAGGGTTAGGATTAGGGTTAGGGTGAGGGTGAGTTTTAGGATTAGGGTTGGGGATAGGGTTATTATTAGGGTTATGGTTATGGTTATGGTTATGGTGAGGGTAAGGCTTAGGGTTAAGGTTAGGGTGCGGTTTTTAGTGCTAGGGTTAGGTTTAGAGTTAGGGTTAGGGTGAGGGTGAGGTTTAGGGGTAGAGTTAGGGTTAGGGTGAGGGTTAGGTTGAGGGTTAGGGTTAGGGTGAGGGTTAAGTTGGGGGTGACGATGAGGGTAAAGATGAGTGTTAGGCCTAGGGTGAGGGTTATGTTAAGAGTGTTGGTTAGGGTTAGGGTGAGGGTGAGGGTTAGATTGAGGATTAGTGTTAGGGGTAGTATGAGGTTTAGGGTGAGGATGAGGGTTAGTGTTAGGGTGAGGGCTAGGTTGAGGGTGAGGTTTAGGGTTAGTGTTAGGTCGAGGTTAGGGTTAGGGTGAGAGTTCTTGTTAGGTTTAGGGTTAGGGTTAGGATTAGGGTTAGGTTTAGTGTTAAGATTAGGGGTAGGGTTAGGGTAGGGTTAAGGTTAGGGTTAGGGTTATTGTTAGGGTTAGGGTTAGGATGAGGTTTAGTTTTAGGATTAGGATTAAAATTATGCTTAGGGTAAGGGTGAGGTTTAGGGTTAGAGTTAGGGTTAGTATTAGGGTAAGGGTTATGGTGAGGTTTTGGGTTAGGGTTAGGCTTAGGCTTTGGTTTAGGCTTAGGCCCAGTATATGGGTGAGTGTTCGGGTTAGTGTTAGGGTGAGGGTGAAGGTTAGGGTTAGGGTGAGGGTTAGTGTTAGAGTTAGGGATAAGGTGAGTGTTAGGGTGAGGGTGAGGGTAGGCTTAGGGTTAGGGTTAGAAATAGGGTAAGGGTTAGAGTTAATGTGAGGGTTAGGGTAAGGGTTCGGGTTAGGATTAGGGTTTCGCTGAGGGAGAGGGTGAGCATGAAGGTTAGGGTTAGGGTCAGGTTTAGTGTTAGATTTAGGGTTAGGCTTAGGGTTTCGCTGAGGGAGAGGGTGAACATGAGGGTTAGAGTTAGGGTGAGGTTTAGGGGTAGAGTTAGGGTTAGGGTGAGGTTGAGGGTGAGGGTTAGCTTTATAGTGAGGGTTACGGTTAGGTTTAGGGTGAGTGTGATGGTTAGATTGAGGATTAGTGTTCAGTTAGTGTGATGTTTAGGGTGAGGATGAGGGTTAGGGTTAGGGTGAGGGTTAGGGTTAGGATTAGGGTGAGGTTTAGGGTTAGGGTGATGGTTAGGTTTAGTGTGAGTGTTTGTGTTAGGTTTAAGTTTAGTGTTAGGGTGAGGATTAGTGTTAGGGCGGGGGTTAGTGTTATGGTGAGGCTTATGGAAATGGTGAGAGTTAGGGTTAGGGTTATTGTTAGGGTTAGGTTTAGGGTTACAGTTACGGTGAGGGTGAAGGAGAGGGCTAGGGTAGGGTTAGGATGAGATTTTGGTTTAGACTTAGGGTTAAAGTTAGGGTTAGGGTAAGAGTGAGGTTTACAGTTAGTGTTAGGCTTAGTGTTAGGGTTAGGGTTAGGGTGAGGGTAAGGGTTCGGGTTAGGCTTAGGCTTAGGCTTAGGCTTAGGACGAGCATGAAGGTTAGGGTTAGGGTTAGGGTGAGGGTTAGGGTTACGGTTAGGGTGAGGGTTACCATGAGGTTTAGGGTTAGGATTAGGGTTAGGGTGAAGGCTAGGGTGAGGCTTAGGGTGAGGGTTAGGGTTAAGGATATTGTTAGGTTTAGGATTAGTGTTAGGGTGAGGGTGAGTGTGAGGGTTAGGGTTAGGGTTAGGTTAGGCTTAGGGTTAGGGGGACCGTTAAAGTTAGGGTTAGGGTTAGGGTGTAGGTAAGGCTGAGGATTAGGGTTAGGTTTAGGGTTTGGGTTAGGGTTATTGTTATTGTTAGGGTTAGGGTTAGAGTTAAGCTGAGGGTGAGGGTGAGGGTGAGGGTTAAGATTAGGGTTAGATTGGGGTTTAGGGTTAGGGTTAGGGTTAGGGTTAGTTTGAGGGTGAGTTTTAGGTTTAGATATAGGTTTAGAGGGAGGGTTAGGGGGAGGGTTAGGGTGAGGGTCAGTGTTAGGGTTAGAGTGAGGGTGAGGGTTAGGTTGAGGTTTAGGGTTATGGTTAGGGTTAGGATTAGTGTGATGGTTAGTTTTAGGGTTAGGGTTAGTGTTAGGGTGAGGGTAAGTGTTAGGGTGAGGGTTTGTGTTAGGGTGAGGTTTATGGTTAGGGTGAGGGTTAGGATTAGGGTTAGGTTTTCTGTTAGGGTTAGGTTTAGTGTTTGGGTTGCTGTGAGGGTGAGGGTGAGGGTTAGGTTTAGGTTTAGTGTAAGGTTTAGGGTTTGGGTTAGGGTTAGAGTTAGGTTTAGGTTGAGTGTGATGTTTGGGGTTAGACTTAGGGTTAGGGTGAGGTTTAGGTTGAGGTTTAGGGTTAGGGATATTTTTAGGGTTAGGTTTAGGTTGAGTGTTAGGTAGAGGGTTAGGGTTAGGGATAGGGTTAGGAATAGGGTTAGCGTGAGGGTGAGTGTAAGGGTTAGGATGAGGTTTAGGTTTAGGTTTAGGGTTAGGCTGAGGGTGAGGTTGAGGGAGAGGGTTAGGGTTAGGTTGAGCATGAGGGTTAGAGTTAGTGGGAGGGTTAGGATGAGGGTTATGGTTAGGATAAGGGTTAGGGTGAGGGCTAGGTTGTGGGTGAGGTTTAGAGTTAGATTTAGAGTTAGGATTAGGGTCAGGATTAGGGTGAGGGTGAGGGCGAGGTTTAGGGTTATTGTTAGGGTTAGGGTGAGGCTAAGGGTGAGGGTTAGGGTTAGGGTTAGTGTTAGGTTTAGGGTTAATGTGAGGGATAGGTTTAGGGTGGGGGTTACGATGAGGATTAGGGTTAGCATTAGGGTTAGGGTGAGAGTGAGTGTTAAGATTAGGGTTAGGCTTAGGGTTAGGGTTAGGTTTACAGTTAGGATTAGTGTTATTGTTATGGTTAGGGTTAGATTTATGGTGAGGGTGAGGGTGAGGGTGAGGGTTAGGGTGGGTTTATGGTTAGGGTTAGGATTAGGGTTAGGTTGAGGGTGAGGTTTTGGTTTAGATTTAGAGTTAGGGGTAGGTTAGGTCAAGGTTTAGAGTTAGGGTTAGTGTTAGGGTTAATGTTCAGGTGAGGGTTAGGTTACGGTTTAGGGTTAGGATTAGTGTTAGATTTCGAATTAGGGTTTAGCTCATGGCTAGGGTGAGGGTGAGGGTTAGGGTAAGGCTTAGGCTTAGGGTTAGGCTGAGCATGAGGTTGAGGGTGAGGATTAGGGTTAGGGTCCTCGGTAGTTTTACGCTTTGGGTGAGGATTAGGATGAGATTTAGTGTTAGGTTGAGGGTTAGTTTGATTATGATGGTAAGGGTAAAGGTGAGGTTTAGGCTGAGGGTGAGGGTTAAGATAAGGGTGAGGTTTAGTGTTAAGTTTAGAGTTAGGGTAAGGTTTAGGGTTAGGGTTAGGGTGAGGGTTAGATTGAGGATTCGGTTTAGGGTTAGCGGGAGGTTTAGTGTGAGGATGAGGGTTAGTGATAGGGTGAGGGTGAGGGTTAGAATTAGGGTTATGGTGAGGGCTAGAGTGAGGTTGAGGGTTAGGGTTAGGTTTAGGGTGAGTGTAGGGTGAGGGTTAGGGTTAGGTTTAAGATTAGTGATAGGGACAGGTTTAGGATTAGGTTTAGGTTGAGGGTGAGTGTGAGGGTAAGGGTTAGCGTTAGGATTAGCCTTACGGTTAGGGTGAGGATTAGGGTTAGGGTTTGGGTTAGGGTGAGGTTGAGGCTTGGGATTAGGGTGAGGTTTAGGGTTAGAGTTAGGGTTAGGTTTAGGGTTAGGTTTAGGGTTAGGGTTAAGGTTAGGGTTAGGGTTAAAATGAGGGTTAGGTTTAGGGTTAGGGTTAGGCTTAGGGTTAGGCTGAGGGTGATGGTGGGGGTGAGGATTAGGGTTACGGTTAGTTTTAGGGTTATCGTTAGTGCTATGGTTAGGGTTAAGTTTGCCGAGAGGGTGAGGCTGAGGGTGAGGGTTATGGTTAGGGTTAGGTTTAGGGTTAGTGTTATTGTTAGGGTTAGGGTTAGAGTTACGGTTAGGTTGAGCGTGAGAGTGAGGGTTAGGGTTACGGTGAGGTTTAGAGTTAGGGATAGGGTTAGGGTTAGGGTATGGGGGAGGTTTAGGGTTAGAGTTAGGGTTACTTTTAGTGTGATTGTTAGTGTTAGGGTTAGGGTTAGTGTTAGGGTGAGGGTAAGTGTTAGGGTGAGGTTTTGGGTTACGGTGAGGGTTATCGTTAGGGTGAGGGTTAGGGTTATGGTTATTGTTAGCGTTAGGGATATGTTTACGGTGAGGGTGAGGGTGAGGTTTAGGGTTAGGGTTAGTGTTAAGGTCAGGGTGAGGGTGAGGGTTAGGTTGAGGTTTAGGGATAGTGTTAGGTTTAGGGTTAGGTTTTGGGTGAGGGTGAATGTGAGGGTTAGGGTGAGGGTTAGGCTTATATTTCGAGTTAGGCTGAGGGTGAGGGTTGTGGTGAGGATTGGGGTTAGGTTGATGATTAGGGTTAGGATTAGTGTTATTGTTAGGTGTAGGGTGAGGTTGAGCATTAGGTTGAGGTTTAGGTTTAGGGTTAGGGTTAGGATTAGTGTGAGGGTTAGTGTTAGTGTTAGGGTTAGTGTTGGGGTGAGGGTAAGTGTTAGGGTGAGATTTTGGTTTACAGTGAGGGTTATTATTAGGGTGAGGGTTAGGGTTATGGTTATTGTTAGGGATAGGGATACGGTTACAGTGAGGGTGAGGGTGAAGTTAGGGTTAGGTTTGGGACGAGGTTTAGGTTTAGGGTTAGGTTAGATTTAGGGTTAGGGTTTGGGTTACGGTTAGGGTGAGGTTTACGGTAAGGGTTCGGGTAATGGTTAGGGTGAGCGTTAGATTGAGGATTAGGGTTAGGGTTAGTGTGAGGTTTAGGGTGTGGATGAGGATTAGGGTTATGCTGAGGGTGAGGGTTAAGATAAGGGTGAGGGTTAGGGTTACGGTGAGGGTTAGGGTAAGGGTTCGGTTTATGGTTAGTGTGAGGGTTAGATTGAGGATTAGGGTTAGTGTTAGTGTGAGGTTTAGGGTGTGGATGAGGATTAGGGATAGGGTGATGGTGAGGGTTAGAATTAGGGTTAGTGTCAGGGCTAGGTTGAGGGTTAGGGTTAGGGTGAGGTTTAGAATTAGGGTGAGGTTTAGGGTTAGTGTGAGGGTTAGTGTTAGGGTTAGGATTAGTGTTAGGGTGAGGGTAAGTAGTAGATTGAGAGTCAGGGTTAGGGTGAGGGTTATTTTTAGGGTTAGGGTTAGGGTTACGTTTACTGTGAGGGTGAGTGTGAGGGTTAGGGTTAGGGTGAGCTTTAGTGTTAGGGTTATGGTTAGAATTAGGGTTAATGTGAGGGTGAGGTTTAGGGGCAGAGTTATGTTTAGGGTCGGGGTTAGGGTGAGGATGAGGGTTAGGGTGAAGTTTAGGGTGGGGTTGACGTTAAGGGTAAAGGTGAAGGTTAGGCCATGTGTAAGGGTTACAGTAAGGGAGAGGGTTAGGTTTAGGGTGAGGATTAGGGTAAGGGTTACGGTGAGGGTGTGGGTTAGATAGAGGATTAGTGTTAGGGTTAGTGTGAGGTTTAGGGTGAGGATGAGGCTGAGAGTTAGGGTGAGGGCTAGGGTGAGGGTGAGGGTTAGGGTTAGTGTTAGGGTGAGGTTTAAGTTTAGGGTGATGGTTAGGGTTAATGTGAGGGTTAGGGTGAGTGTTAGGGTTAGGGTGAGTGTTAGGGTTAGGGTTAGGGTTATGGTTACAGTGAAGGTAAGGGTGAGGGTTAGGGTTGGGCCTAGGATGAGGTTTAGGTTTAGGGTTTGGGTTAGAGTTAGGGTTAGGGTTAGGATGAGGTTTAGGGTTAGGATTAGGGTACAGGTGAGGGCTAGGGTGAGGGTTAGGGTCAGGGCTAGGAATAGTGATAGGGTTAGGATTAGGATGAGGGTTAGGGTGAGTGTGAGTGTGAGAGTTAGGGTTAGGGTTAAGCTTAGGCTTAGGCTTAGGGTGAGGGTGAGGGTTAGGGCTAGGGTTTGGGTTAGGGTGAGGATGTGGCTGTTTATTAGGATTAGTTTGAGGATTAGGGTTAGGTTTAGGTTTAGGGTTACGGTGAGGGTTAGGGTTAGGCCTAGGTTAGGCTTAGGGTTAGGCTGAGGGTGAGGGTGGGCGTGAGGATTAGGGTTAGGCCTAGGGTTAAAATTCTGGTTATTGTTAGTGTTTTGGTTTGGGTTAAGTTTGAGTTGAGGGTGAGGCTGAGGGTGAGGGTTATTGCTAAGGTTAGGATTAGGCTTAGGGTTAGGCTGAGGGTGAGGTTGGGAGTGAGGAATAGGTTTTGGGTGATGGTTAGTTTTAGGGTTAGGGTGAGGGTTAGGATGAGGGTTAGGGTTAGGATTAGGTTTAGGGTGAGGGCTACGGTGAGGGTGAGGGTTAGGGTTAGGCTTAGGCTTAGGCTTCGGGTTAGGCTGAGGGTGAGGTTGAGGGTGAGGTTTAGGGTTAGGGTGATGGACTGGGTTAGGGTTAGGGTGAGTTTTAGGATGAGGGTTACGGTTAGGATGAGGATTAGGGTGAGCGTGACAGTAAGAGTAAACGTGAGGGTTAGGCTGAGTGTGAGTATTCCCCAAACGGTGAGAGTTAGGATTAGGGTGAGGGTTAGGGATAGGGTTAGGGTGAGAGTTAGGATGAGGGTGAGGTTTAAGGTTAGGTTTAGGGTGAGGGCTAGGGTTAGGGTGATGTTTAGGTTTAGTGTTAGGGTGAGGTTTAGGGTTAGGGTTAGGGTTAGGATCAGTGTGAGTTTGAGGTTTAGGGTTAGAGATAGGGTTAGGGTGAGGGTTAGGGTGAGGGTTAGGGTTAGGGTTAGGTTTAGGGTTGGGTTTTGGGTGAAGGTTAGGGTGAGGGTGTGTGTTAGGGTTAGGGTTGGGGTGAGGGTTTGGGTTAGGATTAGGGTTAGGGTGAGGGCTGGGGTGAGGGTGAGGTTTAGGATTCGGTTTAGGGAGAGGGTGAGTGTGAGGGTTAGGTTTAGGGTTAGGGTGAGGTTGAGGATGAGGATGAGGGTTAGGGTTTGGGTGAGTGTTAGGGTTAGGGTTAGGGTGAGAGTTAGGTTTTGGGTTAAGTTTAGGGTTAGGCTCTGTGTTAGGTTGAAGGTGTCGGTAAGGTTAACGGTGAGGGTAAGTCTGAGGGTGAGGGTTATGGTAAGGATGAGGGTTAGGGTGAGGGTGAGGGTTATGGTTAGGGTTAGAGTTAGGTTTCACCTGAGGGTGAGGGTGAGGATTAGGCTTAGGGTTAGGGTGAGGTTTAAGGTTAGAGTTATGGTTAGGGTGAGGTTTAGTGTGCAGGTTAGAGTTAGGATTGGTGTTAGGGTTGGGTTAGGGTTAAGGTTAGGGTGAAGGTTAGGGTTAGGGATAGGGTTTCATTTAGGGTTATGGTTAGGGTGTGGGTGAGGGTGAGGTTTAGGGTTAGGGTTAGGCTTAGGCTTAGAGTTAGGCTGAGGGTGAGGGTGAGGGTTAGGTTTAGGGTGAGGGTTAGGGTTAGGCTTAGGGTGAGAGTTCGGATAAGGTATAGGGTTAGGATTCGGGTTAGGTTGAGGGCTAGGGTGAGGGTTAAATTTAGGGTTAGGTTTAGTGTGAGGTTTAGGGTTTGGGTTAGGTTTAGGGTTATGGTGAGGGTTCTGGTTAGGGTTACTGTAAGGGTGAGGGTTAGGGTTAGGTTGAGGTTTAGGGTTAGGGTTAGGCTGAGGGTTAGGTTGGGGGTGAGGAATAGGTTTTGGGTGATGGTTAGCGTTTGGGTTAGGGTGAGGGTTAGGATGAGAGTTAGGGTTAGGATTAGGTTTAGGGTGTGGGCTAGGGTGAGGGTGAGGATTAGGGTTAGGGTGAGGTTTAGGCTTAGGGTTATGCTGAGGGTGAGGTTGAGGTTGAGGGTTAGTGTTAGGTTGATGGATAGGTTTAGGTTTAGGGCGAGTGTTAGGATGAGGGTTAGGGTTAGGGTGAGGGTTAGGGTGAGCGTGATGGTAAGAGTAAAGGTGAGGGTTAGGCTGAGGGTGAGTGTTCCTCTAACGTTGACGGTTAGGATTAGGATGAGGGTTAGGATAAGGGTTAGGGTGAGGGTTAGGGTGAGTGTGAGGGTTAGATTGAAGATTAGGTTTATGGTAAGTGTGAGGTTTAGAGTGAGGATGAGGGTTAGGATTAGGGTGAGGGTTAGGGTTAAAATTAGGGTGAGGGCTACGGTGAGGTTGAGGTTAGGGTGAGGTTTAGGGTTAGGGTGAGTGTTAGGGTTACTGTTAGGGTTAGGTTTAGAGTTAGGGTTAGGGTAAGGGTGAGGGTAATTGTTAGGGTGAGGGTTAGGTTTAGGGTGAGGTTTATGGTTAGGGTTTTTGTTAGGTTTAGGGTTAGGGTTACAGTGAGGGTGAGGGTGAGGGTTAGGGTTAGTGTGAGGTTTAGGTTTAGGGTTAGGGTTTAAATTATGTTTAGATTGAAGGTGAGGTTTAGGGTTAGAGTTAGGGTTAGGGTGAGGGTTAGGATGAGGGTTAGGGTTAAGGTTAATTTTAGTTTTGTGGTTAGGGTGAAGGTTAGGGTGAAGGGTAGGGTTAGGTTTATGATTATGATTAGGGTTAGGGTGAGGGTGAGTGTGTGGGTTAGGGTTAGGTTTAGGGTTAGGATTAGGGTTAGGCTGAGGGTTAGGTTGAGGGTGAGGGTTATTGTTAGAATGAGGATTAGAGTTAGGTTTAGTTTGAGGGTTAGGATGAGGGTTAGGTTTAGGATTAGGGTTAGTGTGAGGGCTAGGGTGAGGTTGAGATTTAGGGTTCGGGTTAAGTTGAGGTTTAGGGTTAGGGTTAGGGTTAGGGTCAGGGTGAGTTTGAGGTTTAGGTTTAGAGATAGGGTTAGGGTGAGAGTTCGGATTAGTGTTAGTGTTAGGGTTAGGTTTAAGTTGAGGGTTAGTGTTAGGGTGTGTGTTAGGGTTAGAGTTAGGTTTAGGATTAGGGTTAGGGAGGAGGTGAGTTTGAGGTTTAGGGTTAGGGTTAGGTTTAGGGTTAGGCTTAGGGTTAGGCTGAGGTTTAGGATGAGGGTGAGTGTTAGGGTTAGGGTGAGGGTTAGGGTTAGGGTGAGGGATAGGATAAGGGTTAGGGTTAGATTAAGGGTGAGGGTGAGGGTTACGGTTAGTGTTATGGTTAGGGTTAGTGTGAGGTGTAGGGTGAGGATGAGGGTTAGGGTTAGGGTGAGGGTTAGGATTAGAATGAGGGTTATGGTGAGCATTAGGTTTAGGGCTAGGTTTCGGATGAGGTTTACGGTTATGGTGAGGGTTAGAGTTAGTGGGAGGTTTAGTGTTAGTGTGAGGGTAAGTGTTAGGTTTAGGGTTAGGGTTAGGGTGAGGGTTATGTTTAGGGTGAGGTTTAGGGTTATGGTAAGGGTGAGGGTGAGGGTTAGGGTTAGGGTGAGGTTTAGGGTTAGGTTTAGGGTTAGAGTTAGGGTTAGGGTGAGGGTGAGGTTTAGTGTTAAATTTAGGGTTCAGTTGAGGTTTAGGATGAGGGTTAGGGTTAGGGTTAGTTTTAGGTTTAGGGATAGGTTGAGGTTTAGGGTTAGGTTTATGATTAGTATTAGGGTTAGGGTGATGGTGAGTTTGTGGGTCAGGGTTAGGTTTAGGGTTAGGCTTAGGGTTAGGCTGAGGGTTATGTTGAGGTTGAGGATTAGTGTTAGGGTTAGGGTTAGGGTTAGGGTGAGGGTTAGGATGATGGTTAGGTTTAGGATTTGGGTTAGGGTGAGGGCTAGGGTGAGGGTGAGGTTTATAGTTAGTGTTTGGGTGAGGTTTAGGGTTAGGGTTAGGGTTAGGATCAGTGTGAGTTTGAGGTTTAGGTTTAGAGATAGGGTTAGGTTGAGGTTTACAGTGAGGGTTAGGGTTAGGGTTAGGGTTAGGGTGAAGGTTAGGATGAGGGTGTGTGTTAGGTTTAGGGTTAGGGTGAGGGTTAGGTTTTGGATTAGGGTTAGGGTGAGGGCTGTGGTGAGGGTGAAGTTTAGGAATAGGGTTAGCGAGAGGGTGTGTGTTAGGTTTAGGGGTAGGGTGAGGGTTAGGTTTTGGATTAGGTTTAGGGTGAGGGCTGGGGTGAGGGTGAGGTTTAGGAATAGGGTTAGGGAGAGGGTGAGTGTGAGGGTTAGGGTTTGGGTGAGTGTTAGTGTTAGGGTTAGTTTGAGAGTTAGGTTTCGGGTTAAGTTTAGGGTTAGGGTGAGTGTTAGGTTGAGGGTGTCGGTAAGGTTAAAGGTTAGACTTAGTCTGAGGGTCAGGGTTACCGTAAGGGTGAGGGTTATGGTTAGGGTGAGTGTTATGGTTAGGGTTAGAGTTAGGGTTCAGCTGAGAGTGAGGGTGAGGTTTAGGATTAGGGTGTGGATGAGGTTTAGGTTTAGAGTTAGGGTTGGGGTGAGGGTTACGGTGAGGGTTAGGGTTATGGATAGGGTTACATTTTGGATTATGGTTAGGGTGTGCATGAGGGTGAGGGTTAGGGTTAGGCTTAGGCTTAGGCTTAGGGTTAGGCTGAGGATAAGGGTGAGCGTTAGGGTTAGGGTGAGGGTTGGGTTTAGGGTTAGGGTGAGGGTTAGGATGAGGTATAGGGTTAGGATTCGGGTTAGGTTGAGGGCTAGGTTGAGGGTTAAGGTTAAGATTAGGTTTAGTGTGAGGTTTAGGGTTTGGGTTAGGTTTAGGGTTAAGGTGGGGTTTAGGGTTAGGGTTACTGTATGGGTGAGGGTTAGGGTTAGGTTGAGGGTTAGGGTTAGGGTTAGGCTGAGGGTTAGGTTGGGGGTGAGGAATAGGTTTTGGGTGTTTAGCGTTTGGGTTAGGGTGAGGGTTAGGATGAGGGTTAGGGTTAGGATTAGGTTTAGGTTGATAGCTAGGGTGAGGGTGATGATTAGGGTTAGGTTTAGGCTTAGGCTTAGGGTTAGGCTGAGGGTGAGGGTAAGTGTGAGGGTTAGTGTTAGTTGGATGAATAGGGTTAGGGTTAGGGTGAGTGTTAGGATGACAGTTAGGGTTAGGGTGAGGGTTAGAGTGAGAGTGATGGTAAGAGTAAAGGTGAAGGTTAGGCTGAGGGTGAGTGTTCCCCTAAGGTTGAGGGTTAGGATTAGGGTGAGTGTTAGGTTAAGGGTTAAGGTGAGGGTTAGGGTGAGGGTGAGGGTGAGGGTTAGGGTTAGGGTTAGGGTGAGGGCTACGGTGAGGGTTAGGGTTAGTGTGAGGTTTAGGGTGAGGGTGAGGATGACGGTAAGTGTAAAGGTGAGGGTTAGGATAGGCTGAGGCTGAGGGTTAAGATAAGGGTGAGTGTTAGGCTTAGAGTGAGGGTTAGGGTAAGGGTTCGGGTTAGGGTTAGGGTGAGGGTTAGATTGAGGATTAGGGTTAGGGTTAATGTGAGGTTTAGGGTGAGGATGAGGGTTAGGGTTAGGTTGAGGGTTAGGGTTAGAATTATGGTTAGGGTGAGGGCTAGGGTGAGGTTTAGGTTTAGAGTTAGGGTTAAGGTGAGGTTTAGGGTTAGGGTGAGGGTGAGGTTAAGGTTCAGGTTGAGGGTTAGGCTGAGGGTAAGGGTTAGGGTTAGAGTTAGGTTTAGGGTGAGGGTTAGGGTGACGGTGAGGGTGACGGTAAG
The DNA here is from genome assembly GCF_024711535.1 of Dipodomys merriami. Taxonomy (NCBI): domain Eukaryota; kingdom Metazoa; phylum Chordata; class Mammalia; order Rodentia; family Heteromyidae; genus Dipodomys; species Dipodomys merriami. The sequence goes on from NW_027206390.1 coordinate 1,487,238, forward strand.
GGTGAGGTTTAGGTTTGGGATTAGGGTTAGGGTGAGTGTTAGGGTGAGGAGTAGTGTTAGGGTTAGGGTGAGGATTAGGGATAGTGTGAGGGTTAGGGTTAGAGTGACAGTAAGGCTTAGGGTGAGGGTTAGGGTTAGGGTGAGGGTTATCATTAGGGTTAGGTTGAGGGTTAGTGTTAGGTTGGAGGTTAGGGTTAGGGTGAGGGTTAGGGTGAGTGTTAGGGTTAGGGTGAGTGATAGGATTAGGGTTAGGGTGAGGGTTAGGCTTAGGGTGATGTGTAGAATGAGGGTAAGTCCTAGGGGGAGGGTGAGAGTTAGGGTTAGGGTATGGGTGAGGGTTAAACTTAGGGTTAGGGTTAAGGTAATGCTGAGGGTTAGGGTGAAGGTGAAGTTAAGGGTTAGGATTAGGGTGAGGGTTAGGGGTAGTTTTAGGGTTCTAGTTAGGGTGAGAGGTAGGATGAGGGGTAGGTTTAGAGTTAAGGTTAGAGTTAGTGTGAGGGTTAGGGTTAGGGTGAGGATAAGGTAAGGGTGAGGTTTGGGGTGAGGGTGAGGGTTCGGGTTACTGAATGTGAGCGTTAGGGTTATGGTTATGGTGAGGGTTAGTGTTAGGGTTATGTTTTGGGTGAGGGTGAGTATTTGAGGATGAGGGTTCTGGAGAGTGTGAGGGTTAGGGTTTCTGTGAGGGTTAGGGTTAAGGTGAGTGTTAGGGTGACGGTTTGTGCGAGGTTTAGGGTTGGGGTTAGGGTTAGAGTGAGGGGTAAGGTGAGGGGTAGGGTTATGCTTAGGGTTAGGTTTAGGGTTACTGTGAGGGTTAGGGTTAGGGTGAGGTTTTGGGTTACTGTGAGGGTTCAAGTTAGGGTTAGGCTTAGTGTTAGGGTGAAGTAAGGGTTTGGTTGAGGGTTAGGGTTAGGGTGAGGGTTAGGGTTAATGTGAGGGTCAGGGTTAGGGTGAGAGTTAGGGTTAGGTTGAGGGTTAGGGTGAGGTTGAGGGTGACGGTAAGGCTTAGGGTTAGGGTTAGGGTGAGGGTGAGTGTGAGGGTTAAAGTTAGGCTTAGGGTTAGGCTGAGGTTGAGGGTGAGGGTGAGACTGTGGGTTAGGGTGTGGGTGAGGGTTAGGTTTAATGTAAGTTTAAGGGTGAAAGTGAGTGTTAGGGTGCAGGTGAGGGTTAGAGTTAGGGTTAGGGTTAGTATCAGGGTTAGGTTTAGGGTTAGGTTGTGAGTTAGGATGAGGGGTAGGGTTAGGGTTAGGGTTAGGGTTAGGGATAGGCTGAGGGTGAGGTTGAGGGTGAGGGTTGTGTTAGTTTGAGCGTTAGGGTTGGGAATAGGGTGAGGGTTAGGATGAAGGTTAGGGTGAGGGTAAGGTTTAGCTTGAGGGTTAGGGTGAGTGTGAGGGTTAGGGTTAGTGTTAGTGTTAGGGTGAGGGTAAGTGTTAGTGTTAGGTTTAGGTTTACGGTGAGGGTGAGGGTTAGGTTTAGGTTGAGGGTTAGGGTTAGGGTTAGGGTGAGGGTGAGGGTGAGGTTTAGGATAAAGGTTAGTGTTAGTGTTATTTTTAGGGTTATGGTTAGGTTTATGGTTACGTTGAGGATGAGGGTTAGGGTTAGGGTGAGGTTTAGGTTTAGGTTTAGGTTTAGGGTTAGGGTTAGGATGAGGATTAAGGTGAGTGTTAGGGTTAAAGTTTGAGTGAGGGTTAGGGTTATTGTGAAGGTTAGGGTTAGGGTTAGGGCTAAGGTGAGGGTTAAGGTGAGGGTAATGTAAAGGTAAGGGTGAGGTTTTTGATGAGGGTGAGGGTTACGGTAAGGGTGACGGTTAGTGTTAGGGTGAGGGTTAGGGTTAGCAATAGGGTTAGTGTGAGGGCTAAGGTGAGGGTGAGGGTTAGGGTTAGGGTTAGATTTAGGGTGAGGGTTAGGCTTAGGCTGAGGGTTAGGGTTAGTGGGAGGGTTGGTGTTAGGGTTAGGCTTAGTGTTAGGGTGAGCGTAAGGGTTAAGGTGAAGGTTAAGGTTAGGGTGAGGGTTAGGGTTAGGGTGAGGGTCAGGGTTAGGGTTAGGGTTAGGCTGAGGGTTAGGTGAGGGTTAGGGTTAGTGTTAGGGTAAGGGTTAGTGTTAGGGTGGGGGTTAGTGTTAGTGTTAGAGTTAGGGTTAGTTATGGTTAGGGTTAGGGTTAGGTTGAGGGTGACGGTGAGGGTGAGGGTTAGGGTTAGATTTAGGTTTATCGTGTGGGTAAGTGATAGCGTTAGGGTTAGGGTGAGTGTTAGAATTAGCATTAGGGTTGGAGTGAAGGTTAGAGTGAGGGTTAGGTTCAGGGTTAAGGTGAGCTTGAGGGTGAGGTTTAGGGTTAGGCTGAGTTTTAGGGTTAGGGTGAGGGTTAGGGTTAGTGTTAGCGTGACGGTAATGGTGAGGGTGATGGTTAGGGTTAGAGTTAGGGTGAGGGTTAGGTTTAGTGTGAGATTTAGGGTGAGGATGAGGTTAAGGCTTAGGGTGAGTTTTAGGTTAAGGGTGAGGGTTAGGGTTAGGGTTAGGGTTAGTGTGAGAGTTAGGCTTGGGGTTATGTTTAGGATTAATGTGAGGGTAAGAATTAGGGTGATGGTTAGGGTGAGGGTGAATTTTAGGGTTAGGAATAGTGATAGGATTAGTGTTACGCTGAGCATGAGGGTGAGGGTGAGGGTTAGGGTTAGGGTTAGAGTGAGGGTGATGGTAAGGGTAAAGGTCAGGGTTAGGCTGAGGGTGAGGGTTAAGATAAGGGTGAGTGTTAGGGTTAGAGTGATGGTTAGGGTAAGGATTCGGGTTAGGGTTAGGGTGAGGGTTAGATTGAGGATTAGGGTTAGGGTTAATGTGAGGTTTAGGGTGAGGATGAAGGTTAGGGTTAGGTTAAGTGTTAGGGTTAGAATTATGGTTAAGGTGAGGGCTAGGGTGAGGTTTAGGGTTAGGGTTAGGGTTAGGGTGAGGTTTAGGGTTAGCGTGAGGGTGAGGTGAAGGTTCAGGTTGAGGGTTAGGCTGAAGGTAAGGGTTAGGGTTAGAGTTAGGTTTAGGGTGAGGTTAAGGGTGAGGGTTAGGGTGACGGTAAGGGTGAGGGTTAGGTTTGGGGTTAGGGTTAGGGTGAGGGTTAGGGTGAGGGGTAGTGTTAGGGTTAGGGTGAGGATTAGGGATAGTGTGAGGTTTAGGGTTAGAGTGACAGTAAGGCTTAGGGTGAGGGTTAGGGTTAGGGTGAGGGTTAACGTTAGGTTTAATTTGAGGGTTAGTGTTAGGTTGGAGGTTAGGGTTAGGGTGAGTGTTAGGGTGAGTGTTAGGGTTAGGCTGAGTGATAGTACTAGGGTTAGTGTGAGGATTAGGTTTAGGGTGATGTGTAGAATGAGGGTGAGGTTTAGGGTGAGGGTGACAGTTAGGATTAGGGTATGGGTTAAGTTTAGGGTGAGGGTTAAGGTAATGCTGAGGGTTAGGGTGAGGGTGAGGTTAAGGGTTAAGATTAGGGTGATGGTGAGTGTTAAGGTTAGGGTTATAGTTAGGGTGAGGGGTAGGGTGAGGGGTAGGGTTAGAGTTAAGTTTAGAGTTAGTGTGAGGGTTAGGGTTAGGGTGAGGATAAGGTAAGGGTGAGGGTTGGGGTGAGGGTGAGGGTTAGGGTTACTCTTAGTGTGAGGGTTAGGTTTACGGTTATGGTGAGGGTTAGGGTTAGGCTTATGTTTAGGGTGAGGGTGGGCGTTAGAGTGAGGATGAGGGTTCTGGAGAGTGTGACGGTTAGGGTTTCGTTGAGGGTTAGGGTTAGGGTGAGGTTTAGGGTTAGGGTTAAGGTTAGGTTTAGGGTGAGGGTGAGGTTTGGGGTTAGAGGTAGGGTTAGGGGGACTGTTAGGGTGACGTTTAGGGTTAGGGTTAGGGTTAGGGTTATGGTTAGGGTGAGGATGAGGTTGAGGTTTAGGGTTAGGGTTAGTGTCAGAGTTAGGGTTAGGGTGAGGGTTAGGGTGAGTGTGAGGGTTAGGCCGAGGTTTAGGTTTAGGGTAAGGGTTAGGGTGAGTGTGAGGGTTAGGGTTAGGGTTAGGCTTAGTCTTAGGGTTAGGCTGAGGGTGAAGCTGAGGGTGAGGGTTAGTGTCAGCGATAGGGTTAGGATTAGGGTTAGGATTAGGGTTAGCTTGACGGCTTGGGTGAGGGTGAGGGTTAGGTTTAGTGTTATGGTAAGGTTTAGGATTAGGGTTAGGGTTAGGGTGAGGGTTAGGTGAGGGTTAGGTTTACAGTGAGGGTGAGGTTAGGTTTAGGTTTAGGGTTAGTGTTATTGTTACGGTTAGCGTTAGAGTTATGGTGAGGGTGAGTGTGAGGGTGAGGTATAGGGTTAGGTTTAGGGTGAGGATTAGGGTTAGGGCTAGGATTAGGGTTAGGACGACGATGAGGTTTAGGGTTAGATTTAGGGTTAGGTGGAGGGTTAATGTTTGGGTTAGTGTTCATTTTAAGGTTAGGGTGAGGGTTAGGTTGAGGTTTAGGGTCAGGGTTAGGGTTAGGATTAAGTTTAAGGTGAGGGTGAGGGTGAGGGTCAGGGTTAGGCTTAGGCTTAAGGATAGGCTCAGGGTGAGGGTGGGGGTGAGGATTAGGGTTAGTGTTATGGTTATGGTTAGGTTTAGGGGGAGAGTTAGGATGAGGGTTAGGGTTAGGATTAGGGTTAGGTTAAGGGCTAGGGTGAGGTTTAGGGTTAGGGTTAGGGTTAGGATTAATTTTAGGTTTGGGCTTAAGGTGAGTGTTATGGTGAGGGTGAGGGTTAAGTTAGGGTTAGGGTTAGGATTAGGGTTAGTGTTAGGGTGAGTGTGAGGTTTAGGGTTAGGGTTAGGCTTAGGGTTAGGTTGAGGGCTAGGGTGAGGGGGAGGTTTAGGGTTAGTGTTTGGATGAGGTTTAGGGTTAGGGTTAGGGTTTGGGTGAGGGTTAGGATTATGGTTATTGTTAGGGTTAGTGTGAGGGTTAGGGTTAGGCTTAGGCTTAGGTTTAGGCTGAGCGTGAGGGTGATGGTGAGGGTTAGGTTTAGGTTGAGGGTTAGGGTTAGGGTTAGCTTTAGAGCTAGGGTTCGGTTTAAGTTTAGGGTTAGCGTGAGGGTTAGAGTAAGGTTTACAGTGAGGGTGTGGTTTAGGGTTAGGTTGAGGGTTAGGGTTAGGTTTAGAGTTAGGGTGAGGGTGATGGTGAGTGTTAGGGTTAGTGTTAGGGTGAGGGTTAGGATGAGGGTTAGGGTTAGGATTAGGATTAGTGTGAGGGCTAGGGTGAGGTTGAGGTTTAGGGTTAGGGTTAGGGTGAGGTTTAGGGTTAGGGTTAGGGTTAGTGTTAGGGTTTGTGTTACGTTTCAGTTTAGCGTGAGGTTTAGGGTTAGGGTTACGGTCAGCCTGAGGGTTAAGGTAAGGGTTAGAATGAGGTTTTGGATGATTATTAGGGTTAGGATTAGGGTTAGGTTGAGGGCTAGGGTGAGGGTGAGGGTTAGGGTTAGTGTTTGGATGAGGTTTAGGTTTAGGGTTAGGGTTTGGGTGAGGGTTAGGATGTGGGTTAGAGTTACGGTGAGGGTGAGGGTTTGGGTTAGGTTGAGGGTTAGGGTTAGGATTTGGGTTAGGGTGAGGCGTTAGTTTTAGGGTTAGATTTACGGTTAGGGGGAGGGTTAGGTTGAGGTTTAGGCTTAGGGTTATGGTTAGTGTTAGGGTTAAGGTTAGGGTGAGGGTGAGTGTGAGGGTTAGGGTTAGGGTTAGGATTAGGCTTACGGTTAGGCTCAGGGTGAGGGTGGGGGTGAGTATTAGGGTTAGGGTTATGGTTAGGGTTATGGTTAGTGTGAGGGTTAGGGTTAGGGGTAGGTTGAGGGTGAGGTTTAGGGGTAGAGTTAGGGTTAGAATCAGGGTTTGGGTCAGGCTGAGGGTTAGGGTGGGGGTGATGGTATTGGTAAAGTTGAGGTTAAGGATATAGGTGAGGATTAAGGTAAGGGTTAGTGTTAGGGTGATGGTTAGGGTTAGGGTTAGGTTGAGGGTGAGGTTTAGACTGAGGATTAGTGTTAGGGTTATTGTGAGGTTTAGGGTGAGTGTGAGTTTTAGGGTTAGGGATAGGGATAGGGTGAGGTTGAGGTTTGGGGTTAGTTTTAGGGTGAGGTTTAGGGTTAGCGTGATGGTTAGGGTTAATGTTAGGGTGAGGTTTAGGTTTAGGGTTAAGGTTAGGGTGATGGCTAGGGTGAGGGTGAGGGTTAGGATTAGGGTGATGGTTAGGTTTATGGTTAGGGTGAGTGTTAAGATGAGGCTTAGGTTTAGGGTGAGGGTTAGGTTGAGAATGATGGTAAGAGTAAATGTGAGGTTTAGGCGGAGGGTGAGGGTTAAGATAAGGGTGAGAGTTAGGATTAGGTTTAGTGTGAGGGCTAGGTTGAGGGTTATGCTGAGTTTTAAGCTTAGGGATAGGGTTAGGTTTAGGATTTGGGTTAGGGTGAGTGAGTGTGAGCATTAGGGTTAGTGTTAGGGTTAGGCTTAGGGATAGGGGAGGGTTAGGGTTAGGGTTTGGGTTAGAGTGAGGGTGAGGGTGAGGATTAGGGTTAGGTTTAGGGTTTGGTTTAGGGTTAGTGTTAGTGTTAGGGTTTGGGTTAGGGTTAGGGTTACGGTGAGGGTTAGGGTTAGTGTTAGGGTTAGGCTGAGGGTGATGGTGGGGGTGAGGATTAGGGTTAAGATTAGTGTTATTGTTTGGGTTAGGGTTAGAGTTACCTTGAGGTTGAGGGTGAGGGTTAGGGTTAGGGTTAGGGTGGGGTTTGGGTTAGGGTTAGGGTTAGGGTTAGGGTGAGGTTGAGGTTTAGGGGTAGATATAGGTTTAGGGGGAGGTTTAAGGTGAGGGTTAGGGTTAGGGTGAGAGTTACGGTTAGGGTGAAGTTTAGGGTTAGGGTTATGTTTAAGTTTAGACTTATGGTGAGGGTGAGTGTGCGGATGAGTGTGAGGGTTAGGGATAGGTTAGGGTTAGGCTTAGGGTTAGGCTTAGGTTTAGGTTGAGGGTGAGGTTTAGGGTTAGGGTGAGTGTTAGTGTTAGGATTACGGTGAGGGTTAGATTGAGGGTAGGGATAGGATTAGGGTTAGGGTGAGGTCTAGGGTGAGGGTGATGTTTAGGATTAGGGTTAGGGTGATCGCTATGGTGAGGGTGTGTTTTAGGGTTAGGGTTTGGCTGAGATTTAGTGTTAGGATTAGGGTTAGGGTTGGGGTGTGGGTGAGGTTTCGGTTAAGGTTAGGGTTAAGTTGAGGCTGAGGGTGAGGGTTAGTGTTAGGGTTAGGCATATTATTAGTTTAAGGTTTAGGGTGAGTGTGAGTGTTAGGGTTAGGTTTAGTGTTAGTCTTAGGGTTACACTGAGGGTGAGGGTGAGAGTTAGGGTGAGAGTTAGTGTTCATGTTAAGTTTAGGGTGAGGGTGAGGGTGAGGGTTAGGGTTACATTGAGCGTGAGGTTTAGGGTTAGATTGAGGGTTAGGATTTGGGTTAGGGTTAGTGTTAGGGTGAGGTTTAGCATGAGGATTAGCGTTAGGATTAGGGTTAGGGTGAGGGCTAGGGTGAGGGTGAGGGTTAGGGTTAGTGTTAGGGTGAGGTTTAGGTTTAGGGTGAGGATTAGGATGAGGGTTAGGGTTGCGGTAAGGGTGAGGGTTAGGGTTAGGGTGAGGGTTAGGGTTAGGATTTGCCTTAGGGTGAGGGTTAGTTTTAGGGTTAAATTTAGGGTTAGGGTGAGGGTTAAGTTGAGGTTAAGGTTTAGGGTTAGGGTTAGTGTTAGGGCTAAGGTTAGGGTGAGACTTAGTGTTCTGGTTAAGTCTAGGGTGAGGGTGAGGGTTAGGTTGAGGGTTAGGGTTAGGGTGAGGGTTAGGGTGAGGTTTAGGGTGAGGATTAGGGTGAGGATTAGGGTTAGGGTGAGGGCTAGGTTGAGGGATAGTGTGAGGTTGTGTTTTAGGGTTAGTGTTAGGGTGAGTTTTAGGGTTAGGGTGAGGGTTAGGATGAGGGTTAGTGTTACGGTAAGGGTGAGGGTTAGGGTTAGGGTGAGGGTTAGGGTTAAGATTAGGTTAAGGGTCAGGGTGAGGGCTAGGATTAGGGTTAGGGTTAGGGTTATTGTTAGGTTTAGGGTTGGGGTTACGGTTACTGAGAGGGTGAGGGTGAGGGTGAGGGTTAGGGGTAAAGTGAGGTTTTTAATTTTAGGGTTAGGGTTAGACTTAGGGTTAGGTTGAGGTTAGGGTTAGGGTTAGTGTGAGGTTTAGTATTAGGGTTAGGGTTAGGGTGAGGCTGAGGAGTAGTGTTAGGGTTAGGGTTAGTGTTAGAGTTAGGGTTACATTGAGGGTTAGAGTGAGGTTGAGGTTTAGGCTTAGTGTTAGGATTAATATTAGGGTAAGGGTTAGGGTGAGTTTGAGGGTCAGGGTTAGGTTTAGGCTTAGGGTTAGGCTGATGGTGAGGATGAGGGTGAGGGTGAGGGTTAGGGTTAGGGTTTGGGTGATAGTTAGTGTTCGGGTTAAATTTATAGTTAGGGTGAATGTTAGGGTTAGGGTTATGGTGAGCGTGAGGGTTAGGGTTAGGTTGAGGATTAGGGTTAGGCTTAGGATTAGGGTGAGGGTTATGGTTAGGGTTAGGGTGAGGGTTAGGATGAGGATTAGGGTTAGGATTAGGGTTAGGGTGAGGACTAGGGTGAGGGTGAGGTTTAGGGTTAGATTTTGGGTGAGGTTTAGGGTTAGGGTTAGAGTTTGGCTGAGGGTTATGATGAGGGTTAGAGTTATGGTGAGGTTGATGATTAGGGTTAGGTTGAGGGTTAGGGTTAGGATTTGGGTTAGAGTGAGGGTTAGTTTCAGGGTTATATTTAGGGTTAGTGGGAGGGTTAGGTCCAGGGTTAGGGTTAGGGTTAGGGTTAGTGTTAGGGTATAGTTTAGGGTGAGGGTTAGGTTGAGGTTTAGGGTTAGGGTTAAGGTTAGAGTTAGGATTAGGGTTAGGGTGAGGGTTAGTTTGAGGGTTAGGGTTAGCGTTAGGGTTAGGGTTAGGGTTATTGTTAGTGTTATGGTTATGGTTAAATTTGAAGTGAGGGTGAGGCGGAGGGTGAGGGTTATGGTTCGGGTTTGGGTTAGGGTTAGTGTTAGGGTTAGTGTTATTGTTAGGGTTAGGGTTAGCGTTAGGGTGAGGTTGAGGGTGAAGGAGAGGATTAGGGTTAAGGTGAGGTTTAAGTTTAGGGTTAGGGTTAGGGTTAGGGTGAGGTTGAGGGTTAGATTGTGGATTAGTGTTAGGGTTAGTGTGAGGTTTAGAGTGAGGATGAGGGTTAGGGTTAGGGTGAGGGCTAGGGTGAGGTTGAGGATTAGGGTTAGTGTTAGGGTAATGTTAGGGTTAGGGTGAGGGTTATGGTTAGGGTTAGGGTTAGGGTTAGGTTTAGTGTTAGTGTTAGGGGTAGGGTTGGGGTATGTTTAAGGTTAGGGTTAGGGTTATTATTAGGGTTAGGTATAGGATGAGGTCTAGGTTTAGGGTTAGGGTTAGGCTTAGGGTTTCGCTGAGGGAGAGGATGAGCATGAGGGTTAGGGTTAGGGTTTTTTTTAGGGTTAGGGTTTGGTCGAGGGTTAGTGTTATTGTTATTTTTAGTGTTAGAATTGCGGTGAGGTTGTGGGTGAGGGTGAGGGTTAGGGTTCGGGTGAGGTTTAGCGTTAGGGTTAGGGTGAGGGTGAGGTTTAGTGTTAGAGTTAGGGTTAGGGCGACGGTTAGGGTGAGGTTTTGGGTGAGGGTTAGTGTTAGAGTTAGGGATAGGGTGAGTGTTATGGTGAGGGTGAGGCTTAGGCTTAGGGTTTGGATTAGGAGTAGGGTAAGGTTTAGAGTTAGTGTGAGGGTTAGGGTTAGGGTTCTGGTTAGGCTTAGGGTTCCGCTGAGGGAGATGGTGAGAATGAGGGTTAGGGTTAGGGTCAGGTTTAGGTTTAGGGTTAGGGTTAGGCTTAGGGTTTCGCTGAGGGAGAGGGTGAGCATGAGGGTTAGGGTTAGGGTTAGGTTTAGGAGTAGAGTTAAGGTAGTGTGAGGATTAGGGTGAGGGTTAGGTTTAAGGTGAGTGTGAGGCTTTGGGTTAGAGTTAGGGTTGGGGTGAGTTTTAGGGTGAGGGTTAGGTTTAGAGTGAGGGTTAGGGTTAGGGTTAGGATGAGAGTGATGGTTAGATTGAGGATTAGTGTTCGGTTAGTGTGAGGTTTATGGTGAGGATGAGGGTTAGGGTTAGGATGAGGGTTAGGGTTAGGATTAGGGTGAGGTTAAGGGTTAGCGTGTTGGTTAGGGTTAGTGTGAGTGTTTGTGTTATGTGTAGGTTTAGTGTTAGGGTGAAGGTAAGTGTTAGGGTGAGGGTTAGTGTTATGGTGAGGGTTATGTTAAGGGTGAGGATTAGGGTTAGGCTTATTCTTAGGGTTAGGTTTAGGGTTACGGTTACGGTGAGGGTGAGTGTTAGGGTTAGGAAGAGGTTTTGGTTTAGAGTTAGGGTTAAAGTTAGGGTTAGGGTGAGAGTGAGGTTTACGGATAATGTTAGGGTTAGTGTTAGGGTTAGGGTTAAGGTGAGGGTTAGGGTTCGGGTTAGGCTTAGGCTTAGGCTTAGGCTTAGGATGAGCATGAGGGTGAGGGTTAGGGTTAGGGTTAAGGTGACTGTTAGGGTTAGGGTTAGGGTGAGAGTTACCATGAGGTTTAGGGTTACGATTAGGGTTAGGCTAAAGGCTAGGGTGAGGCTTAGGGTGAGGGTTAGGGTTAGGGATAGTGTTAGGTTTAGGATTAGGGTTAGGGTGAGGGTGAGTGTGAGGGTTAGGGTTAGGTTAGGCTTAAGGTTAGGGTGAACATTAGAGTTAGGGTTAGTTTTCGGGTGAGGGTATGGCTGAGGATTAGGGTTAGGGTTAGGGTTATTGTTATTGTTAGGGTTAGTGTTAGAGTTAAGGTGAGGGTGAGGGTGAGGTTGAGTGTTAGGATTAGGGTTAGATTGGGGTTTAGGGTTAGGGTTAAGGTTAATGTTAGTGTGAGGGTGAGTTTTAGGATTAGATATAGGTTTAGGGGGAGGGCTAGGGGGAGGGTTAGGGTGAGGGTCAGTGTTAGGATTAGAGTGAGGGTGATGGTTAGGTTGAGGTTTAGGGTTAAGTTAGGGTTAGGATTAGTGTGATGGTTAGTGTTAGGGTTAGGGTTAGTTTTAGGGTGAGTGTAAGTGTTAGGGTGATGGTTTGGGTTAGGGTGAGGTTTATGGTTAGGGTGAGGGTTAGGATTAGTGTTAGGGTTACTGTTAGGTTTAGGTTTAGGGTTTGGGTTGCGGTGAGGGTGAGGGTGAAGGTCAGGTTTACGGTTAGTGTGAGGTTTAGGGTTTGGGTGTGGGTCAGAGTTAGGTTTTGGGTGAGGGTGTGGTTTAGTGTTAGACTTAGGGTTAGCGGGAGGTTTAGATTGAGGATTAGGGTTAGTGTTAGTTTTAGGGTTAGGTTTAGGTTGAGAGTTAGGGAAAGTGTTAGGGTTATGGATAGGGTTAGGAATAGGGTTAGGGTGAGGTTTAGGTTTAGATTTAGGTTTAGGGGTAGGGTTATTTCAAGGGTTAGGATTAGGGTTAGTGTTAGGGTTAAGGTTAGGGTGAGGGTTAGGTTGAGGGTTAGGTTTAGGGTTAGTGTTAGGGTTGGGATAAGGCTTAGGGTGAGGGTGAGTGTGAGGGTTAGGGTTAGGGTTAGGCTTAGGCTTAGGGTTAGGCTGAGGGTGAGTTTGGGTGATGATTAGGGTGAGGGTGATGGTTAGGGTTTGGGTTAAGGTGAGGAATAGAATATGGTTTATGGTTCGGATTAGGGTTAGGGTGAGGGCTAGGGTGAGGGTGAGGGTTAGGCTACGGCTTAGGCTTAGGTTTAGGCTGAGCGTGAGTTTGAGGGTGAGGGTTAGGGTTATGGTCCTGGGTAGGTTTACGGTTAGGGTGAGGGTTAACATGAGATTTAGTGTTAGGGTGAGGGTTAGGGTGATTATGATGGTAAGGGTAAAGGTGAGATTTAGGCTGAGGGTGAGGGTTAAGATAAGTGTGAGGGTTTGGTTAAGTTTAGGGTTAGGTTAAGGTTTAGGGTTAGGGTTAGGGTTTGGGTTAGATTGAGGATTCAGTTTAGGGTTAGTGTGAGGTTTAGGGTGAGGATGAGGGTTAGTGTTAGGGTGAGGGTGAGGGTTAGAATTAGGGTTAGGGTGACGGCTAGGGTTAGGGTGAGGGTTAGGGTTAGGGTTAGGATGAGGGCTAGGGTGAGGGTTAGGTTGAGGTTTAGGGTTAGTGATAGGGATAGGTTAAGGATTAGGGTTAGGGTGAGGGTGAGGGTGAGGGTGAGGGTTAGGTTTAGGTTTAGGCTTACGGTAAGGGTGAGAATTAGGTTTATAGTTTGGGTTACGGTGAGGGTGAGGCTGAGGAATAGGGTTAGGTTTAGCATTAGGGTTAGGGTTAGGGTTAGGGTTAGGGTTACCGTGAGGGTTAGGGTTAGGGTTAGGCTTAGGGTAAGGCTGAGGGTGAGGGTGGGGGTGAGGATTAGGGTTAGGTTTAGTTTTAGGTTTGTCGTTAGTGCTATGGTTAGGGTTAAGTTTGCCGAGAAGGTGAGGCTGAGGATGAGGGTTATGGTTAGGTTTAGGGTTAGGGTTTGTGTTATTGTTAGGGTTAGGGTTAGAATTACGGTTAGGTTGAGGGTGAGGGTGAGGGTTAGGGTAGGGTGAGGTTTAGGGTTAGGTTTAGGGTTAGGGTTAGGATTAGGGTTAGGGTATGGGTGAGGTTTAGGGTTAGAGTTAGGGTTAGGGGGAGGGTTAAGGTGAGGTTTAGAGTTAGGGTTAGTGTTACTGTCAGGGTGAGGGTGAGGGTTAGGTTGAGGTTTAGGGATAGAGTTAGGTTTAGGTTTAGGGTTTGGGTGAGGGTGAGTGTGAGGGATAGGGTCAGGGTTAGGTTTAGACTTAGGGTTACGCTGAGACTTAGGGTTAGGCTGAGGGTGAGGGTTAGGTTTAGGATTGGGGTTAGGTTGATGGTTAGGGTTATGGTTAGTGTTATTGTTAGGGTAAGGGTGAGAGTGAGGGTTAGGTTGAGGTTTAGGGTTAGGGTTAGGGTTAGGGTTAGTGTGAGGGTTAGTGTTAGGTTTAGGGTTAGTGTTAGTGTGAGGGTCAGCGTTATGGTGAGGCTTTGGGTTACGGTGAGGGTTATGGTTAGGCTGAGGGTTAGGGATATGTTTATTGTTAGGGTTATGGTTACACTTTCGGTGAGGTTGAGGGTTAGGGTTAGGTTTAGGATGAGGTTTAGGGTTAGGGTTAGGGTTAGAGTTAGGGATAGTGTTAGGGTTAGGGTTAGGGTGAGGTTTAGGGTAAAGATTCGGTTTATGGTTAGGGTGAGGCTTATATTGAGGATTAATGTTAGGCTTAGTGTGAGGTTTAGGGTGAGGATTAGTATTAGGGTTAGGCTGAGGGTGAGTGTTAAGATAAGGGTGAGGGTTCGGGTTAGGGTGAGGGTTAGGGTAAGGTTTTGGGTTATGGTTAGGGTGAGGGTTAGATTGAGGATTAGGGTTATGGTTAGTGTGAGGTTTAGGGTGAGGATGAGGATTAGGGTTAGGGTTAGGGTGAGGGTTAGAATTAGCGTTAGGGTGAGGATCAGGGTTAGGGTTAGGGTTAGGGTTAGAGTGAGGTTTAGGGTTAGTGTGAGGGCTAGGGTTAGTGTGAGGGTTAGTGTTAGGGTTAGGGTTAGTGTTAGGGTGAGGGGAAGTTTTAGGTTCAGGGTTAGGTTTAGGGTGAGGGTTATTGTTAGGGTTAGGGTTAGGGTTTCGGTTACTGTGAGGGTGAGGGGGATGGTTAGGGTTAGGGTGAGCTTAAGTGTTAGGGTTATGGTTAGAATTAGGATTAGTGTGAGGGTGAGGTTTAGCGGTAGAATTATGTTTAGCGTGAGGTTTAGGGTGAGGTTTAGGGTCAGGGTGAAGTTTAGGGTGGGGGTGATGGTAAGGGTAAAGTGAGTGTTAGGCCAAGGGTGAGGGTTACGGTAAGGGTGAGGGTTAGTGTTAGGGTGAGGGTTAGGGTAAGTGTTAGGGTGAGGGTCAGGGTTAGATTGAGGATTAGTGTTAGGGTTAGTGTGAGGTTTAGGGTGAGGATGAGGGTTAGGCTTAGGGTGAGGGCTAGGAAGAGGGTGAGGGTTAAGGTTAGTGTTAGGGTGAGGTTTAGGGTTAGGGTGATGGTTAGGGTTAGTGTGAGGGTTAGTGTTAGGGTTAGGGTGAGTGTTAGGGTTAGGGTTATTGTTAGGGTTAGGGTTAGGGTTACAGTTCTGTGAAGGTAAGTGTGAGCTTTAGGGTTGGGGTTAGGATGAGGTTTAGGTTTAGGTTTTGGGTTAGAGTTACGGTTAGGGTTAGGGTGAGGGTGAGCTTTAGGGTAAGAGTTAGGATTAGTGTTAGGGTTAGGTTTAGGGTGAGGGTTAGGTTTAGGCTTAGAGGGTTAGGTTTAGGGTGAGGGTTAGGTTTAGGCTTAGAGTGAGGGTTAGGATGAGGTTTAGGGTTAGGATTAGTGTTAGGGTGAGGGCTATGGTGAGTGTTAGTGTGAGGGTTAGGGTTAAGGATAGGGTTAGGGTTAGGGTTAGGGTTAGGGTTAGGGTTAGGGTTAGGGTGAGTGTGAGTGTGAGCATTAGGTTTAGACTTTTGTTTAGGGTGACGGTTAGGGCTAGGGTTTGGGTTAGGGTGAGGGTGTGGCTGATTATTAGGGTTAGGTTTAGGATTAGGGTTAGGGTTAGGGTTAGGTTTACGGTGAGGGTTAGGGTTAAGCCTAGGTTAGGCTTAGTGTTAGGCTGAGGGTGAGGGTGGGGGTGAGGATTACTTTTAGGGATAGTGTTAAAATTCGGGTTATTGTTAGTGTTTTGGTTTGGGTTAAGTTTGTGGTGAGGGTGAGGCTGAGGTTGAGGGTCAAGTTTAGGGTTAGGTTTAGTGTGAGGTTTAGGGTTTGGGTTAGTTTTAGGGTTAGGGTGAGGGTTAGGGTTAGGGTTACTGTATGGGTGAGGGTTAGGGTTAGGTTGAGGGTTAGGGGTAGGGTTAGGCTGAGGGTTAGTTTGGGGGTGAGGAATAGGTTTTGGGTTATGGTTAGTGTTTGGGTTAGGATGAGGGTTAGGATGAGGATTAGGGTTAGGATTAGGTTTAGGGTGAGGGCTAGGGTGAGGGTGAGATTTAGGGTTAGGCTCAGGCTTAGGCTTAGGGTTAGGCTGAGTGTGAGGGTGAGGGTGAGGGTTAGTGTTAGGTTGATGGATACGATTAGGGTTAGGGTGAGTGTTAGGATGAGGGTTAGGGTTAGGGTGAGGGTTAGGGTGAGCGAGATGGTAAGGGTTAAGTTGAGGGTTAGGCTGAGTGTGAGTGTTCCCCTCAGGGTGAGGGTTACTATTAGTGTGAGGGTTAGGATAAGGGTTATGCTGAGGGCTAGGGTGAGGGTGAGGGTTAGGGGTAGGGTGACGTTTAGGGTTAGGGTGAGAGTTAGGGTTACTGTTAGGGTTAGTGTTAGAGTTAGGTTTAGGGTAAGCTTGAGGGTAAGTGTTAGGGTGAGTGTTAGGTTTAGGTTGAGGGTCATGTTTAGGGTGAGGGTTAGGTTTAGTTTTAGGGTTATTGTTAGGTTTCGGGTTAGGGTTACAGTGAGGGTGAGGGTGAGGGTTATGGTTAGGGTGAGGTTTAGGGTTAGGGTTAGGGTTTGAATTAGGGTTAGGTTGAGTATGAGGTTTAGGTTTAGAGTAAGGGTTAGGGTGAGGCTGAGGGTGAGGGTGTGGGTTAGGGTAAGGATTATGTTTAGGATTAGGCTTAGTTTTATTGTAAGGGTTAGGGTTATGGTTACAGTTAAGGTAAGGGTTAGGGTTAAGGTGAAGGTTAGGGTGAGGGTTAGGTTTAGGTTTAGGGTGAGGGTTAGGTGAGGGTGAGGGTTAGGGTTAGGTTGAGGGTTAGGTTTCGGGTTAGGGTTAGGGTTAGGATTAGGGTTAGGCTGAGGGCTAGGGTGAGGTTTAGGTTTAGTGTGAGGTTTAGTGTTAGGGTTAGGCTTAGTGTTAGGTTGAGGGTAAAGATTAGGTTGAGGGTTAGGGATAGGTTTAGGTTTAGGGTGATGTTAAGGGTTAGAGTGAGGGTTAGGGTCAGGGTGAGTGTTAGGGTTAGCATTATCATTAGTGTGAGGGTTATTGTGAGGGTTAGGGTAAGGTTAGGGTGAGAATTAGGGTTAGGGTGAGGGTTAGGTAGAGTGTGAGGGTAAGGGTAAGTGTGAGGGTTAGGGTGAGTGTAAGGATTATGGTAAGGGTGTGGGTTAGGGTGAGGGTTAGGTTTAGGTTTACATTAAGGGTGAGGGTTAGGGTGAGTGTTAGGTTTGGGGTTAGGGTTAGGGTGACGGTGAGATTGAGGTTTGGAATCAGGGTGAGGGTTAGGTTTAGGGTGAGGTTAAGGATTAGGATTAGGGTTAGGGTGAGGGCTAGGGTGAGGGTGAGGGTTAGGGTTAGGGATAGGGTTAGGGTGAGGGTTAGGGTTAGGCTGAGGATTAAGGTTAGTGTAACGCTTAGTTTTAGTGTTAGGGTTAGTGCTAAGGTGAGCATAAATTTTAGGGTTAGCATTAGGGTTAAGTTGAGGGTGAGGGTTAGGTTAAGGGTGAGGGCTAGGTTTAGGGTGTGGGTGAAGGTGAGGGTTAGGATAAGGGTTAGGATTAGGGTTATTTTTTGGTGTAGGGTTAGGTTTATGGTTACGTTGATGGTGAGGGTGAGGGTGAGGGTTAGGGTTAGGGTGATGTTTAGGGTTTGGGTTAGGTTTAGGTTTAGGGTTAGGATGAGATTTATGGTGAGGGGTAGGGTTAAGTTTAGGTTTAGGGTAAGGATTTGTGTGAAAGTTAGGGTTAGGGTGAGGGTTAGGTTGAGGATTAAGGTTTGGATTAGGGTTAGGGTGAGAGTGAGTGTTAGGGTGAGTTTAAGGGTTAGCTTAGGGTTAGGGTTATGGTGAGGGTTAGTGTGAGGGTAAGGGTTAGGTTGAGGGTTAGGCTTAGTGTGAGGTTTAGGGTGAGGTTGAGGGTTAGGGTTAGGATTAGGGTGAGGTTAAGGTTTAGGGTGAGGTTTAGGGTGAGGGTGAGTGTTAGGGTTAGCATTAGGGTTAGGGTGAGTTTTAGTGTGAGTGTTTTGGTTAGTTAGGGGAGGTTTTGGGTTAGTGTGAGGGTTAAGATCAGGGTAAGGTCAGGGTAAGGGTGAGGTTTTTGGTGAGGGTTACGGAAAGGGAGATGTTTAGGGTTAGGTTGAGGATTAGGGTTAGGGTTAGGAAAAGGGTTAGTGTGAGGGGTAAGGTGAGGGTGAGGATTAGGATTAGGGTTAGGTTTATTTTAAGGGTGACATTTAGACTGAGGGTTAGGGTTAGTGTGAGGGTTGGTATTAGGGTTAGGCTTAGTGTTAGGGTGAGGTTAAGGATTACGGTGAGGGTTAGGTTTAGGGTGTGCGTTAGGTTTAGGGTGAGGGTTAGGGTTAGGGTTAGGGTAAGTGTAAGGGTTAGGTTTAGGGCTAGTTTTAGGGTTATTCAGGGTTTTGGTGAGGTTTAGGGTTAGGGATAGTGTAAGGGTTAGGGTTAGGGTTAGTTTGAGGATTAGGTTGAGGGTTAGCGTGAGGGTTAGGGTTAGTGTGAGGGTTAGGGTTAGGCTGAGGGTGAGGGTAAGGGTGAGAGATAGGGTTAGGGTTAGTGTTAGCGTTACAGTTATGATGAGGGTGAGGGTTAGGGTTAGGATTAGGGTTAGGGAGAGGCTTTGGGTTAGGTTTACGGTTAGGATGAGTTTTAGGGTGAGGGGTAAGTTTAGGTTTAGGGTTAAGTTTAGGTTAAGGTGAGGGTGAGGATAAGGTTTAGGCTGAGGGTTAGGGTGAGGGTTAGGGTTAGGAATAGGGTTAGGGATAGGGTGACTGTTAGCTTGAGGGTTAGGTTTAGGGTTAGGGTTAAGGTTTCGTTTGAGGGTTAGGGTTCAGTTTAGGGGTAGGTTAAGGGTTTCGTGTTTAGGTTAGGGTTAGGGTTAGGGTGAGGATCAAGGTGAGGGTGAGGGTTAGGGTTAGGTTTAGGTTTATGGTGTGTTTAAGTGATATCATGTGGTTTAGGGTGAGTGTTAGAGTTATTACTAGGTTTTGGGTGAGGGTGAGGGCGAGGGTTAGGGTTAGGGTTAGGGTGAGTTTTAGGGTTAGGGTGAGGGTTAGGGTTAGGGTTAGCATGAGGGTGAGGGTGACGGTGAGGGTTAGGGTTAGTGTTAGGTTGAGGGTTAGGTTTAGTGTGAGGTTTAGGGTGAGGATGAGGTTAAGGGTTAGGGTGAGGGTTAAAGTAAAGGTGAGGGTTAGGTTAAGGGTTAGTATTCCGATGAGGGTTAGGCTGAGGGTTAGGTTTAGGTTTAGGGTTAGGGTGAGGGTGAGGGTTAGGGTTAGGGTTAGGGTGAGGGGGAGGGTTAGGGTAAGGGTTAGGGTGAGGGCTAGGGTGCGTATTAGGGTTAGGGTGAGGTTTAGGGTTAGGGTGAGGCTTAGGGTTAGGGTTACTTTGAGGTTGGTATGAAGGTGAAGTTTAGGATGAGGGATAGGATTAGGTTGAGGGTTAGGGTTAGCCTTAGGGTGAGGGTTAGGGTTAGGTTTAGGTTGAGGTTTGGGGTGAGGGGTAGGTTTAGGTTTAGGGTTAGGGTTAGGTTTAGTGAGAGGGTTACAGTTAGGGTTAGGGTGAGTGTGAGGTTAAGGGTAATGGTGAGGGTTATGATGAGGTTGATCGTTAGGGTTAGGATTAGGGGTAGGGTTAGGGTAAGTCTGAGCATGAGGGTGTGGGTGTGGTCAGGTTTACGGTTAGGGTTACGTTTAGGGTGAGGGCTAGGGTGAGGGTGAGGGTTAATGTGAAGGTGAGGGTGAGGGTGAGGGTCTTTGTTAGATAATCATTAGGGTTAGGGTGAGGATTAGGTGAGGGTGAGGGTGAGGGTGAGAGTGAGCTTTCTGGTTAGGGTGTGGGTGAGTGAGGGTTAGGGTGAGGGTTCAGGTGATGGTGAGAGTTAGGGTAGGGTTGAGAGTTAGAGTTAGGTTAAGCGTTAGAGTTAGGTTTAGGGTTAGAGTTAAGGTGAGGGTTCGGGTGAGGGGTACTGTTAAGGTTAGGGTGATCATTAGGATTAATGTGATGGTTAGGGTTAGGGTGAGGATAAAGTAAGGGTGACGGTTAGGGTGAGGGTGAGGGTTAGGGTTACTGTTAGGATGAGGGTTAGGCTTAGCTTTAGTGTTAATGTGAGGGTGAGGGTGAGGGTTAGTGTTAGGCTTAGGGTTAAGGTGAGGGTGAGGGTGAGGATGAGGTTTAGCTTGAGGGTTAGGGTTAGGGTGAGGGTTAGTTTTAGGGTTAGGGTTATTGTTAGGGTTAGGTTTAGGGTCAGGGTGAGGATGAGGGTGAGGGTGAGGGTGTGGGTTAGTGTTAGGGTTAGGTTTAGGGTGAGGGTGAGGGTTAGAGTTAGGGTGAGGGGTAGGGATAAAGTTAGGGTGAGGGTTAGGGTTAGTGTGAAGTTTAGGGTTAGGGTTAGGGTTAGGGTTAGGGTGAGGGATAGGTTGAGGGTTAGGGTTTGGATTAGGGTTAGGGTTATACTGTGGGTTAGGGTGAGGTTAAGGGTTAGCTTAGGGTTAGGGTTAGGGTGAGGGTTAGGGTGTGGGTAAGGGTTAGGTTGAGAGTTAGGCTTAGGGTGGGGTTTAGGGTGAGATTGAGGGTTAGGGTTAGGGTTAGGGTTAGGGTGAGGTTAAGGTTTAGGGTGAGTTTTAGTGTGAGGGTGAATGTTAGGGTTAGCTTTAGGGTTAGGGTGAGGTTTAGTGTGAGTGTTTTGGTTAGGTTAGGGTGAGGTTTTGGGTTAGTGTGAGGGTAAGGGTGAGGGAAAGGTAAGGGTAAGGGTGAGGTTTTTGGTGAAGGTGAGGGTTACAGAAAGGGAGAGGGTTAGGGTTAGGGTGAGGGTTAGGTTTAGGGTTAGGAAAAGAGTTAGTGTGAGGGATAAGTGAGGGTGAGGATTAGGGTTAGGGTTAGGTTTAGGTTGAGGGTTAGGTTTAGGCTGAGCGTTAGGGTTAGTGTGAGGTTTGGTGATAGGGTTAGGCTCAGTGATAGGGTCAGGGTAAGGTTTAGGGTGAGGGTTAGATTTAGGGTGAGGTTTAGGGTTAGGGTGAGGGTTAGGGTTAGCGTTAGGGTAAGGGTAAGGGTTAGGGTGAGGTCTAGATTTAGGGTTATTGAGAGTTTTGGTGAGGTTTAGCGTTAGTTTTAGTTTAAGGGTTAGGGTTATGGTTAGTGTGAGGATTAGGTTGAGGGTTATCATGAGGGTTAGTTTTAGTGTGAGGGTTAGGGTAAGGCTGAGGGTGAGGGTGAGGTTGAGAGTTAGGGTTAGGGTTAGGGTTAGAGTTATGATGAGGGTGAGGGTTAGGTTTAGGATTAGGGTTAGTGAGAGGTTTTGGGTTAGGTTAAGGATTAGGATGAGGGTTAGGGTGAGGGCTAAGGTTAGGTTTAGGGTGAGGTTAGATTTATTGTGAGGTTTAGCATTAGGTTTAGGGTTAGGGTGACGGTGAGGATATTAAGGTTTAGGTTGAGGGTTAGGGTGAGGATTAGGGTTAGTGATAGGGTTAGGGTTAGGGTGACTGTTAGCTTGAGGGTTAGGTTTAGGGTTAGGGTTAAGGTTTCTGGTGAGGGTTAGGGTTCAGTTTAGGTTTAGGTTAAGGGTTTCGTGTTTGGGTTAGGGTTAGGGTTAGGGTGAGGTTTAGGGTGAGGGTGAGGGTTAGGTTTAGGTTTATGGTGTGGGTAAGTGATAGTGTGAAGTTTAGGGTGAGTGTTAGAGTTAGCAGTAGGGTTGGGGTGAGGATGAGGGTTAGGGTTAGGGTTAGCGTGTTTTAGGTTTAGGGTGAGGGTTAGGGTTAGGGTGAGCATTAAGGTTAATGTGAGGGTTATGTTTAGGGTGAGGATAAAGTAAGGGTGAGGGTTAGGGTGAGGGTGAGGGTTAGTGTTACTGTTAGGCTGAGGTTTAGTTTTCGGTTTAGTGTTAAGGTGAGGGTAAGTGTGAGGGTTAGGGTTAGGGTTAGGGTTAAGTTGAGGTTGAGGGTGAGGGGCAGGGCTAGCCGTGAGGGTTAGGGTTAGGGTGAGGGTTAGGTTTAAGTTTAAGGTTAGGGTTATTGTTAGGGTAAGGGTTAGGGAGAAGATGAGGATAAGGGTGAGTGTGAAGTTTAGGGTTAGGATTAGGGTTAGAGTGAGCCTCTGGGTGAGGGTGAGGGTGAGGGTTAGGGTCAGGGTTAGGCTAATGGTTGGGGTGAGGCTTAGGTTTAGGGTGATGTTTAAGGTGAGGGTGAGGGTAAGGGTGAGGGTGAGGGTTTGGTTGAGCGTTTGGATTAGGGTTAGGGTGAGTTTGAGTGTTAGGTTGAGTGTTAGGGTTAGGTTTAGGGTGAGGGTGAGTGTGAGGTTTAGGGTTAGGGTTAATGTTAGGCTTAGGTTAAACTGAGGGTGAGGGAGAGTGTGAGGGTTAGGGTTAAGGTGAGTGTGAGGTTTAGGTTTAGGGTTAGTGTGAGGTGTAAGGTGAGGGTTAGGGTTAGAATTAGGGTTAGGGTTAGAATTAGAGTTCGGGTTAGGCTGAGTGTGAGTGTGAGGGTTAGGGTTAGGGTTAGGCTTATGCTTAGGTTTAGGCTGAAGTTGAGGGTGAGGGTAAGACTGAGAGTTAAGGTGTGTGCTAGGGTTAGGTTTAATGTAAGGGTTAGGGTGAAAGTGAGTGGTAGGGTGCGGTTGAGGGTTAATGTTATGGTTAGAGTTAGGGTCAGGTTTAGATTAAGGGTTAGGTTGAGACTTAGGATGATGGGTAGGGTTAGGGTTAGGGTGAGGTTTAGGGTTAGTTTGAGGGTTAGGGTTAGGGATAGGGTGAGGGTTAGGATGAGGGTTAGGGTGAGGGTAAGGTTTAGGGTGAGGGTTAGTGTGAGTGTCAGGGTTAGGGTTAAGGTTAGTGTTAGGGTGAGGGTGAGGTTTAGGTTTACTGTTAGGGTTTGGGATAGGGTTAGGTTTAGGGTTCGGGAGACGGTTATGAAGAGGGTTAGGATGAGGGTTAGGGTTAGGGTGAGGGTTAGGTTTAGGGTGAGGATAAGTGTGAGGTTGAGGTTTAGGGTTAGGGTTAGTGCTAGTGGTAGGATGAGGGTTATTGTTAGTGTTAGGATTAGGTTTAGAGAGAGGGTTAGGATGAGGGTTAGGGTAAAGGTTAGGGTTAGGGTTAAAGTTTAGGGTGAGGGTTAGGGTCAGGGTGAGGGTTAGGGAGAGTGTGAGGGTTAGAGTTAGCATTAGGTTTAGGGTTAGGTTTAGGGTGAGGTATAGGGTTAGGATTAGGTTTAGGGTGAATGCTAGGGTGTCGGTGAGGGTTAGGGTTAGGGTGAAGGTGAGGGTTAGGTTTAGGGTTAAGCTGAGGGTTTGGGTGAGGTATAGGGTTAGGAGTAGTGTTAGGTTTAGAGTTAGGTGACTGATAGGGTTAGGTTTAGGGTGAGGGTTATTGTGAGGATGAGGGTGAGTGTTAGGGTGAGGGTGAGGATTTGGGAAAGTATGAGGTTTAGGGTTTGGGTGAGGGTTAGGGTTGGGTGAGTGTTAGGGTGACAGTGAGGGTTAGGGTTAGGGTTGGGTTTAGGGTTAG
Source organism: Dipodomys merriami (assembly GCF_024711535.1). Lineage (NCBI taxonomy): Eukaryota > Metazoa > Chordata > Mammalia > Rodentia > Heteromyidae > Dipodomys > Dipodomys merriami. Next base: position 1,509,780 of record NW_027206390.1, read on the forward strand.
GGTGAGGGGTAGGGTGAGGGGTAGGGTTAGGGTTAGGGTGAGGGATAGGGTTAGTGTGAGGGTTAGGGTTAGGGTGAGGTTTAGGGTTACATTGAGGGTTCATGTTAGGTTTAGGCTCAGTGTTAGGGTGAGGGTAAGTTTTAGGTTGAGGATTAGGTTTAGGGTGAGGTTTAGGGTTAGTATGAGGGTTAGGGCTAGATTGAGGTTAAGGGTGGGGGTTAGGGTTAGGGTGATGTTTAGGGTGAGGGTGAGTGTTAGGGTGAGGGTGAGGGTTCACTTGAGGGTTTTGGTTAGGGTTAGGGTGAGGTTGAGGGTGAGGGTGAGACTTTGGGTTAGGTTTAGCGTGACAGTGAGTGTGAGGATTAGGGATAGTGTTAGGCTTAGGTTTAGGGTTAGGCTGAGGGTGACTGTGAGCATGATGGTTAGGGTTAGGGTAAGGCTTAGGGTTAGGGTGAGGGTTAGCGTTAAGGTTAGGGTTAGGTTTAGTTTGGAGGTTAGGTTTAGGGTGAGAATTAGCATTAGGGGTAGGGTTAGGTTGAGGGGGAGGGTGAGGTTTAGGTTTAGGATGAGCCTGTGGGTGAGGGTGAGGTTTAGGGTTAGGGTGAGGGTTAGGCTAAGGTTTAGGGTGAGGGTTAGTTTTAGGTGATGTTTAGGTTGAGGGTTTGGGTTAGGGTTAGGGTGAGTGAGAGGGTTAGGATTAGTGTTTGGGTTAGGTTTAAGGTGAGGGTGAGTGTGAGCGTTAGGTTTAGGGTTATTGGTAGGCTTAGGTTTAAGCTGAGGGTGAGGGTGAGTGTGAGGGTTAGGGTTATGTTGAGTGTGAGCATTAGGGTTAGGTTTTGTGTGAGGTTGAGAATGAGAGTTAGGGTGAGGGTTAGGGTTTGGGTTAGGGTGAGGGTTAGATGAGGTTGAGGGTTAGGGTTAGGGTGTGGGTTAGGGTTAGGGTGTGGGTGAGTGTAAGCGTTAGGGTGAGCGTTAGGGTTTGAATGCGGATTAGGGTGAGGGTTAGGGTTAGGGTGATGTTTAGGGTGAGGTTGAGGGTTGGTTTTAGGATTTGCGTTAGGTTTAGGGTGAGGTTGAGGGTGAGGATGAGGCTTAGGGTTAGAGTTAGGGTGAGGGTGACTGTGAGGGTTAGGGTTAGGGTTAGGCTTTAGGCTCAGTGTTAGGCTGAGGTTGAGGTTGAGGGTGATGGTTAGGGTTATGGTGAGAGTTAGGGTTAGAGTTAGGGTGAGGGATAGGGATAGTGTGAGGGTTAAGGTTAGGGTGGCCCTTAGGGTTACTGTGAGGGTTCATGTTAGGTTTAGGCTTAGTGTTAGGGTGAGGGTAAGTGTTAGGTTGAGTGTTAGGTTTAGGGTGAGGTTTAGGGTTAGTATGAGGGTTAGGGATAGTGTGAGGGTAAGGTTCAGGGTTAGGGTTAGGGTGATGTTTAGGGTGAGGGTGAGGGTTAGGGTGAGGGTGAGGGTGAGGATTCAGTTGAGGGTTTAGGTTAGGGTTAGGGTTTGGTTGAGACTTAGGGTTAGGTTTAGGGTCAGGGTGAGTGTGAGGTTTAGGGTTAGGGTTAGGCTTAGGTTTAGGGTTAGGCTGAGTCTGACTGTGAGCTTCAGGGTAAGGGTTACAGTGAGCATTAGTGTTAGGCTTAGGGTGCGGGTAAGGGTTGGGGTGAGTGTTAGGGTTTGGGTGAGTTTTAGCATTAGGTTTAGGGTTTGGGTTAGGTTGGAGGTTAGTGTTAGAGTGAGGGTTAGCATTAGGGGTAGGGTTAGGTTGAGGGTAAGGGTGAGGGTTTGGGTTAGGATTAGGTTTAAAGTGAGCCTGAGTGTGAGGGTCAGGGTGAGGGTTAGGGTTAGGGTGAGGGTTAGGCTAAGGGTTCGGGTGAGTGTTAGGTTTAGGGTGATGTTTAGGTTGAGGGTGAGGGTTAGAGTTAGGGTGAGGGTGAGGCTTCGGTTGAGGGTTTGGGTTAGGGTTAGGTTGAGGTTGAGGGTGAGTGAGAGGGTTAAGTTAAGGGTTAGGATTAGGTTTAGGGTGAGGGTGAGTGTGGGAGTTAGGGTTAGTTTTATTGTTAGGCTTAGGTTTAAGCTGAGGGTAAGGGTGATTGTCAGGGTTAGGGTTATGTTGAGTGAGAGCATTAGGGTTAGATTTAGGGTGAGGTTGTGGTTGAGGGTTAGGGCGAGGCTTAGGGTTTGAGTCAGGGTGAGGGTTAGATGAGGGTGAGGGTTAGAGTTAGGGTGAGGGTTAGGGTTAGGGTGAGGGTGAGGTTTAGCTTTAGGGTGAGGGTAGGGTTATCATGTGGATTAGGGTTAGTGTTAGGGTTATGGTGATGTTTATGGTGAGGGCAAGGGTTGATTTGAGGGTTTGCGTTAGGTTTAGAGTGAGGTTGAGTGTGAGGGTGAGGCTTAGGGTTAGGGTTAGGTTGAGGGTGACACTGAGGGTTTGGGTTAGGGTTAGGCTTTAGGCTGAGGGTTAGGCTGAGGGTGAGGGTGAGGGTTAGGGTTAGGGTGAGGGTTAGGGTTAGGGTTAATGATAGGGTGATATTTAGGGTGAGGGTTAGTGTGAGAGTTAGTGTTGGGTTTAGGCTTAGTGTTAGAGTGAGTGTAAGGGTTAGGTTGAGGGTTAGGGTTAGCGATAGGTTGAGGGTTGGGATGAGGGGTAGGGTGAGGGTAAGGTTTACTGTGAGGGTTATGGTGAGTGTGAGGGTTAGGGTTAGGGATAGGGTTAGAGTGAGGGTGAGGTTTAGGGTTACGGTAAGGGTTACGGTTAGGGTTAGGTTGAGGGTTAGGGAAAGGGTGAGGATGAGTGTTAGGGTGAGGGTTCGGGTTAGGGTTCGTGTTAGGGTTATGGTGAGGGTGGGGGTGAGGGTGAGAATGAAGGTTAGGGTTAGATTTAGGATGAGGGTGAGGATTAGGGTTAGGAGTAGGGTTAGGGTTATGTTTAGGCTGAGGATGAGTCTGAGGGTGTGGGTGAGGATTAGGGTTAGGTTGAGTGTTAGAGTTAGGGTTAGGGTGAGGGTTTGGGTAAGTGTTCAGTTTAGGATGAGAATTAGTTTGAGGGGTACAGTTAAGGTTAGGATGAGCGTTAGGTTTAGCGTTAGGGTTAGGGATAGGGTTGGTTTACGGTGAGGTTTAGGATGAACGTTAGGGTTAGGTTTAGGTTTTTAGTGAGGGTTAGGGTGCAGGTTATGGTTAGAGTTAGGGTTAGGGTGAGGGTTAGGGTCAGGGTGAGGGTTATTGTTAGGGTTAGATTTCCGGTGAGAGTAAGAGTTAGCGTGAGGTTAAGGGTGAGTGTGAGGGTTGGAGTTAGCATTAGGGTTAGGGTGAGGTTTAGGGTGAGGGTTAGGGTTAGGTTTAGGGTTAGGGTGAGGTTACAATGAGGGTGATTGTGAGGTTTATGGTTAGGGTGAGAGATAGGTTTAGCGTGAGGATTAGGGTTAGGGTTTGGGTGAGGGTTAGCATGAGGGTGACAGTGAGGCTTAGGTTTTGGGTGAGGGTGAGTGTGAGGGTTAGGCTTAGGGTTAGGGTTAGTGTGAGGGTGAAGTTGAGGGTTAGTGTTAGGAATCGCGTTAGGTTTAAAGTTAGGCTGAGGGTGAGCGTGACGGTGAGAGTGACGGTTAGAGTTAGGGTTAGCGTGAGGGTTAGGGTTAGTGTGAGGGTTAGGGTGAGGGTAAGGCTAAAGGTTAGGGAGAGGGTCAGGGTTAGGTTTAGGGTTTGGGTGAGGGTTAGGGTGAGGTTTAGGGTTAGGGTTATGGTTAGGGTTAAGGTGAGGGTGAGGGTGAGGGTTAGTGTGAGGGTTAGTGTTAGGGTGAGGGTTATTGTGAGTGTTATGGTTAAGGTGAGGTTGCGGGTTAGGTGAGGTTTAGCATTAGGGTCAGGGTTAGGATATGAGTTAGGCTGAGGGTAAGTGTTGGGGGGAGGGTTAGGGTTAGGGTGAGGTTTAGGATGAGGTTTAGGGGTAGTGTTAGGGTTAGAGTTAGGGAGAGTTTAAGGGTTAGGTTGAGGGTTAGTGTGAGGGTGAGTGTTAGTGTTAGCATTAGGGTTAGTGTGAGGGTTAGGGTGAGTGTTAGGGTTAGGTTAGGGTCAGGGATAGGTTTAGGGTGAGGGTTAGGGTTGGGTTAGGGTGAGGGTTAGATGCGGGTTAGGGTTAGGGTTAGGTTGAGGGTTAGGTTTAGGGTGAGGTTTATGGTTAGGATTAGGGTTAGGGTGAGGGCTAGGGTGAGGGTGAGGGTTAGGGTTAGGGTGAGGCTTAGGGTTAGGTTGAGGGTTAGGTTTAGTGTGAGGGTTAGGGTGAGGGTAAGGTTAGAGGTTAGGGTGAGGTTGAGTGTTAGAGTTACGGTTAGGGTGAGGGTTAGGGTGAGGTTTAGGTTTATGTTTATGGTTAGGGTTAGCATGAGGGTGAGCGTGAGGGTGACAGTGAGGCTTAGGGTGAGTGTGAGGGTGAGTGTGAGTGTTAGGCTTAGGGTTAATGTGAGGGTGAAGGTGAAGGTTAATGTTAGGAGTAGGGTTAGGTTTACATTTAGGCTGAGGGTGGTCGTCAGGGTGAGGGTGACTGTTAGGGTTAGGGTTAGGTTGAGGTTTAGGGTTACTGTGAGGGTTAGGGTGAGGGTAAGGTTAAAGGTTAGGGTGGGTTAGGCTTAGGGTTAGGGTGAGGGTTAGGTTGAGGATGAGGGTGAGTGTTAGGGTGAGTGGTAGGGTGAGGTGTAGGGTTAGGGTTAGGGTTAGGGTTAGGGTGAGGGTTAGGGTTAGTGTGAGGCTTAGGGTTAAGGTGAGGTTTAGGGTTATTGTGAGGGTTCATATTAGGTTTAGGCTTAGTGTTAGGGTGAGGGTACGGGTTAGGTTGAGGGTTAGGTTTAGGGTGAGGTTTAGGGTTAGAATGAGGGTTAGGGCTAGGGTGAGGGTTAGGGTGAGCGTTCGGGTTGGGTGATGTTTAGGGTGTGGGTGAGGGTTAGGGTGAGTGTGAGAGTGAGGGTGAGTGTTCAGTTGAGGGTTTGAGTTAGGGTTAGGGCGAGGTTGATGATGAGGGTGAGACTTAGGGTTAGGTTTAGTGTGAGGGTGAGTGTGAGGGTTAGCGATAGGGTTAGGCTTAGGTTTAGAGTTATGCTGAGGGTGACTGTGAGCGTGAGGGTTATGGTTAGGATGAGGGTTAGTGTTAGGGTGAAGGTAAGGGTTGGGGTGAGTGTTAGGGGTAGGGTGAGGGTTATCGTTAGGTTTAGGGTGAGGGTTAGGGTTAGGTTGGAGGTTAGGGTTAGGGTGAGGGTTAGCGTTAGGGTTAGGGTTAGGGTTAGGTTGGAGGTTAGGGATAGGATGTGGGTTAGCATTAGGGGTAGGGGTAGGGGTTGGTTGAGGGTGAGGTTGAGGGTTAGGGTTAGGGTTTGGGTTAGGATTAGGATGAGGGTTAGCGTGAGGAGTATGGTTAGGGTTAGAGTGAGGGTGAGGGTTAGGTTTAGCTTTAGGGTTAGGGTTAGGGTTAGGCTGAGGGTGAGGGTGAGGTTTAGGGTTATGGTTTTTTTTTTAGGCTGAGGGTGATGGTGAGGATAAGGGTTAAGGTGAGGGTTAGGTTGAGGTTGAGGGTGAGGGTAAGGGTGAGCTTTAGGGTGAGTGTTAGGGTTAGGGTTAGGGTTAGGATTAGGTTGTGGGATAGGGTGAGGGTTAGGGTTAATATTAGGGTTAGGGTTAGGTTTAGTGTTAGGTTAGGTTTAGGGTTAGGGTTAGGGTTAGGGTTAGGTTGTGGGTAAGTTTTGGAGTGAGGGTTAGGATGAGGGTTAAGGTTAGGTTGAGGGTTAGAGTTAGGGTTAGGTTAGGGTGAGGGTAAGGATTAGGGTGAGCTTTAGGGTGAGGGTGAGGGTTAGTGTTAGGATGAGGGTTACGGATAGTGTGAGGGTTAGAGTTAGGGTTAGGGTTAGGGTGAGGCTAAAGCTTAGGATTAGGTTTAGGTTGACGGTGAGGGTTAGTGTGAGGTTATTGTTAGGTTTAAGGTTTAAGGTGTAAGGTTTATGGTGAGGTCTAATGTGAGGTTGAGGGTTAGGGTGAGGGTGAGGGTGAGGGTGAGTGTTCCGGTTAGGTAAGGGTTAAGATTAGGGTTAGGGTGAGGATTAGGGTGAGATTCAGGGATAGGATGAAGTTTAGGGTTAGAGTGATGGTTAGGGTTAGTGTGAGGTTTAGGGATAGGGTTAGGGTTAGGGTGAGGTTTAGGGTTCAGGTTTCCATTAGGGTTAGGGTCAGGGTTAGGGTTTTTTTGAGGGTTAGCGGTAGGGTTAGGGTTAGTGTTAGGGTGAGGGTTAGGGTTAGGGTTAGGATGAGGGTTAGGGTAAGCGGTAGAGTTAGGGTTAATGTTAGGATTAGGGTGAGGGTTAGGGTGAGGTTAAGGATTAGGGTGAGGGTGATGGTTAGTGTTATGTATAGGGTGATGGTGAGGGTGAGGGTTAGGTTTAGGGTGAGGGTGAGGCTGAGGGTGAGGGTTAGGGTTAGGGTAATGGTTAGTGTTAGGGTTAGTTTGAGGTTTTGGGTTAAGGTGACCATTAGGTTTAGACTGAGTGTTAAGTTTAGGGTTATGGTGAGGGTTAGGGTTAGTGGGATGTTTAGGGTGAGGGTGAGGCTGAGGGTGAGAGTTCGGGTTTTCGTGAGGGTTAGGGTTTGGGTGAGGGTTAGGGTTAGGCTGAGGGTTAGTGTGAGGTTGAAGGTTAGGGTGAGAATGAGGGGTAGTGATAGGGTTAGGGTGAGGTTTAGGTTTAGGGTTAGTGTTAGGTGAGGGTTACAGGAAGGGATAGGGTTAGGGTTAGGGTAAGATTTAGGATTACTGTGTGGGTTAGGGTTATGGTTAGAGTGAGGGTAAGGTTTAGGGTTAGGTTTAGGGTGAGGGTGAGGATTAGGGTTAGGTTTAGGGTTATGGGGAGAGTTAGGGTGAATGTTAGGGTTAGGTTTAGGGTTAAGTTTAAGATGAGGGTTTCGGTGAGGGTTAGGGTTAGGGCTAGGGTGAGGGTAAGGTTTAGAGTGAGGGTGAGGGTTAGGGTGAAGGTTAGGGTGTGGGATAGGGTGAAGGTTACGGTTAGGTTTAGGGTGAGGGTAAGTGTTAAGGTGAGGGTTAGGGTCAGGTTGAGTGTTAGGGTTAGGGTTAGGGGTAGGGTGAGGGTTAGAGTTATGGTGAGGGTTAGTGTGAGGGTTTTGGTTAGTGTTAGACTTAGGTCTAGGGTAAGTTTTAGGGTAAGGTTGAGGGTTAGTGTTAGGGTAAGTGTTACGTTAAGGGTAAGGGTTAGGGTTAGGGTAAGGTTTAGGGTGAGGGTTAGGGTGAGTGATAGGGTGAGGGTTAGTTTGAGGGTATGAGTTATGGTGAGGTTTAGGGTGAGGGTGCGGTTTAGTGTTAGGGTTAAGATGAGGTTTAGTGTGAGGGTGAGGATTAGTGTTAGGGTTAGGGTTAGGGTGAGGTTAGGGTGAGGGTTTTGGTTAGTGTTAGGGATAGGGTGTGGGTTAGGGTGAGGGTGAGGGTAAGTATTAGGGTAGGGTTTAGGGTTACGGTGAGGCTTAGGGTATGATTGAGGGTTAGAGCGAGCGCTAGGGTGAAGGTGAGGGTTAGCGTTAGGGTTAGGGTGAGAATTGGGGTTAGGGATAGGATTAGGGTTAGGGTAAAATTTACAGTGAGGGCTAGGGTGAGGGTTAGGCTTAGGGTTAGGGTGAATGTTAGGGTTAGGGGGAAGGTGAGGGATAGGTTTAGTGTGAGGTTTAGGTTTAGGTTTAGTTTTAGGGTTAACCTGAGGGTAAGGGTCAGGGTGAGGGTTAGGGTGACAGTTATAGTTAGGGTTAGGGATAGGATGAGGTTTAGGGTTAGGGAAAAGTTTACGGTGAGGGTTAGGGTGAGGGTTATGGTTAGGGTTAGGGTGAATGTTAGGGTTAGGGGTAGGCTGAGTGATAGGTTTTTTTGTGAGGTTTAGGGTCAGGATTAGGGTTAGGGTTAAGGTGAGTATAAGGGTTAGGGTGAGGCTTAGGGTGAGGGTGATGGTTAGGATTAGCATTAGTGTTAGGGTTAGGTTTAGTGTTAGGGATTGGGTTAGGGTGATGGTGAGGGTTAGGTTTAATATTAGGGTTAGGGAAAGGGTGAGGGTTAGGGTTAGGGTTAGTGTGAGGTTTAAAGTTAGAGTTAGGGTTAGATTTAGGGTGAGGGTAAGTGTTAAGGTGAGGGTTAGGGTGAGGGTGATAGATAGGGTTAGAATAAGGTTTAGGGTGAGGTTGAGGTTTATGATTAGCATTAGAGTTAGGGTTCGGGTTCGGGTGACTATTAGGGTTAGGGTTAGGGTGAGTGTGAGTGTGAGGGTTAGGGTGAGAGTGAGGGATAGGGTTGGGTTAGGGATAGAGTGAGGGTTAGGGTGAGGGCTAGGCTGAGGGTGAGGGTTAGGGTGTGGGTTAGGTTGAGGGTGAGGTTTTCTCTTACATAATTTTTAGGGTTAGGTTTAGGGTTAGGGTTAGGTTTAGGGTTAGGGTGAGGGTTAATATTAGGGTTAGGGATAGGATGAGTATTAGCGTGAGGGTTCAGTTAGGGGTTGGGTGAGTGTTAGGATTAGTGTGAGGGTTAGGGTAAGGGTTAGGCTTAGGGTTGGGGTGAGGGTAAGTGTTAGGGTGATGTTTAGGGTGAGGGTGAGGATTAGGGTTAGGGTTAGGGTTAAAGTGTGAGTTAGGGTGAGGGTTAGGGTTAGGGTTCGGGTGAATGTTAGCGTTAGGGTTAGTGTTAGGGTGTGGGTGAGTGTGAGGTTGAGGGTTAGGGTTAGGGTTAGGGTTAGGGTGATGGTTAGGGTTAGGATTATGGTTAGGGTTAGGGTTAGGTTGAGAATGAGGGTGAGGGTGAGGGTTAGTATTTGGGTGAGGGTTAGGTTTAGATTTAGGGATAGGATGAGGTTTAGGGTAAGGGGTGGGGTTAGGTTTACGGTGAGGGTTAGGTTTAGTGTGAGGTTTAGGTTAATGGTTAGGTTTAGAGTTAGAATTGGGTTAAGGGTTAGGGTGAGAGTTAGGGTGAGGGTAAGGGTTAGGTTTAGGGTTAGAGTTGGGGTGAGGGTTAAGGTGAGGCTTATAGGGTTTGGGTTTGGGTTAGGGTGAGGGTGAGTGTTAGGGTCAGGGATAGGGTGAGGGTTAGGTTGAGGGTTAGTGTAAGGGGTAGGGTTAGGGTTAGGGTGAATGTTAGGATTAGGGTGACTGTTAGGGCAAGGGTAAGGCTTAGGGTTATGGTGAGGGTTAGGTTTAGGTTTAAGGTTAGGGTGAGAGTGAGGGTTAGGGTTAGGGTTAGGGTTAGGGTGAGGTTTAGGGTTAGGGTTAGGGTTAGTGTAAGGGATAGATTTAGGGTGAAGGTTAGGGTTAGGGTTAGGATTAGGGTTAGGGTGAGGCTTAGGGTTAGGTTTAGGATGAAGGTTAGGGTTAGTTTTAGGGTGAGGTTTAGGTTTAGGGTGAGGTCTACGATGAGGATGGGGTTAGGATGAGTGTGAGGGTGAGGTTGAGGGTTTTGGTTAGGTAAGGGTTAGGGTTAGGGTTAGGGTGAGGATTAGGGTGAGGGTGAGGTTTAGCTTGAGGGTTATGGTTAGGGTGAGGGTTAGCATGAGGCTGAGGTTTAGGTTGAGGTTTAGGGTCAGGGTGAGCGTGAGGGTTCAGCTGAGGTTCAGGGTTCGGGTGTCGGCTAGGGTTAAGTTTAGGCTGAGGATTAGGGTGACGGTGAGAGTTAGGATTAAGGTTAGGGTGAGGGTTAGGTTTAGGGTGAGGCTTAGGATGAGGTGTAGGTTTAGGGTTAGGGTTAGGGTTAGGGTTAGGGTTAGGTTTAGGGTGAAGGTTAGTGTTAGTTTGAGGGTTAGGGTGAAGGTGAGTTTGAGGTTGATGGTTAGGGTGAGGGTGATGGTGATGGTGAGGGTTAGGGTTAGGATTCGGGTTAGGTTTAGGGTGAGAGTTAGGGTTAGGGTTTGGGTTAGGGTGAGGGTGAGGGTGAGGGTGAGGGTTAGTGTTAGGGTTAGGGTGAGGGTTAGTGTGAGTGTTAGTTTTAGGGTTAGGGTAAGGGTTAGGTTTAGGTTGAGCGTTAGTTTTAGGTTTAGGTTTAGGGTGAGGGTGATGCTGAGGATTAAGGTTAGGGTTAGTGTGAGGATAAGGGTTAGGGTGAGGATTAGGGTGAGGGTTTAGGTTAGAATAAGGTTTAGGGTGAGGGTTAGGATTAGGGTTAGGGTTATGGTAAGGGTTAGGGTTAGGGTAAGGGTTAGGGTGAGGCTTAGGGTTAGCGTTAGGGTTAGGGTGAGGGTTAAGCTTAGGGTTAGGGTTAGGGGAAGGGTTAGGGTTAAGTTTAAGGTTAGGTTATGTTTAGGGTTAGTGTGAGGGTTAGGGTTAGGGTGGTGTTTAGGGAGACGGTGAGGGTTAGGGTGAGGGTGAGATTGAGCGTGAGGTTTCGTGTGAGGGTGAGGGTGAGTGGCAGCATGACGGTGAGGGTTAGGGTTAGGGTTAGGTTTAGGGTGAGGATTATGGTGAGGGTGAGGGTTAGGGTTAGGTTGAGGGTTAGGGTTAGGTTTAGGGTTAGGGTGAAGGTTAGGGTGAGAGTTAGGTTTAGGGTTAGGATGAGGGTTAGGCTTACTGTGAGGGTTACGATTAGGGTTTGGGTTAGTGTGAGGATAACGTTTAGGGTGAGTGTTAGGTTGAGACTGAGGGTTAGGGTTAGCGTTAGGGTTAGGGTGAGGGTTAGGGTGGGGGTTAGGGTTCTTGTTAGGGTTGGGTGAGGGTTAGGTTGAGCGTAAGGATTAGGGTGAGGGTTAGTTTGATGGGGAGGGATAGGGTAATGGTGAGGGTAAGGGTTAGGGTTAGGGTGAGAGTGAGGCTTAGGTTAAGTGTAAGGGTTAGGGTCAGGGTTAGGTTAAGGGTGAGCGTTAGGGTTAGCATTGGGGTTAGCGTTAGGATGATTGTTAGGTTTGGGGTTAGGGTGCAGGTTAGTGTTAGGGTTAGAGTGAGGGTAAGGGTCAGGTTTAGGGTTAGGATTAGGTTTAGTGTTAGGGTGAGGCTGAGGGTAAGGGTGAGTGTGAGTGTGAAGTTTAAGGTTAGGGTTAGGTTTAGGGTGAGGGTGATGTTTTTGTTTAGGAAAGGTTAAGGTTAGGTTTAGGGTGAGGATTAGGGTGGGGTGAGGTTTAATTTGAGGGTTATGGTTAGGGTGAGGGTTAGGGTTAGGTTTAGGCTGAGGGTTAGGGTTACGGTGATGTTTAGTGTGACGGTGAAGGTGAGAGTGAGGGTTCGGGTGAGGGTTAGGGTTACGGTAAGGGTTAGGGTTAGGGTTACGGTTAGGATTAGGGTGAGGGTAAGTGTTTTATTGACATTTAGGTTGAGGGTGAGTGTTAGGGTTAGGTTTAGGCTTAGGGTGAGGGTTAGGTTGAGGGTTAGGGTTAGGGTTAGGGTGAGGGTTAGGGTGAGGATTAGGGTGAAGTTTAGGGTTAGGATTAGGGTTTGGCTTAGGGTGAGAAGGGGTTGGGTGAGGGTTAGGGAGAGGGTGAGGGATAGGTTATTGTGAGGGTAAGGTTTATGCTGAGGCTTAGGTTGAGAATGAGCATTTGTGTTAGCACAGGGTTGGGTTTAGCATGAGGGTTAGGGTTAGCCTGAGGGGTAATTTTAGGGTTAGGGTTAGGGTTAGGGTGAGGTTAAGGTTTAGGGTGTGGGTGAGGTGAGGGTTAGGGTTAGCCTTAGGGCGAGGGTGAGTGTTTGGGTTAGGGTTAGGGTGAATGTGAGTGTGAGGGTTAGGTTTAGGATTAGGGTTAGGGTTACAGTTAGCTGAGGTTGAGGGTATGAGTGAGAGTGAGGGCTAGGTTTAGGGTTAGAGAAAGGGTTAGGATTAGGTTTAGGGTTAGTATTAGAGTTAGGGTTAGGATTAGGCTGAGGTTGAGTGTGAGGGTGAGGGTGAAGGTGAAGTTTTAGTTTTAGGGTTAGAGTTACGGTAAGGTTGAGCACTAGGATGAGGGTGAATGTTAGGATTAGCATTAGGGTGAGGGTGAGGCTTAGGGTGAGGGTTGAGTGTTAGGTTTAGTGTTAGGGTGAGGGAGAGGGTTAGGGTTAGTGTGAGGATGAGGGTCTGGTTTAGGTTTAGGGTTAGGGTTACATTTAGGGTTAGGGTGATGGTGAGGGTTAGAATTAAGTTTAGGGTTAGGGTTAGAGTTAGGTGAGAGTGAGGGTGAGGCTTAGGGTTTGGGTTAGAATTATAGTGAGGGTGAGCAGGAGGGTTAGAGTTAGGATTAGGAATATAATTATGGTTAAGGATAGGGTGAGGGTGAGGGTGAGGCTTAGGGTTAGGATTAGGGTTAGTTTTAGTGTGAGGATCAGGGTGAGGGTGAGGGTTAGGGTGAGGGTGAGAAGGAGGGTGAGGTTTAGGGTGAGCTTTAGGGTTAGGGTTAGGGTGAGGGTTAGGGTTAGGGTTAAGTTATGGCTGAGGTTTAGGTATAGGGCAAGTGTTAGTGTTACGGTGAGGGTGAGGGTTAGGGTTAGGGTGAGGTTTAGGGTTAGAGTTAGGGTTAGTGTAAGGTTTAGAGTTAGGGTGAAGGGTAGGATTAGGGTTAGGATTAGGGTTAGGATGAGGGTGAGGGTGAGGGTTATGGTTAGGGTTAGGTTTAGGGTGAGGGTTAGGGTTAGGGTAAGGCTTAGGTTTGGGGTTAGCATAAGGGTGAGTGTGAGGGTGATGATTAGGGTTAGGTTTAGGGTGAAGGTGAGGGTTAGGGTTAGGGTTAGGGTTAGGGTGAGGGTGAGGGTTAGGGTTAGGATTAGGTTTAGGGTTAGGTTTAGGATGAGGGATAGGATGAGGGTTAGAGGTAGGGTTAGTGTGAGGGTTACGGTTACGGTTAGGGTGAGGGTAAGGTTTAGGGTGAGGGTTAGATTGAGTTTGAGGGTTAGGGTTAAGGTGAGGTTTAGGGTGAGTTTTAGGATTAATGTAAGGTTTAGGGTTAGGGTGAGGGTAAGGGTTATAGTGAGAGTTATTGTGAGGGTGAGCGTTAGGGTTAGGGTTAGGGTAAGGGTTAGGGTGAGCGTTAGGGTGAGGGTTTGCGTTCGGGTTAACATTAGGGTTAGGTGGAGGGTGAGGGTAAGGGTGTAGGTTAGGGTTAGGGTTAGGGATAGGGTGAGGATTAGGTTTAGTGTGAGGGTGAGGTTCTGGGTTAGGGTTAGGTTTATGGTTAGATTTAGGATGAGGGTGATGTTGAGGGTTAGATTTAGGATTAGCGTTAGGGTTATGTTTAGGGTTAGGGTGAGGGTGAGGGTGAGGCTTAGGGTTATGGTTAGGGTGAGGTTTAGGTTTAGGGTGAAGGCTATGGTGAGTGTGAGGGTTAAAGTGAGTGTGACGGTGAGGGTGAGGGTTTTGGTTAGGTAAGGGTTAGGGTTAGGTTTAGGGTGAGGATTAGGGTGAGAGTGAGGTTTAGGTTGATTGTTAGGATTAGGGTGAGGGTTAGGGTGAGGCTAAGGGTAAAGGTGATTATTCGGGTTCGGGTGAGGGTGAGGGTTTGGGTGAGGTTGAGGGTTCTTGTGTGGGTTAGGGTTAGGTTTAGGGTGAGGGATAGGGTGACATTGAGGGTTAGGGAGAGGGTGAGGTTTAGGATTAGGGTTAGGGTGAGGGTTAGGATTAGGGTTCGGGTTAGGGTGAGGGGTAGGGTTATGTTTAGGGAGAAGTTTAGGGTTATGGTGAGGGTTTGGGTTAGTTTGAGGGTTAGGGTGAAGGTGAGTTTGAGGTTGAGGGTTAGGTTGAAGGTGATGGTGACAGTGAGGGTTAGATTTAGGATTCGGGTTAAGGTTAAGGTGAGGGTTAGGGTTATGGTTAGGGTTAGGGTGAGGGTGAGTGTGAGGCTTAGTGTTTGGGTTAAGGTTAGGTTTATGTTTAGGGTGAGGGCTACGGTGAGGGTGAGTGTTAGGGTGAGTGTGAAGGTGATGTTGAGGGTTATGGTTAGGGTGAGTATTAGGGTTAGGTTTAGGGTGAGGCTTATTGTTAGGGTGATGTTTAGGGTGAGGGTGAATGTGAGAGTGAGGCGGGTGAGGGTTAGGGTTAGGGTGAAGGTTAAGGTTAGGGTTAGCATTAGGGTTAGGGTGAGACTTAGGGTGAGGGTTTAGTGTTAGGGTTAGGGTGAGGGTGAGGGTGAGGTTTTCGGTTAGGGTGGGGGTTAGAGTTACAGTGAGGGTGAGGGTGAGGGTGAAGGTTAGGATTAGGGTTAGCGTTAGCAATAGTATGAGGATGAGGTTCAGGATTAGTGTGTTTTTGAGGGTTAGGGATACCGTTAGGGTTAGTGTTAGGGTGAGGGTTAGGGTTAGGGTTAGGGTTAGGATGAGGGTTAGGGTAAGGGGTAGGGTTAGGGTTAGGCTGAATGTTAGGATTAGGGTGAGAGTTATGGTAAGGGAAAGGGTTAGGGTTAGGGTGAGGTTAAGGATTAGAATGAGTGTGAGGGTTAGGTTTAGTGTTAGGGTTAGGGTGGGGTTTAGGGTTATGGTTAGGTTTAGGGTGAGGGTTAGGGTGACGGTGAGCTTTAGGGTGAGGGTGATGGTTAGGATAAGGGTTTGGGTGAGGTTTAGGGTTAGAGTGAGAATTAGGGTGAGGGGTAGGTTTAAGGTTAGGGTTTGTGTGAGGTTTAGGGGTAGGGTTAGAGTTAGGTTTAGTATGAGGATAAAAGTTAGGGTTAGCGTTAGGGTAAGGGTTAGGTTTAGGGTGAGGGTCAGGGTTAGGGTTTGGGTGAGGGTGAGTTTTAGGGTGAGCGGTAGGTTTAGAGTTAGGGTAAGGTTTAGGGTTAGGTTGAGGGTTACGTTTAGGGTTAGGGTGAGGGTTTGGCTGAGGGTTAGGTTTAGTGTGAGGATAAGGGTTAGGGTGAGGATTAGGGTTAGGGTTAGAGTTAGGGTAAGGGTTAGGTTTAGGCTTAGGGTTAGGGTTAAGGTTAGGGTGAGTGTGAGGCTTAGGGATAGGGTTAGGGTGAAGGTTAGGGTTAGGTTGATTTTTAGGGTGTCAGTGAGTGTTAGGGTGAGAGTGAGGTTCAGCGTGAGGGTTAGGGATAGGGTGAGGGTGAGTGTGAGGGTGACGGTTAGGGTTAAGTTTAGGGTGAGGGTAAGGTTTAGGGTTAGGATTAGGGTTAGTGTAAGGGTTAGGCTGAGCAAGAGGGTGAGGTTGAGGGTGAGGGTGAGGGTTAGGGTGAGTGTTAGGGTTAGACTGAGGGTTAGGGTGAGGGTGAGTTTGAGGGTCAGGGTGAGGTTGAGGGTGAGGTTGAGGGTGAGAGTTAGGATTAGGGTTCCGGTTAGGGTGAGGGTGAGGGTGAGGGTGAGGTTTAGGGTTAGGTTTAGGGTTAGTGTTATTGTCAGGGTTATTGTTATGGTTTGGATTAGGGTGAGAATGAGGGTGAGTGTTAGCATGAGGATTAGAGTTAGGGTTATGGTTAGGGTGAGGGTGAGGGTGAGGGTTAGGTTTAGGGTTAGGGTTAGGGTTAGGATGAGGGTTAGGCTGAGGGTTAGAGTTAGGGTTAGTGTGAGGCTTAGGGTTAGGGTTACGGTTAGGGTGAGGGCAAGGGTTAGGCTGAGGTTTAGGTTGAGTTTGAGGGTTGATGTTAGGGTGAGGTTTAGGGTGAGTTTTAGTGTTAATGTTAGGCTTAGGGTTAGGGTGAGTGTAAGGGTTATAGTGAGAGTTATTTTGAGGGTGAGGGTTAGGGTTAGGGTGAGGGTTAGGGTAAGGGTTTGGGTTCGGGTTAGCATTAGGGTTAGGTTGAGGGTGAGTGTTAGGGTGAGGCTTAGGGTTAGGGTGAGGGATAGGGTTAGTTTAAGGGTTAGTGTGAGTGTTTGGGTGAGGGTTTGGTTTAGGTTTAGGGTTAGGGTGAGGGATAGGATGAGGGTAAGATTTAGGGTGAGGATTAGGGTGAGGTTGAGTATTAGGGTTAGCATTAGCCTTAGTGTGATGGTTAGGGTTAGGTGTGGCATTAGGGTTAGTGTTAGGATTAGGTTGAGTTTTAGGATTAGGGTTAAGGTGAGGGTGATGTTTAGGGTTAGCATTAGGTTTATGGTTAGGGTTAGAGTGAGGGTGAGGGTGATGGTTAAGTTTAGGATTAGGTTTAGTGTTAAGGTGAAGCTGAGGTTGAGGATGAGGTTGATGATGAGGGTTGGGTTACGGTTAGGCTTAGGGTGAGGGCTAGGCTGAGGGAGAGGGTTAGGGTGAGGGTTAGGGTGAGGGTGGTGTTTTAAGTTAGGAAAGTGTTACGGTTAGGTTTAGGGTGAGGATTAGGCTGAGGGTGAGGTTGAAGGTGAGGTTTAGGGTTAAGGTGAGGGTTAGGGTTAGAGTTAGGCTGAGGGTTAGGGTTAGGATTAGGGTTAGGGTTAGGCTGAGGGTGAGAGTGAGGGTGAGGGTGAGGGTTAGGTTGTAGGTGAGGGTTAGGCTTAGGGTGAGGGTTAGGGTGACGGTGTGGGTTAGGTTGAGGGTTAGGATTAGTGTGAGGGTTAGGATTAGGGTTAGTGTGAGGAAAAGGGTTAGGGTGAGAATTAGGATGAGTGTAAGAGTTAGTGTAAGGTTTAGCCTTAGGGTTAGGGTGAGGTATAGGGTTAGAGTTCTGGTTAGGGTTAGGATGAGGTTTATGGTTTGGGTGAGTGTTAGGGTTACAGTTAGGGTGAGTGTGAGGGTGAGGTTTCGGGTTCGGGTTCGGGTTAGGGTATGGATTAGGGTTAATTTTATGGTGAGGGTAAGGGTTAGGGTGAGGTTTAGGGTGAGGTTTAGGATTACGGTGAGGGTTAGGGTGACGTTGAGGGTTAGGGTGACAGTGAGGGTTAGAGAGGGTGAGGTTTAGGTTTAGTGTTAGCGTTAGGGCGATGGTTAGGGTCAAGGTTTGGATTTGGGTGACGGTTAAAGTGAGGATTAGTGTTAGGTTTAGGTTTAGGGTTAGTGTCAGGATTTGGGTTACTGTTAGGTTTATACTGAGATTAAGGTTTAAGGTGAGTGTTTGGCTGATGGGTAGGTTTAAGGTAAGGGTGAGGGAGAGGGTGAGGGTAAGGATTAGGGTGAGGGTTAGGGTGAGGGTGAGGCTCAGGGTTAGCATTAGTGTTAGGGTTTGTGTTAGAGTGAGGGGTAGGGTTAGGGTTCAGGTGAGGATGAGGGTTAGGGTTAGCATTAGGTTTAGGGTTAGGGTGAGGATGAGGGATAGGGCTAGTTTTAGGGTGAGTGTGAGGGTGAGGGTTAGGGTTAGGGGTAGGGTGAGGGTTAAGGTTAAGGTGTGGGTTCCAGTTAGGATGAGGGTGAGGCTAAGGATTAGGGTGAGGTTTAGGGTGTGAGTGAGGGTTAGGGTTTGAATTAGAGTTAGTGTTAGGGTTAGGGTGAGGGTGAGGGTGAGGTTTAGGGTTAGG
This sequence comes from Dipodomys merriami, assembly GCF_024711535.1. NCBI lineage: Eukaryota > Metazoa > Chordata > Mammalia > Rodentia > Heteromyidae > Dipodomys > Dipodomys merriami. The sequence goes on from NW_027206390.1 coordinate 1,527,089, forward strand.
GTTAGGGTTAGGGTTTGGATGAGGGTCAGGATGAGGGTGAGGGTTAGTTTTAAGGATAGGGTTAGGGTTAGGGATAGGATTAGTGTAAGGGTGAGTGCTAGCGTGAGGGTGAGGGTTAGGGTTTGGTTAGGGTGAGGGTAATTGTTAGGGTGAGGGAGAGTGTGAGGGTTAGGTTTAGGATGAGGGTGAGGGTTAGGTTTAGTGTGAGGGAGGGGGTTAGGGTTACGGTTAGTGTTAGGGTAAGGTTAAGGGTTACAGTGAGGGTTAGAGTGAGAGTGAGGTTTAGGTTTAGCGTGAGTGTGAGGGTGAGGGTCAGAGTGAGGGTTCGTATTAGAGTTAGGATTACAGTTGGGGTGAGGGTGAGGGTTATGTTTAGCGTTAGGGTGAGGGTTAGGTTTAGGGTGATGTTTAGGGTGAGGGTGAGTGTAAGGCTGAGGGTGATGGTTCGGGTGAGGTTGAGGATTAGGGTGTGGATGAGGGTTAGGGTGAGGGTGAGGGTTAGGGTTAGGTTTAGGCTGTGGGTTAGGGTTAGGATTAGGGTGAGAGATAGGGTCAGGGTTAGGGTGAGGTTTAGGGTTAGTGTGAGGTTTAGGGTTAGGTTTAGGGTAAGTGTGAGGATAAGTGTTATGGTGAGGGATAGGGTTATTGTTAGGGTTAGGGTTAGGGTGAGGGTTATTGTTAGGGTTAGGGTTAGGGTTAGGATGAGGGTTAGGGTTAGGGTAAGGGTTAGGGTTGGTGTTAGGGTAATGGTGAGTGTGAGGGTGATGGTTAGGGTTAGGTTAAGGGTGAAGTTGAGGGTTCGGTTTAGGATTAGATTTAGGGTTAGGCTTAAGGTGAGGGTGAGCGTGAGGATGAGGGTTAGGGAGAGGTTTAGCGTTAGGTTTAGGGTTAGGGTGAGAGTGAAGATTAGGTTGAGGTGAGGGTTCGGGTTTGGGTGAGGGTTAGGGTGATGGTGAGGGTCAGGGTGAGGGTGAGGTTTAGGTTTAGTGTTAGCTTTAGAGTGAGGGTTAGGATCAGGGATAGGATTAGAGTGAGTGTTAAGGTGAGGGTTAGGGTTAGGGTTAGGGTGAGCGTGAGGAGTAGGTTTAGGTTTAGGGTGAGGGTGAGGGTGAGGGTGAGGGTTAGGGTTTATGGTTCGGGTTAGGGTAAGGGTTAGGGTTATGGTAAGTGTGAGGGCTATGGTGAGGATGAGGGTTAGGGTTAAGTTTAGGGTGATGGTTAGGGTTACGGTGAGGGATAGGGTTAGGGTTAGTGTGAGGGTGAGGGTTAGTTTTCGTGTGAGGGTTAGGGTTTGTGTTAGGTTTAGGGTAAGATTAAGTTTTAGGATGAGGTTTAGGGTAAGAGTGAGGGTTAGGGTTAGCGTGAGTTTAAGGGTGAGGGTTAGGGTTATTGTTAGGGTTAGGGTGAAGGTGAGGGTTATGTTTAGGGTTAGGGTGAGGATTAGGGTTAGGGTGATGTTTAGGGTGAGGGTGAGGGTTAGGGTGAGATTGAGGTTTCATGTGAGAGTGAAGGTTAGGGTGAGAGTGAGGTTTAGGGTTAGGGTTAGATTTAGGGTGTAGGTTAGGGTTAGGGTTAGGGTTAGGATGATGGTTAAGTTTGCATTTAGGGTAAGGGTGAGGGTGACGGTTAGGATGAGGGTTAGGTTTAGGGTGAGTGTGAGGGTTAGGTTTAGGATTAGTGTTAATATGATGGTGAGGGTGAAGTTTACAGTTAGTGTTAGCTTTCGGGCGAGGGTGAGGTTTAGGTTTAGGATTAGGGTTAGGGTTAGGTTTCGGCTTAGGGTGAGAGTAAGGGTGAGGGTGAGATTTAGGGTGTTGTTGAGGATTAGGTTTAGGGTGAGGTTTAGTGTGACGGTGAGCATTAGGTGAGAGTGAGATTTAGGTTTAGTGTTAGAGATAGGCTGAGGGTTAAGATCAGGGTCAGGATTAAGGTGAGGGTTAGGGTTAGGGTTATGTTTAGGTTTAGAGTTAGTGTGAGGATTAGGTTTAGGGTGAGAGTAAGCGTTAGGGTGAGGGTTAGACTGAGGGTGAGGGATAGTTTTAGTGTTAGTGTTAGGGTGAGCATGTGGGTGAGGGTTAGGTTTAGGGTTAAGGTTAGGGTGAGGTTTAGGGTGAGGGCAAGTGTTAGGGTTAGGTTTAGGTTGAGGGTGAGGGATAGGGTTGTGGTGACGTGAGGGTGAGGGTGAGTGTGAGGGTTAGGGTTAGCTTTAGGGTGAGGGTGAGGTTTAGGTTTAGGGTGAGGGTGAGGGTTTAGTTTAGGTAAGGGTTAGGGTAAGATTACGGTGAGAATTTGGATGAGGTTGAGGGTTAAGGTGAGCGTTAGGGTTAGGGTGAGCGTTAGGGTTAGGATTAGGGTGAGGGTTATTGTTAGGGTGATGTTTAGGGTGAGGGTGAGGGTGAAGGTTCGGGGGAGGGGGAGGGTTAGGTTTAGGGTTAGTGTGAGTGTTATAGTTAGGGTTAGGGTTAGGGTGATGGTGAGGGTTAGGGTTAGGGTGAGTGTGAGGTTGAGGGTGAGGGTGAGGCTTAGGGTTAGGGTGAGGGTTAGTGTTAGGGTTAGGGTTAGGGTGAGGGTGAGCGTTAGGGTGAGAGTGAGGGTTCGGGTGAGGTGGAGGGGGAGTGGGAGCGTTATGGTTAGGGTTCTGGTTGGAGTTATGGTGAGAGTGTGGATGAGGGTTAGGTTTAGGATAAGGGTTAGGGTTAGACTGAGGGTGAGTGTGAGTGTGAGGGTGAGGGTGAGGGTTAGCGTTAGGGTGAGGGTTAGGTTTAATGTTAGGGTAGGGTTAGCATGAGCGATAGGGTTAGTGTTAGGTTTAGGATGAGGGTTAGGCTGTGGGGTAGGGTTAGCGTTAGGGTGAGGGTTAGGGTTAGTGTGACTTTTAGGGTTAAGTTTAGGGTCAGGGTTAGGATTAGGGTTAGGGTGAAGGTTAGGGTTTGGGTTAGGGTGAGGGTGAGGTTTAGGGTTAGGGATAGGGTTAGGGTGAGGTTCGGGTGAGGGCTAGGGTGAGTGGGAGGGTTAGGATTAGGGTTAGGGATAGGGTGAGAATTAGGTTTAGAATTAGGGTTAGGGTTTGGGGTAGGGTTAGGGTGAGGGCTAGGGTGAGTGTGAGGGTTAAGGATAGGTTTAGGGATAGGGTGAGGATTAAGGTTAGGGTTTGGGTTAGGGTGAGGTTTAGGCTGATGTGTAGGGTTATAGTTAGGATGAGGGTTAGGTTTAGTGGGAGTGTTAGGGTTAGTTTTAGGGTTAGGCTTAGTGTGAGGTTTCGGGTGAGGGTTCGGGATAAGGTGTGGGTGACAGTTAGGGTTAGTGTGAGGACTAGGTTTAGGTTTAGGGATACTGTTAGGGTTAGGGTTAGGGTGAGGGTAAGGGTTAGATTTAGGGTGATTGTGAGGGTAAGGGTTAGGGTTAGTGTTAAAGTTAGGGTGAGGGTTCGGGTTAGTGTGAGGGTTAGGGTTAGGGTTAGGGTGAGGGTGAGGGTTAGGATTAGAGTTAGGGTTAGGATTAGGTTTAGGGTGAGGTTGAGGTTTAGTGTTAGGGTGAGGGTTAGATTTATTGTTAGGGTTAGGGTTCGGTTGAGGATGAGGGTGAGGTTGAGGGGTAGGGTTAGGTTAGAGTGAGGATGAGGTTGATGTTTAGTGTTAGGGTTAGGGTGAGTGTGAGGGCTAGGGTGAGGGTGAGGGCTAGGGTGAGGTTGAGGTTGAGGGTGTCGTTTACTTCAGGGTTAGGGTTAAGCTGAGATTATCGTTAGGGTGAGGGTTATGGTTAGGGTTAGGGTGTGGGTTAAGTTTAAGGTGATGTTTAGGGTGAGGGTTAGGGTGAGAGTTAGGGTGAGGTTTACGGTTTGTGTTAGGATTTGGGTTAATGTGAGGGTGAGGTTTAGGGTTAGAGTTAGGGTTATGGGGAGGGTGAAATTGAAGGTCAGGTTTAGGGTTAGTGTTAGTGCTAGGGTTAGCGTGAGGGTTAGGTTGAGATTTAGGGTTAGGGTTAGGGTTAGGGATAGGATGAGCATTAGGCTGAGGGTTAGGGTTAAGGTTAGTGTGAGGGTTAGGGTTAAGTTATGGTTAGGGTTAGGGGTCGGTTAGGGTGAAGGTTAGTTTTAGGTTTAGGGTTAGGATAAGGTTTAGGGTGAGGGTTAGGGTTAGGGTTAGTGTGAGGGTTAGGTTTAGGGTTAGGGTTAGGGTGTGGACTAAGGTGAGGGTGAGGGTTAGGGTGAGGGTTAGGATTAGGGTCAGGTGTAGGTTGAGTGTTAGGATTAGGGTAAGGACTAGGGTTATGCTGAGGGTGAGAGTGAGGTTGAGGGTGAGGGTTAGGGTTAGAGTGAGAATTAGAGTGAGGGGAAGGGGGAGGGGGAGAGTTTGGTTTAGGGTTAGATTTAGTTTTAGAGTGAGGGTTAGGATTAGGGTAGCACTAGCTTTAGGCTGAGGGTGAGGGTGAGCTTGAGGTTGAGGTTGAGGTTTAGGGTTAGAGTGAGGGTTAGGTTTAGTGGTAGCTTTAGGGTGACAGTTAGGGTTAGGGTTAGGGTTAGGATGAGTGTTAGGCTTAGGGTAAGGTTTAGGGGTAGTGTGAGGTTTAGTGTGAGGGTTAGGTTTAGGGTTAGGGTTAGGGTGTGGGCTAGGGTGAGGGTGAGGTTTAGGGTGAGAGTGAGGTTGAGGGTTTAGTTTAGGTAAGGCTTAAGGTAAGGTTAGGTTGAGGATTAGGGTGAGGTTGAGGGTTAAGTTGAGGTTTAGGGTTAGGGTGGATGTTAGGGTTACTGTGTGGTTTAGGGTTACGCTTAGGGTGAGGTTGAGGGTAAGTTTTTCGGTGAGGGTTATGGTGAGCTTGAGGGTTAGTATTAGAGTTAAGGTTAGGATTAGGGTGAGGGTGAGGGTGAGAGTTAGTGATAGGGTGAGGGTTAGGGATGGGGTGAGGGTTAGGGTTAGGTTTAGGGTTGGGGTGAGGATGAGGGTGAGGGTGAGGGTTAGGGTTATGGTTAGGGGTAGGGTGAGGTTTAGGCTGAGGTTTAGGGTGAGGGTGAGGGTGAGGTTGTGGGTTAGAGTTAGGGTTAGGGTGAGGTTGAGGGTGAGAGTTAGGGTGAGGGGGAGAGTGAGGTTAGTTTAGGATTACTGTTAGAGTTAGGGTGAGGCTGACGGTGAGAGGGAAAGTGAGGGTGAAAGTTAGGGTTAGGGCTAGGGTTAGGGTTAAGTTTAGTGTGAGGGTTAGTGTGATGGTGAGGGTCAGCGTGAGGGTGAGGGTTAGAATGAGGGTGAGGGTGTGCTTGAGGGTTAGGGTCAGGATTAGGCTTAGGGTGAGTTTAAGGGTTAGGGTTAGGGTTAGAGTTATTGTTACGGTTAGTGTTAGGGTTAGGATGAGGGTAAGGGTTATTGTTAGGGTTAGGGTTAGGTGTAGGGTGAGGGTGGGGTTAAGGGTTAGGGTTAGGATTAGGGTTAATGTTAGGGTAAGCCTGAGGGGGAAGAGGAGGTTGAGGTTGAGGGTTATGGTTAAGTTTAGGGTTAGGGTGAGGGCTTGGGTGAGGGTGAGGGTTAGGCTGAGGTTGACGGTGAGGGTTTTGATTCGGTAAAGTTTAGGGTTAGGGTGAGGATTAGGGTGAGGGTGAGGACTAAGCTGAGGTTAGGTTCAGGGTGAGGGTTATTGTTAGGGTTAGGGTGAGGGTTAAGGTTTGGGTGAGGTTTAGGGTTAGGGTGATGTTTAGGGTGAGGGTTAGGTTTAGGTTGAGGGTGAGGTTTAGGATTAGGAATAGGATTAGGGTTATGGATAAACTGAGGGTGAGGGTCAGGGTGACGGTGAAGGCATTGGTCAGGTTAAGCTTTAGGGTTAGAGTGAGGGTTATGGTTAGTGTGCGGGTTATGGTTATGGTTAGGGTGAGGTTAAATTTTAGGGTGAGGGTAAGGTTAGGGTGAGGGTTAGGGTCAGTGTGAGGGTTTGGATTAGGTTTGTGTTAGGGTTAGGGTGAGGGTTAGGTTTTGCGTGATGTTTAGAGTGAGGGTGAGGGTTAGGGTGAGGGTTAGTGTTAGGGGTAGGGTTAGGGATAGGTTGAGGGTTAGGGTTAGCATTAGGGTTAGGGTGAGGAGTAGGGAGAGGGGTAGGGTTAGGTTTAGGGTGAGGTTTAGGGTGAGTGTGAAGGTTAGGTTGAGGGTGAGGGTGAGGGTTAGGGTTAGGGTGTGGGTTAGATTTAGGGTGGGTTTGAGGGTGAGGGTTAGGTTTAGGATTAGGGTGAGGGTTAGGGTTAAGTTGAGGATTAGGGATAGTGTTAGGGTTAGGGTGAGGGTGAGTGTTAGGGTTAGGTTTAGGGTTAGAGTTAGGGTGAGGGTGAGCAGTAGGATTAGGTTAGGATTAGGGTTAGGCTGAGGGTGATGGGGAGGGTGAGGGTGAGGGTTAGGTTTAGGGTGAGGTTTAGGTTAGTGTTAGGGTTAGGGTTATGGTGAGGGTTAAGATTAGGGTAAGGGTTAGGATGAGGGTTATGCTGAGGGTTAGGGTTAGGGTTAGGGTGAGATTTAGGGCTAGGTTTAGGGTTAGGATAAGGGTTAGCCTGAGGGTTAGTGTTAGGGTTAGTGTGAGGGTTAGGAGTAGGGTTAGGGTGAGGGTAAAGTTTAGGGTGACGGTTAGGGTGAATGTGAGGGTTAGGGTTAGGGTGACTGTTAGGGTGAAGGTTAGGTTTAGGGTTAGGCTTAGGGTGAAGGTTAGGGTGTGGGTAGGTTTTAGGGTGATGGTTAGGGTGAGGGTGAGGGTTAGGGTTATCATTAAGGTTATGGTGAGGGTGAGGGTTAGGGTGAGGGTTTGGGTTAAGTTCTAAGACACGGTGCGGACTAGGTTTAGGGTTAGGTTTAGTGTGAGTGTTAGGAGGAAGGGTAGCCTTAGGGTTAGGGTGAGGGTTAGGTTTAGTGTGAGGGTTAGGGTTAGGGTTAGGGTGATGGTAAGGGTTAGGGTGAGGGATAGGGTGAGGGTGAGTTTTACGGTTAGCATTAGATTTAGCTTTAGGGTTAGGAAGAGTGTTAGGGTTAGGTTTAGGGTTAGGGTGAAAGTGAGGGTGAAGGTTAGTGTTAGGGTGAGGCTTAGGGTTAGGGTTAGGGTGAGGGTGAGGGTTAGGGTGAGGGTAAGTATCAGGGTGAGGGTTAGGTTGAGTCTGAGGTTTAGGGTTAGCATTAGGGTGAGGGTGAGGGTGAGGGTTAGGGTGAAGTTTTGGGTTAAGTTTAAGGATAGGGTGAGGATAAGTGTTAGGGTTAGGTTGAGGGTTAGGGTTAGGGTGAGGGGTAACATTAGAATTTGGGTGAGGGTTAGGTTTAGTCCGAGGGTTAGGGTTAGGGTTAGGGTGATGGTAAGAGTTAGTGTTACGGTTAGGGTGAGTGTGAGGTAGGGTGAGGGTTAGGGTTAGGGTGAGGGTTAGGGATAGGTTTAGGGTTAGGGTGAGGGTTAGGGTTATGTTTAGAATTAGAGTTAGGGTGTGGGTAAGGCTTAGGGTGAGGGTTAGGGTGAGGTTGAGGGTTAGGGTTAGGTTCAGTATTAGGGTTAGGGTTAGTGTGAGGGTTCGTGATAGGGTTAGGGTTATTGTGAGGTTTAGAGTTAGGGCTAAGGTGAGGGTTAGTCTGACAGGTAGGGTTACGGTTAGGGTGAGGGTTAGGCTTAGTGTGAGGATTAGGGTTAGGGTGAGCGTTAGGGTTAGGTTTAGGGTTAGGGTGAGTATGATTGTGAGGGGGAGGGTTAGGTTGAGGATTAGGGTTAGGGTGAGGGTGAGGGTGAGGGTTAGTGTTAGGATGAGGGTTAGGGTTAGGGTTAGGGTGAGGATGAGGGTGAAGGTTAGGCTTAAGGTTATTGTGAGGGTTAGGGTTACGGTGACGGTTATGGTTAGGGTGAGGGATAGGGTTAGGTTTAGGGTGATGTTTAGTGTGAGGGTGAGGGTTAGGGAGAGGGAGAGAATTAGGGTTAGGGTAAGCTTTAGGAATTGGGTTAGGGTGAGGGTAAGGTTTAGGGTGAGTGTGAGAGTGAGGGTGAGATTTAGGGTTAGCGAGAGGTTTAGGGTTAGGGTTAGGTTTAGGTTTAGTTTGAGGGTTTAGGTTAGGATGAGGGTTAGGGTTAGGTTAAGGTTAGTATAAAGTATAGGGTGAGGGTTAGGGTTACAGTTAGTGTGATTGTTAGGTTTAGGGTTAGGGTTTGGGTTAGGTTGAGGGTAAAGTTTAGGGTGAGGGTTAGGGTGAGGCTGAGAGCTAGGGTTAGGGTGAGGGTTAGGTTGAGGGTTAGGATAAGGGTTATGGTTAGGGTAAGGCTGAGGGGGAAGGTTGAGGGTGAGGGTTAGGGTTAAAGTTAGGGATAGGGTAAGGATTTGGGTTACAGTTAGATTTAGGGTTAGGGTTAGGCTGAGGGGTAAGGTTAGGGTTAGGGTTGAGTGTTAGGTTTAGTGGGAGGTTTAGGTTTAGGGTTAGTGTGAGGATTAGGTTTAGTGTGTTGGTTAGGGTTAGGCTGAGGGTAAGGGTTACTGTGAGGGTGAGGTTTAGGGTTAGCATTAGGTTTAAGATTAGGGTTAAGATGAGTGTTAGGGTTAGGGAGAGGGTGAGGGTGAGAGTTAGGGTTAGGATGAGGGTTAGGGTTAGTGTGAGGGTTAAGGTTAGGTTTAGGGTGAGGGTTAGGGTTAGGGTAAGGGTTAGGGTGAGGGTTAGAGTGTGGTTTAGGGTTAGGGTTAGGGTATTATTTATTGTGAGGGTGAGTGTTAGGGTGAGGGTGGGTGTTCGGGTGAGGGTGAGGGTTCTTGTGAGGGTGAGGATTAGGGTATGGTTGAGGGATAGGGTTAGGTGAGAGTCAGGGTGAGGTGTAGGGATAGAGTTAGGGTGAGGATTAGGGTTAGTGTGAAGGTTAGGGTTACGGTTAAGGTTAGTGTGAGGATAAGATTTAGGTTGTGGGTTAGTGTGAGGGTGAGCGTTAGGGTTAGCGTTAGGGTTAGGGTGAGGGTTAGTATGAGGTTTAGGGTTAGGGTGAGGGTTAGGATTAGGTTTAGTGTGAGGGTGAGGGATAGGGTGATGTTTAGGGTGAGATTGAGGATTAATGTGAGGCAGAGGGTGAGGGTGAGGGTTAGGGTGCGGGTTCAGGTGAGGGTGAGGGTGAGGGTGAGGGTTAGGTTTAGGTTTAGGGTGAGGGTGAGGGTTAGGGTTAGGATTAGGGTTATGGTTGCTGAGGGTGATAATGAAATTGAGGGTGAGGGTTAGGTTTAGGGTTAGGGTGAGGTTTCAGGTTAGTGTGAGGGTTAGTGTGATGGTGAGCATCAGGGTGAGGGTGAGTGTTAGAATGAGGGTGAGGGTGAGGGTGAGGGTTAGGGTTAGGATTAGGTTAGGGTGAGTTTTAGGGTTAGGGTTAGGGTTATTGTTAGGTTTAGGGTTAGGGTAAGGTGAGAGTGAGTGTGAGTGTTAGCATTTGGGTTAGGGTTAGGGTTAGGGTGAAGGTGTGGTTGAGGGTTAGGATTAGGATTACGGTTAGGGTTAGGTGAAGGCGGAAGGGGCGGTTGAGTGTGAGGTTTAGGGTTAGGGTTTGGGTGAGGGTTACTGTTAGGTTTAGTGTTAGTATAAGGGTTAGCCTGAGGGTAAGGGTTAGGGTTAGTGTGAGTGTTAGGTTTAGGGTTAGGGTTTGGGTTAGGTTGAGAGTAAAGGTTAAGGTGAAGGTTAGGGAGAGGGTGAGGTTTATTGTTATGGTGAGTGTTCAGGTGAGGGTTAGGGTTATGGTTAGGTTTAGCGTGAGGTGTAGAGTGAATGTTAGGTTTAGGTTTAGGGTGAGGGTGAGGTTTAGGGAGAGGGTGAGGTTTAGGGTGAGGGTGAGGCTTAGGTTTAGGATGAGGGTTAGGGTTAGGGTGAGGGTTCGGGTTAGGTTTAGGGTGAGGGTTAGGGTCAGGGTAATTGTTAGGGTGAGGGTTAGGGTTATGGTTAGGTTTAGTGTGAGGGTCAGGGTGAGGGTTAAAGGGAGGTTGAAGATTAGTGTTAGCATTAGGTTTAGGATGAGGGTGAGGGTTAGGGTTAAGGTTAGGGATAGGGTGAGGATTAGGGTTAGGTATACAGAGAGGGTTAGGCTGAGGATTAGGGTTAGGTTTAGGGTGAGGGTTGGTTTAGTGTGAGGATTAGTTTTAGATTTAGGGTGAGGGTAAGTGTTTGGGTGAGGGTTAGGGAGAGGGTTAGGGTGAGTTTTAGGTTTAGGGTTTGGGTTAGGTTAATTCTTAGGTTTAGGGTTAGGGTTAGGGTGAGGCTGATGGTGAGGGTTAGCGTTAGGGTTAGGGTTAGGGTGAGGGTGGGATTGAAGGTTAGGGTTAGGATTAGGGTTAGGGTTAGTGTAATGCTGAGGGGGAAGGGGAGGTTGAGGGTGAGGGTAAGGGTCTGGTTTAGGGTTAAGGTGAGAGCTAGGTTGAGGGTCAGGTTTAGGGTGAGGGTGAGGGTGAGGGTTTCGTTTAGGTAAGTGTTAGGGTTAGGGTGAGGATTAGGGTGAGGGTGAAGGTCAAACTGAGGTTAGGTTTAGGGTGAGGGTTTGGGTTAGGGTTAGGGTGAGGGTTAGGGTTAGGGTGATGGTTTGTGTCAGGGTGAAGTTTAGGGTAAAGGTGAGAGCTAGGGAGAGGGTGAGGGTGAGGGTGAGCTTTAGGGTTAGGGTTAGGTTTAGGGTGAGTGTGAGGGTGAGATTTAGGATTAGGAATAGGGTTAGGGTTAGGGTTAGGCTGAGGGGGAGCATCAGGGTGAGGGTGAAGGTTAAGTTTAGTGTTAGGGTTAGGGTTAGGGTGAGGGTAAGTTTTAGGGTGAGTTTAAGGGTGAGAGTTAGGGTTAGTGTCAGGGTTAGGGTGAGGGTTAGGGTTTGGGTGATGTTTAGGGTGAGGTGGAGGGTTAGGGTGAGGATGAGGGTTCGTTTGAGAGTGAGGGTTCGCGTGAGGTGTCGGGTTAGGTTGTGGGTGAGGATTAGGGTTAGGCTGAAGGTTAGCATTGGGTTTAGGGTTAGTGTGACTGTGAGGGTGAGGGGTAGGGTAAGAGTTAGGTTGAGGGTTAGGGTTAGGGTTAGGGTGATGGTTAGGAGGAGGGGTAATGTTAGGTTTAGGTTGAAGTTTAGGGTGAGTGTGAGGGTTAGTGTTCGGGTAGGTTTAGTTTGAGGGTTAGGGTTAGGTTAGCATTAGGGTGAAGTTTAGGGTTAGGGTGAGAGTTTTGGTTAGGGTGAGTTTGAGGGTGAGGGTTAGGTTTAGGATTAGGATTAGGGTTAGGGTTAGGGTGAGTGTTAGGATGAGGGTGAGGGTTAGTATGTGGGTGAGGGTTAGGTTTAGGGTGAGTATTAGTTTTAGGCTTAGGGTTAAGGTTATGATGAGGGTAAGGGTTAGGGTGATGTTTAGTGTGAGGATGAGGGTTAGGGTTATTGTTAGGGTTAGGGTGAGGTTTAGGGATAGGGTTAGTGTTAGGGTAAGGGTGAGGTTTAGGGTCAGGTTTAGGGTTAGGGTGAGGGTTAGGGATAGTTTTAGGTTAGGGTGAGGCTGAGGCTGAGTGTTAGGTTTAGGTTTAGGTTTACAGTTAGTGTGAGTGTTAGTTTGAGGGTTAGGATTAGGGTTAGGGTTAGGGTTAGATTGAGGGTTAGGCTGAGGGTTAGGGTTAGGGTAAAGGTTAGGTTTAGGTTTAGGGTTAGGGTGAGGGTTAGGGTGTGGGTAAGTGTTAGAGTGAGGGTTAGGGTGAGGGAGAGGAATAGGGGGAGGGGGAGGGTTAGTGTTAGCATTAGGGTTAGGGTGAGTGTAAGGGTTAGGGTTAATGTTAGGGATAGGGTGAGGATTTGGGTTAGGGTTAGGCAGAGGGTGAGGGTTAGGGTGAGGAGCAGGGTTAGGTTTAGGGTGAGGGTTAGGTTTAGTGTGAGGATTAGGCTTAGGGTTAGGGTGAGGTTTAGGTTTAGTGTGAGGGTAAGGGTTAGGGTTAGGGTGAGGGTAAGGGTTAGGATGAGGTTTAGGGTGAGGGTGAGGTTTAGGGTTAGCATTAGTTTTAGATTTAAGGTTAGGATGAGGGTTACGGTTAGGGTGAGGGTGAGGATTAGGTTTAGGGTCAGGTTTAGGGTTAGGGTGAGGGTTAGGGTCAGGTTAAGTGTTAGGGTGATGGTTAGGGTTATGGTAAGGTTTAGTGTGAAGGTCAGTGTGAGGGTTAGGGTTAGGTTGAGGGTTAAGCTTAGGGTGAGGTTTAGGGTTAGGGTTAGGGTTAGGTTTACGGTGAGGGTGATGGTGAGGGTTAAGTTTAGGGTTAGGGTTAGGGTGAGGGTTAGGGTTAGTGTGAGTGTTAGTGTGATGGTGAGGGTCAGGGTGAAAGTGAGGGTTAGAATGAAGCTGAAGGTGAGGGTGAATGTTATGGTTAGGATTAGGATTAGGGTGAGTTTTAGGGTAAGGTTTAGGGTTAGGGTTATTGTTAGGTTCAGGGTTAGGGTTAGGGTGAGAGTGAAGGTGAGGTTTTGCATTAGGATTAGGTTTAGGGTTAGAGTGAGGGTGGGGTTGGGGGTTAGGGTTAGGATTAGGGTTAGGGTTTGGGTAAGGCTGAAGGGGAAGATGAGGTTGAGGGTGAGGGTTAGGATTAGGTTTAGGGTTAGGGTGAGGGCTAGGGTCAGTGTGAGGGTTTGGGTGAGGGTTTGGTTTAGGTTTAGGGTTAAGGTTAGGTTTAGGGTGAGGGTGATGGTGAGGGATAGGTTTAGGGTTAGGGTTAGGGTGAGTGTTAGGGTTCGTGTCAGGGTTAGTGTGATGGTTAGGGTCAGGGTGAGGGTGAGGATTTGAATGAGGCCTAAGTTGAGGGTGAGGGTTAGGGTTAGGATTAGGGTTAGGGTGAGTTTTAGGTTTAGGGTTGGGGTTAGGGTTATTGTTAGGGTTAGGGTTAGGGTTATGGTTAGGGTGAGATTGAGGGTTAGGTTTAGCATTAGGGTTAGGTTTAGTGTTAGGGTGATGGTGAGGTTGAGGGTTAGGGTTAGGAATAGGGTTAGGGTTAGGGTAAGGCTGAGGGGGAAGGGGAGGTTGAGGGTGAATGTTAGGGTTAGGGTGAGGACTAGGGTGAGTGTGAGGGTTTGGGTGAGGGTGAGGGTGAGGGTTTCAGTTATGTAAGTGTTAGGGTGAGGGTGACGATTAAGCTGAGGTTAGGTTTAGCATGATGGTTAGGGTTAGGGTTAGGGTGAGGGTTAGTTTTAGGGTGATGCTTAGGGTGAGGGTGAGGGTGAGACTTAGGATTAGGAATAGGGTTAGTGTTAGGGTTAGGCTGAGGTGAGGGTCAGGGTGAGGGTGAAGGATAGGGTTAGGATTATGGTTAGGGTGAGGGTTAAGGTTAGTGTGAGGATTATGGTTATGGTTATGGTTAGGGTTATGGTGAGGGTAAGGGTTATGGTGAGGGTGAGGGTTGGGGTGAAAGTTAGGGTTAGGGTTAAGTTAGGGGAGGGTTCGGGTTAGGGTGATGTTTAGGGTGAGGGTGAGGTTTAGTGTGAGGATGAGAATTTGGGTGTGGCTGTGGGTCCAGGTGAGGTTTCGGGTTAGGGTGTGGGTGAGGATTAGGGTTAGGGTGAGGGTTATCATTAGAATTAGGTTTAGTGTGAGGGTGAGGGTGAGGGGTAGGTTTAGGGTTCAGTTGAGGGTTAGTGTTAGGGTAACGGTTAGGGTGAGGGTCAGGGAGAGGGGTAGGTTTAGGGTTAGTGTGAGGTTTAGGGTGAGTGTGAGGGTTAGGGGTAGGGTTAGGGTTAGGGTTAGGATGAGCGTTAGGCTGCGGGTTAGGGTTAGGGTGAGGTTTAGGGTTAGCATTAAGGTTAGGGTGAGGGTGAGGTTTAGGGTGACGGTTTGGGTTAAGTTTAAGCATAGGTTGAGGATTAGGTTTAGGGTTAGGTTTAGGGTGAGTGTTAGGCGAAAGGGTAGGCTTAGGGTTAGGGTCAGGGTTAGGTTTAGTGTGAGGGATAGGGTTGAGTTTAGGGTGATGGCAAGGGTTAGGGTTAGGGATAGGGTGAGGGTGAGTTTTAGGGTTAGCATTTGGTTTAGCTTTAGGGTTAGGATGAGAGTTAGGGTTAGGCTTAGCGTTAGGGTGAGGGTGAGGGTGAAGGTTAGTGTTAGGATGAGGGTTATGGTTAAGGTTAGGGTGAGCGTGAGGGTGAGGTTTAGGGTTAGGGTTAGTGTGAGGGTGAGAGTTAGGATTAGGAATAGTGTTAAGGTTAGGGTTAGGCTGAGGCTGAGGGTCAGGTTGAGGGAAAAGGTTAGCGTTAAGTGAGGGTGAGGGTAAGGGTGAGGGTTAGGGTTAGAGTCAGGTTTAAGGTGAGGGTTAGGGTTTAGGAGATGTTTAGGGTGAGGGTGAGGGTGAGGATGAGGTTTCGGGTGAGGGTTCGGGATCAGGTACAGGTTCGGTTTTGGGTGTGGCTGAGGATTAGGGTTAGGGTGAGGGTTAGCATTAGGTTTAGGGTTAGTGTGATAGTGAGGGTGAGGGGTAGGGTTAGGGTTTGGTTGAGGGTTAGGGTTAGGGTTAGGGTTTGGATAATTTTTGGGGAGAGGGATAATGTTAGGGTTAGTGTGAGGTTTAGGGTGTGTGTGAGGGTTAGGGTTAGGTTGAGGGTTAGGGTTAGGGTGAGGGTGAGGGTTAGGGTTAGAGTTAGGTTTAGGGTGAGTTTGAGGGTGAGAGTTAGGTTTAGGTTTAGGATTAGGGTTAGTTTCAGCGTGAGTTTTAGGGTGAGAGTGAGGTTTCGGTTGAGACTGAGGGTTAGTGTATGGGTGATGGTTAGGGTTCGGGTCAGGATTACATTTAGTCTTAGGATCAAGTTTATGGTGAGGCTAAGGGTTAGGGTGAGGTTTAGTGTGAGGATGAGGGTTAGGGTTAGTGTTAGGGTTAGGGTGACGTTTAGGGTGAGGGTTATAGTTAGGGTTAGGGTTAGGGTGAGCGTGAGGGTGAGGTATAGGGTGAGGTTTAGGGTTAGGGTGAGGGTTAGGGATAGTGTTAGTTTAGGGTGAGGATGAGCGGGAGTGTTAGATTTAGGTTTAGAGTTAGGGTGAGGGTGAGGTTGAGGGTTAGGATTAGGGTTAGGCTGAGGGTTAGGTTTAGGGTTAGGGTTAGGGTGAGGGTGAGGGTGTGGGTAAGTGTTAGGGTGAGGGTTAGGGTGAGGGTTAGGCTGAGGGTGAGGGTTAGGGTTAGAGTGAGCGTTAGGGTGAAGGTTAAGTTTAGGGTTAGGGTTAGGGTGAGTGTGAGGGTGTGGGTCAGTGTTAGGGTGAGAGTTAGGATGAGGGTGAGGTTTAGGTTTAGGGTGAGTGTTAGGGTGAGGATGAGGGTTAGGCTGCAGGTTAGAGTTAGGGTTAGTGTTAGTGTTAGGGTTAGGGTTAGTGTGAGCGTTAGGGTTAGGGTTAGGTTTATGGTTAGGGTGAGGGTTATTGTTAGATTTAGGGTTAGCATAAGGGTTAGGCTGAGGGTTAGGTTTAGTGTTAGTTTGAGGGTTAGGTGTAGGGTTATGGTTAGGGTTAAGGTGAGGGTAAAGTTTAGGGTGAGGTTTAGGGTGAGGGTGAGGGTTAGGGTTAACATTAAGGTTAGGGTGAGGTTTTTGTAAAGGTTAAGGATAGGGTGAGGAGTAGGTTTAAGGTTAGTTTTAGGGTGAGCGTTAGGCGGAGGGGTAGGCTTAAGGTCAGGGTGAGGGTTAGGTTTTGTGAGAGGGTTAGGGTTAGGGTTAGGGTGATGGTAAGGGTTAGGGTGAGGTTGAGGGTGAGGGTGAGGTTTAGGGTTAGCATTAGGTTTAGCGTTAGGGTTAGGATGAGTGTTAGGGTTATGGTGAGGGTGAGGGTGAAGGTTAGTGTTAGGATAAGGTTTAGGGTTCGGGTTAGGGTGAGGGTGAGTGTGAGTGTGGGGGTTAGGGTTAGGGTTAGTGTGAAGTTTAGGATTACAGTGAGGTTTAGTGTTAGGGTGAGGCTTAGGGTTAGCCTTAGGGTGATGGTTAGGGTTAGGGTTATGTTTAGTGTCCGGGTGAAGGTTAGGATGAGGGTGAGTGTTCTGATGAGAGTTAGGCTTAGGGTTAGGGTAAGGGATATGTTTAATGTGAGGGTAAGGGTTAGGGTGAGTGTTATGGTGAGGGTGAGGTTTAGGGTTAGGTTGAGCGTTAGGGTTATGGTTAGGGTTATGGTTAGGGTGAGGTTTAGGTTGAGGGTGAGGGTTAGGGTTAGGGTGAGGGTGGGTGTTAGGTGGAGGGTTAAGGTGAAGGTGAGGGTTAGAGTTAGCATTAGAGTTATGGTGAGGGTGAGGGTTAGGGTTCGGGTTCGGGTTAGGGTGAGGTTTAGGGTTAGGTTTAGGGTTAGTATAATGGTTAGGGTGCACGTTAGTGTTAGCGTTAGTGTGAGTGTTAGGTTTAGGGTTAGGGTTTGGGTTAGGTGGAGTGTAAAGGTTAGGGTGAGGGTTAGGGTGAGGGTGAGTGTTAGGGTTAGGGTGAGGGTGAGCGTGAGGGTTGGGGTTAGGGTTAGAGTGAGGGTGAGGGTGAGGTTTAGGTTTAAATTTAGGTTTAGGGTTAAGGTGAGTGTTAGGGTGTGGGTAAGTGTTAGGGTGAGGGTTAGGGTGATGGTAAGGGTTAGGGTGAGTGTTAGGGTGAGGGTGAGGGTTAGGGTGAGTGTGATGGTAAGGGTTAGGCTGAGTGTTAGGGTGAGGGTGAGGGTTAGGGTGAGGGTTAGGGTGAGTGTTAGGGTTAGGGTTAGGGTTAGTGTGTGGGTGAGGTATAGGGTGAGGGTTATTAGGGTTAGGATTAGGGTTAGGCTGAGGGTGATGGGGAAGGTGAGGGTTAGAGTTACGTTTAGGGTTAGGATGAGGGTTAGGTTTAGGGTTAGGGTCAGCGTAAGGGTTAGGGTGAGGGTTAGTGTGAGGGACAGGGTTAGGGTTAGGGTGACGGTAAGGGTTAAGGAGAGTGTTAGGGTGAGGGTGAGGGAGAATTTTAGTGTTAGGATTACGGTGAGGGTTAGGGTTAGGGCGAAGTTTAGGGTTAGGTTTAGGTTTAGGGTGATGTTTAGTGTCAGGGTGAGGGTTAGGATGAGGTTGAGTGTTCTGGTGAGAGTTAGGGTTAGGGTTAGGGTTAGGGATACGGTTAGTGTGAGGCTAATGGTTAGGGTGAATGAAAGGGTGAGGGTTAGGCTCAGGGTAAGGATGAGCATTAAGGTTAGGGTTAGGTTTATGGTTAGGATGAGGGTTAGGGTGAGCGGTAGGTTTAGGGTTAGGGTTAGTTTGCAGGTTAGGGTGAGGTTAGGAGTTAGGGTGATGTTAGGGTGAGGGTGAAGGTTAGGGTTAGCATTAGAGTTAGGGTGAGGTTGAGGGTTAGGTTTTGGGTTAGGGATAGCGTAAGGATTAGCGTTATTGTGAGGGTTAGGTTTAGGGTTAGTTGAGGATAAAGTAAGGGTGAGGGTTAGGGTGAGGGTGAGGTGTTACATTAGCATTAGGGATAGGTTTAGCTTTAGGGTGAGGGTTAGATTATGGTGAGGGTTAGTTTTAGTTTGAGGTTGAGGGTTAGGTTGGGGTGATGTTTAGTGTGAGGGTGAGGGTTAGGGTGAGGTTGAGTGTTCAGGTGAGAGTTAGAGTTAGGGATAGGGTTAGGGTGAGGGTATTGGTTAGGGTGAGTGTTAGGGTAAGGGTGAGTGTTAGGCATAGTGTGAGGGTTAGGGTTAAGGTTAATTTTAGGGTTAGATTGAGGGTGAGCATTAGGATTAGGGTTAGGATGAGGGTGAGGCTGAGGATTAGGGTTAGGGTTAGTGTGAGGGTTAGGGTTAGGATTAGGTTTAGGGTAAGGGTTAGGGTTATATTTAGGTTTAGTTTAAGGGTTAGGGTGAGGCTTAGGGTTAGAGTTAGTGTGATTGTTAGGTTTAGGGTTAGGGTTTGGGTTAGGTTGAGTTTAAAGGTTAGGGTGAGGTTTAG
The DNA here is from genome assembly GCF_024711535.1 of Dipodomys merriami. Classification (NCBI taxonomy): domain Eukaryota; kingdom Metazoa; phylum Chordata; class Mammalia; order Rodentia; family Heteromyidae; genus Dipodomys; species Dipodomys merriami. The sequence goes on from NW_027206390.1 coordinate 1,544,935, forward strand.
GGTGAGGGTGAGGGTAGGGGTTAGGGTGAGGGTTAGTGTGAGGGTTAGGGTTAGGTTTATGGTTAGTGTGAGGGTGAGGGTTAGGGTGAGGGTTATGTTTAAGTTTAGGTTTAGGGTGAAAGTTAGGGTGTGGATAATTGTTAGGGTGAGGGTTAGGGTGAGGTGAGCATTAGGGTTAGGTTGACAGTAAGGGTTATGGTGAGGGTTATGGTGAGTGTGAGGGTTAAGGTTAGCATTAGGGTTAGGGTGAGGGTGAGGGTTAGGGTGAGGGTGAGGGTTAGTTTTAGGGTCAGGATTAGGGTTAGAATGAGGGTTAGGGGTAGGGTTTGTGTGAGGGTAAGGGTTAGGGTGAGGGTTAGGGTGAGGCTGAGGTTTAGTGTTAGCCTTAGGGTTAGGGTGAGTGTTAGGGTTAGGGTGATGTTTAGGGTGAGGTTGAGGGTTATTGTGAGGGTGAGGGTGAGGCTAAGGGTTAGTGTTAGGATTAGGGTTAGGCTGAGGATGAGGGTGAAATTGAGGTTTACGGTTATGGTTAGGTTTAGGATGAGGCTTCTGGTTAGTGTGAGGGTTAGTGTGATGCTGAGGGTCAGGGTGAGGGTGAGTGTTAGAATGAGGGTGATGGTGAGGGTTAGGCTTGGGATTTGGGTTAGGGTGAATTTTAGGGTTAGGATTATGTTAGGTTTAGGGTTATTGCTAGGCTTAGGGTGAGGGTGAGGGTTAGGGTGAGGGTTAGCGTTAGGGTTAGGGTTAGGGTGAGGGTGGGGTTGAGGGTTAGGGTTAGGATTAGGGTGAGGGTTAGGGTAAGGCTGAGGGGGAAGGGGAGATTGAGGGTGAGGGTTAGGTTTAGGTTTAGGGTTAGTGTGAGTGTTAGGTTTAGGGTTAGGGTTTGGGTTCGGTTGAGGGTAAAGTTTAGGGTGAGGTTTAGGCTTAGGGTGAGGTTTAGGATTAGGGTGAGGGTTAGGGTGAAGTTTATGTTTAGTTTTAGGGTTAGGGTGAGGGTTAGGTTTATTGTGAGTTTTAGGCTTAAGGTTAGGGTGACGGTAAGGGTTAAGTTGAGGGTTAGGGTGAGGGTGAGGTTTAGTGTTAGCATTAGGTTTAGCTTTAGGGTTAGGATGAGAGTTAGGGTTAGGTTTAGGGTTAGGGTGATGGTGAGGGTGAAGCTTAGTGTTAGGATGAGGGTTAGGGTTAGGGTTAGTGTAAGGGTGAGGGTGAGGTTTAGGGTTAGGATTAGTGTGAGCGTGAGAGTTAGGATTAGGAATAGTGTTAGGGTTAGGGTTAGGCTGAGGGTGAGGTTCAGGGTGAGGGAAAAGGTTAGGGTTAGGTTGAGGGTAAGGGTAAGTGTTAGGGTGAGGGTAAGTGTGAGGGTTAGGGTTAGAGTCTGGGTTAAGGTGAAGTTTAGGGTTTGGGTGATGTTTATGTTGAGGGTGAGGGTTAGGCTGAGGATGAGGTTTCGGGTGAGGGTTCGGGTTCGGGTTCGAGTTCGGGTTAGGGTGTGGCTGAGGATTAGGGTTAGGGTGAGGTTTAGCATTAGGTTTAGGGTTAGTGTGACGGTGAGGGTGAGGGGAAGTGTTAGGGTTTGGTTCATGGTTAGGGTTAGAGTTAGGGTTTGGATGATTGTTAGGGAGAGGGTTAATGATATGTTTAGGGTGAGGTTTATGGTGAGTGTGAAGGTTAGGGTTAGGTTGAGGGTTAGGGTTAGGGTTAGAGTGAGGGTTAGGTTTAGGTTTAGGGTAAGGTTTAGGGTGAGGGTGAGGGTTAGGCTGAGGTTGAGGGTTAGGGTTAGAGTGAGTGTTAGGGTGAAGGTTAGGTTTAGGGTTAGGGTTAGGGTGAGGGTGAGGGTGTGGGTACGTGTTATGGTCAGGGTTAGGGTGAGGGTGAGGTTAAGGTTTAGGGTGAGGGTTAGTGTTAGGGTGCGTGTTAGGGTGAGGGTGAGGTTTACGGTTAGCATTAGGGTTAGGGTTAGGGTGAGGGTTAGAGTGAGGTTTTGCGTTAAGTTTAAGGATAGTGTGAGTATTGGAATTAGGTTTACTGTGTGGGTTAGGCTGAGGGGAAGGGTTAGGGTTAGGGTGAGGGTTGGGTTTAGTGTGAGGGTTAGGGTTAGGGTTAGGGTAAGGTAAGGGTGAGGGTGAAGTTTAGGGTGAGTGTGAGGTTTAGGGTTAGCATTAGGTTTAGAGTTAGGGTTAGAATGAGTGTTAGGGTTTGGTTTAGGGTGAGGGTTAGGATGAGGGTGAGTGTTAAGTTTAGGCTTAGGGTGAGGGTTAGTTTTAGGGTGAGGGCTAGGGTGAGGGTGAGGATTAGGTTGAGGGTGAGGTTTTCATTTAGGTAAGGGTTATGGTTAGGGTTATGGTGAGGTTTAGTAATGAGGGTGTGTGTTGGGGTTAAGTTTAGGATTAGGGTGAGGGTGAGGGTGAAGTTTAGTGTTAGGATGAGGGTTAGGGTTAGGGTTAGGGTGAGAGTGAGGGTGAAGGTGAGGGTTCGGGATAGGGTTAGGGTGTGGTTTAGGTTTACGGGGAGGGTTAGAGTTAGGGTGAGGTTTAGGGTTAGGCTTACGGTGAGGGTTAGGGTTAGGCTGATGTTAGTGTGAGGGTGAGGGTTAGGGTGAGGGTGAGTGTTCTGTTGAGAATTAGGGTTAGGGTTAGGGTTAGGGAATGGGTTAGTGTGAGGGAAAGGGTTAGGGTGAGGGTTTGGGTGAGGGTGAGGTTTAGGGTGAGGGTGAGGGTTAGGTTTAGGGTTAGGGTTATGATGAGGGTGAGGGTTAGGGTGAGCCCTAGTTATAGGGTTAGGTTTAGATTGCGGGTAAGGGTGAGGGTAAGGGTTTGGGTGAGGTTTAGGGTGAGGGTGAGTTTTAGGTTTAGGGTGAGGGTAAGGGTTAGGTTGAGGGTTAGGGTTAGGGTTAGGGATCGGCTGAGGATTAGGGTTAGGGTGAGGGTTAGGGTGAGGGTTAGGATTAGGGTTAGTGTGAGGATAAGGGTTAGGGTGAGGGTTAGGGTGAGGGTGAGGTTTAGGGTTAGGTTTAGGGTGAAGGTTAGGGTGTGGGTAAGTGTTAGGTTTAGGGTTAGGGTGACGGTAGAGGTTAAGTTTAAGTATAGGGTGAGGATTAGGTTTAGGGTTAGGTTTAGGGTGAGTGTTAGGCGGAAGGGTAGGCTTAGGTTAAGGGTGAGTGTTAGGTTTATTGTGAGGGTTAGGGTTAAGGTTAGGGTGATGGTAAGGGTTAGGGTGAGGGATAGGGTGAGGGTGAGTTTTAGGGTTAGCATTAGGTTTAGCTTTAGGGTTAGGATGAGAGTTAGGGTTAGGCTTAGGGTTAGGGTGAGGGTGAGGGTGAAGGTTAGTGTTAGGATGAGGGTTAGGGTTAGGGTTAGGGTGAGGGTGAGGGTGAGGTTTAGGGTTAGGGTTAGTGTGAGTTTGAGTGTTAGGATTAGGAATAATGTTAGGGTTAGGGTTAGGCTGAGGGTGAGTGTCAGGGTGAGGGAAAAGGTTAGTGTTAGGGTTAGGGTGTGGGTAAATGTTGGGGTGAGCGTAAGGGTGAGGGTTAGGGTTAGAGTCAAGTTTAAGGTGAGGGTTAAGGTTTGGGTGATGTTTAGGGTGAGGGTGAGGGTTAGGTTTTGGATTAGGGTTAGAGATTGGGTTAGGTTGAGGGTGAGGTTGACGGTGAGGGTTAGGATTAATGTGAGTGTTAGGGTTAGGGTTAGTGTTATAGTTAGGGTGAGGGTTAGGGTTAGGGTTAGGATGATGTTTAGGCTGAGGGTTAGTGTTAGGGTTCGGGTGAGGGTAAGCGTTAGGGTGAGGGTTAGGCTTAGGGTTAGTATGAAGGTTAGAATGAGAGTTAGTGTTTCTGTGAGGGTTAGGCTGTGGGTAAGGGTTAGAGTCAGGGTTTGGGTGATGGTGAGGGTTAGGGATAGCATTAGGTTTAAGGTTAGGTTTAGTGTGAGGGTTAGAGTTAGGTTTAGGGTTACGGTGAGGGTGAGGGTTATGGTAAGCATTAGGATCAGGGTTAGGTTTAGGGTGAGATTTAGGGTTAGGGTTAGAATTATAGTGAAGTTGAGTGTGAGGGTTACTGTGAACGTGAGTGTTAGGTTGAGGGTGAGGGTGAGGGTTAGGGTTTAGGTGAAGGTCAGGTTTAGGGTTAGGGTTAAGGTTAGGGTGAGGGTTAGAGTTAGGGTTAGGGTTACGATGAGGATGAGGGTGAGGGTTAAGTTTAAGGTTAGGGTGAGGGTAAGGGTTAGGGTGAGGGTCAGGGTTAGGTTTTGTATTAGGGTTAGGGTTAGGGTGAGGGTTAGGGATAGGGTTAGGATTAGGGTGAGGGTTTTGTTAGGGTTAGGTTTTGACTTAGGGTGAGTTTTAGGGTTCGTGTTTGCATTAGGGTTAGGGTTAGGGTTAGGCTGAGGGTGAGGTTGAGGGTGAGGGTGAGGGTTAGGGTTAATATGAGTGTTAGAGTTAGCGTTAGCGTTAGGATGAGGGTTAGGCTGAGGGTTAGGGTTAGGGTTCGGGTAAGAGTAAGGGTTAGGCAGAAATGAACCTACAGACCTATAGCCATCTAATCTTCGATAAGGAAGCTAAAACAATAGAATGGACGAAAGACAGCCTCTTCAGTAAATGGTGCTGGCAAAATTGGTTAACTACATGTAGAAAACTAAAGCTAGATCCTTATATATCACCCTGCACCAGAATCAACTCCAAATGGATCAAAGACCTTGAACTCAAAGCAGACACTCTGAAAATATTACAGGATGGAATAGGAGAAACCCTAGGTCTCCTTGGCTCAGGCCGAAATTTTCTGAATAGAGATCCGGAAGCACAACAAATCAAAGAAAGGTTGGACAAATGGGATTGCATAAGGTTGCAGAGCTTCTGCAGGGCAAATGACATAGCTAGCAAGATCAATAGAAAGCCCACCGATTGGGAGAAGATCTTTACTAGCCATACAACGGACAAGGGTCTCATATCTAAAATATACTTGGAACTCAAAAAATTAAACCCCCCAACAACAAATCCTCAAAGAAACAACTGCCCAATAAATAAGTGGGCGAAAGACTTAAAGAGAAGCTTCTCTGAAGAAGAAAGAAGGATGGCCAATAGACACATGAAGAAATGTTCAACATCCCTAGCCATAAAAGAAATGCAAATCAAAACAACATTGAGATATCACCTCACTCCAGTTAGAACAGCAAAAATCAAGAACTCTAACAACAACAGATGCTGGAGGGGATGTGGACAGAAAGGAACCTTACTTCATTGTTGGTGGGAATGTAAACTTGTTCAACCACTTTGGAAAGCAGTATGGAGGTTCCTCAAAAGACTTCACATAGATCTCCCCTATGATCCAGCAATCCCACTTTTGGGCATTTACCCAAATGTTTACAAACAAGACCACAATAAAGCTACCAGCACAACTATGTTTATTGCAGCATTATTTACCATAGCTAAGATATGGAACCAACCCAGATGCCCCTCAGTAGATGAATGGATCAAGAAAATGTGGTATATATACACAAAGGAATTCTATGCCTCCATCAGAAAGAATGACATTTCTCCATTTGTTAGGAAATGGAAAGGTTTGGAAAAAATTATATTAAGTGAAGTAAGCCAAGCCCAAAGAAGCATAGGTCCCATGGTTTCCCTTATTTGCAATATCTAGTATAGGTATGAGTCAAGCGGAAAAGGTCAGATAATGTGATGTTAGGAAAATGAACCCTTAAATATGTATTTTAATGTTTTCGTTTCTTTCATGCATGTGTTTCTAACGCATTTATAAGATTATTTCTTTGTTGCTTTGTATGTCCCTCCCCCACAGTGTAACCCCCGCTTTCACTATATTTGATGTCAGTATAACATGTGGAGGAGATGGGGACAAACAAGTCGTTTAAGGATTCAGGTGGACCTGTTGCAACAATGAGAAGTACAAAATGTCATGTCAAAACCAACTTTACAATGTCGGTGTGGGGGGGGAGGGGGGTATAATTGGGTGGGGGGAGGGGGGAGGATGGGAAGGGAGGTGAAGGGTAAACAAAGGAGGAGGCTGCAATGCTTGGTAAGACATGTATGCATTATCCTGCCCATGTAATTGTAGCCCCTCTGTACAGTATGTTCTCAAATAAAATAAAATAAAATAAAATAAAAAAGAAAACAAAAAAAAAGAGTAAGGGTTAGGGTGAGGTTTAGGTTGAGGGTGAGGGTTAAGTTTATGCTTAGGGTTAGGGTGAGGTTTATGGTTAGGGTGAGGGTGAGGGTTAGGGTTAGGGTTTGGGTGAGGGTTAGGGTTAGGTGAGGGTTAGGGATAGGGTTGGGGTTAGGGTGAGTGTGTGGGTTAGGGTTAGGTTTAGGTTTAGGGTTAGGCTGAGGGTGAGGGTTAGGTTTAGGGTTAGGGTTAGGATTAGGGTTGGATTGAAGTTTTCTTTTAGGGTTAGGAAGAGGTTTTGGCTGAGGATTAGGGTTGTGGTTAGGGTGAGGTTTAGGGTTAGTGTGAGTGTTGGGATGAAGGTTAGATTGAGGGTTAGGTTTAGGGTTAGGTTGAGGGTAAAGGTTAGGGTGAGGGTGAGGGTTAGGTTTAGGATTAGGGTTAGGGTTTGGGTGAGGATTAAGGATAGGGTGAGGGTTAGTGTGAGGGTTAGGGTGAGGGTTAGGGTTAGGTTTAGGGTGAAGATTAGGGTGAGAGTGACGTTTAAGGTGAGGGTTAGAGTTAGGGTGAGGATTAGGGTTAAGGTTAGGATTAGGATGATGTTTAGGGTGAGCCTGATGTTTTGGGTTAGGATGAGGGTGAGCGTGAGGGTGTAGGTGAGGGTTAGGTTTAGGGTGAGTGTTAGGGTGATGGTGACGGTGATTGTTAGGGTGAAGTTGAGGGTTAGGGATAGGGTTAGGGTGAGGGTTAGGGTTAGGGTTAGGGTGAGGTGTAGGGTGAGGGTAGGGTTAGGGTTAGGGTTAGGGTAAGGGCTAGGGGAGGGTGAGTATTAGGGTTAGGTTTAGGTTGCGGTTTATGGTTAGGTTTAGTGTTAGGGTGAGGGTGAGGTTTAGGGATAGAGTTAGGGTTAGCATGAGGCTGAGGGTGAGGGTTAGGGTTAGAGTGCGTGTTAGGGTTAAAGTTATTGTGAGGGTTAAGCTCAGGGTGAGGTTGAGGGTTAGGGTTAGGATTAGGATTAGGGTTAGGGTTTCGGTGATTGTGTGGGTTAGGAATAGTATTAGGTTGAGGGTTAGGATTAGGGTGAGGTTTATGTTTAGTGCTAGGATTACGGTTTCGGTGAGGGTGAGTGTGAGGGTTAGTGTTAGGGTGAAGTTTAGTGTTAGGGTTAGGGTTAGAGTTAGGCTTAGGTTGAGGGTGAGGTTTAGGGGTAGAGTTAGGGTTAGGGAAGAGGGTTAGGGCAAGGGTTATGGTTAGGGTGAGGATTAGGATGGGGGTGACGGTAAGGCTAAAAATGAGGGTTATGCTGAGGGTGAGGGTTACGGTAAGGGTTAGGGTTAGTGTTAAGGTGAGTGTTAGGTTTAGTGTTAGGGTGCAGCTGAGGGTTAGATTGAGGATTAGTGTTAGGGTTAGTGTGAGCTTTAGGGTGAGGATGGGCGTTAGGGTTAGGGTGAGGGCTAGGGTGAGGGTGAGGGTTAGGGTTAGTGTTAGGTTGAGCGTTAGGATTAGGCTTAGCCATAAGCTTAGGCTTAGGCTGAGCATGAGTGTGAGGGTTAGGGTTAGGGGTAGGGTGAGTGTTAGGGTTAGGGTTAGGATGAGGTTTAGGTTTAGGTTTAGGTTTAGGCTTAGGGTGAGGGTTAGGGTTAGGTTTAGGGTTAGGGTGAGGTTTAGGGTTTGGGTTAGGGTTAGAGTTCGTTTTAGGCCGAGCAGGAGTTTTAGGGTTAGAGTTAGGGTTAGGGTGACGGTTAGGTTGAGGGTTAGGGTTAGTGTTAGGTTTAGGATTACGTTGAGAGTTAGGGGGAGGGTTAGGGTTAGGGTTAGGCTTAGGCTTAGGCTTAGGTCGAGCATGAGTGTGAGGGTTAGGGTTCGGGTTAGCTTGAGGGTTAGGGTAACCGTTAGGGTGAAGGTTAAGATGAGGTTTATTATTAGGATTAGGGGAAGGGTGAGGGCTAGGGTGAGGGTTAGGGTGAGGGCTAGTTTTAGGGATAGGGTTAGGTTTAGGATTATGGTTAGAGTGAGGGTGAGTGTGAGGGTTAGGTTTAGGCTTAGGGTTAGGCTTAGAGTTAGGGTGAGGGTTAGGATTAGGGCTTGGGTTATGGTGAGGTTGAGGCTGGGGATTAGGGTTAGGTTTAGGGTTAGGTTTAGGTTTAGGTTTAGTGTTAGTGTTAGAGTTAGGGTTATGGTGAGGATTAGGGTTAGGATTAGGGTTAGGTTTAGGCTTAGGTTTAGGCTGAGGGTGAGTTTGGGTGTGAGGATTAGAGTTAAGGTTAGGGTTAGGCTCAAGGTTAGGCTTATTGTTAGTGTTATGGTTAGGATTAAGTTTGCAATGAGGGTGAGGCTGAGGGTAAAGTTTATGGTTAATGTTATGTTTAGGGTTAGGATTAGTGTTTTATTTAGGGTTAGGGTTAGAGATACTGTGAGGTTGAGGTTGAGGGTGAGGGTTAGGGTTTGGGTGAGGTTTAGGGTTAGGTTGAGGGTTAGGGTTAGGGTGATTGTGAGGGTTAGGGTTAGGGTTAGGTTTAGGCTTATATTTGGGCTGAGCATGAGGGTGAGGATAAGGGTGAGGGTTAGGGTGAAGTTGAGGGTTCGTGTTAGGGTGAGAGTTAGGGTTAGGTTAAGTTTAGGTTTAGGGTGAGGGTTAGAGTTAGGTTTAGGGTGAGCATTATGGTTAGGGTTAGGTTGAGGCTTAGGGTTAGGGTAAGGATGAGGTTAAGGGTTAGGGTAAGGGTGAGGGTTTGGATGAGGATTAGGGTTAAGATTAGGGTTAGGGTTAGGGCTCAGGTGAGGGTGAGGATTAGGCTTAGTGTTAGGTTAAGGTTTAGGTTTAGGGTTAGGGTTAGGGTGAGGGTTAGGCTGAGGGTTAGGGTTTCGGTGAGGGTGAGGGTTAGGGTTAGGTTGAGGGTGAGGGTTAGGATTATTGTTAGGGTGAGGTTGAATGTTAGCATTAGTGTTAGGGTTAGGTTTAGGGTTAGGATTAGTGTTATTGTTAGGGTTAGGGTTAGAGTTATGGTGAGGTTGAGGTTTAGCGTGGGCGTAAGGGTCAGGTTTAGGGTGAGGTTTAGTGTTAGAGTTAGGATTAGGGTTAGGGTGAGGGTGAGGTATATGGTTAGATTTAGGTTTAGTTGGAGGCTTAGGTCGAGGGTTAGGGTCAGGGTTAGTGTTAGGGTTAAGGTTAGGGTGAGGGTTAGGTTGAGGTTTAGGGTTAGGGTTAGGTTTATTGTTAGGATTAGTGTTAGGGTGAGGGTGAGTGTGAGGTTTAGGGTTAGAGTTAGGCTTTGGCTTAGGATTAGGCTGAGGGTGAGGGTGGGAGTGAGGATTAGGGTTAGGGTGAGGGTGGGAGTGAGGATTAGGGTTAGGGTGAGGGTTAGGATTATGGTTATATTGAGGGTTAGTGTTAGAGTTAGGTTTAGAGTTACAGTTAGGGTGAGGGTGAGGTTTAGGGGTAGAGTTAGGGTTAGGGTGAGGGTTAGCGTTAGAGTCAGGGTTAGTGTTAGAGTTAGTGTGAAGTTTAGGGTGAGGATGAGGGTTTGGGTTAGGGTGAGGGCTAGTGACAGGGTGAGGTTTAGGGTTAGTGTTAGGGTGTGGGTAAGTGTTAGGGTGAGGGTTAGGATTATGGGTAGGGTTAGGATGAGGGATAGAGTTCGGATTAGGGTTAGGGTGAGGGTGAGTGTGGGTGTTAGGTTTAGGTTTAGGGTTAGGCTTAGGTTTCAGCTGAGGGTGAGTTTGAGGTTGAGGGTTATGGTTAGGTTGAGGGTTAGGGTAAAGTTTAGGGGGAGGGTTAGGAAGAGGGTTAGGGTTAGGATTAGGGTTGGGTGAGGGCTAGGTTGAGGGTGAGGTTTAGGTTAGGGTTATGGTGAGGTTTATGGTTAGGGTAAGGGTGAGAGTTAGGGTTCAGGTTAACTTTAGGGTTAGGTTGAGGGTTAGGGTAAGGGTTACAGTGAGGGTGAGGGTTACGTTTAGGTTGAGGGTTAGGGTTAGGATTATGGTTAGGGTGAGGGTGAGGTATAGGGTTAGTTTTTGGGTGAGGTTTAGCAAGAGGTTTAGGGTTAGGATTAGGGTTACGGTGAGGTCTAGGGCGAGGGTGAGTTTTAGGATTAGGGTTAGGATGAGGGATAGGGTTAGGGTTAGGGTTAGGGTTAAGGTGAGGTTGAGGTTTAGTGTTAGATTTAGGGTTAGGGTGAGGCTGAGTTTGATGGTTAGGATTAGGGTTAGTGTTAGAATTAGGGTTAGGGTGAGGGTCAGGATGAGGTTTAGGGTTAGGATTTGGGTAAGGGTGAGCGCTAGGGTGAGGGCTAGGGTTATGGATAGGGTTAGGTTTAGGATTAGGGTTAGGGTGAGGGTGAGTGTGAGGGTTAGGGTTAGGCTTAGGCTTAGGCTTAGAGTTCGGGTGAGGGTGAGGGTTAGGGTTTGGGTTTTGGTGAGGCTGTGGCTGAGTATTAGGGTTATTTTTAGGGTTAGGTTTAGTGTTAGGGTTAGGGTTAGGGTTATGGTCAGGGTTAGGTTAGGCTTAGGATTAGGCTTAGGTTGAGGGTGTGGGTGACGATTAGAGTTAGGGTTATGCTTAGGCTTAGGGTTAGGGTTATTGTTATTGTTATTGTTAGGGTTAAGATTGCAGTGAGGGTGAGGCTGAGGGTGAGGGGTATGGTTAGGGTTAGGGTTAGTGTTATTCTTAGGGTTAGAGTTTGAGATATGGTGAGGGTGAGGGTGAGGGTGAGGGTTAGGGTTTGGGTGAGGTTTAGGGTTAGGTTTAGGGTTAGGGTTTGGGTGAGGGTGAGGTTTCGGGCTAGAGTTAGGTTTAGGGGATGGTTAGGGTGAGGTTTAGGGTTAGGGTTAGTGTTATGGTTAGTGTGAGGTTGAGGGTTAGGTTGAGGTTTAGGGATAGGGTTAGGTTTAGGATGAGGGTTAGGGTGAGGATGAGTGTGAGGGTTAGGTTGATGGTTAGGATTAGGCTTAGGGTTAGGCTGAGGGTGAGTGTGGGGGTGAGGATTAGGGATAGGGTGATGGTTCGTGTTTGGGTTAGTGTTATTGTTAGGGTTAGGGTTAGAATTACGGTGAGGGTGAGGGTGCGGGTGAGTGTTTGGGTTGGGGTTAGGGTGGGGTTTAGGGTTAAGGTTAGGATTAGGGTGAGGGTGAGGTTTCGGGTTAGAGTTATGGTTAGGGTGAGGGTGAGGTTTAGATATAGGGTTAAGGGGAGGGTTAGGGTGAGGGTTAGGGTTAGGGTTAGTGTTAGGGTTAGGTTGAGTGTGAGGGTTAGGTTGAGGTTTTGGGTTAGGCTTAGTGTGATGTTTAGTGTTAGTGTTAGGATTAGTGTTAGGGTGAGGGTAAGTGTTAGGGGGAGGGTATGGGTTAGGGTGAGTGTTATGATTAGGTTGAGGGTTAGGGTTAGGGTTAGAGTTATTGTTAGGTTTAAGTTTAGGGTTACGGTTACATTGAGGGTGAGGGTGAGGGTTAGGGTTAAGGTTAGGTTGAGGTTTAGGGTTTGGGTTAGGGTTCGATTTAGGGTTAGGGTGAGGTTGAGGTTTAGGGTTAGAGTTAGGGTTAGGGTGAGTGTTAGGGTTAGTATTAGTTTGAGAGGTAGGGGGAAGGTTAGGGTTAGGGTTAGGTTTATGGATAGGATTAGGTTTAGGGTGAGGGTGAGTGTGTGTGTTAGGGTTAGGTCTAGGGTTAGGCTTAGGTTTAAGCTGAGGGTGAGGATTAGGGTGAGGGTTACGGTTACTGTGAGGGTTAGGGTGAGGTTGATGTTTAGGGTTAGGATTAGGATTAGGGTTAGGGTTAGTCTGAGGGTGAGGGTGAGGGAGAGTGTTAAGGCGAGGATGAGGGTGAGGGTGTGGGTGAGGGCCAGGGTGAATGTGAGGGTTAGGGGTAGGTTTAGCGTGAGGTTTGGGGTTAGGGTGATGGTTAGGGTTAGTGTGAGTGTTAATGTTAGGGATAGGGTTAGTGTTAGGTTTAGGGTAAGTGTTAGGGTGAGGTTTATGGTTCGGGTGAGGTTTATGGTTAGGGTAAGGTTTAGGGTTAGGGTTAGGGTTATTGATAGGGTTAGGTTTAGGTTTACGGTTATGGTGAGGGTGAGGGTGAGGGTTAGGTTTAGGGTTAGGTTTAGCATAAGGGTTAGGGTGATAGTGAGGTTTAGGGTTAGAATTAGGGTTTGTGACAGGGTTAGGGTTAGGGTGGGTTTTTGGTTAGGGTTAGGGTTAGGGTTAGGGTGAGGGAGAGGTTTAGGGTTAGATTTAGGGTTAGTGTTATGGTGAGGTTTAGTGTTAAGGTTAGGGTTAGTTTTAGGGTGAGTGTAAGTGTTAGGGTGAGCGTTTGGGTTAGGTTGAGGGTTATCGTTAGGGTGAGGGTTAAGATTAGGTTTAGGGTTATTGTTAGGGTTCGGTTTAAGGTTAAGGTTACGGTGAGGGTGATGGTGAGGGTTAGGCTTAGGTTTAGGGTGAGGTTTAGGGTGAGGTTTAGGGTTAGATTTAGGGTTAGCATGAGGGTTACATTGAGGGTTCGGGGTAGGGTTAGTGTTAGGGTTAGGGTCAGGGTGAGAGTTAGGGGGTGGGTTAGGGTTAAAGTTAGGTTTAGTATTAGGGTTAGGTTGAGGGTATGTGTGTTAGGGATCGGTTTAGGGTTAGTCTTAGGGTTAGTCTGAGGGTGAGGTTGAGGGTGAGTGTTAGGGTTAGGGTAAGGGTTAGGGTTAGGGTTAGGTGAGGACTAGGGTGAGGGTTAGGGTGAGGGTTAGGTTTAGGGAAAGGGTTAGGTTTAGGGTTAGGCTTAGGGTGAGGGTTAGGGTTAGATTTCGAGTGAGAGTTAGGGTTTGGGTTAAGTTTAGGGTTAGGCTTAGGGTTAGGGTGAGGTTTAGGGTTAGGTTTTGGGTTAGGGTGAGGGTGAGACTTAGGATTAGTGTTAGCTTTAGGGTTAGGGTTAGGGTTAGGTTTAGTGTCAGGGTTAGGGTTAGGGTTACAGTGAGGGTTAGGTTTAGGGTTAGGGTAGTTTAGGCTTAGGGTTAGGCTGAGGGTGAGGGTGGGGGTGAGGATTAGGGTTAAGGGTTAGGGTTAGGGTTAAGTTTGCAGTGGGGGTGAGGCTGAGGGTGAGGGTTATGGTTAGGGTTAGTATTAGGTTTAGGGATAGGGTTAGTCTTATTGTTATGGTTAGGTTTAGAGTTATGGTGAGGTTGCGTGTAAGGGTGAGGTTTAGGGTTACGGTGAGGTTTACTGTGAGGTTTAGGTTTAGGGTTAGGATTAGAGTTAGGGTTAGTGTTAGGGTTAGGATTAGAGTAATGGAGAGGTTGAAGGTGAGGGTCAGGTTTAGGGTGGTTTTAGGGTGCGGTTTAGTGTTAAGGTTAGGGTTAGGGTGAGGATCAGGTTTAGGGTTAGGGTTAGGGTCAGGCGGAGGTTTAGGGTGAGGTTTAGGGTTAGGTTTAGTGTTAGCGTTAGGGTGAGGATGAGGGTTAGGTTGAAGTTTAGGGATAGCGTTAGGTTTTGGAATAGGGTTAGGGTGAGAGTGAGTATGCGGGTTAGTGTGAGGATTAGGTTTAGGCTTAGGTTTAGGCTGAGGGTGAGGGTGGGGGTGAGGATTAGGGTTAGGGTGATGGTTTGGGTTTGGTTTAGTGTTCTTGTTAGGGTTAGCGTTAGAGTTACAGTGAGGGTGAGGGTGCAGGTGAGGGTAAGGCATAGGATTAGAGTGGGGTTTAGGGTTAGGGTTAGAGTAAGGGTGAGGGTGAGGGTGAGGATTATGGTTAGATAAGGTTTAGGGGGAGGGTTAGGGGGAGGGTTAGGATTAAGGTTAGTGTTAGGGTTAGGTTGAGTGTGAGGGTTAGGTTGAGGGTGAGGGTTAGGTTGAGGTTTAGGTTTAGGGTTAGGGTGAGGGTTAGTGTTAGGGTTAGGGTTAGTGTTAGGGTGAGGGTATGGGTTAAGGTGAGGTTTATGTTTAGGGTGAGGTTTAGGATTAGTTTAGGATGAGGGCTAGGGTGAGGGTGAGGTTTAGTGTTAGGGGTAGGGTGAGGTTTGGGGCTAGGGTTAGGGTTAGGGTGAGGTTTAGTGTGAGTGTGAGGTATAGGGTTAGAGTTAGGGTTAATGTGAGGCTAAGGGTAAGTTTTAGGGTTAGGGTTAGGATTAATATTAGGGTAAGGGTTAGGTTTAGGGTGAGGGTTAGGGTGAGGGTGAGGGTTAGGGTTAGGATTAGTATTAGGGTTAGGGTTAGGTTGAGTGTGGGGGTTAGGGTTTAGGGTTAGCCTTAGGGTTAGGCTGAGGGTGAGGGTGAGGGTTATGGTTAGGGTGAGGTTTAGGGTTAGGGTTACGGTTAGGATTAGTGTTAGGGTTAGTTTGAGGGTTTGGGTTAGGGTAAGGATGAGGGTTAAGGTTAGGGTTAGGGTGAGGGTTAGGATGAGGATTAGGGTTATGATTAGGGTTAGGGTGAGGTCTAGGGTGAGGGTGAGGACTAGGGTTAGTGTTAGGGTAAGGTTTAGGGTTCGGGTTAGGGTTAGGGTTCGGGTTAAGCTGAGGGTTAGTGTTACAGTGATGTTGAGGTTAAGGGTTATTGTGAGGGTTAGGTTTAGGATTAGGGTTAGGGTGATGGTGAGGTTTAGGGTTAGATTTAGGGTTCGGGTGAAGCTGAGGGTGAGTGATAGGTTTACAGTTAGTGTTAGGTTTAGGGTTAGGGTAAGGTTGAGTGTTAGGGTGAAGGTTAGGTTGAGGGTTAGGTTTAGGGTGAGGGTTAGGGTTAGGGTTAGGGTGAGGTTTTGGGTTAAGATTAGGTTTAGGCTGAGGTTGAGTATTAGCATTAGGGTTAGGGTTAGTGTTAGGCTTAGGTTTATGGTTAGGATTACTGTTATTGTTAGGGTTAGGTTTAGAGTTATGGTGAGGGTGAGGGTGAGGGTGAATGTTAGGGTTATAGTTAGGGTAAGGGTGAGGCTGTGGTTGAGGTTTATATTTAGTTTTAGTGTTAGAGTTACGGTTAGCATGAGGTTTAGGGTGAGGGTGAGGATTAGGGTTAGGTTTAGGATTAGGATTAGAGTCATGGTTAGGGTGAGTGTGAGGGTTAGGATTAGGGTTAGGTTCAGGATTAGGGTTAGGCTGAGGATGAGGGTGAGTGTGAGGGTTAGGGTTAAGGTGAGGGTTAGGGTTAGGGTTAGGGTGAGTGTAAGGCTTAGGATTCGGTATAGGGTTAGGCTTAGGTTTAGGCTGAGGGTGAGGGTGAGTGTGAGGGTTAGGGTTAGTGTGAGAGTTAGGGTTAGGTTTATGGGGAGGGTTAGGATGAGAGTTAGGGTTAGGATTAGGGTTAGGGTGAGGGCTAGGGTGAGGTTGAGGTTTAGGGTTAGTGTTAGGGTGAGGTTTAGGGTTAGGATTAGGTTTAGGGTTAGGGTGAATGTGAGGTATAGGGTTAGAGTTAGGGTTAAGGTGAGTTTGAGGATGAGGCTTAGGATTAGGGTTAGGATTAGGATTAGGGTAAAGGTTAGGGTGAGTGTGAGTGTTAGGGTTAGGGTTAGGCTTAGGTTTAGACTGAGGGTGAGCGTGAGGGTGAGTTTTAGGGTTAGGATGTGGGTTAGGGTGAGGGTGAGTGAGTGTGTTAGGGTTAGGTTTCAGTTTAGGCTAAGGGTTAGTCTAAGGGTGAGGTTGAGTTTGAGGTTTAGGTTTAGGGTGAGGTTTGGGGTAAGGATTAGGGGGAGGGTTAGAATGAGGGTTAGGGTTAGGATTAGGGTTAGGGTGAGAGTGAGGGTGAGGGTTAGGGTTAGTGTTAGGTTGAGGGTTAGGATGACGGTTAGGATTAGGGTTAGGGTTAGGGTGAGGTTTAGGGTTAGAGTTAGCGTAAGGGTGAGGCTGAGGTTGAGGGTTATATTTAGGGTTAGTGTTAGATTTAGTGTTAGGGTGAGGATTAGTGTGAGGGTGAGGATTAGGTTTAGGGTTAGGATTAGGATTAGAGTAAGGGTTAGGGTGAGTGTGAGGGATAGGTTTAGGGTTAGGTTTAGGCTTAGGGTTAGGCGGAGGATGACAGTGAGGTTGAGAGTTAGGGATAGGGTGAGGGTTAGGGTTAGGGTTAGGGTAAGAGTTAGGGTTCTGTTAAGTTTAGGGTTAGAGTGAGGGTTAGGGTTAGGGTTAGAGTGAGGGTTAGTGTTATTGTTAGGTTGAGGATTAGGGTTAGGGTGAGGATGAGGTTTAGGGTTAGGGTTAGTGTGAGGGTTAGCATGAGGATTAGGGTTACGATTAGGATTAGGGTGAGGGCTAGGGTGAGGGTGAGGAGTAGGGTTAGTGTTAGGGTAAGGTTTAGGGTTAGGGTTAGAGTTAGGGTTAGGGTTAGGGTTAGGTTTAGGGTTAGTGTTAGGGTTATGGTGAGGGTGAGGGTTAGGGTGAGGGTTTGGATGAGGGTTAGTGTTACAGTGAGGGTGAGGGTTAGGGTTAGGGTGAGGGTTAGGTTTAGGATAAGGGTTAGGGTGAGGTTGAGTGTTAGCATTAGGGTTAGGGTTAGGGATAGGTTTAGTGTTAGGATTAGTGTTATTGATAGGTTTAGGTTTAGAGTTATGGTGAGGGTGAGGTTTAGGGTTAGGTTTAGGGTGAGGTTAAGGTTTAGGGTTAGGATTAGGGTTAGGGTGAGGGTGAGGTTTACGGTTAGGTTTAGGTTTAGTTGGAAGGTTAGGTCGAGGGTTAGGGTTAGGGTTAGTGTTAGGTTTAACGTTCGGGTCAGGGATAGGTTGAGGTTTAGGGTTGAGGTTAGGTTTAGGTTTAGGGTGAGGGTGAATGTGAGGTTTAGGGGTAGGGTTAGGTATAGGCTTAGGGTTATGCTGAGGGTGAGGTGGGGGTCAGGATTAGGGTTAGGGTGATGGTTAGGGTTAGGGTTATGGTGAGGGTTAGTGTTAGGGTTAGGGTTAGAGTTAGGGTTAAGGTGAGGGTGAGGTTTTGGGGGTAGAGATAGGGTTAGGGTGAGGGTTCGCCTTAGAGTGAGGGTTAGGGTGGAGTTGATGTTAAGGGTAAAGGTGAGGTTTAGGCTGAGGGTGAGCGTTACATTAAGGGTGAGAGTTAGGGCTAGGGTGAGGGTTAGGGTGAGGGTTAGGATGAGGGTGAGGGTTAGGTTGAGGATTAGTGTTAGGTTTAGTGTGAAGTTTTGGGTGAGGATGAGGGTTAGGGTTAGGGTGAGGGCTAGAGAGAGGGTGAGGTTTAGGGTTAGGGTTAGGGTGAGGTTTAGGGTTAGGGTGATGGTTAGGGTTAAGTGTTATGGTTAGTGTAAGTGTTAGGTTGAGGGTAAGTGTTAGGGTGAGGGTTAGGTTTAGGGTGCGGGTAAGTTTTAAGGTGAGGGTTAGGGTTAGGGTGAGGGTTATCTTTAGGGTGAGGGTGAGGGTTAGGGTTAGGGCTAGGTTGAGGTTTAGGGATAGGGTTAGGTTTAGGGTTAGGGTCAGGGTGAGATTTAGTGTTAGAGTTAGGGTTAGGTTGAAGCTGAGGGTGAGGATTAGCGTTAAGATTAATGTTAGGGTTAGGCTTAAGGTGAGGGTTTGAGGGTGAGGGTTAGGGTTAGGTTTAGAAGTAGGATTAGGGTTAGTGTTATTGTGAGTGTGAGGGTTAGGGTTAGGGTTAGGGTTAGGGTAAGGGCTAGGGTGAGTGTGAGGGTGAGTTTTAAGGTTAGGGTTAGGGTTAGGGTTAGGATGAGGGTAAGGTTTAGGGTTAGAGTTAGTTTTAGGGTGAAGCTGAGGGTGAGGGTTAGGGTTAATGTTAGTGTTAGGTTTAGGGTGAGGTTTAGGGTGAGGATTAGGGTGAGGTTGAGGCTTAGGTTTAGGGTTAGGATTAGGATTAGGTTTAGGGTTTGAGTGTGTATGAGGGTTAGGGTTAGGTTTAGGGCTAGGCTTAGGTTTAGGCTGAGGGAGATGGTGGGTGTGAGGATTAAGGTTAGGGTGATGGTTTGGGTTAGGGTTAGTGTTATTATTAGGGTTCGGTTTGAATTAGGGTGAGGGTGAGTGTGCCGGTGAGGGTTAGGATTAGGGTTAGGGTGGGTTTTAGGGTTAGGGTTAGGGCTAGTGTGAGGGTGAGGTTTAGGGTTAGATATTGGGTTAGAGGGAGGGTTAGGGTGAGAGGTAGGCATAGGGTTAGTGTTAGGGTGTGGGTGAGGGTTAGGGTTAGGGTGAGGGTTATGGTTAGGGTGAGGGTTAGGGTTAGAATTAGGGTTATTGTTAGGTTTAGGGTTAGGGTTACAGTTAAGGTGAGGGTGAGTGTTAGGGTTAGGGTGAGGGTGAGGTTTATTGTTAGGTTTAGGGTTAGAGTTAAGGTTAGGGTGAGGGTGAGGTTTAGGGGTACATTTAGGGTTAGGGTGATCGTTAGGATTAAGGTGCGGGTTAGCGTGGGTGTGATGGTAAGGTTAAAGTTGCGGGTAAGGCTGAGGGTGAGGGTTACGGTAAGGGTGAGGGTTAGGGTTAGAGTGAGGGTTAGGGTTAGCATTAGGGTGAGGAGGAGGGTTAGATTGAGGATTAGTGTTAGGGTTAGTGTGAGGTTTATGGTGAGGATGAGGGTTAGGGTTAGGGTGAAGGCTAGGGTGAGGGTGAGGGTTAGGATTAGTGTTAGGGTGAAGTTTAGGTTTAGGGTGATGTTTAGGGTTAGTGTGAGGGTTAGTTTTAGTGTTAGGGTTTGTGTTAGGTTGAGGGTATGTGTTAGGGTGAGGGTTAGGGTTAGGCTGAGGGTTATGGTTAGGGTGAGTGTTAGTGTTAGGATAAGTGTAAGGGTGAGGGCTAGGCTGAGGGTTAGGGTTAGGGTTAGGCTTAGGGATAGGGTTAGGTTTAGGATTAGGGTTAGGGTGAGGGTGAATGTGAGGGTTAGGATCAGGGTTAGGGTTAGGCTTAGAGTTAGGATGAGGTTTAGGGTTAGGGTTTGGGATAGGGTGAGGGTGAGTCTGAGGATTAGGGTTAGGTTTAGCTTTAGTTTTATGGTTAGTTTTAGTGTTAGGGTTAGTGTTAGGGTTACAGTGAGTGCTGGGGTTAGGGTTAAAGTTAGGGTTACGCTTAGAGTTAGGGTGAGGGTTAGGATGAGGATTAGGTTTACTATTAGGGTTAGGGTGAGGGCTAGGGTGAAGGTTAGGATTAGCTTAATGTTTGGGTAAGGTTTAGGGTTAGGGTTAGGGTGAGGGTGAGGTTTAGGATGAGGGTTAGGTTTATGGTGAGGGTGAGGGTTAGGTTTAGGGTGAGGGTGAGGGTTAGGGTTAGGATTGGGGTGTGGGTGAGTGTGTGTGTTAGGGTGAGGGTGAGGTTTAGGGTTAGGGCTAGGATTAGGGTTAGGGTGAGGGTTTATGTTTAGATTTAGTTTTAGATTTATGTTTAGATTTAGATTTAGATTTATGTGAGGTTTATGTTTAGATTTAGTTTTAGTTGGAGGGTTAGGTCGAGGGTTAGGGTTAGGCTAAGTATTCGGGTTAAGGTTAGGTTGAGGGTTAGGTTGAGGTTTAGGGTTAGGGTTATGGTTAGAGTTAGGATTAGGGTTAGGGTGAGGGTCAGGATGAGGGTTAGTGTTATGGTGAGGGTGAGGGTTAGGGTTAGCATGAGTGTTAGGGTTAGGATTAGGGTTAGGGTAAGGTTGACTGTTAGCACTATGGTTAGGGTTAGGGTTAGGTTTACGCTTAGGATTACTGTTATTGTTAGGGTTAGGGTTAGAGTTATGGTGAGGGTGAGGGTGAGGGTGAGTGTTAGGTTTAGGGTTAGGGTTAGTATTAGGGTTAGGGTGAGGGTGAAGTTTATGGTTAGATTTAGTTTTAGTTGGAGGGTTAGGTCGAGGGTTAGGGTTAGGCTAAGTGTTAGGGTTAAGGTTAGGTTGAGGGTTAGGTTGAGGTTTAGGGTTAGGGTTAGGGATATGTTTAGGATTAGGGTTAGGGCGAGTGTGAGGTTTAGGGTTAGGGTTAGGCTTAGGCTTAGGTTTAGGCTGAGGGTGAGGGTGGGGGTGAGGATTAGGGTTACAGTGATGGTTAAGGTTAGGTTTAGGGTAAGGGTTAGTGTTAGGGTTAGTGTTAGAGTTAGGGTTAGGGTGAGGGTGAGGTTTAGGGCTAGAGTTAGGGTTAGGGTGAGGGTTAGCGTTAGAGTAAGGGTTAGGGTGGGGGTGACTGTAAGGGTAAATGTGAGGGTTAGGCTGAGCGTGAGGGTTAAGGTAAGGGTGAGAGTTAGGGTTAGGGTTAGATTTAGGGTTAGGTTTAGTGTGAGGGTGAGGGTTAGATTGAGGATTAGGGTAAGAGTTAGGGTGAAGTTTAGAGTGAGGATGAGGGTTAGGGTTAGGGCGAGGTCTAGGGACAGGGTGAGGTTTAGGGTTAGTGTTAAGGTGAGGTTTAGGGTTACGTTGATGGTTAGGGTTAGTGTGAGGTTTAGTGATAGTGTTAGGGTTAGTGTTAAGGTGAGGGTAAGTGTTAGGGTGAGGGTTAGGGTTAGGGTGAGGGTTATGTTTAGGGTGAGGTTTAGGGTTAGAGTTAGGGTTATTCTTAGCGTTAGGGTTAGGGTTAAGTTCATGGTGAGGGTGAGGATGAGGTTTAGGGTTAGGTCTAGGATGAGGTTTAAGGATGGGGTGAGGGTTAGGGTTAGGGTCAGGGTGAGGTTTAGTGTTAGAGTTAGGGTTAGGGTGAGGCTGAGGGTGAGGGTTAGGGTTAGTATTAATGTTAGGGTTAGGCTTAAGGTGAGGGTTAGTTTGAGGGTGTTGGTTAGGGTTTGGTTAGTTGTACATTAGGGTTAGTGTTAGGGTGAGTGTGAGGGTTAGGGTTAAGGTTAGGGATAGGCTTAGGATTGGGCTGAGGTTGAGGGTGAGGTTTAGGTTGAGGGTGAGGTTTAGGGTTAGGGTTAGGTTGAGTGTGAGTGTTAGGGTTAGGGTTAGGCTTAGGATTAGGCTGAGGGTGAGGGTGTGGTTCAGGGTTAGGTTTAGTGTTAGGGTGTGGTTTAGGGTTTGGGTTAGGGTTAGAGTTAGGTTTAGGATGAGGGTGAGGTTTAGGGATTGAGTTAGGGTTAGGGTCAGGTTTAGGTTGAGGGTTAATGTTTGGGTTAGTGTTATGGTGAGAGTTAGAGGGAGGGTTAGGCTTAGGGTTAGGGTAGGGACAGCATCAGGGTTAGAGTGAGGGTGAGTGTGTGTGTTAGGTTTAGGTTTAGGGTTAGGCTTAGGGTTAGGCTGAGGGTGAGGTTGAGGGTGAGGTTTAGGTTTAGGGGAAGGGTTAGGATGAGAGTTAGGGTTAGGATTAGGCTTAGGGTAAGGGCTAGGGTGAGTTTGAGGGTGAGGTTTAAGGTTAGGGTTAGCTTCAGGTTTAGGGTGAGGTTTAGGGTTAGAGTTAGGGTTAGGGTGAGGCTGAGGGTGAGGGTTAGGTTTAGGGTTAGTGTAAGGTTTAGGGTTAAATTTAGGGGGAGGGTTAGGGTGAGGGTTAGGTTTAGGATTAGGATTAGGGTTTTGGTTAGTGTGAGTGTGAGGGTTAGGGTTAGGTTTAGGGTTAGGCTTAGGGTTAGGCTGAGGGTGAGGGTGAGTTTTAGATTGAGGATTAGGGTTAGGGTTAGTGTGAGGTTTATGGTGAGGATGAGGGTTAAGGTTAGGGTGAAGGCTAGGCTGAGGTGAGGGTTAGGGATAGTGTTAGGGTGAGGTTTAGGGTTAGGGTGAGGTTTAGGGTTAGTGTGAGGGTTATTATTAGGTTTAGGATTAGTGTTAGGGTGAGGGTAAATTTTAGGGTGAGGTTTAGGTTTAGGGTGAGGGTTATGGTTAGGGTGAGAGTTAGGGTTAGGATAAGTGTAAGGGTGATGGCTAGGCAGAGGGTTAGGGTGAGGGTTAGGGTTAGGTATGGGGTCAGGTTTAGGATTATGGTTAAGGTGAGGGTGAATATGAGTGTTACGATTAAGGTTAGGGTTAGGCTTAGAGTTAGGATGAGGCTTAGGGTTAGGGTTTGTGTTAGGGTGAGGGTGAGGCTGAAGATTAGGTTTAGGTTTAGGGTTAGGTTTATGGTGAGAGTTAGTGTTAGGGTCAGTGCTAGGGTTACAATGAGGGTTGGGGTTAGGGTTAGGGTTAGGTTTAGGCTTAGATTTAGGGTGAGGGTTAGGATGAGGATTAGGTTTACGATTAGGGTTAGGGTGAGGGCTAGGGTGAAGGTGATGGTTAGGGTTAGTGTTAGGGTAAGGTTTAGGGTTAGGGTGAGGGTTAAGGTGAGGGTAAGGATGAGGGTGAGGGTTACTGTGAGGGTGAGGGTTAGGGTTAGGGTGAGGGTTAGGGTTAGGATTAGAGTTAGGGTGAGGTTGAGTGTGAGCATTAGGGTTAGGGTTAGGGTTAGGGTTAGTTTTAGGGTGTGGATTACTCTTTTTGTTGGGGTTAGGGTTAGAGTTATGTTGAGGGTGAGGGTGAGTGTTAGGGTTAGGGTGAGGTTTAGGGTTACGGTTAGGATTAGGGGGAGGGTGAGGGTGAGGTTTATGGATAGATTTAGGTTTAGTTGGAGGGTTAGGTCAAGGGTTAGTTTAGGTTAAGTGTTAGGGTTCAGGTTAGGTTGAGGGTTAGATTGAGGTTTAGGGTTACGGTTTAGGGTTAGTTTTAAGATTAGGGTTAGGGTGAGGGTCAGTGTGAGGTTTCGTGTTAGGGTTAGGTTTAGGCTTAGTGTTATGCTAATGGTGAGCATAGGCGTGAGGATTAGGTTTAGAGTGATCGTTAGGGTTAGGGTTAGGGTGAGGGTTAGTGTTAGGGTTAGGGTTAGAGTTAGTGTGAGGGTTATGGCTAGGTTTTGGGTTAGGGTGAGGTTGAGGCTGAGGATTAGGGTTAGGTTTAGGGTTAGGTTTAGGTTTTGGGTTAGTGTTAGGTACAGTGTTAGGGTTAGGGTAATGGTGAGGTTTAGGGTTAGGGTTAGGGTTAGGCTGAGGTTGAGCTTGGGGGTGAAGAATAGATTTAGAGTTAGGGTAAGGCTTAGGGTTATGGTTATTGTTAGTGTTATGGTTAGGGTTAAGTTGGCGGTGAGGGTGAGGCTTAGGGTTATTTTTAGGGTTAGTGTTAGCGTGAGGTTTAGATTTAGGGTTATAGGGAGGGTTAGGATGAGGTTTACGGTTAGGAATAGGGTTAGGGTGATTGCTAGGGTGAGGGTGAGGTTTAGGGTTAGGTTTAGGGTTATGGTTAGTGTTAGGGTTAAGATTAGGGTTAGGGTTTTGGTGAGGATTAGGGTTAGGGTAGGCTTAGGACTAGGCTGAAGGTGAGGTTGGGGGTGAGGATTAGAGTTAGGTTTAGGGTTAGGGTTAGGGTTAGCGTTATTGTTAGTGTTATGGTTAGGATTAAGTTTGCTGTGAGGGTGAGGCTGAGGATGAGGGTTATCGTTAGGGTTAGGGTTAGGGTTAGGGTTAGTGTTATTGTTAGTGTTACAGTTACAGTAATGGTGAGGTTGAATGTGAGGGTCAGGTTTAAGGTGAGGTTTAGGTTGAGGTTTAAAGTTAGGGTTAGGGTTAGTGTGAGGGTGAGGTTTAGGGTTAGGGTTAGGGTTAGGCGGAGGATTAGGCTGAGCTTTAGGGATAGGTTTAGTGTTAGGGTTAGGGTGAGGGTTAGGGTTAGGTTGAGGTTTAGGGATAAGGTTAGGTTTAGGATTAGGGTTAGGGTGAGGATGAGTATGAGGGTTAGTGTGAGGGTTAGGCTTAGGCTTAGGGTATGGCTAAGGGTGAGGGTGGTGGTGAGGATTAGGCTTAGGGGAATGGTTTGAGTTAGGTTTAGTGTTCTTGTTAGGCTTAGGGTTATAGTTACGGTGAGGGTGAGGGTGCGGGTGAGGGTTATTGTTATGGTTAGGGTGGGGTTTAGGGTTACGGTTAGGGTTAGGGTGAGGGTGAGGGTGAGTTTTAGGGTTAGATATAGGGTTAGGGGGAGGGTTAGGGGGAGGGTTAGGGTTAGGGTTAGTGTTAGGCTTAGGTTGAGGATGAGGGTGAGGCTGAGCGTGAGGCTTAGGGTTAGGGTTAGGGTTAGTGTTATTGTTAGGGTTACGGTTAGAGTAATGGTGAGGTTGAATGTGAGGGTCAGGTTTAGGGTGAGGTTTAGGTTGAGGTTTAGTGTTAGAGTTAGGGTGTGGGTGAGGTTTAGGGTTAGGTTTAGGGTTATGCGGAGTATTAGGCTGAGGTTTAGGGATAGGTTTAGTGTTAGTGTTAGTGTGAGGGTGAGGGTTAGGTTGAGGATAAGGGATAGGGTTAGGTTTAGGATTAAGGTTAGGGTGAGGGTGAGTATGAGGGTTAGTGTGAGGGTTAGGCTTAGGCTTAGGTTTAGGCTGAGGGTGTGTGTGGGGGTGAGGATTAGGCTTGGGGTAATGGTTCGAGTTAGGTTTAGTGTTCTTGTTAGGCTTAGGGTTAGAGTTACAGTGAGGGTGAGGGTGCGGGTGAGGGTTATGGTTATGGTTAGGGTGGGGTTTAGGGTTAGGGTTAGGGTTAGGGTGAGGGTGAGGGTGAGGTTTAGGGTTACATATAGAGTTAGGGGGAGGGTTATGGTTGGGGTTAGGGTCAGTGTGAGGGTCAGTGTTAGGGTTAGTGTTAGTGTTAGGGTGAGGGTTATGGTTACTGTGAGGGTGAGGGTGAGTGTTAGGGTTAGGGTTAGGTATAGGGTGAGGTTTAGGTTTTGGGTTAGGGTCAGAGTTAGGGTTAGGGTGAGGGTTAGGTTGAGGGTTAGGGTAAGGGTTACTTTTAGGGATAGGGGTAGGGTGAGAGTTAGGGGGAGGGTTAGGTTTAGGATTAGGATTAGGGATAGAATGAGGGTGAGTGTGTGTGTTAGGTTTAGGTTTAGGGTTAGGCTGAGGGTGAGGTTAGGGTGAGAGTTAGGGTTAGGGGGAGGGTTAGAATGAAGATTAGGTTTAGGTTTAGGGTGAGGATTAAGGTTAGGGTTAGGGTTAGGATTAGGGTGAGGGTGAGGTTTAGGGTTAGAATTAGGGTTAGGGTGAGGTTGATGGTGAGGGTCAGGGTTAAGGTTAGTGTTAGGTTTAGGGTTAGGTGTAGGGTGAGGGTTAGTGTGAGGCTGAAGGTTAGGGTTAGTGGTAGGATTAGGATTAGGTTTAGCGTTACAGTGAATTTGAGAGTTAGGGTTAGGCTTCGGGTTAGGCTGAGGGTGAAGGTGAGAATGAGGGTTAGGGCCAGGGTGAGGGTTAGGGTTAGGGTTATGGGGAGGGTTAGGATGAGGGTTAGGGTTAGGATTAGGGTTAGGATGAGGGCAAGGGTGAGGGTGAGGTTTAGGGTTCGGGTCCGGGTGAGGTTTAGGGTTAGGTTTAGTGTTAGGGTTATGGTGATTGTGAGGTTTAGGGTTAGAGTTAGGCTTAAGGTGAGGCTGAGGGTTAGACTAAGGGTTAGTGTTAAGATTAAGATTAGGGTAAGTATTAGGGTGAGTGTGAGGGTTAGGGTTAGGGTTATGGTTACACTGAGGGTGAGGGTGAGGTTGAGGGTTAGGGTTAGGATTAGGGTTAGGGTGAGGGTGACTGTGTTTGTTAAGGTTAGGTTTAGGTTTAGGTTAAGGGTTAGGCTAAAGGTCAGGTTGAGGTGAAGATTTGGTTTAGGGTGAGGGTTAGGGTAAGGGTTAGGGTGAGGGTTAGGATGAGGGTTAGGGTTAGGATTAGGGTTAGGGTAAGAGTGAGGTTGAGGGTTAGGGGTAGTGTTAGGGTGAGGGTTAGGATGAGGGTTAGGATTAGGGTTAGGGTGAGGGCTAGGGTGAGGGTGAGGTTTAGGGTTAGGGTTAGGGTGAGCTTTAGGGTTGGGGTGATGGTTAGGGTTAGTGTGAGGGTTAGTGTTAGGGTTAGGGTTAGGTTAGGGTGAGGGTAAATGTTAGGGTGAGGGTTAGAGTTAGGGTGAGGGTTATGGTTACTTTGAGGGTTAGGGTTAGGTTTAGTGTTATTGTTAGGGTTAGGGTTACGGTTACGGTGAGGGTGAGGGTGAGGTTTAGAGATAGGGTTAGGATGAGGTTTAGGGTTAGGGTTAGAGTTTGGGTTAGGGTGAGAGTGAGGTTTCCGTTTAGAGTTAGTGTTAGTGTTAGTGTTAGGGTTAGAGTCATGGTTAGGGTAAGGGTTAGGCTTAGGCTAAGGCTCAGGCTTAGGCTGAGCATGAGGGTGAGGGTTAGTGTTAGGGTTAGGATTAGGATTCGGGTAAGGGTTAGGGTGAGTGTGAGGGTTAGGGTTAGGGTTAGGGTTAGGCTTAGGGTTACACTGAGTTTGAGGGTGAAGGTGAGGGTTAGGGTTAGGATTAAGGTTAGGGTAAGGGTGAGTGTGTGTGTTAGGGATAGGTTTAGGGATAGGTTTAGGGTTATGCTGAGGTTGAGGTTGAGGGTGAGGGTTAGGGTTAGGGTGAGGGTTAGGGTAAGGGTTAGGGGGAGGTTTAGGAAGAGGGTTAGGTTTAGGATTAGTGTTAGGACAAGGGCTCGGTTGAGGGTGAGGTTTAGGGTTAGGATTAGGGTGAGGGTTAGGGTTAGGTTTAGGGTGAGAGTTAGGGTTTGGGTTAAGTTTAGGGTTAGGGTGTGTGTTAGGGTAAGGGTTACGGTGAGGGTGAGGGTTTGGGTTAGGTTGAGGGTTAGGTTTCGTATTGGGTTAGGGTTAGGGTGTGGGTTAGGGTTAGTGTTATATTGAGGGTTAGGATGAGGGTTATGATTAGGGTTAGGGTGAGGGCTAGGGTGAGGTGATGTTTACGGTTAGGTTTAGGGTGAGGTTTAGCTTTTGGGTTAGGGTTATTGTTAGGGTGAGATTTAGGGTTAGAGTTAGGGTTAGTGTTAGCGTTAGGGTTAGGGTGAGGGTTAGGGTTAGGGTTAGGCTTAGGCTTAGGCTTAGGCTTAGGCCGAGTATGCCTGTGAGTGTTAGGGATAGGGTTAGGGTGAGGTTAGGCTTAGATTTAGGCTTAGGCTTATGCTTAGGCCAAACAAGCATGTGAGTGTTAGGGTTAGGCTTAGGGTGAGGGTTAGGATGAGCTTTAGGGTTAGGATTAGTGTTAGTGTGAGGGCTAGGATGAGGGTTATGGTGAGGGGTAGGGTTAGGGATAGGGTGAGGTTTAGGATTAGGTTTAAGGTGAGGGTGAGTGTGAATTTTAGGGTTAGTGTTAGGCTTAGAGTTAGGGTGAGGGTTAGGGTTAGGGTTTGGGTTAAGGTGAGGGTGAGGCTGAGGTTTAGGGTTAGTTTTAGGGTTAAGTTTAGGGTTAGTTTTAGTGTTAGGGTTAGGGTTAGGTTTAGGGTGAGGGTGAGGGTGAGTGTGAGGTTTAGGGTTAGGCTTAGGCTTAGGCTTAGGGTTAGGCTAAAGGTGAGGGTGGGGGTGAGGATTAGGGATCGGGTGGTGTTTTGGGTTAGGGTTAGGGTGAGGGTTAGTGTTAGGGTTAAGGTTAGGGTTAGGGTGAGGGTGAGGTTGAGGGTAAGCGTTATGGTTAGGCGGAGGATTAGGCTGAGATTTAGGGATAGGTTTAGTGTTAGGGTTAAGGTGAGGGTGAGGGTTAGGTTGAGGTTTAGGGATAGGGTTAGGTTTAGGATTAGGGTTAGGGTGAGGGTGAGTATGAGGTTTAGTGTGAGAGTTAGGCTTAGGCTTAGGGTAAGGCTGAGGGTGAGCGTGGGTGTGAGGATTAGGCTTAGGGTAATGGTTCGAGTTAGGTTTAGTGTTCTTGTTAGGGTTAGGGTTAGAGTTACGGTGAGGGTGAGGGTGTGGGTGAGGGTTATGGTTATTGTTAGGGTGGGTTTTAGGGTTAGGGTTAGGATTAGGGTGAGGGTGAGGGTGAGGTTTAGGGTTAGATATAGGGTTAGGGTTAGGGTTAGGGTTAGTGTTATTGTTAGGGTTACGGTTAGAGTAATGGTGAGGTTGAATGTGAGGGTCAGGTTTAGGGTGAGGTTTAAGTTGAGGTTAGGTGTAAGGGTTAGGGTTAGGGTGAGGGTGAGGTTTAGTGTTAGGTTTAGGGTTAGGCGGAGTATTAGGCTGAGGTTTAGATATAGGTTTAGTGTTAGGGTTAGGGTGAGGGTGAGAGTTAGGTTGAGGTTTAGGGATAGGGTTAGGTTTAGGATTAGGGTTAGGGTGAGGGTGAGATTGAGGGTTAGTGTGAGGGTTAGGCTTAGGCTTAAGTTTAGGCTGAGGGTGAGGGTGGGGGTGAGGATTAGGCTTAGGTTAATTGTTCGAGTTAGGTTTAGTGTTCTTGTTAGGCTTAGGGTTAGATTTACAGTGAGGGTGAGGGTGCGGGTGAGGGTTATGGTTATGGTTAGGGTGGGGTTTAGGGTTAGGGTTAGGGTTAGGGTGAGGGTGAGGGTGAGGTTTAGGGTTAGATATAGAGTTAGGGGGAGGGTTATGGTTGGGATTAGGGTCAGTGTGAGGGTCAGTGTTAGGGTTAGTGTTAGTGTTAGGGTGAGGGTTATGGTTACTGTGAGGGTGAGGTTGAGGGTTAGTGTTAGGTTTAGGGATAGGGTGAGGTTTAGGGTTTGGGTTAGTGTCAGAGTTAGGGTTAGGGTGAGGGTGAGTTTTAGGTTTAGAGTTAGGGTTAGGGTGAGAATTAGGTTGAGGGTTAGGGTAAGGGTTACTTTTAGGGGTAGGGATAGGGTGAGAGTTAGGGGGAGGGTTCGGTTTAGGGATAGGATTAGGGTTAGAATGAGGGTGAGTGTGTGTGTTAGGTTTAAGTTTAGGGTTAGGCTTAGGGTTAGGCTGAGTTTGAGGTTAGGGTGATGGTTAGGATTAGGGGGAGGGTTAGCATGAGGATTATGTTTAGGTTTAGTGTGAGATTTAATGTTGGGGTTAGGGTTAGAATTAGGGTGAGGGTGAGGTTTAGGGATAGATTTAGGGTTAGGGTGAGGCTGAGGATGAGGATTAGGGTTAGGGTTATTGTTAGGCTTAGGTTTACACTGAGGGTGAGGGTGAGATTGAGGGTTAGGGTTAGGATTAGGGTTAGGGTGAGGGTGAGTTTGTGTGTTAGGGTTAAGTTTAGGTTTAGCTTAAGTGTTAGGCTAAAGGTGAGGTTGAGGTGAAAGTTTGGTTTAGGGTGAGGGTTAAGGTAAGGGTTATGGTGAGGGCTAGGATGAGGGTTAGGGTTAGGATTAGGGTTCGGGTAAGAGTGAGGGTGAGGGTTAGGGGTAGTGTTAGGGTGAGGGTTAGGATGAGGGTTAGGATTAGGGTTTGGGTGAGGGCTAGGGTGAGGGTGAGGTTTAGGGTTAGGGTGATGGTTAGGGTTAGTGGTAGGGTTAGCGTTAGGTTAGGGTGAGGTTAAATGTTAGGGTGAGGGTTAGAGGTAGGGTAAGGGTTATGGTTAGGTTGAGGGTTAGGGTTAGGTTTAGGGTTATTGTTAGGCTTAGGGTTAGGGTTACGGTTACGGTGAGGGTGAGGGTGAGGGTTAGGATTAGGGTTAGGATGAGGTTTAGGGTTAGGGTTAGATTTAATGTTAGGGTGAGAATGAGGTTTTCGTTTAGAGTTAGGATTAGTGTTAATGTTAGGGTTATGGTGATGGTTAGGGTTAGGCTTAGTCTTATGCTTAGGCTTAGGCTGAGCATGAGGGTGAGGGTTAGGGTTAGGGTTAGGGTGAGGGTATGGGTTAGCGTTAGGGTGAGGGTTAGAATGAGGTTTTGGGTTAGTATTAGGGTTAGGGTGAGGACTACGGTGTGGGATAGGGTGAGGGTTAGGTTTAGGGAAAACGTTAGGTTTAGTATTAGGGTTAGGGAGAGGGTGAGTGTGAGGGTTAGATTTGGGGTTAGGCTTAGGGTTAGGGTGAGGGTTAGAGTTAGGGTTTGGTTTAGGGTGAGGGTGAGGCTGAGGATTAGTGTTAGCTTTAGGTTTAATGTTGGGGTTAGATTTAGGGTTATGATTAGGGTTACAGTGAGGGTTAGGGTTAGGGTTAGGTTTAGGTATAGGCTTCGGGTTAGGCTGAGGGTGAGGGTGGGGATGAGGATTGGGGTTAGGTTTAGGGTCATATTTGCGTTGAGTGTGAGGCTGAGGGTGACATTTATTGTTAGGGTTAGGATTAGGGTTAGGGTTAGGGTTAGTGTTATTGTTAGTGTTAGGGTTAGAGTTACGCTGAGGTTGAGGGTAATGGTGAGGTTTATGGTTAGGGTGAGGTTTACTGTGAGATTTAGGGTTAGATTTAGGTTTAGTGTGAGAGAGAGTTTTAGGGTTGGAGTTAGGGTTAGGGAGAGGTTGAGAGTTAGGGTTATTGGTAAGGTTAGGGTGAGGGTGAGGGTTAGGTTGAGGTTTAGGGATAGGGTTATGTTTAGGATTAGGGTTAGGTTGAGGGTGAGTATGAAATTTAGGGTGAGGGTTAGGCTTAGGGTTAGGCTGAGGGTGACTGTGGGGGTGAGGATTAGGGTGAGGGTGATGGTTCAGTTTAGGGTTAGTGTTATTTTTAGGGTTAGGGTTAGATTTACGGTGAGGGTGAGGGTGCAGGTGAAGGTTACGGTTACAGTTAGGGTGGGCTTTAGGGTTAGGGTTAGGGTTAGGTTGAGGGTGAGTTTTAGGGTTAGAAATAGGGTTAGGGTGAGGGTTAGGGATAGGGTTAGTGTTAGGGTTAGGGTGAGGGTAAGGGTTAAGTTGAGGTTTAGGTTTAGGGTTAGGGTAAGTGTTAGTGTGAGGGTTTGTGTTAGGGTTAGGGTTAGGGTTTGGGTGAGGGTAAGTGTTAGGGTGAGGGTTTGGGTTAGGGTGAGGGTTACGGTTAGGGTCAGGGTTAGGATTAGGGTTAGGTTTATTGATAGGGTTAGGTTTACGGTTACAGTTTTGGTGAGGGTGAGGGTGAGTGTTAGTGTTAGGTTTAGGTTTTGGGTTAGGTTGAGTGTTAGGTTTAGGGTTAGTGTAAGGGTTAGGGTTAGGTTGAGAGTTAAGCGGAGGGTTAGGGTTAGGGTTAGGTTTAAGGATAGGATTAGGGTTAGGTTGAGGGTGAGTGTGTGTGTTAGGGTTAGGTTTAGGGTTAGGCTTAGGGTTAGGCTGAGGGTTCGGTTTAGGGGGAGGGTTAAAATGAGGGTTCGGTTTAGGGGGAGGGTTAGAATGAGGGTTAGGATTAGGGTTCGGGTAAGGGCTAGGGTGAGGGTGAGGTTTAGGGTTAGGGTTAGGCTGAGGTTAAGGGTTAGGGTTAGGGTTCGGGTGAGGGTGAGGTTTAGGGTTAGAGGAAAGGTTAGGGTGAAGCTGAGGGTGAGTGTTAGGGTAACAGTTAGTGTTGGGTTTAAGGTTGGGGTAAAGGTGAGGGTTAGGGTGAGGGTGAGGGTTTCGTTTAGGATTAGGATTGGAATTAGTTTTAGGGTTAGGGTGAGTGTGAGGGTTAGGGTTAGGTTTACGCTTAGGGTTAGGCTGAGGTTGAGGGTGAAGTTGAGGGTTAGGGTTAGGGTGAGGGTTAGGCTTAGGGTTATGGGGAGTGTTAAGCTGACGGTTAGGGTTACGATTAGTGTTAGGGTGAGGGCTAGGATGAGAGTGATGTTTAGCCTTAGGGTTAGGGTGAGGTTTAGGGTTTGGGTTAGGGTGAGGTTGAGTTTTAGAGTTAGAGTTAGGGTTAAGGTGAGTCTGAGGGTGAGGGTTAGGGTTAGGGTTAGGATTAGGATTCGGGTAAGTGTTAGGGTGAGTGTGAGGGTTAGGTTTAGGGTTAGGGTTGGGCTTAGGGTTACACTGAGTTTGAGGGTGAAGTTGAGGGTTAGGGTTAGGATTAAGGTTAGGGTAAGGGTGAGTGTGTGTGTTAGGGATAGGTTTAGGGTTAGGTTTAGGTTTATGCTGAGGGTGAGGTTGAAGGTGAGGGTTAGGGTTAGGGTGAGGGTTAGGGTAAGGGTTAGGGGGTGGTTTAGGAACAGGGTTAGGTTTAGGATTAGGGTTAGGGAAAGGGCTCGTATGAGGGTGAGGTTTAGAGTTAGGATTAGGGTGAGGGCTAGGGTTACGGTTAGGGTGAGAGTCAGGGATTGGGTTAAGTTTAGGCTTAGGGTCAGTTTTTATGTAAGGGTTATGGTGAGGGTGAGGGTTAGGGTTAGGTTGAGGGTTAGGTTTCGTATTAGTTTTAGGGTGAGGGTGAGGATGAGGGTTATGGTTAGTGTTATGTTGAGGGTTAGGATGAGGGTTATGATTAGTGTTAGGGTGAGGGCTAGGGTGAGGTGAGGTTTAGGGTTAGGTTTAGGGTGAGGTTTAGCCTTAGGGTTAGGGTTAGGGTTAGGGTGAGATTTATGGTTAGAGTTAGCGTTAGTGTTAACGTTAGGGTTAGGGTGAGGGTTAGGGTTA
Source organism: Dipodomys merriami (assembly GCF_024711535.1). Taxonomy (NCBI): domain Eukaryota; kingdom Metazoa; phylum Chordata; class Mammalia; order Rodentia; family Heteromyidae; genus Dipodomys; species Dipodomys merriami. The sequence goes on from NW_027206390.1 coordinate 1,577,111, forward strand.
GGCTTAGGCTTAGGCTTAGGCCAAGCATGCGTGTGAGGGGTAGGGTTAGGGTTAGGGTGAGGGTTAGGATGAGGTTTAGGGTTAGGATTAGTGTTAGGGTGAGGTCTAGGATGAGGGTTATGGTGAGGGGTAGGGTTAGGGATAGGGTAAGGTTTAGGATTAGGGTTAGGGTGAGGGTGAGTGTGAAGGTTAGGGATAGGGTTAGGCTTAGTGTTAGGGTGAGGGTTAGGGGCAGGGTTTGGGTTAAGGTGAGGTTGAGGCTGAGGATTAGGGTTAGGTTTAGGGTTAGATTTAGGGTTAGTTTTAGTGTTAGTGTTAGGGTTAGGGTTAGAGTGAGGGTGATGGTGAATGAGAGATTTAGGTTTAGGGTTAGGCTTAGGCTTAGGGTAAGGCTAAGGGCGAGGTTGGGGGTGAGGATTAGGGTTCGGGTGGTGGTTAGGGTTAGGGTTAGGGTGACGGTTAGTGTTAGGGTTAGGGTTAGAGTTAGGGTGAGTTTTAGGGTTAGGTTTTCGGTTAGTGTGAAGTTGAGGCTGAGGATTAGGGTTAGGTTTAGGGTTAGGTTTAGGCTTAGGGATAGTGTTAGGATTAGGGTTAGCGTTAGGGTTATGGTGAGGTTTAGGGTTACGGTTAGGGTTAGGCTGAGCGTGAGCTTGGGGGTGAGGGTTAGAGTTAGGGTTAGGGTTAGGCTTAGGGTTATGGTTATTGTTCGTGTTATGGTTAGTGTTAAGTTTGCGGTGAGGGTGAGGCTGAGGCTTAGGGTTATGTTTAGTGTTGGGTTAGGGTGAGGTTTAGGTTTAGGATTCTGGGGAGGGTTAGGATGAGGTTTAGGGTTAGGAATAGGGTTAGAGTGATTTGTAGGGTAAGGGTGAGGTTTAGGATTAGGTTTAGGGTTATCGTTAGTGTTAGTGTTAGGGTTAAGGTTATGCTGAGGGTTAGGGTTAGGGTTAGGCTTAGGGTTAGGCTGAGGGTGAGGGTGGGGGTGAGGATTAGAGTTAGGGTTAGGGTTAGGCTTAGGGTTAGGGTTGTTGTTAGTGTTATGGTTAGGATTAAGTTTGCTGTGAGGTTGAGGCTGAGGGTGAGGGTTATGGTTAGGGTTAAGGATAGGGTTAGTGTTATTGTTAGGGTAAGGTTTAGAGTAATAGTGAGGTTGAAGGTGAGGTTCAGGTTTACGTTGAGGTTTAGGGTGAGGTTTAGGGTTAGGGTTAGAGTTAGGTTGAGGGTGAGGTTTAGGGTTAGGGTTAGGGTTAGGTGGAGGATTAGGCTGAGGTTTAGGGACAGGTTTTGTGTTAGGGTTAGTGTGAGGATGATTGTTAGGTTGAGGTTTAGGGATAGGGTTTGGTTTAGGATTAGGGTTAGGGTGAGGGTGAGTATGAGGGTTAGTGTGAGGGTTAGGCTTAGGCTTAGGGTTAGGCTGAGGGTGAGGGTGGTGGTGAGGATTAGGCTTAGGGTAATGGTTCGAGTTAGGTTTAGTGTTCTTGTTAGGGTTAGGGTTATAGTTACGGTGAGGGTGAGGGTGTGGGTGAGGGTTATGGTTATGGTTAGGGTGGGGTTTAGGGTTATTGTTTGAGTGAGGGTGAGGGTGAGGTTTAGGGTTAGATATAGAGTTAGGGGGAGGGTTAGGTTTAGGGATAGGATTAGGGTTAGAATGAGGGTGAGTGTGTGTGTTAGTTTTAGGTTTAGGGTTAGGCTTAGGGTTAGGCTGAGGGTGATGTTGGGGGTGAGGATTAGGGTTAGGGTGATGGTTACGGTTAGGGTAAGTGTAAGGGTTAGTGTTAGGATTAGGGTTAGAGTTAGTGTTAGGGTGGGGTTGACGTTAAGAGTAAATGTGAGGGTTAGGCTGAGCATGAGGGTTAAGGTAAGGGTGAGGGTTAGGGTTAGGGTGAGGTTTAGGGTTATGTTTAAGGTGAGGGTGAGGGTTAAATTGAGGATTAGTTTTATTGTTCATGTGAAGTTTAGGGTGAGGATGAGGGTTAGGTTTAGGGCGAGGTCTAGGGATAGGGTCAGGTTTAGGGTTAGTGTTAGGGTGAGGTTTAGGATTACATTGATGCTTAGGGTTAGTGTGAGGTTTAGTGTTAGGGTTAGGGTTAGTGTTAAGGTGAGGGTAAGTGTTAGGGTGAGGGTTAGGGTTAGGGTGAGGGTTATGTTTAGTGTGAGGGTTAGGGTTAGGGTTAGGGTTTTTGTTAGCATTGGGGTTAGGTTGTTTATTTTGACGGTGAGGGTGAGGTTTAGGGTTAGGTCTAGGATGAGGTTTAGGATAGGGTTGGGGTTAGGGTTAGGTTCAGGGTGAGGTTTAATGTTAGAGTTAGGGTTAGGGTGAGGCTGAGGGTGAGGGTTAGTGTTAGTATTAATGTTAGGGTTATAATTAAGTTGAGGGTTAGGTTGAGGGTGAGGGTTAGGGTTTGAGTTAGGAGTACATTAGGGTTAGTGTTAGGGTAAGTGTGAGGTTTAGAGTTAAGGTTAGGGATACAATTAGGGTTAGGCTGAGGTTGAGGGTGAGGGTTAGGTTTAGGGTTAGGGTTAGGGTGAGTGTGAGAGGTAGGGTTAGGGTTAGGCTTAGCATTAGGCTGAGGGTGAGTGTGAGGTTTAGGTTTAGGGTTAGGCTTAGGATTAGGCGGAGGGTGAGTGTGTGGGTTAGGGTTAGGGCTAGTGTTATGGTGAGGTTTAGGGTTTGGGTTAGGGTTAGATTTAGGTTTAGGGTGAGGGTGAGGTTTAGGGTTAGATTTAGGGTTATGGTGAGCTTTAGGTTGAGGGTTATGGTAATGGTTAGGGTTTGGGTTATTGTTAGGGTGAGAGTTAGAGGGAAGGTTAGGGTTAGGGTTAGGGTTAGGGACAGGAGTAGGGTTGGACTGAGGGTGAGTGTGTTTGTTAGGTTTAGGTTTAGGGTTAGGCTTAGGGTTAGGCTTAGGGTGAGTTTGAGGGTGAGGGTTAGGGTTAGGGGGAGGGTTAGGATGAGGGTTAGGGTTCGGGTTAGTGTTAGGGTAAGGGCTAGGCTGAGTTTGAGGGTGAGGTTTAAGGTTAGGGTTAGGGTTAGGGTTAGGGTGAGGTTTAGGGTTAGAGTTAGGTTTAGGGTGAGGCTGAGCGTGAAGGTTAGGGTTAGGGTTAGTGTTAGGTTTAGGGTTAGGTTTAGGGTGAGGTTTATTGTTAGGGTGAGGGTTAGGGTTAGGTTTAGGATTAGGATTAGGGTTAGGGTTAGGGTGAGGTGAGTGTGAGGGTTAGGTTTAGGTTTAGGGTTAGGCTTAGGTTTAGGCTGAGGGTGAGTGTGAGGGTTAGGGTGAGTGTTAGGTTTAGGGATATGGGGAGGGTTAGGATGAGGGTTAGGGTTAGGGGGAGGGCAAGGCAGAGGTTGAGGTTTAGGTTTAGTGTTAGGGTGAGGTTTAGGGTTAGGGTTATGGTTAGGGTTAGGTTGAGTGTGAGGTATAGGGTTACAGTTAGGGTTAAGGTGAGGGTGAGGATGAGGGTTAGGGTTAGGTTTTGGGTTATGGTGAGGGTGAGTGAGTGTGTTAGGGTGAGGTTTAGGTTTAGGCAATGGGTTAGGCTAATGGTGAGGTTGAAGTTGAGGGTTAGGGTTAGTGTGAGGTTTAGGGTAAGGGTTAGGGGGAGGGTTAGGATGAGGATTAGGGTTAGGACTAGGTTAGTGTGAGAGTGAGGGTGAGGGTTAGGGTTAGTGTTAGGGTGAGGGTTAGGATTTGGGTTAGGATTAGTGTTTGGGTGAGGGCTAGGGTGAGGGTGAGGTTTAGGGTTAGGATTAGGGTTAGGTTTAGGGTTAGGTTTAGGGTGAGGGTGAGTTTTAGGTTTAGAGTTAGGGTAAGGGTGAGGCTGAGTTTGAGGGTTAGGTTTAGGGTTAGTGTTAGATTTAGTGTTAGGGTGAGGGTTAGGGTGAGGTTGAGGATTAGGGTTAGGGTTAGGATTAGTATTAGAGTCAGGGTTAGGGTGAGTGTGAGGGTTAGGGTTAGGGTTAGGTTTAGCATTAGGGTTAGGCTGAGGATGAGGGTGAGATTGGGGGTTAGGGTTAGGGTGAGGGGTAGGGTTAATGTTAGGGTGAGAGTTAGGGTTCTGTTAAGTTTAGGGTTAGGGTGAGGGTTAAGGTTAGGTTTAGGGTGAGCTTTAGGGTTAGGGTTAGGTTGAGGGTTAGGGTTAAGGTAAGGATTAGGGTTAGGGTTATTGTTAGTATGAGGGTTAGGATGAGGATTAGGGTTATGATCAGGGTTAGGGTGAGGGCTAGGGTGAGGGTGAGGATTAGGGTTAGTGTTAGTGTAAGGTTTAGTTTTACAGTTAGGGTTAGGGTGAGGGTTAGGATGAGGAATAGGTTTATGGTGAGGGTGAGGGTTAGGGTTGGGATTAGGGTTAGGGTGAGGTTGAGTTTTAGAATTAGGTTAGGTTTAGGGTTAGGATTAGTGTTATTGTTAGGGTTAGGGTTAGAGTTATGGTGAAGGTGAGGTTTGGGGTCATGGTTAGGTTTAGGGTAGGGTGAGGTTTAGGGTTAGGGTTAGGATTAGGGTTTGGGTGAGTTTGTGGTTAAGTGTTAGATTTAAGGTTAGGGTGAGGCTGAGTTTGAGGGTGAGGGTTAGGGTTAGGTTTAGGGTTATTGTTAGTATTAGGGTTAGGGTTACAGTTATTGTGAGGGCGAGAGTGAGTTTTAGGGTTAGGGCTAGGATGAGGTTTAGGGATAGGGTTAGGGTTAGGGTTAGGGTCAGGGTGAGGTTTAGTGTTAGAGTTAGGGTTAGGGTGAAGCTGAGGGTTAGGGTTAGGGTTCGGATTAATGTTAGGGTTAGGCTTAAGCAGAGGGTCAGGTTGAGGTTAGGGTAAGTAGTAGGATTAGTGATAGTATTAGTTTGAGTGTGAGGGTTAGGGTTAGGTATAGGCTTAGGGTTAGGCTGACTTTCAGGGTGATGGATAGGGTTAGGGTGAGTTTTAGGCCTAAGGTTAGGGTGAGTGTGAGGGTTAGGTTTATTGTTAGGGTCCGGATAAGGTTGAGGGTGAGGGTGTGGGTTAGGGTTAGGGTAAGGGTTAGGGTTAGGGTGAAGGTCAGGGTTAGGGTGACAGGGTTAGTGTTAGGGTTAGGTTTAGGGTTAGGGTTATGATTAGTGTTAGGGTAAAAGTGATATTCATGGTTAGATTTAGGTTTAGTTGGAGGGTAAATTCGGAGTTTAGGGTTAGGCTTAGTGTTAGGGTGAGTTTTAGGGTTTGGGTTAGGTCTAGAGTCAAGGTTAGGGTGACGGTGAGTTTTAGGGTTAGAGTTAGGTTTAGGGTGAGGTTTAGGTTGAGGGTTATGGTAAGTGTTAGTTTTATGGTTAGGGTGAGAGTCAGGAAGGGGTTTAGGTTTAGGGTCAGGGTTAGGGATAGTATTAGGTTTAGAGTGAGGGTGTGTGTGTTAGGTTTAGGTTTAGGTTTAGGCTAATGGTCAGGCTGAGAATGAGGTTGAGGGTGAGGGTTATTGTTAGTGGGAGGGTTAGGGTTAGGGTTAGGTTGAGAGTTAGGGTTCGGTTAAGTTTAGGGTTTGGGTGAGGTTTAGGGTTAGGGTTAGGGTGAGGGTTAGGTTTCTTGTTAGGTTGAGGATTAGGTTTCGGGTAAGGATGAGGGTTAGGGTTAGTGTTAGTGTGAGGTTTAGGATGAGGCTTAGGGTTATAAATAGGGTTAGGATGAGGGCTAGGGTAAGGGTAAGGATTAGGGTTAGTGTTAGGGTAAAGCTTAGGTTTGGGTTAGGTTTAGGGTGAGTTTTAGGTTGAGGGTTAGGGTAAGGGTTAGTTTTAGGGTTAGGGTGAGAGTTAGGGGAAGGTTTAGTGTTAGGGTTAGGGTTAGGGATAGTATTAGGGTTAGAGTGAGGGTGAGTGTGTGTGTTAGGTTTAGGTTTAGGTATAGGCTAATGGTTCGGCTGAGGGTGAGGTTGAGGGTGAGGGTTAGGTTTAGGGGGAGGGTTAGGATGAGGGTTAGGGTTAGGATTAGAGTTAGTTAAGGGCTAGGGTGAGTGTGAGGGTTAGGGTGAGGATGATGGTAAGGGTAAAGGTAAGGTTTAGGCTGAGGGTTAGGGTTAAGATAAGGGTGAGGGTTAGGGTTAGGTTTAGGGTTAAGCTAAGGGATAGGGTTAGGGTTAGGGTGAGGGTTAGATTGAGGATTAGAGTTAGGGTTAGTGTGAGGTTTAGGGTGAGGATGAGGGTTAGGGATAGGGTGAGGGTAAGGGTTAGAATTAGGGTTAGAGTGAGGGCTAGGGTGAGGGTGAGGATTAGGGTTAGGGTTAGGGTTAGGGTGAGGTTTAGGATTAGGGTGAGGGTTTGGGTTAATGTGAGTGTTAGTGTTAAGGTTAGGGTTAGTGTTGGGGTGAGGGTAAGCGTTACGTTGTGGGTTAGGGTTAGTGTGAGGTTTATGGTTAGGCTGAGGGTGAGGGTTAGGGTTAAGGTTAGGGTGAGGTTTACTGTTAGGGTTAGGGTTAGAGTTAGGGTTAGGGAGAGGGTGAGGTTTCGGGGTACATTTAGGGTTATCGTGAGGGTTAGGGTTAGTGTGCGGGTTTGCGTGGGGGTGATTGTAAGGGTAAAGGTGAGGGTTAGGCTGAGTGTGAGGGTTATGGTAAGGGTGAGTGTTAGGGTTATGGTGAGGGTTAGTTTTAGCGCTAGGGTGAGGTTGAGGGTTAGATTGAGGATTAGTGTTAAGGTTAGTGTGAGGTTTATGGTGAGGATGAGGGTTAGGGTTAGGGTGAAGGCTAGGGTGAGGGTGAGGGTTAGGGTTAGTGTTAGGGTGAGGTTTAGGGTTAGGGTGATGTTTGGGGTTAGTGTGAGGGTTAGTATTACGGTTATTGTTAGGGTGAGGGTAAGTTTTAGTGTGAGGGTTAGGTTTAGGGCGAGGGTTATGGTTAGGGTGAGGGTGAGGGTTAGGATAAGTGCAAGAGTGAGGGCTAGACTGAGGGTTACGGTGAGGGTTAGGGTTAGGTATGGGGTTAGGTTTAGGATTAGGGTTAGGGTGAGGGTGAATATGAGGGTTAGGATTAGGGTTCTGGTTAGGCTTAGAGTTAGGATGAGGGTTAGGTTTAGGGTTTGGCTTAGGGTGAGGGTGAGGCTGAGGTTTAGGGTTAGGTTTAGGGTTAGGTTTATGGTTAGTGTTAGTGTTAGTGTCAGTGTTATGGTTAGAGTGAGGGTTGGGGTTAGGGTTAAGTTTAGACTTAGAGTTAGGGTGAGGGTTATGATAAGGATTAGGTTTTCGATTAGGGTTAGGGTGAGGGCTAGGGTGAAGGTGAGGTTTAGTGTTAGTGTTAGGGTAAGGTTTAGGGTTAGGGTTAGGGTTAGGGTGAGGGTTAGGATGAGGGTGAGGGTTACGGTGAGGGTGAGGTTTAGGGTTTGGGTGAGGTTTAGGGTTAGGGTTAGGGTTAGGGTTAGGTTGAGTTTTAGCATTAGGGTTAGGGTAAATTTTAGGGTTAGGATTATTCTTATTGTTGGTCTTAGAGTTAGAGTTATGGTGAGGGTGAGGGTGAGGATGAGTGTTAGGGTTAGGGTGACGTTTAGGGTTAGGGTTATCATTAGGTTAGGGTGAGGGTGAGGTTTACGGTTAGATTTAGGTTCAGTTGAAGTGTTAGGTCGAGGGTTAGGCTTAGGTTAAGTGTTAGGGTTAAGGTTAGGTTGAGGGTTAGATTGAGGTTTAGGGTTACGGTTAGGGTTAGTTTTAAGATTAGGGTTAGGGTGAGGGTCAGTGTGAGGTTTCGTGTTAGGGTTAGGTTTAGGCTTAGTGTTATGCTAATGGTGAGCATAGGCGTGAGGATTAGGTTTAGAGTGATCGTTAGGGTTAGGGTTAGGGTGAGGGTTAGTGTTAGGGTTAGGGTTAGAGTTAGTGTGAGGGTTATGGCTAGGTTTTGGGTTAGGGTGAGGTTGAGGCTGAGGATTAGGGTTAGGTTTAGGGTTAGGTTTAGATTTTGGGTTAGTGTTAGGTACAGTGTTAGGGTTAGGGTAATGGTGAGTTTTAGGGTTAGGGTTAGGGTTAGGGTTAGGATTAGGGTTAGGGTGAGGGTAAGTGTGATGTTTAGGGTTAGGGTTAGGCTTAGGCTTAGGGTTAGGCTAAGGGTGAGGTTGGGGGCGAGGATTAGGGTTAGGGTGAGGGTTAGTGTTAGGGTTAGGGTGAGTTGAGGGTTAGATTGAGGATTAGTGTTAGGTTTAGTGTGAAGTTTCGGGTGAGGATGAGGGTTAGGGTTACGGCTCGGTCTAGGGATACTGTGAGGTTTAGGGTTAGTGTTAGGGTGAGGTTTAGGCTAAAGGTGATGGTAAGGGTTAGTGTGAGGTTTAGTGTCAGGGTTAGGGTTAGTGTTAGGGTAAGGGTAAGTGTTAGGGTGAGGGTTAGGGTTAGGGTGAGGGTTATGTTTAGGGTGAGGTTCGGGTTGGGGTTAGGGTTATTATTAGCGTTAGGGTTAGGGTTAAGTTTATGGTGAGGGTGAGGGTGAGGGTTAGGGTTAGGGCTAGGATGAGGTTTAGGCATAGGGTTAGGGTTAGGGTTAGGTTCAGGGTGAGGTTTAGTGTTAGAGTTAGTGTTAGGGTGAGGCTGAGGGTGATGGTTAGGGTTAGGATTAATGTTAGGTTTAAGCTTAAGATGAGGGTTAGGTTGAGGGTGAGGGTTAGGGTTAGGGTTATGAGTAGGATTAGGTTGGTGTTAGGGTGAGTGTGAGGGTTAGGTTTAGGGTTAGGGATAGGCTTAGGGTTAGGCTGTGTTTGAGGGTTAGGGTTACGGTTAGGGTGAGGTTTAGGTTTAGGGTTAGGGTGAGTGTGAGCGTCAGGGTTAGGGTTAGGCTTAGGATTCAGCCGAGGGTGAGGGTATGGGTTAGGGTTAGGGTTAGGGTTAGGGTTTGGGTTAGGGTTAGATTTAGGGTTAGGGTGAGGGTGAGGTTTAGGGTTAGATTTAGGGTTAGGGTGTGGTTTAGGTTGAGGGTTAGTTTAAGGGTTAGTGTTAGGGTTAGGGTTAGGGTGAGAGTTAGGGGGAGGGTTAGGATTAGGGTTAGGGTTAAGGATAGGATTAGGGTTAGAGTCTGGGTGAGTTTGTGTGTTAGGTTTAGGTTTAGGGTTAGGCTTAGTGTTAGGCTGAGTGTGAGGTTGAGGTTAAGGGTTTGGCTTAGGGTTAGGGTTAGGATGAGTGTTAGGTATAGGATTAGGGTAAGAGTAAGGTCTAGGGTGAATGTGAAGGTGAGCTTCAACGTTAGGGTTAGGGTTAAGGGTATTGTGAGGGTGAGGTTTAGTGTTAGAGTTAGGGTTAGGGTGAGGCTGAGGGTGAGTTTTAGGGTTAGGGTTAGTGTTAGGTTTAGGGTGAGGGTTAGGGTGAGGGTGAGGGTTAGGGTTTGGATTAGGATTAGGGTAAGGGTTTGGGTGAGTGTGAGGGTTAGGGTTAGGTTTAGGGTTAGGCTTAGGGTTAGGCTGAGGTTGAGGGTGGGGGTGAGGATTAGGGTTAGGGTGATGGCTTGGGTTAGTGTTAGTGTTATTGTTAGGGTTAGGGTTTGAATTACTGTGAGGGTGATGGTTCGGGTGAGGGTTAGGATTAGGGTTAGGGTTAGGGTTTAGGTTAGGTTGAGGGTTCGGTTTAGGTTTAGTGTAAGGGTTAGGGTTAGGGTGAGAGTTAGGGGGAGGGTTAGTGTTAGGGTTAGGTTTAGGGATAGGATTAGGGTTAGGTTGAGGGTGAGTGTGTGTGTTAGGGTTAGGTTTATTGTTAGGCTTAGGTTTAGGCTGAGGATTCAGTTTAGGGGGAGGGTTTGAATGAAGTATAGGTTTAGGATTAGGGTTAGGGTAAGGGCTAGGGTGAGGGTTAGGTTTAGGGTTAGGGTTAGGGTGAGGTTTAGGGTTAAGGTTAGGGTGAGGGTGAGGGTGAGGTTTAGGGTTAGATTTAGGGTAAGGTTGAAGCAGAGAGTGATTGTTAGTGTTACAGTTAGTGTTAGGTTTAGGGTTGGGGTAAGGATGAGGGTTAGGGTGAGGGTGAGGGTTAGGATAAGGATTAGGGTTAGGGTTAGGGTGAGTGTGAGGGTTAGGGTTAGAGTTAGGGTTAGGCTTAGGTTTAGGCTGAGGGTGAGGGTGAGGATTAGGGTTTGGGTGAGGTTGAGGGTTAGGTTTAGGGTTATGGGGAGGTTTAGGTTGAGGGTTAGGTTTACGATCAAGGTTAGGGTGAGGGCTAGGGTGAGAGTGATGTTTAGAGTTAGAGTTAGGGTGAGGTTTAGGTTTAGGGTTAGGGTGAGGGTGAGTTGTGAGGTTTAGGGTTAGAGTTAGGGTTAAGGTGAGGCTGAGGGTGAGGATTAGTGTTAGGGTTAAGATTAGGATTAGGGTAAGGGTTAGGGTGAGTAGGAGGGTTAAGGTTAGGGTTAGGCTTAGGCTTAGAGTTACACTGAGTGTGAGGGTGAGGGTGAGGTTAGGGTTAGGATTAGAGTTAGGGTAAGGGTGAGTGTGTGTGTTAAGGTTAGGTTTAGGGTTAGAATTAGGTTTAGGCTGAGGGTGAGGTTGAGGGTGAGGGTTAGGGTGTGGGTGACTTTAGGGTAAGGGTTAGGAGGAGGTTTAGGAAGAGGGTGAGGTTTAGGATTAGAATTAGGGTGAGGTTTAGGGTTAGGTTTAGGGTGAGAGTTAAGGTTCGGGTTAAGTTTAGGGTTAGGGTGAGTGTTAGGGTAACGGTTACGGTGAGGGTGCGGGTTTGGTTTAGGTTGAGGGTTAGGTTCCAGATTAGGGTTAGGGTGAGTGGTAGGGTGAGGGTTATGGTTAATGTTATGGTGAGGGTTAGGATGAGGGTTATGATTAGTGTTAGTGTGAGGGCTGGTGTGATGGTGAGGTTTAGGGTTAGATTTAGGGTTAGGGTGAGATTTAGGCTTCGGGTTAAATTTAGGGTTAGGGTTAGTGTTAGCGTTAGGGTTAGGGTGAGGGTTAGGGTTAGGCTTAGGCTTAGGCTTAGGCCGAGCATGAATGTGAGGGTTAGGGTTAGGGTTAGGATGAGGTTTAGGGTTAGGATTAGGGTTAGGGTGAGGGCTAGGATGAGGGTTATGGTGAGTGGTAGGGTTAAGGATAGGGTTAGGTTTAGGATTAGGGTTAGGGTGATGATCAGTGTGAAGGTTAGTTTTAGGTTTAGGCTTAGAGTTAGTGTGAGGTTTTGGGTTAGGGTTTGGGTTAAGGTGAGGGTGAGTCTGAAGATTAGGGTTAGGTTTAGGGTCAAGTTTAGCATTAGGGTTAGGGTTAGGGTTAGGTTTATTACAGTGTGGGATAGGTTTAGGGTTAGGCTTAGGGTTAAGCTGAGGGTGAGGGTGAGTGTGAGGATTAGAGTTAGATTTAGGGTTAGGCTTAGGGTTTCAGTTTTTGTTAATGTTATGGTTAGGGTTAAGTTTGCGTTGAGGGTGAGGGTGAGGGTTAGGGTTAGGATTAGGGTGGGGTTTAGGGTTAGGGTTAGGGTGAGGGTGAGGGTGAGGGTGATGTTTAGGGTTAGATACAGGGTTGGGGGGAGTGTTAGGGGGAGGATCAGAATTCGGGTTAGTGTTAGGGTTAAGTTGAGGGTGAGGGTTAGGTTGAGGTATAGGGTTAGGGTTAGGTTTAGGGTTTGTGTGAGGGTTAATGTTAGGGTTAGGGTTAGTGTTAGGGTGAAGGTAAGTGTTACGGTGAGGGTATGGGTTAGGGTGTGGGTTATGGTTAGGGTGAAGGTTAGGATTAGGGTTAGGGTTATTGTTAGGGTTAGGGCGAGTGTGAGGTTTAGGGTTAGGGTAAGGGTTAGTGTTAGTGTTAGGGTTAGCATGAGAGTTAGGGGGAGGGTTAGGGTTAGGATTAGGGATAGGATTAGGGTTAGAGTGAGGGTGAGTTTGTGTGTTAGGGTTAGCTTTAGGGTTAGGCTGAGGGTTAGGCTGACGGTGAGGTTGAGGGTGCGGGTTAGGGTTAAGGGGAGGTTTAGGATGAGGTTTAGGGTTAGGATTAGGGTCAGGGTAAGGGCTAGGTTGTGGGTGAGGTTTAGGTTTAGGGTTAGGGTGAGGTTTAAGGTTAGGGATAGGGTTAGGATTAGTGTGATTGTGAAGTTTAGGTTTAGAGTTATTGTTAGGGTTTGGCTGAGGGTGAGGGTTAGGGTTAGGGTTAGTGTTAGGTTTAGGGTGAGGGTTATGGTGAGGGTGAGGGTTAGGGTTAGGTTTAGGTTTAGTGTTAGTGTGAGTGTGAGGGTTAGGTTTAGGGTTAGGGTTAGGCTTAGGGTTAGGCTGAGGGTGAGGGTGAGGGTGAGAGTTAGGGTTAGGGTTATAGGGAGGTTTAGGACGTGGTTTTGTGTTAGGATTAGGGTTAGGATGAGGGCTAGGGTGAGATTTAGGTGTAGGGTTAGGGTTAGGGTGAGGTTTAGGGTTAGGTTTAGGGTTAGGGTGAGTGTGAGGTATAGGGTTAGATTTAGGTTTAATAAGAGGCTGCGGGTGAGGCTTACGGTTAGGGTTAGGATTAATATTAGGGTAAGGGTTAGTTTTAGGGTGAGGGTTAGGGTGAGGGTTAGGGTTAGGCTTAGGGTTAGATTTAGTGTTAGGGTGAAGCTGAGGATGAGGGTTAGTGTTACAGCTAGTATTAGCTTTAAGGTTAGGGTAAGGGTGAGGTTTAGGGTGAGGGTGAGGGTGAGGGTGCGGGTTAGGGTTAGGGTTAGGGGGAGGGTTAAGATGAGGGATAGGGTTAGGTTTAGAGTTAGGGTGAGACCTAGGGTGAGGGTAAGTTTTCGGGTTAGGGTTAGGGAGAGGTTTAGGGTTATGGTTACTGTTAGGGTTAGGGTGAGGTTTAGGTTTAGGTTTAGAGTTAGGGTTAAGGTGAGGCTGAGGTTGAGGGGTAGGGTTAGGGTTAGGATTAGGATTAGTGTAAGGATTAGTTTGAGTGTGAGGGTTAAGGTTAGGTTAGGCTTAAGGTTACACAGAGGGTGAGGGTGAGCGTGAGGATTAGGGTTAGTCTTTGGGTTATGGTGAGGGTGAATGTGTGTGTTAGAGTTAGTTTTAGGGTTAGGCTTAGGGTTAGGCTTAGGGTAAGGTTGATGGTTAGGTTTAGCGTTAGGATGAGGCTTAGGGTAAGGGTCAGGGGGAGGGTTTGGATGAGGGATAGGGTTAGTATTAGGGTTAGGGTGAGGGCTAGGGTGAGGGTGAGGTTTAGGTTGAGGGTCAGGGTGAGGTTTAGTGTTAGAGTTAGGTTTAGGGTGAGGCTGAGGGTGAGGGTTATGTTTAGGATTAATGTTAGGCTTAGGCTTAAGGTGAGGGTTAGGATTAGGGTTAGGAGTAGGATTAGGGTTAGGGTGAGGATGAGGGTTAGTGTTAGGGTTAGGAAAAGGGATAGGCTTAGGGTTAGGCTGAGGTTGAGGGTGAGGGTTAGGGTTAGGGTGAGGTTTAGGGATATGGGGAGGGTTAGGATGAGGGTTAGGGTTAGGGTGAGGTTTAGGGTGAGGGTGAGTGTGTGTGTTATTGTTAGTTTTATGGTTAGGCTTAGGGTTAGGCTGAGGGTGAGGTTGAGGGTGAGGGTTAGGGTTAGGGTGAGGGTTAGGGTAAGGGTTAGGGGGAGAGTTAGGAAGAGGGTAAGGATTAGGGTTAGGGTTGGGTATGCTAGGGTGAGGATGAGGTTTAGTGTTAGGGTTAGGTTGAGGGTAACGTTTAGGGTAAGGGTAAGAGTTAGGGTTCTGGGTTTGTTTAGGGGTAGGTTGTGGATTATTGTAAGGGTTAGTGTGAGGGTGAGGGTTATGGTTAGGTTGAGTGTGAGGGTTCAGATTAGGGTTAGGGTGAGGTTGTGGGTTATGGTTAGTGTTAGGGTGAGGTTTAGAGTTAGGGTTAGGGTTAGGGTAAAGATTAGGTTTAGGGTAAGGTTATGGTGAGTGTGAGAGTTAGGGTTAGGATTAGGGTTAGGCTTAGGGTTAGGCTGAGGGTGAGGGTGAGGGTTAGGGTTAGGGTTAGGGTAAGGGTTAGGTTTAGGGTTAGGGTGACAGATAGGGTTCGGTTATGTTTAGGGTTAGGGTGAGGGTTAGTGTTAGGTTATGGTGAGCGTGAGGTTTAGGGTTAGGGTTAGGTTTAGGGTTAGGGTGGGGGTTAAGTTTAGGGTTAGGGTGAGGGTAAGGATGAGGATTAGGGTTAGGATTAGGGTTAGGGTGAGGGTTAGTGTGAGGGTGAGAGTTAGTGTTAGTGTCAGATTAAGGTTTAGGTTTAGGGTTAGGGTGAGGGTGAGGGTAAGGTTATGGGTTAGGGTTACAGTGAGGGTGAGGATTAGGGTTAGGGCTAAGGATAGACTTAGGATTAGGGTTAGATTGAGGGTGAGTGTCAGGATTAGTGTTAGGGTTCAGGTTAGGTTTATTGTTAGAATTAATGTTAGGGTTAGGGTTAGGGTAAGAGTTATGGTAAGGGTGATGGTGAGGGTTAGGGTTAGGGTTAGTTTGAGGTTTAAGGTTAGGATTAGGATTAGGGTTAGTGTGAGGGTGAGGATTAGGGTAAGATTTATGGTTGGTTGGAGGGTTAGGTCGAGAATTAGGTTTAGGGTAAGTTTTAGGTTTAAGGTTAGGGTGGGGGTTAGGTTGAGGTTTAGGGTTTGGGTTAGGGTTAGGGTTAGGATTATGATGAGGGTTAGGGTTAGTGTTGGGGTGAGGGTTAGGATGAGAGGTTTATGGTTGTGGTGAGGGTTAAGGTTAGGGTGAGGGTTAGGGATAGTGTTAGATTAAGGTTTAGGTTTAGGGTTAGGGTTGGATGAGGGTAAGGTTGAGGGTTAGGGTTACAGTGAGGGTGAGGATTAGGGTTAGGGTGAAGTTTAGGGTTAGTTTTAGGGTTAGCGTGAGGGTGAATGTTAGGATTAGGGTTAGGGTTAGGGTTAGGTTTATTGTTAGAATTAATTTTATTGTTAGAGTTAGGGTTAGAGTTATGGTGAGGGTGAGGGTGAGGGTGAGGGTTAGGGTTAGGGTTAGGGTGAGGTTTAGGGTTAGGGTTAGGATTAGGGTTAGTGAGAGGGTGAGGATTAGGGTAACAATTAGGGTTATTTGGAGGGTTAGGTCGAGAGTTAGGGTTAGGGTATGTTTTTGGGTTAAGGTTAGGGTGAGGGTTAGGTTGAGGTTTAGGGTTATGGTTAGGGTTAGGGTTAGGATTATGGTGAGGGTGAGGGTTAGGGTGAGGGTTAGGGTGAGGGTTAGGATGAGGGTTAGGTTTACGGTTGCGGTGAAGGTTAGTGTTAGGTTGAGTGTTAGGGTTAGGATTAGGGTTAAGGTGAGGTTTAGTGTTAGCATTAGGGTTAGGGTTTTTGTTAGGTTTAGGATTAGGTTTTGGATTACTGTTATTGTTAGGGTGAGGCTTAGATTTATGGTGAGGGTGAGGGTGAGGGTGAGTATTAGGGTTAGGATGAGGTTTAGGGTTAGATTTAGGTTTGGTTGGAGGATTAGGTCGAGGGTTAGGGTTAGGGTAAGTGTTAGGGTTAAGGTTCTGTTGAGGGTTAGGTTGAGGTTTAGGGTTATGGTTATGGTTAGGATTAGGGTTAAGTTGAGGATGAGTGTGAGCATTAGGTTTAGGGTTAGGCTTAGGCTTAGGGTTCAGCTGAGGGTGAGGCTGGGGGTGAGGATTAGTGTTAAGGTGATGGTTAGGGTTAGGGTTAGTGTGAGTGTTAGTGTTAGGGTTAGGGTTAGAATTAGGGTTAGGGTTAGAATTAGGGTTAGGGTGAGGGTTAGGGTGGGGGTGACGGTAATGGTAAAGGTGAGAGTTAGGCTGAGGGTGATGGTTACGTTAAGGCTGAGGGTTAGGGTTAGGGTGAGGGTGAGGATGAGGGTTAGATTGAGGATTAGTGTTAGTGTTAGTGTGAAGTTTAGGGTGAGAATGAGGGTTAGGTTTAGGGCGAGGTCTAGGGTGAGGGTGAGGTTTAGGGTTATTGTTAGGGTGATGTTTAGGGTTAGGGTGATGGTTAGGGTTAATGTGAGGTTTAGTGTTAGGGTTAGGGTTATTGTTGGGGTGAGAGTAAGTGTTAGGGTGAGGGTTATGGTTAGGGTGAGGGTTATGGTTAGGGTGAGGGTTAGGGTTAGGTTTAGGATTATTGTTAGCATTATGGTTAGTGTTACAGTTATCGTGAGGGTGAGGGTGAGGATTATGGTTAGGGATAGGATGAGGTTTAGGGATAGGGTTAGGGTTAGGGTTTGGGTCAGGGTGAGGTTTAGTGTTAGATTTAGGGTTAGGGTGGTGCTGAGGGTGAAGGTTACGTTTAGGATTAAAATTAGGTTTAGGCTTAAGGTGAGTGTTAGTTTGAGGGTGAGGGTTAGAGTTAGGGTTAGGAGTAGGGTTAGGGTTTTTGTTAGGATGGGTGTGAGGGTTAGGGTTAGGGTTAGGTATAGGCTTAGTGTTAGGCTGAGGTTGATAGTGAGGGTTAAGGTTAGGGTGAGGTTTAAGTTTCGGGTTAGGGTTAGTGTTAGGCTTATGATTAGGCTGATGGTGAAGGTTGTGGGTAATGATTAGTGTGGGGGTTAGGGTTATGGAGAGGGTTAGGATGAGGACTAGGGTTAGGATTAGGGTTAGTTTGAGGGTGAGTGTGTGTGTGTTAGGTTTAGGTTTAGGGTTAGGCTTACGGTTAGGCTGAGAGTGAGGTTGAAGGTGAGGGCTAGGGTGAGGGTGAAGTTTATTATTAGGGTTAGGGTGAGGTTTATGGTTAGGGTAAGGGTGAGAGTTAGGGTTCGGTTTAAGTTTAGGGTTAGGTTGAGTGTTAGTGTAAGGGTTATGGTGAGGGTGAGGGTTAGGTTTAGGTTGAGGGTTAGGGTTCGGATTAGGGTTAGGGTGAGGGTGAGGTTTAGGGTTAGGTTTAGTGTTAGGGTGAGGGTTAGGTGGAGGGTTAGGGTTAGGGTTAGGGTTAGTGTGAGGTTTAGGGTTAGGATTAGGGTTATGATGAGGGTGAGGGTGAAGTTTAGGGTTAGAGTTAGGGTTAGGGTGAGGCTGAGGTTGTTGGTTAGGGTTAGGGTTAGTGTTAGATTTAGGGTTAGGTTGAGGGTGAAGTGTAGGCTTAGAGTTAGGATTAGTTTTAGGGTAAGGTTTAGGGTGATTGTGAGCATTAGGGTTAGTGTTAGGCTTAGGGTTAGGCTGAGAGTGAGAGTGAGGGTGAAGGTTAGGGTTAGGGTGAGGGCTAGGTTTAGGTTTAGGTTGAGAGTTAGTGTTAGGGTTTGGGTGAGGGTTAAGTTTAGGTTTAGGGTGAGAGTAAAGATGTGGATTAGGGTTATGATTAGGGTTAGGATGAGGTCTAGGGTGAGGGTGAGGGTTAGGGTTAGTGTGAGGGTGAGGTTTAGGTTTTGGGTTAGGGTTAGGGTGAGGGTTAGGTTGAGGCTTAGGGTTACAGTGAGGGTGAGGATTAGGTTTAGGGTGAGGGTTAGTGTTAGGATTAGGGTTAGCATGAGGGTGAGTGTTAGGATTAAGGTTAGGGTTAGGGTTATGGTTAGGGTTAGGGTTAGGATTAATGTTATTGTTAGGGTTGGGGTTAGAGTTATGATGAGTGTGATGGTGAGGTGAGAGTTCGGGTTAGAGTTAGAGTTAGGGTGAGGTTTAGGGTTAGGGTTAGGGTGAGGGTGAGGTTTAGGGATATATTTAGGGTTAGTTGGAGGGTTAGGTCGAGAGTTAGGGTTCGGGTTACTTTTAGGTTTAAGGTTACGGTTAGGTTGAGGTTGAGGTTTAGGGTTATGGTTAGGGTTAGGGTTAGGATTAGAGTGAGGGTGAGTGTGAGCGTTAGGGTTAGGGTTAGTCAGGCATAGGGTTAGGCTGAGGGTGGGGGTGGGGGTGAGGATTAGGTTTAGGGTGATGGTTAGGGATTGGGTTAGGGTGAGGGTTAGGATGAGGGTTAGGATTAGGATTAGTTTTAGGGTGAGGTTTAGGGTGAGGGTGAGTGTTAGGGTTAGGGTGATGGTTAGTTTTACGAATAGGGTAAGGCTTAGGATGAGGTTTAGGGTTACGGTGAGGGTTAGGGAGGGGATTGTGGTAAAGGTAAAGTTGAGGTTTAGGCTGAGGGTGAGGGTTAAGATAAGGGTGAGTGTTAGGGTTAGGTTTAGGTTTAGGGTAAGGGTTAGGGTTAGGTTTAGAGTGAGGGTTAGATTGAGGATTAGTGTTAGGGTTAGTGTGAGGTTTAGGGTGAGGATGAGGGTTAGGGTTAGTGTTAAGGTGAGAGTAAGTGTTAGGGTGTGGGATAGGTTTCGAGTGAGGTTTTTGGTTAGGGTGAGACTGAGGGTTAGTGTTAGGGTTATTGTTAGGGTTAAGGTTAGGTTTACCGTTATGGGGAGGGTTAGGTTTGGGGTTAGAGTGAGGTTTAGGCTAAGAGTTAGGGTGAGGGTTAGGATGAGGATTAGGGTTAGGGTTAGCGTGAGGTTTAGGGTTAGGGTTAGGATTAGGGTTAGGGTGAGTTTGAGGTTTATGGTTAGATTTAGGTTAAGTTGGAGGGTTAGGTTGAGGTTTAGGGTTAGTTTTAGTGTTAGGGTGAGTTTAGGTTTTGGGTTAGGGTTAGAGTTAGGGTTAGGGTTAGGGTGAGGTTTAGGGTTAGAGTTAGTGTTAGGGTGAGGTTTAGGTTAAGGTTTATGGTAAGGGTTAGGTTTAGGGTTACGATTAGGGTGAGATTTAGGGGGAGGTTTAGGGTTAGGGTTAGGGATAGCATTAAGGTGAGAGTGAGGGTGAGTGTGTGTGTTAGGTTTATTTTTCTGGTTAGGCTTAGGGTTATGCTGAGGGTGAGGTTGAGGGTGAGATTTAGGGTTAGGGGGAGGGTTAGGATAAGGGTTAGGGTTAGGATTAGGGTTAGGGTAAGGGCTAGGGTGAGTGTGAGGGTGAGGTTTAAGGTTATGGTTATGGTTAGAGTTAGGGAGAGGGTGAGGTTTAGGGTTCGATTTAGGGTTTGGGTGAGGCTGAAGGTGAGGGTTAGGGTTAGGGTTAGGATTAGGATTAGGGTAAGTGTTAGGGTGAGTGTGAGGATTATAGTTAGGCTTAGGGTTAGGCTGAGGGTGAGGGTGAGGGTGAAGGTTAGGGTTAGGTGGAGGGTTAGGGATAGGGTTAGGGTGAGAGTTAAGTTTCGGTTATGTTTAGGGTTAGGGTGAGGTTTAGGGTTATGGCGAGCGTGAGGTTTAGGGTTAGGTTGAGGTTTAGGTTTAGCGTTAGTGTTAGGGTGAGGGTTACGGTTAGGGTTACAGTGAGGGCTAGGTTGAGGGTGATTGGTAGGGTTAGTGTTAGATTAAGGTTTCGGGTTAGGGTTAGGGTTTAGGTGAAAGTTAGGTTGAGGGTTAGGGTTACAGTGAGGGTGAGGATTAGGGTTAGGATGAGGGTTAGGATTAGGATTAGGGTTAGGGTGAGGGTGAGTGTTAGGATTACGGTTAGGGTTAAGGTTAGGTTTAGAGTTAGGATTAGTGTTATTGTTAGGGTTAGGGTTAGAGTTATGGTGAGGGTGAGGTTGAGGGTGAGGGTTAGGTTTTGGGTTAGGGTGAGGTTGAGGGTTAGGGTTAGGAATAGGGTTAGGGTGAGGTTGAGGTTGAGGTTTAGGGTTAGATTTAGGGTTAGTTGGAGGATTAGGTCGAGGGTTAGAGTTAGGGTTATTTTTAGGGTTAAGGTTAGGGTGAGGGTTATGTTGAGGTTTAGGGTTATGGTTAGGGTTAGGGTTAGTAGTAGGGTGAAGTTGAGGGTGAGTGTGAGGGTTCAGCTTAGGCTTAGGCTTAGGGTTAGGCTGAAGGCAAGAGTGGGGGTGAAGATAAGGTTTAGGGTGATGGTTAGGGATAGGGCTAGGGTGAGTGCTAGGATGAGGGTTAGCATTAGGATTAGGGTTAGGGTGAGGGCTAGGGTGAGGGTGAGGGTTAGATTAAGGGTTAGGCTTAGGTTTATGTTTAGGCTGAGTGTGAAGCTGAGGGTGAGGGTTAGAATTAGTGTGATGGTTAGATTTATGGTTACGGTGAGGGTTAGGATGAGGTTTAGGATTACAGTGAGGTTAGGGTGAGGATGATGTTAAGGGCAAAGGTGAGGTTTAGGCTGAGGGTGAGGGTTAAGGTAAGGGTGAGTGTTAGATTTAGGTTTAGGTTTAGGGTAAGGGTTAGTGTTAGGTTTAGGGTTAGGGTGAGGGTTAGATTTAGGATTAGGTTTAGGGTTAGTGTGAGGTTTAGGGTGAGGATGAGGGTTAGGGTTAGGGTGAAGGTGAGGGTTAGAATTAGGGTTAGGGTGAGGGCTAGGCTGAGGGTTAGGATTAGGGATAGGGATAGGGTTAGGGAGAGGTTTAGGATTAGGGTGAGGGTTAGGGTTAGTGTGAGGGTTAGTGTTAGGTTTAGGGTTAGTGTTAGGGTGAGGGTAAGTGTTAGCGTGAGGGTTAGGGTTAGGCTGAGGGTTATGGTTAGGATGAGGGTGAGGTTTAGGGTTAGGGTTAGGGTGAGGTTTAGTGTTAGGGTTAGGGTTAGAGTTAGGGTTAGGGAGAGGGTGAGGTTTAGGGTTACATTAAGGGTTAGTGTGAGGCTTAGGGTTAGGGTCCGTGTTAGCGTGGGGGTGAAGGTAAGGGTAAAGGTGAGGGTTAGGCTGAGGGTGAGGTTTACGGTAAGGGAGAGGGTTAGGGTTAGGGTGAGGTTTAGTGTCAGTGTTAGGGTGAGGTGGAGTGTTAGATTGAGTATTATTGTTAGGGTTAGTGTGTGGTTTATGGTGAGGATGAGTTTTAGGGTTAGGATGAAGTCTAGGGTGAGGGTGAGGGTTAGGGTTAGTGTTAGGGTGAGGTTTGGGGTTAGGGTGATGTTTAGGGTTAGTGTGAGGGTTACTGTTATGGTTAGGGTTAGTGTTAGGGTGAGGGTAAATGTTAAGGTGAGGGCTAGGGTTATGATGAGGGTTATGGTTAGTGTGAGGGTTAGAGTTAGGATAAGTGTAAGGGTGAGGGCTAGGCTTAGGGTTAGGGTGAGGGTTAGGGTTAGGGATAGGGTTAGGTTTAGGATTAGGGTTAGGGTGAGGGTGAATGTGAGGGATAGGATTAGGTTAGGTTTAAGCTTGGTGTTAGGATGAGGGTTAGGGTTAGGGTTTGGGTTAGGGTGAGGGTGAGGCTGAAGGTTAGGGTTAGGTTTATATTTAGGTTTAGTGTTAGGTTTAGGGTTAGTGTTAGGGTTAGTGTTAGGGTTACATTGAGGGTTGGGGTTAGGTTTAGGGTTAGGTTTAGGCTTAGCGTTAGGGTGAGGGTTAGGATAAGGATTAGGTTTATGATTAGGGTTAGGGTGAGGGCTAGGGTGAAGGTGAGGATGACGGTTAGTGAGATGATAATGTTTAGGGTTAGGGTTAGGGTTAGGGTGAGCGTTAGGATGAGGGTTAATGTTATGATGAGGGTGCGGATTAGGCTTAGGGTGAGGCTTAGGGTTAGGATTAGGGTTAGGGTGAGGTTGAGTGTTAGCATTAGGGTTAGGGTTAGGGTTAGGGTTAGGTTTAGAGTTTGGATTACTGTTATTGTTACGGTTTGGATTAGAGTTATGGTGAGGGTGAGGGTGAGAGTGAGTGTTAGGTTTAGGGTGAGGTTTAGGGTTAGAGTTAGGATAAGGGTTAGGGTGAGGGTGAGGTTTATGGTTAGATTTAGGTTTAGTTGGAGGTTTAGGTCGAAGGTTAGGGTTAGCTTAAGTGTTACGGTTAAGGTTAGGTTGAGGGTTAGGTTGATGTTTAGGGTTAGGGTAAGGTTTAGGGTTAGGATTATGGTTAGGGTGAGGGTGAGTTTGAGGTTTAGGGTTAGGGTTAGGGTTAGGCTTAGGTTTAGGCTGAGGGTAAGTGTGGGGGTGAGAATTAGGGTTAGGGTGATGGTCAGGGTTAGGGTTAGTGTGAGGTTTAGTGTTAGGGGTAGTGTTAGTGTTAGGGTGAGGGTAAGTGTTAGGGTGAGGGTTAGGGTTAGGGTGAGGGTTATGTTTAGGGTGAGGTTTAGGGTTAGGGTTAGGTTTATTGTTATTGTTAGGGTTAGGGTTAAGGTTATGGTGAGGGTGAGGGTGAGGTTTAGGTTTAGGGCTAGGATGAGGTTTAGGGATAGGGTTAGGGTTAGTAACCCTAGTGTTAGATTTAGGGTTCGGGTGAGGCAGAGGGTGAGGGTTAGGCTTAGGATTAATGTTAGGGTTAGGCTTAAGGTGAGGGGTAAGTTGAGGATGAGGGTTACGGTTAGGGTTAGGAGTAGAATTAGGGTTAGTGTTAGGGTGAGAGTGAGGGTTAGGGTTAGGATTAGGGATAGGCTTAGGCTTAGGCTGAGGTTGAGGGTGAGGGTTAGGGTTAGGGTGAGGTTTAGGGTTAGGGTTAGGTTGAGTGTGAGTGTTGGGGTTTGGGATTATCTTAGGATTAGTCTGAGGGTGAGGATGTGGGTTAGGGTTAGTGTTAGTGTTAGGGTGAGATTTAGGGTTTGGGTTAGGGTTAGAGTTAGGTTTAGGGTGAGGGTGAGGTTTAGTGTTAGTTTGGGTTAGGGTGAGGTTTAGGTTTAGGGTTAAGGTAAGGGTTAGTGTTAGGGTTAGGGTTAGGTTGAGAGTTGGGGGAGGTTTAAGTTTAGGGTTAGGGTTAGTGATAGGATTAGGGTTAGAGTGAGGGTGAGTGTGTGTCTTAGGTTTAGGTTTAGGGTTTGGCTTACGGTTAGGCTGAGGGTGAGTTTGACAGTGAGGGTTAGGGTTAGGGGGAGTGTTAGGATGAGGGTTAGGGTTAGGATATGTGTTAGGGTAAGGGCTAAGGTGAGTGTGAGGGTGAGGTTTAAGGTTAGGGTTAGAGTTAGGGTTAGGGTTAGGGTGAGGGAGAGGTTTACGTTTAGAGTTAGGTTTAGGGTGAAGCTGAGTGTGAGGGTTAGTGTTAGCATTAGTGTTAGGTTTAGGGTTAGGTTTAGGGGGAGGGTTAGTGTGAGGGTGAGGGTTAAGATTGGGATTAGGGTTAGGGTTAGGGTGAGTGTGAGGGTTAGGGTTAGGTTTAGGGTTAGGCTTAGGGTTAAGCTGAGGCTGAGGGCGAGGGTGAGGTTTAGGGTTAGGGTGAGGGTTAGGGTTAGGGTTATGGGGAGGGTTAGGATGAGGGTTAGGGTTAGGTTTAGGGTTAGGGTGAGGGCTAGGGTGAGGTTGAGTTTTAGGGTTAGGGTTAGGGTGAGGTTTAGGGTTAGGGATAGGGTTAGGATCAGGGTGAGTGTGAAGTATAGGGTTAGAGTTAAGGTTAAGGTGCTTTTGAGGATGAGGCTTAGGATTAGGGTTAGGATTAGGGTTAGGTGGAGGGTGAGTGTGAGGATTAGGTTTAGGGTTAGGCTTAGGCTTAGGTTTAGGCTGAGGGTGAGGGTGGGGTGAGGATTAGGGTTAGGGTGAGGGTAAGGGTTAGGTTTAGAGTGAGGGTTAGTGTTAGGGTTAGAGTTAGGGTTAGGGTGAGGGTGAGGTTTAGGGGTAGAGTTAGGGTTAGTGTGAGAGTTAGTGTTAGAGTGAGGGTTATGGTGCGGGTCACGGTAAGGGTAAAGGTGAGGTTTAGGCTGAGGTTGAGGTTTACAGTAAGGGTGAGGGTTATGGTTAGGGTGAGGTTAGGGTTAGGGTTAGGAGTAGGATTAGGATTAGTGTTAGGGTGAATGTGAGGGTTAAGGTTAGGGTGAGGTTTAGGGTTAGGATTAGGGTGAGTGTGAGGGTTAGGGTTAGGGTTAGGCTTAGAATTAGGCTGAGGGTGAAGGTATGGGTTAGGGTTAAGGTTAGTGTTAGGGTGAAGTTTAGGGTTTGGGTTAGGGTTAGAGTTTGGGTTAGGGTGAGGGTGAGGTTTAGGGTTAGTGTTAGGGTTAGGGTGAGGCTGAGAATGAGGGTTAGGGTTAGGGTTAGTGTTATGTTTAGGGTTAAGTTTAGGGGGAGGATAAGGGTGAGGGTGAGGGTTAAGATTAGGATTACGGTTAAGGTTAGAGTGAGTGTGACGGTTAGGGTTAGGTTTAGGGTTAGGCTTAGGTTTAGGCTGAGGGTGAGGGTGAGGGTGAGGTTTAGGGTTAGGGTGAGGGTTAGGGTTAGGGTTATGGGGAGGGTTGGGATGAGTTTTAGGGTTAGGATTTGCATTACGGTGAGGGCTAGGGTGAGGTTGAGGTTTAGGGTTAGTGTTAGGTTGAGGTTCCGGGTTAGGGTTAGGGTTAGTGTGAGTGTGAGGTACAGGGTTAGAGTGAAAGTTAAGCTGAGGCTGAGGGTGAGGCTTAGGTTTAGGGTTAGGATTAGGATTAGGTTAAGGGTTAGGGTGAGTGTGAGTGTTTGGGTTAGGTTTAGGCTTAGGGTTACACTGAGGGTGAGGGTTAGGATGAGGGTTAGGGTTAGGTTGAGGATTAGAGTGAGGGTTAGGATTAGTGTGAGGGTTTGTTTTAGGGTTAGGTTTAGTGTTTGGATTAGTGTTAGGGTGAGGGTGTTGTTTATGGTTACATTTAGGTTTAGCTGGAGGGTTACGTCGAGGGTTAGGGTTAGGGTTAATGTTAGGTTTAAGGTTAGGGTTAGGTTTAGGTTGAGGTTTTGGGTTTAGGTTAGGTTTAGGGTTAGGATTAGGATTAGGCTGAGGGTGAGTGTGAGGTTTAGGGTTTTGGTTAGGCTTAGGCTTAGGATTAGGCTGAGGGTGAGGGTGGGGGTGAGGATTAGGGTTAGGGTGATGGTTATGGTTAGGGTTATGGTGAGGGTAGTGTTAGGATTAGGGTTAGAGTTAGGGTTAGGCTGAGGGTGAGGTTTAGGGGTAGAGTTATGGTTAGGGTGAGGGTTAGCGTTAGAGTGAGGGTTAGGGTGAGGGTGACGGTAAGGGTAAAGTTGAGGGTTAGGCTGAGGGTGAGGGTTACAGTAAGGGTAAGGGTTAGGGTTAGGGTGAGGGTTAGGGTGAGGGTTAGGGTGAGGGTGAGAGTTAGATGAGTATTAGTGTTAGGGTTAGTGTGAAGTTAGGGTGAGGATGAGGGTTAGCGTTAGGGTCAGTTCTAGGGCGAGGTTGAGGTTTAGGGTTAGGGTTAGGGTGAGGTTTAGGTATAGTTTGATGTTTAGGGTTAGTGTTAGGGTTAGGGTTAGTGTTAAGGTGAGGGTCAGTGTTAGTGTGAGGGTTAGGTTTAGGGTTAGGGTAAATGTTAGGGTGAGGGTTTGGGTTAGGGTGAGGGTTATGGTTAGGGTGAGGATTGGGGATAGGTTTAGGATTATTGTTAGCATTAGGGTTAGGGTTCCGTTTATTGTGAGGGTGAGGGTGAGGGTTAGGTTTAGGGCTAGGATGAGGTTTAGGGATAGGGTTAGTTTGAGTGTGCGGTTTAGGGTTAGGGTTAGGCTTACGATTAGGCTGAGGGTGAGGGTTAGGTTTAGGTTGAGGGTTAGGGTAATTGGGAGAGTTAGGATGAGAGTTAGGGTTAGGATTAGGTTTAGGGTGAGGGTGAGTGTGTGTGTTAGCGTAATGTTTAGTTTTAGGGTTAGGATTAGGCTGAGGGTGAGGTTGAGAGTAAGGGCTAGGGTGAGGGTGAAATTTAGGCTTAGGGTTAGGGTGAGGGTTATCGTTAGGGTAAGGGTGAGAGTTAGGGTTTGGTTTAAGTTTAGGGTTAGGTTGAGTATTAGGGTAAGGGTTATGGTGAGGGTGATGGTTAGGGTGAGATTGAGGGTTAGGGTTCGGATTAAGGTTAGGGTGAGCTTGAGGTTGAGGGTTAGGTTTAGTGTTTGGGTGAGGGATAGGTTGAGGGTTAGGGTAAGGATTAGGGTGAGGGTGAGGGCTAGGGTGAGGGTGAGGTTTAGGGTTAGGTTTAGGGTTAGGCTTAGGCTTAGGGTTAGGCTGAGGGTGAGGGTGGGGGTGAGGATTATGTTTAGGTTTGATCGTTATGGTTAGGGTTAAGGTGAGGTTTAGGATGAGGGTTAGGATTAGGATTAGGGTTAGGTTGAGGGCTAGGGTGAGGGTGATGATTAGGTTTAGGATGATGGTTAGGTTTATGCTTAGGGCGAGGGTTAGGATGAGGTATAGGGTTAGGGTGAGGATGAAAGTAAGGGTAAAGGTGAGGTTTAGGCTGACGGTGAGGGTTAAGATAAGGGTGAGGGTTAGGGTTAGTTTTAGGGTGAGGGTTAAGGTTAGGGTACGTGTTATGTTTAGGGTGAGGGTTAGGGTTAGGGTTAGGGTTATTGTTAGGTTTAGGGTTAGGGTTACGTTTAAAGTGTGGGTAAGGGTTCCGTTTAGGGTTCCAACGAGGTTTAGTGTTAGGGTTAGGGATACAGTTAGGGTTAGGGTGAGGGTGAGGTTTAGGGGTACATTTAGGGTTAGGGTGAGGGTTCGGGTTAGGGAGAGGTTGAATGGTAGCATTAGGGTTAGGGTTCGGGTTAGGTTTAGGGTTAGGATTAGTGTTATTGTTAGGGGTAGAGTTAGGGTTAGTGTGAGGGTTAGGTTTAGAGTGAGGTTTATGGTGAGGATGAGGGTTGGTTTAGGGTGAAGGATAGGGTGAGGGTGAGGGTTAGGGTTAGACTTAGGGTGAGTGTTAGTTTTAGGGTGATGTTTAGGGTTAGTGTGAGGGTTAGTATTAGGGTTAGGGTTAGGGTTAGGGTGAGGGTAAGTCTTAGGGAGAGGTTTAGGGTTAGGGTGAGGGTTATGGTTAGGGTGAGGATTAGGGTTAGGATAAGTGTAAGAGTGAGGGCTAGGCTGAGGGTTAGGCTGAGGGTTAGGGTTAGGGATAGGGTTAGGTTTAGGATTAGGGTTAGGGTGAGGGTGAGTGTGAGGGTTAGGATTAGGGTTATGGTTAGGCTTTGTGTTAGGATGAGGGTTAGGGTTAGGGTTTGGGTTAGGGTGTCGGTGAGGCTGAGGATTGGGTTAGGTTTAGGGTTAGGTTTAGGGTTAGGTTTAGGGTTAGTGTTAGTGGTAGGGTTAGTGTTAGGGTTAGAGTGAGTTTTGGGGTTAGGGTTAGGGTTAGAGTTAGGCTTAGAGTTACGGTGAGGGTTAGGATGAGGATTAGGTTTACGAGTAGGGTTAGGGTGAGGGCTAGGGTGAAGGTGAAGATTAGGGTTAGTTTTATGGTAATGTTTAGGGTTAGGTTTAGGGTGAGGGTTAGGGTTACGGTGAGTTTGAGGGTAAGGTTTAGGGTGAGGGTTAGGGTTAGGATTAGGGTGAGGTGAGGGTGAGTGTTAGGGTTAGGGTGAGGTTTAGGTTTAGGCCTAGGACTAGTGTTATGGTGAGGGTTAGGTTTATGGTTAGACAGGTTTAGTTGGAGGGTTTGGTGGAGGGTTAGGTTTAGGGTAAGTGTTAGGGTTAAGGTTAGGTTGAGGGTGAGGTTGAGGTTTAGGATTAGGGTTAGGGTTAGGGTGAGGGTGAGGGTGAGTGTGAGGTTTAGGGTTAGGGTTAAGCTTAGGCTTAGGGTTAGGCTGAGGGTGAGGGTGGTGGTGAGGATTAGGGTTAGGGTGATGGTTAGTGTTAGGGTTAGGGTGAGGGTTAGTGTTAGAGTTAGGGTTAGAGTTAGGGTTAGGGTGAGTGTGAGGTTTCGGGGTAGAGTTAGGGTTAGGGTGAGTGTTAGAGTTAGAGTGAGGGTTAGGGTGGGATTGACGATAAGTGTAAAGTTCAGCGTTAGGCTGAGGTTGAGGGTAATGGTAAGGGTGAGGGTTAGGGTGAGGGTGAGATTTAGGCTTAGTTTTAGATTTACGGTTAGGTTGAAGGTGAGGGTTAGGCTTAGGGTTAGGCTTAGGTTGAGGGTAAGGGTTAGGGTTAGTGTGAGCGTTAGGGTTAGGGTTAGGCTTAGGGTAAGGCTGAGGGTGAGGGTGAGGTTGAGGTTTAGTGTTAGGGTTAGATTTAGGGTTAGGTTGAAGGTGAGGGTTAGGCTTAGGGTTAGGCTTAGGTTTAGGGTAAGGGTTAGGGTTAGTGTGAGCGTTAGGGTTAGGGTTAGGCTTAGGGTAAGGCTGAGGGTGAAGTTGAGGTTGAGGGTTAGGGTTAGGGTGAGGGTTAGGTTTAGGGTTAGGGTTATTTTAGCTTTATGGTTAGGGTTAAGGTTATGGTGAGGGTGAGGGTTAGGGTTAGGCCTGGATGAGGTTTAGGGATAGGGTTAGGGTTAGGGTTAGGGTTAGGGTCAGGGTGAGGTTTAGTGTTAGAGTTAGATTTAGGGTGAGGCTGAGGGTGAGGGTTAGGGTTAGGATTAATGTTAGGGTTAGGCTTCAGGTGAGGGTTAAGTTGAGGGTGAGGCTTGGGGTTAGGGTTAGGAGTAGGATTAGTGTTAGGCAGAGGTTGAGGGTGAGGGTGAGGGTTAGTTTGAGGTTTAGGGTTAGGTTTAGGGTGAGTGTGAGGGATAGGGTTAGGGTTAGGCTTGAATTAGAATGAGGGAGAGGGTGTGTGTTAGTGTTAGGGTTAGTGTTAGGGTGAGGTTTAGGGTTTGGGTTAGGGTTAGAGTTAGGGTTAGAATGAGGGTGAGATTTAGGGTTAGGGTGAGGTTTAGGTTGAGGGTTAGGGTAAGGGTTAGTTTTAGTGTTAGGTTTAGGGTGATAGTTAGGGGGAGGGTTAGGGTTAGGGTTAGGGTTAGGGACAGGATCAGGGTTAGAGTGAGGGTGAGTGTGTGTGTTAGGTTTAGGTTTAGGGTTAGGCTTAGGGTTAGGCTGAGGGTGACGTTGAGGGTGAGGGATAGATTTTGGAGGAGGGTTAGGATGAGGTTTAGGGTTAGGATTAGGGTTACGGTAAGGGCAAGGGTGAGTGTGAGTGTGAGGTTTAAGGTTAGGGTTAGGGTTAGGGTTACTGTGAGTTTGAGGTTTAGGGTTAGAGTTAGGTTTAGGGTGAGACTGAGGGTGCGGTTTAGGGTTAGGGTTATTGTTAGGTTTAGGGTTAGGTTTAGGGTGAGGGTTAGGGTGAGTGTGAGGGATACGGTTAGGATTAGGGTTATGGTTAGGGTTAGTGTGAGGGTTAGTGTTAGGTATAGTGTTAGGCTTAGGTTTAGGCTGAGGTTCAGGGTGAGTTTGAGGGTTAGGGTTAGGGTTAGGGTTATGGGAGGGTTAGGATGAGGGTTAGGGTTATGATTAGGGTTAGGATGAGGGCTAGGATCAGGTTGAGATTTCGGGTTAGTGTTAGGGTGAGGTTTAGGGTTAGGGTTGGCGTTATGGTTATGGTGAGTGTGAGGTATAGAGTTAGAGTTAGGGTAAAGGTGAGGCTGAGGGTGAGGCTTAGGGTTAGGGTTAGGATTAGGATTAAGGTACTGGTTAGGTTGAGTGTGATGGTTAGGGTTAGGGTTAGACTTAGGTTTATACTGATGGTGAGGGTGAATGTTAGGGTTAGGATTAGGGTTAGGTTGAGGGTGAGTGAATGTGTTAGGTTTAGTTTTAGGTTTAGACTTAGGTTTAGGCTGAGGTTGAGGGTGAGTTTGAGGGTTAGGGTTAGGTTGAGGGTTAGGGTTAGGTTTATGGGGAGGGTTAGGATGAGGTTTAGGGTTAGGGTTAGGGTTAAGGTGAGTGTGAAATATAGAGTTAGAGTTAGGGTAAAGGTGAGGCTGAGGGTGAGGCTTAGTGTTAGGGTTAGGATTAGGATTTGGGTAAGGGTTAGGTTTGTGTTATGTTTAGGGTTAGGGTTAGGCTTAGGTTTACACTGACGGTGAGGGTGAGAGGGAAGGTTAGGGTTAGGATTAGGGTTAGGGTGAGGTTGAGTGTGTGTGTTAGGTTTAGTTTTAGGTTTAGGCTAATGTTTATGCTAAGGGTGAGGTTGAGTTTGAGGGTTAGGGTTAGGGTGAGGTTTAGTGTAAGGGTTAGGGGGAGGGTTAGGATGAGGGTTAGGGATAGGATTAGGGTTAGGGTGAGAGTGAGGCTGAGGGTTAAGGTTAGTGTTAGGGTTAGGGTTAGGGTGAGAGTTACGGGGAGTGTAAGGGTGAGGGTTAGGGTTACGATTAGGTTCAGGGTGAGGGTGCGTTTGTGTGTTAGGGTTAGGTTTAGGGTTAGGCTTAGTGTTAGGCTGAGGGTGAGGTTGAGGTTGAGGGTTATGGTTATGGTGAGGGTTATTTTTACTGTTAGGATGAGGTTTAGGGTTAGGGTGAGAGTTAAGGTGAGGATGATGGTAAGGGTAAAGCTGAGGTTTAGGCTGAGGTTGAGGGTTAAGATAAGGGTGAGGGTTAGGGTTAGTTTTAGGTTTAGGGTGAGGGTAGATTGAGGATTAGGGTTAGCGTTAGTGTGAGGTTTAGGGTGAGGGTGAGGGTTAGATTTAGGGTTAGGTTGAGGTTTAGGTTTTGGGTTAGGGTTAGAGTTAGGTTTAGGATTAGGATGAGGTTGAGTGTTAGGGTTAGGTTTAGTGTTAGGGTGAGAGTTACCAGGAGGGTTAGGGTTAGAGTTAGGGTTAGGATTAGTGTCAAGGTGATTGTGCGTGTATGTGTTAGGGTTAGGTTTATGTTTAGGCTTAGGTTTATGCTGAGGGTGTGGTTGAGTGTGAGGATTAGGGTTATGGTGAGGGTTAGAGTAAGGGTTAAGGGGAGGGTTAGGATGAGTGTTAGGGTTAGGATTAGGGTTAGGGTGAGAGCTAGGGTGAGGGTGAGGTTTAGGTTTAGGGTTAGGGTGAGGGTTATGGTTAGGGTGAGGGTTAAGATTAGGGTTAGGTTATTGTTAGGGTTCGGTTTAAGGTTACGGTTATGGTGCGGGTGAGGGTGAGGGTTAGGGTTAGGGTTAGGGTGAGGTTTAGGGTGAGGGTGAGGTTTAGAGTTAGAGTTAGGGTTAGGGTGAGGGTTAGGTGGAGGGTTAGGGTTAGGGTTAGTGTTAGTGTTAGGGTGAGAGTTAGGGGGAGGTTTAGGGTTAGGGTTAGGGTGAGGATTAGGATTAGTGTTAGGGTGAGGGTGAAGTTTTGGGTAAGGGATAAGCTTAGGCTTAGGTTTAGATTTAGGTTTGGGATAAGTGTCTGTGTTAGGGTTAGGTTTAGGGTTAGGCTTAGGGTTAGGCTGAGGGTGAGGTTGAGGGTGAGTGTTAGGGTTAGGGTGAGGGTTAGGTTTAGGGTTAGGAGGATGGTTAGGATGAGGGTTAGGTTTAGGATTATGGTTAGGGTGAGTGGTAGGGTGAGGATGAAGTTTAGGGTTAGGGTTAGGGTGAGGGTTAGTGTTTGGTTTAGGGTGAGAATTAGGTTTCGGGTTAAGTTTAGGGTTACAATGAGTGTCAGGAAAAGAGTTACTGTGAGGGTGAGGGTTAGGATTAGGTTGAGGCTTAGGGTTAGGATGAGGGTAAGGGTGAGGGTGATGATGAGGGTTAGGATTAGGTTTAGGGTGAGGGTTAGGATGAGGGTTAGGGTTTGGATTAGGGTTAGAGTGAGGGCTAGGGTGAGGGTGACGATTATGGTAAGGTTTAGGCTTAGGCTTAGGGTTAGGCTGAGGGTGAGGTTGAGGTTGAGGGTTAGCGTTAGAGTGATGGTTAGTTTTATGGTTAGGGTGAGGGTTACGATGAGGTTTAGGGTAGGGGGAGGTTTAGGGTGAGGATGATAGTAAGGGTAAAGGTGAGGTTTAGGCTGAGGGTGAGGATTAAGATAATGGTGAGTGTTAGGGTTAGGTTTAGGGTTAGGGTTAGGGTTAGGATTAGGGTCAGTGTGAGAGTTAAATTGAGGTTTAGGGTTAGGGTTAGTGTGAGGTTTAGGGTTAGGATGAGGGTTAGGGTTAGGGTTAGGTTTAGGGTTAGAATTAGGGTGAGCATGAGGTTTTGGGGTGGAATTAGGTTTATGGTGAGGATTAGGTTGAGGGTTAGGTTTAGGGTAAGTGTTAGCATGGGGGTGATGGTAAGGGTAAACTTGAGGTTTAGGCTGAGGGTGAGGGTTACAGTGGGGTGAGGGTTAGGGTTAGAGTGACGGTTAGGGTTAGGGGAAGGGTGTGGGTGAGGGTTAGCTTGAGGATTAGTGTTAGAGTTAGTGTGAGGTTTAGGGTGAGGATGAGGATTAGGGATATTGTGAGGGCTAGGATGAAGGTGAGGGTTAGGTTTAGGTTTAGGGTGAGGTTTAGAGTCAGGGTGATGGTTAGGGTTAGTGTGAGGGTTAGTGTTAGAGTTAGTGTTAGTGTTAGGGTGAGGGTAAGTGTTAGGGTGAGGGTTAGGGTTAGGGTTAGGGTTAGGTTGAGGGTTAGGGTTAGGATTAGGGTTATTGGTAGAGTTAGGGTTTGGGTTACGGTTACGGTGAGGGTGAGGGTGAGGTTTAGGATTAGTGTTAGGATGAGGTTTAGGTTTAGGGTAAGGGTTAGAGTTAGGGTTAGTGTGAGAGTGAGGTTTAGGCTTAGAGTTAGGGTTAGCGTTATGTTGAATATTTGGGTTAGATTTACGCTTAGGCTTAGGCTTAGGCCAAGCATGAGGTTGAGGGTTAGGTTTAGGATAAGGGTGAGGGTTAGGGTTAGGGTTAGGGTGAGGGTTAGGATGAGGTTTAGGGTTAGGATTAGTGTTAGGGTGAGGGTTAGGGTGAGGGTTAAGTTTAGGGATATGGTTAGGTTTAGGGTTAGGGCTAAGTTGAGGGTGAGTGTGAGGGTCAGGGTTATGGTTAGGCTTGGGGTTAGGGTTAGGGATAGGGTTAGGGTTTTGGTTAGGGTGAGGGTGAGGCTGAGGATTAGGGTTAGGTTTAGGGTTAGGTTTAGGGTTACAGTTAGGGTTAGGGTTAGGTTTAGGCTTAGGGTTAGGCTTAGGATTCGGCTGAGGGTGAGGGTGGGGTTGAGGATTAGTGTTAGGTTTAGGATTAAGGTTATTGTTAGTGTTATGGTTAGGGTTAAGTTGGAGCTGAGAGTGATTCTGAAGGTGAGGTTTATGGTTATGTTTATGGTTAGGGTTAGGGTTAGTGTTAGATTTAGGGTTAGGTTTAGAGTTATGGTGAGATTGAAGGTGAGGGTGAGGGTTAGGGTTAGGGTGAGATTTAGGTTGAGGTTTAGTGTTAGGGTTACGGGGAGGGTGAGGGTTAGGTTGAGGTTTAGGGATAAGGTTAGATTTAGTATTAGGGGTAGGGTGAGGGTGAGTGTGACAGTTACGGTGAGGGTGAGGCTTAGACTGAGGGTTAGGCTGAGGGTGAGGGTGGAGGTGAGGATTAGGGTTAGGGTGATGGTTTGGGTTAGGGTTAGTGTTACTGTTAAGGTTAGGGTTAGAGTTACGGTGAGGGTGAGGGTGCAGGTGAGGGGTAGGGTTGGGTTAGGGTATGGTTTAGGGTTAGGGTTAGGGTTAGTGTGAGGGTGAAGTTTAGGGTTAGATATAGGGTTAGGAGGAGGGTTAGGGATAGGGTTAGTGTTAGAGTTAGGCTGAGGGTGAGGGTTACTTTGAGGTTTATGGTTAGGGTTATGGTTGGGGTTAGTGTGAGGGTTAGTTTTAGGGTTAGGGTTAGTGTTAGGGTGAGGGTAAGTTTTAGGGTGAGTGTTTGGGTTAGGATGAGGGTTATGGTTATGGGGAGGGTTAGGATTAGGGTTAGGGTTATTGTTAGGGTTAGGTTTAGGGTTTTGGTTACGGTGAGGTGAGGGTGACTTTTAGGGTTAGGGTTAGGGTAAGGTTTAGTGTTTGGGTTAGGGTTAGAGTGATGGTTAGGATGATGGTGAGGTTTAGGGTTAGTGTTAGAGTTAGGGTGAGGTTTAGGGTTAGGGTTAGTGTTAGGGTTAGGGTTAGGGTGAGATTTAGGGGTAGGGTTAGGGCTAGGGTTAGGGATAAGTTTAGGGTTAGGTTTAGGGTTTCGGTTACAGTGAGGGTCAGTTTTAGGATTAGGGTTAGGGTCAGTGTGAGGTTTAGGGTTAGAATTAGGGTTAGGGTGAGGTTGAGCTTGAGGGTTCGGGTTAGGTTTAGGGTTAGGATTAGGATTATGGTTCTGGTTAGGGTGAGTTTGAGGCTTAATGTTATGGTTAGGGTTAGCCTTAGGTTTAGGCTGAGGGTTTGCGTGAGGTTGAGGGTTAGGGTTATTCTGAGGTGTAGGGTTACGGTTAGGGTGAGGTTTAGTGTTAGGGTTAGGGTTAGAGTTATGGTTAGGGTGAACGTGAGGTTTAGGTGTAGAGTTAGTTTTAGGGTGAGGGTTAGGGTGAGTGTGAGGGTTATGGTGAGGGTTAAGATAGGGGTGACGGTAAGGGCAAACATGAGGGTTAGGCAGAGGGTGAGGGTTACGGTAAGGTTGATGGTTAGGGTTAGGTTTAGTGTTAGGGTTAGGGTTAGGGTGAGAGTTAGGGTTTGAGTTAAGTTTAGGGTTAGAGTGAGGGTTAGGGTAAGGGTTAAGGTGAGTGTGAGGTTTAGGGTTAGGTTGAGGGCTAGGTTGAGGGTGAGTGTTAGGGTTAGGGTTAGGGTGAGCGCTAGGGTGAGGGTTAGGGTGAGGGTTAGGGTTAGGGATTGGGTTAGGTTTAGGATTAGGGTTAGTTTGAGGGTGAGTGTGAGGATTAGGGTTAGGTTTAGGCATAGAGTTAGGGTGAGTGTTAGGTTTAGGGTTTGGGTTAGGTTGAGGCTGAGGCTGAAGATTAGGGTTAGGTTTAGGGTTAGGTTTAGGCTTAGTGTTAGGCTGAGGCTGAGGGTGGGGGTTAGGATTAGATTTAGAGTTAGGTTAGGCTTAGGGTTAGGGTAATTTTTAGTGTTATAGTTAGGGTTAAGTTTGCAGTGAGGGTGAGGCTGAATGTGAGGGTTATGGTTAGAGTTAGGGTTAGGGTTAGGGTTAGTGTTATTGTTAGGGTTAGGGTTAGAGTTACGGTGAGTTTGAGGGTGAGGGTGAGGTTAGGATTAGGGTGAGGTTTAAGCTGAGGGTTTTGGTTAGGGTTAGGGTGAGGATGATATTTAGGGTTAGGGGTAGGGTTAGGGGGAGGGTTAGGGTGAGGTTTAGTGTTAGGGTTAGTGTTAGGGTTAGGGTGAGGTTGAGGGTTAGTTTGAGGTTTAGGGACAGGGTTAGGTTTAGGATTAGGGTTAGGGTGAGGGGGAGTGTGAGGGATTGGGTGAGGGTTTGGCTTAGGCTTATGGTTAGGCTTAGGGTGAGGGTGGGGGTGAGGATTAGAGTTAGGGTGACTGTTCGGGTTATTGTTAGGTGGAGGGTTCGGGTGAGGGTTAGGGTTAGGTTTAGGGTTAGGGTTAGGGTAAGGATGAGGGTTAGGGTTTGGGATAGGGTTAGGGTTAGGGTAGGGGTGAGGTTTAGGGTTTAGGTTAGGGTTAGGGTTAGAGTTACGGTGAGGTTGAGGGTGCAGATGAGTGTGAGGTTTCGGGTTAGGTTTAGGGTTAGGCTTACGTTTAGGCATAGGGTTAGGCTAAGGGTGAGGTTGAGGTTTATGGTTAGGGTGACTGTTAGAGTTAGGTTTATGTGGAGGGATAGGATGAAGGTTAATATTTGGATTAGGGTTAGGGTGATGGCTAGTGTGAGGGTGAGGTTTAGGGTTAGGTTAGGGTGAGGTTTAGGGTTAGGGTTAGGGTTATGATTAAGGTGAGGTTAAGGTTTAGGGTTAGAGTTAGGGTTAAGGTGAGACTGAGGGTGAGGGTTAGGGTTAGGGTTAGGATTAGGATTAGGGTAAGTGTTAGGGTTAGTGTGAGTGTTAGGGTTAGGGTTAGGATTAGGCTTAGGGATACACTGAGGGTGAGGGTGAGGGTGAGGTTTAGATTTAGGATGAGAGTTAGGGTTCAGGTTAAGTTTAGGGTTAGGTTGAGGGTTAGGATTAGGTTTACGTTGAGTGTGAGGGTTAGAGTTAGGTTGAGGCTGAGGGTTAGGGTGAGGTTTAGGGCTAGGGTTAGGGTGAGGGTTAGGATGAGGATTAGGGTTAGAGTTAGGGTGAGGGTTAGGATGAGGGTAAGGGTTAAAGTAAGGGTGAGGGTTAGGGTTAGGGTCAGGGTTAGGGTTATGTTTAGGGTTAGGATGATGGTTATGGTCAAGGTTAGGGTGAGGGTTAGGATTAGGATTAGGGTTACGATTAGGGTCAGGGTGAGGGCCAGTGTGAGGGTGAGGTTTAGGGTTAGTGTTAGGGTGAGG
This sequence comes from Dipodomys merriami, assembly GCF_024711535.1. Classification (NCBI taxonomy): domain Eukaryota; kingdom Metazoa; phylum Chordata; class Mammalia; order Rodentia; family Heteromyidae; genus Dipodomys; species Dipodomys merriami. Next base: position 1,612,803 of record NW_027206390.1, read on the forward strand.
TTTAGGGTTAGGGTTACATTTAGGTTGAGGGTTAGGATGAGGGTTAGGTTTACTGTAAGGGTGAGGGTTAGGGTTAGGGTGAGGGTTAGGGTTAGGTTTAGGGTTAGGGTGAGGGTGAGGGTTAGGATTAGGGTTAGGGTTAGGGTTATTTTTAGGGTTACAGTTACGGTGAGGGTGAGGGTGAGGGTTAGGGTTAGGGTTAGATTGAGGTTTTTTGTGTTAGGGTTAGGGTTAGAGTTAGGTTTAGGGTGAGGTTAGGGTTAGTGTTACTGTGAGGGTTAGTGTTTGGGTTAGGGTATGGGCTACGGTGAGTGCTGTGGTTAGGGTGAGGGTTAGGATTAGGGTTAGGGTTATTGTTAGGGTTAGGTTTTGGGTTAAGGTAACGTTGAGAGTAAGGGTGAGCATTAGGGTTTAGGGTTAGGGTCAGGTTTAGATTTTGTGTTAGGGTTAGAGTTAGGGTTAGGGTTAGGGTGAGGTTTAGAGTTAGAGTTAGGGTTAGGGTGAGAGTTAGGTTGAGGGTGAGGTTTAGGGTTAGGGTTATGGGAAGGTTTAGTGTGAGGGTTAGGGTTAGGGTTTGGGTAAGTTTGAGGTTTAGGTTTAGAGTTAGGTTAAGGGTGAGGCTGTTGTTGAGGGTTAGGGTTAGTGTTAGAGTTAGGTTTAGGGTGAGGGTTAGGATTAGGGTGAGCGTGAGGGTGAGGGTTAGGCTTAGGTTTAGGATTCGGTTTAGGGTAAGGGTTAGGGTCAGTGTGATCGTTAGTGTTAGGGTTAGGCTTAGGCTTAGGGTTAAGCTGAGAGTGAGGGTGAGGGTAAGGGTTAGGGTTAGGGTGAAAGTTAGGGTTAGGGTTAGGGTGAGAGTTAGGGTTCGATTATGTTTAGGGTTAGGGTGAGGGTTAGGGTTAGGATTAATGTTAGAGTGAGGGCTAGGGTGAGGGTGATGGTTAGGGTTAGTGTTAGGGTAAGGTTTTGGTTTAGGGTTAGGATTTGTGTTAGGGTTAGGATGAGGGTTAGGGTTACTGTGAGGGTGAGGGTTAGGGTTAGGTTGAGGGTTAGGGTTAAGATTATGTTTAGGGTGAGGGTGAGTGTTAGGTTTAGGGTTAGGGTTAGGGTTAGCTTTAGGGTTAGGATTAGTGTTATTGTTAGGGTTAGGGTTAGAGTTATGGTGAGGGTGAGGGTTTGGTTGAGGGTGAGGTTTAGGGTTAGAGTGATTTTTAGGGCTGGGGTTAGGATTAGGGTTAGGATGAGGGGGCGGTTTAGGGTTAGATTTCGGGTTGGTTGTAGGGTTAGGTCGAGTGTTAATGTTAGGGTTAGTGTTAGGGTTAAGTTTAGGGTGAGGGTTCAGTTGAGGATTAGTGTGAGGGTTAGTGTGAGGTTTAGGGTTTAGGATGAGATTTAGGGTTAGGGTTAGGGTTAGGATTAATGTTAGTGTTAGGCTTAAGTTGAGGGTTAGGGTGAGGGTGAGGTTTAGGGTTAGGGTTAGGATTAGGATTAGGGTTAGGGTTAGGGTGAGGGATAGGATGAGGGTTAGGGTTAAGGATAGGTTTAGGCTTAGGTTTAGGCTGAGGGTGATGGTGAGGTTGAGGGTTAGGGTTAGGCTGACGTTAGGGTCAGGGTTAGGGTGAGAGTTAGAGCTCGGGTCATGTTTAGGGTTAGCGTGAGGGTTAGGGTAATGGTTACAGTGAGAGTGAGGGTTAGGGTTAGGTTGAGGGTTAGGGTTATGGTTAGTGTGAGGGTGAGAGTGAGAGTTAGGGTTAGGGTTAGGGTTAGTCTGAGGGTTTGGATGAGTATTAGGTTTAGGATTAGGGTTAGGGTAGGGCTAGGTTGAAGTTGAGGTTTAGGGTTAAGGTTATGGGGAGGGTTAGGATGAGGGTTAGTGTTAGGATTAGGGTTAGGGTAATGACTAGGGTGTGGGTGAGGTTTAGGGTTAGGTTAGGGTGAGGTTTAGGGTTAGGTTTAGGGTTAGGGTTAGGGTGAGGTTGAGGTTTAGGTTAGAGTTAGGGTTAAGGTGAGGCTGAGGGTGAGGTTGAGGGTTAGGGTTAGGATTGGCATTAGGGTAAGGGTTAGGGTGAGTGTGAGTGTTAGGGTTAGTGTTAGGGTTAGGCTTAGGGTTACACTGAGGGTGAGGGTGAGGGTTAGGGTTATGGAGAGAGTTAGGGTTCAGGTTAAGTTTAGGGTTAAGTTGAGGGTTAGGGTTAGGTTTACATTGAGTGTGAGGGTTAGACTTAGCTTGAGGGTTAGTGTTAGGGTTAGGCTTAGGGTGAGGTTTAGGGTTAGGGTTAGGGTGAGGGTTAGGATGAGGATTAGGGTTAGGATTAGGGTTAGGTTGAGGGCTAGGTTGAGAGTGAGGGTTAGGGTTAGTGTTAGGGTGAGGTTTAGGTTTATGGTTAGAGTTAGAGTGAGGGTTAGGGTGAGGGTAAGGGTTACGGTAAGGGTGAGGGTTAGTGTTAGGGTGAGGGTTAGGGTTAGGTTTAAGGTTAGGATGAGGGTGAGTGTTAGGATTAGGGATAGGGTTAGGGTTATTGTTAGGGTTATGGTTATGTTGAGGGTGAGGGTGAGGGAGAGGGTTAGGGTTACGTTGAGGTTTTTAATGTTAGCGTTACGGTTAGAGTTAAGATTAGGGTGAGGTTAGTGTTAGGATTAGTGTGAGGGTTAGTTTTGGGGTTAGGTTATGGGTTACGGTGAGGGTTATGGTTAGGGTGAGGGTTAGCATGAGGGTTAGGGTTACAGTAAGTGTGAGGGTTAAGTTAGTGTGAGGGTTAAGTTTCGGTTTAGGGTTAGGGGTACGGTGAGGGTTAGTTTTAGGTTTAGGGTTAGGGTTATTGTTAGGGTTACGGTTATGGTGAGGTTGAGGGTGAGGATTAGGGTTAGGGTTAGGTTGAGTTTTTAGTGTTAGGGTTAAGGTTAGAACTATGGTTAGGGTGAGGTTAGGGTTAGGGTTAGTGTGAGGGTTAGTGTTTGGGTTAGGGTATAGGTTACGGTGAGGGTTGTGGTTAGGGTGAGGGTTAGGATTAGGGTTATCGTTATTGTTAGGGTTAGGTTTAGGGTTATGGTTATAGTGAAGGTAAGGGTGAGGGTTAGGGTTTAGGGTTAAAGTGAGGTTTAGGGTTTGGGTAAGGGTTAGAGTTAGGGTTAGGGTGAGGGTGAGGTTTAGGGTTAGAGTTAGGGTTAGGGTGATGGTTAGGTTGAGGGTTAGGATTACGGTTAGTGTTAGGGTTAGGGTTAGGGTTAGGGTGAGGGTTAGGTTGAGGATGAGGGTTAGGTTTAGGTTATGGGGAGGGTTAGGATGAGGGTTAGGGTTAGGATTAGGGTTAGGGTGAGGGCTAGGTTGAGGGTGAGGTTTATGGTTACGGTTAGGGTGAGGTTTAGGTTTAGGGTTAGTGTTAGTGTTAGTGTTAGGGTTAGGGTTAGGCTTATGGTGAGGGGTAGGGTTAGGGTTAGGTTTAGGCTGAGGGTGCGTGTGGGGTTGAGGATTAGGGCTAGGGTTAGGTTTAGCGTTAGGGTTAGTTTTTTGTTAGGGTTAGGGTTAGAGTTACGGTGAGGTTGAGGTTGTGGGTTTGGGTTAGGGTTAGGGTGAGGTTTAGAGTAAGGGTTAGGGTTAGGTTTATGGTGAGGTTGAGCTTTAGGGTTAGAGTTATGGTTAGCGGGAGGGTTAGGGTGAGGTTTAGTTTTAGGTTTAGTGTTAGTTTTAGGGTGAGGGTGAGGGTTAGGTTGAGGTTTAGGGATAAGGATAGGTTTAGGATTAGGGTTAGGGTGAGCATGAGTGTGAGGGTTAGGGTAAAGGTTAGGCTTAGGCTTAGGGATAGGCTGAGGGTGAGGGTGGGGTGAGGATTAGGGTTAGGGTGATGGTTAGGGTTAGGGGTAGTGTTATTTATAGGGTTAGCATTAGAGTTACGGTGAGGGTGAGGGTGCGGGTGAGGTTTAGGGTTATGGTTAGGGTGGGGTTTAGGGTTAGGGTTAGGGTTAGGATGAGGGTGAGGGTGAGGTTTAGGGTTAGATATAAGGTTAGGTTGACGGTTAGGGTGAGGGTTAGGGTTAGGTTTAGTTTTAGTGTTAGGGTGAGGATGAGGGTTAGGATTAGGGTTAGGTATAGGGTAAGGGTGTGTTTTAGGGTTAGGGTTAGGGTTCGGGTTAGAGTAACGGTGACGGTTAGGGTGCAGAATGAGTGTGAGTGTTGTGGTTAGGTTTAGGGTTATGCTTAGGCTTAGGCTTAGGTTTGGGCTAAAGGTGAGCTTGAGCTTTAGGGTTATTGTTTGGGTTAAGGTGAGGGTTATGGAGTGGGTTAGGATGAGGGTTAATGTTAGGATTAGGGTTAGGGTAATGGCTAGTGTGCGGGTGATGTTTAGGGTTAGGTTAAGGTGATGTTTATGGTTAGGGTTAAGGTTAGGGTTAGGGTGAGTGTGAGGGTTATGGTTAGGGTTAGCATTAGGCTTAAGGTTACATTGAGTGTGAGCGTGACGGTGAGGGTTAGGGTGGGAGTTAGGGTTCAGGATAAGTTTCGAGTTAGGGTGAGGGTTAGGGTTAGGTTTACGTTGAGTGTGAGGATTAGGGTTAGGTTGAGGGTTAGGGGTAGGTTTAGGGTTAGGGTGAGATTTAGGGTTAGGGTTAGGGTGAGTGTTAAAATGTGGGTTAGGGTTACGGTAAGGGTGAGGGCTAGGGTTAGGGTGAGTATTAGGTTTAGGTTTAGGTTTGGGGTGAGGGTGAGGGTTAGGATTAGGGTTAGGGTTAGGTTTATTTTTAGGTTTACGATTATATTGAAGGTGAGGGTGAGGGTTAGGGTTAGGGTTAGGTTGAGGTTTTTAGTGTTAGGGTTAGGGTTAGAGTTAGGGATAGGGTGAGGTTAGGGTTAGGGTTACTGTGAGGGTTAGTGTTTGGGTTAGGGTATGGGTTACGGTGAGGTTTTTGGTTAGGGTGAGGGTTAGGATTAGGGTTAGGGTTATTGTTAGGGTTAGGTTTTGGGTTAAGGTAACGTTGAGAGTAAGGGTGAGCATTAGGGTTTAGGGTTAGGGTCAGGTTTAGGTTTTGGGTTAGGGTTAGAGTTAGGGTTAGGGTGAGTGTGAGGTTTAGAGTTAGGGTTAGGGTGAGGGTTATGTGGAGGGTTAGGGTTAGGGTTAGTGTTAGGGTTAGGGTGAAGTTTAGGGTGAGGGTTAGGATTAGGGTTATGGGGAGGGTTAGGATGAGGGTTAGTGTTAGGATTAGGGTTAGGGTGAGTGCTAGGTTGAGGGTGAGGTTTAGTGTTAGGGTTAGGGTCAAGTTTAGGGTTAGGGTTAGAGTTAGGGTGAGGGTGAGGTTTAGGTTTAGAGTTAGGGTAAGGGTGGGGCTGAGTTTGAGGGTTAGGGTTAGGGTTAGTGTTTGAGTTAAAGTTAGGGTGAGGGTTAGGATTAGGGTGAGTTTGAGCATGAAGGTTAGGCTTAGGCTTAGTGTTAGGATTCGGATTAGGGTAAGGGTTAGGTTGAGTGTGATGTTTATGGTTAGGGTTAGGCTTAGGATTAGGGTTAGACTGAGAGTGAGGGTGAGGGTGAGGGTTAGGGTTACGGTGAAGGTTAGGGTTAGTGTTAGGGTGAGAGTTAAGGTTTTATTATGTTTAGTGTTAGGGTGAGGTTTAGGGTTTGGATTAGTGTTAGAGTGAGGGCTAGGGTGAGGTTGAGGGTTAGGGTTAGTGTTAGGGTAAGGTTTATCGTTAGGGTTAGGGTTTGGGTTAGGGTTAGGATGAGGGTTAGGGTTATGGTGAGAGTGAGGTTTAGGGTTAGGTTGAGGGTTAGGGTTAAGATTATCGTTAGGGTGAGGGTGAGTGTTAGGATTAGGGTTAGGGTAAGGGTTAGGTTTAGGGTTAGGATTTGTGTTATTGTTAGGGTTAGGGTTAGAGTTATGGTGAGGGTGAGGGTGAGGGTGAGGTTTAGGGTTAGGGTGAGTTTTAGTGTTAAGTTTAGGATTAGGGTTAGTGTGAGGGGGAGGTTTAGGGTTACAAATGTTAGTTGTAGGGTTAGTTGTAGGGTTAGGTCGAGCGTTAATGTTAGGGTTAGTGTTAGGGTTAATGTTAGGTTGAGGGTTAGGTTGAGGATTAGTGTGAGGGTTAGTGTGATTTTTAGGGTTTAGGCTGAGGTTTAGGGTTAGGGTTAGGGTTAGGATTAATGTTAGGATTAGGCTTAAGTTGAGGGTTAGGTGAGTGTGAGGTTTAGGGTTAGGGTTAGCATTAGGATTAGGGTTAGGGGTAGGGTGAGCGATATGATGAGGGTTAGGGTTAGGGATTGAGTTAGGCTTAGTGTTAGGCTGAGGGTGAGGGTTAGGGTGAGGATTAGGTTCAGGCTTAGGGTGAGAGTTAGGTTTCGGGTTAAGTTTTGGGTTAGGGTTAGGTTTAGGGTAACTGTTATAGTGAGGGTGAGGGTTAGGGTTAGGTTGAGGTTTAGTGTTAGGTTTAAGGTTAGTGTGAGGGTGACGGTGAGGGTTAGGGTTAGAGTTAGTGTTAGGGTGAGGGTTTGGATAAGGGTTAGGATTAGGATTAGGGTTAGGGTGAGGGCTAGGGTGAGGATGAGTTTTAGGGTTAGGGTTTGGGTGAGGTTTAGGGTTAGGTTTTGGGTTAGGGTAAGGCTTAGGGTGAGGGTTAGATTGATGATTAGGTTTAGGGTTAGGGTTTATGTGAGGTATAGGGTGAGGATGAGGGTTAGGGTTAGGGTGAGACTGAGGGTTAGAATTAGGTTTAGGGTGAAGGCTAGGGTCAGGGTGAGGGTTAGAGTTAGGTTTAGTATTAGGGTGAGGTTTAGGATTAGGGTGAGGGTTAGGGTTAGTGGGAGATTTAGTGTTAGAGTTAGGGTTAGTGTTAGGTTGAGGGTAAGTGTTAGGGTGAGGGTTAATGTTAGGGTGAGGGCTATGGTTAGGGTGAGGGTTAGTATTAGGGTTAGGGTTACTCTTATGGTTAGGGTTAGGGTTACCGTTAGTGTGAGGGTGATGGTTAGGGTTAGGGTTAGGGTGAGGTTGAGTGTTAGGGTTAGGGTTAGAGTTAGGGTTAGGGTGAGGGTGAGGTTTAGGGTTAGAGTTAGGGTAAGGGTGAGGCTGAGGTTGAGGGTTAAGTTTAGGGTTAGTGTTAGAGTTAGGGTTTGGGTGAGGGTTGGAGTGAGGGTGAGAGTGAGGTTGAGGGTTAGGCTTAGGGTTAGGATTAGGATTAGTGTAATTTTTCGGGTGAGTGTGAGGGTTAGGTTTAGGGTTACCCTTAGGCTTAGGGTTATTCTGAGAGTGAGGGTGAGTGTGAGGGTTAGGGTTAAGGTGAGGGTTAGGTTTAGTTTTAGGTTGAGATTTAGGGTTCGGTTATGTTTATGGTTAGGGTGAGGTTTAGGGTTAGGATTAGGGTTAGGGTGAGGGCTAGGGTGATGGTGAGGATTAGAGTTAGTGTTAGGGTAAGGTTTAGGGTTAGGGTTAGGGTTTCGGTTTGGGTTAGGTTGAGGGTTAGGGTAACAGTGAGGCTGATGGTTAGCGTTAGCTTTAGGATTTGGGTTACGGTGAGGGTGAGTTTTAGGGTTAGGTTTAGGGTTAGGGGGAGGGTTAGGTCGAGGGTTAGTGTTAGGTTCAGTGTTAGGTTTAAGGTTAGGGTGAGGGTTAGGTTGAGGTTTAGGGTTAGGCTTAGGCTTAGGGTTAGGCTGAGGGTGAGGTTGGGGGTGAGGATTAAGGTTAGGGTGATGGTTAGGGTTAGGGTTAGGGTAAGGGTTAGGATGAGGAAAAGGTTTAGGATTAGGTTTACGGTGAGGGCTATGGTGAGGGTGAGGGTTAGAGTAATTGTTAGGCTTTGGTTTAGGTTGAGCGTGAGTGTGAGGGTTGGGGTTAGGATTAGGGTGAGGTTTAGTGTTAGGGTCACGGTTAGAGTTAGGGATAGGGTAAAAGTGAGGTTTAGGGTTAGAATTAGGGTAAGGTTGAGGCTGAGGTTGAGGGGTAGGTTTAGGGTTAGTCTTAGAGTTAGGGTTAGGGTGAGTGTTAGAGTGAGGGTGAGGGTGTGGGTGAGGTTTAGGCTTAGGTTTGGGATTAGGATTAGTGTAAGGTTTTGGGTGAGTGTGAGGGTTGCGTTATGGTTAGGCTTAGGCTTAGGGTTAGGCTGAGAGTGAGGGTAAGGGTGAGGGTTAGGGTTAGGGTTAGGGTTAGTGTGAGAGTTAGGGTTCGGGTTAAGTTTAGGGTTACTGTGAGGGTTAGGGTAACGGTTACAGTGAGGGTGAGGGTTAGGGTTAGGTGGAGTGTTAGGGTTAGGTTTAGGGATAGGGTGAGGGTGAGGATGAGTGTTATGGTTAGTGTTAGGGTGAGGGTTAGGATGAGGGTTAGGTTTAGCATTAGGTTTAGTGTGAGGGCTAGGGTGAGGGTGAGGTTTGGGTTTGGGTTAGGTTGAGGTTTAGGGTTAGGTTTAGGGTTGGGGTTAGGATGAGGGTGAGGTTTAGGGTTAGAGTTAGGGTTAGGTTGAGGCTGAGGGTGAGGGTTAGGGTTAGGGTTAGTGTTAGAGTTAGGGTTACGGTGAGGGTTAGTGTGAGGGTGAGGGTTATGCTTAGTGTTAGGATTAGGATTCGAGTAAGGGTTAGGGTGAGTGTGAGGGTTAGGGTTAGGGCCAGGCTTAGGCTTAGGGTTAGGCTGAGCAAGAGGTTGAGGGTGAGTTTTAGGGTTAGGGTGATGGTTAGGATTACGTTTAGGGTGAGGGTTAGGATGAGGTTTAGGGTTAAGGTGAGGGTTAGGGGGAGGGTGTTGGTAAGGGTAAAGTTGAGGTTTAGGATGAGGGTGAGGGTTAAGATAAGGGTGAGGGTTAGGGTTAGGTTTAGGGTTAGGTTTAGGGTTAGGGTGAGGGTTAGATTGAGGATTAGGGTTAGGGTTAGGGTTAGTGTGAGGTTAAGGGTGAGGATGAGGGTTAGGGTTAGGGTGAGGGTGAGGGTTAGTGTTAGCTCAGTATTACCGTAAGGTTTAAGGTGTGGGTAAGGGTTAGCCTTAGTGTTAGGATTACGTTTAGGGTAAGGGTTAGGGTGAGTGTGAGGTTAGGTTTAGGTTTAGGCTTAGGATTATGGTTAGGCTGAGGGTGAGGGTGAGTGTGAGTGTTAGTGTTAGGGTGAGAGTTTGGGGTAGGGTTAGGGTGAGGGTTAGGGTTCAGGTTATGTTTAAGGTTATGATGAGGGTTACGGTTAGGGTTACGGTGAGCGTGAGGTTAGGGTTAGGTTGAGGGTTAGGGTTAGGCTTAAGATTAGGGTGAAGGTTAGGGTTAGGGTTAGGGTGAGGGTTAGGATGAGGATTAGGGTCAGAATTAGGGTTAGCGTGAGGGCTAGGGTGAGGGTGAGGGTTAGGGTTGGTGTTTGGGTGAGATTTAGGTCTAAGGTTAGGGTTAGGGTGAGGGTTAGGATAAGGGTTAGGTTTAGAGTGAGGGTGAGGGTTAGGGTGAGCGTTAGGGTTAGGATTAGGGTTAAGGTGATGGTGAGTTTAGGATGAGATTTAGGGTTGGGGGAGGGTTAGGTCGAGGGTTAGGGTTAGGATTAGTGTTAGGGTTAGGGTTAGGGTGAGGGTTAGGTTGATGTTTAGCGTTAGGGTTAAGTTTAGGATTAGGATTAAGGTTATGGTGATGGTATGTTAGAATTAGGGTTTCGGGTTAGGCTTAGGGTTAGGGTTATGCTGAGGGTGAGATTGGGGGTGAGGATTAGGGTTAAGTGATTGTTAGGGTTAGGGTTAGGGGAGGGTTAGGATGAGGGATCGGGTTAGGATTAGGGTTAGGGTGAGGGCTAGGGTGAGGATGAGTGTTAGAATGAGCGTTAGGCTTAGGCTTAGGGTTAGGCTGAGCATGAGGTTGACGGTGAGGGTTAGGGTTAGGGTGATGGTTAGGTTTAAGTTTAAGTTGAGGGTTAGGATGAGGTTTAGGGTTAGGGTGACGTTTAGGGTGAGGATGATGGTACGGGTAAAGGTGAGTTTTGGGCTGAGGTTGAGGTTTAAGATAAGGGTGAGAGTGAGGGTTAGAATTAGGGTTAGGGTGAGGGCTAGGGTGAGGGTGAGGGTTAGAGTTAAGGTTAGGGTTATTGTTAGGGTTAGGTTACAGTTACTGTGATGGTGAGGGATAGGGTTAGCGTTAGGGTGAGTTTTAATGTTAGGGTTAGTGTTAGAGTTAGGGTAAGGTTGAGGGTTACGTTTAGGGTTAGTGCTAGAGTTAGGGTTACGGTGAGGGTTAGGGTGAGGGTGAGGTTTAGAATAAGGGTTAGGATTAGGATTAGTGTAAGGGTTCGGATGAGTGTGAAGGTTAAGGTTAGGGTTAGGCTTAGGCTTAGGGTTAGGCTGAGCGTGAGGATGAGGGTGAGGGTTAGGGTTAGGGTGACGGTTAGGGTTAGGGTTAGGGTGAGATTTAAGGTTCGGTTAAGTATGGTGTTAGGGTGAGGGTGAGGGTTAGGATTAGGGTGAGGGTGAGGGCTAGGGTGAGTGTGAGGTTTAGTGTTAGGGTGAGGGTGAGGTTTAGGGTTAGGGATAGGGTTAGGTTTAGGATGAGGCTGAGGTTTAGTGTTAGAGTTAGGGTTAGGGTGAGGCTGAGGATGAAGGTTAGGGTTAGGGATAATCTTAGAGTTAGGGTTATGGTGAGGGTTAGGGTGAGGGTGAGGGTAAGGCTTAGTGTTAGGATTAGATATAGGGAACGGGTTAGGGTGAGTGTGAGGGTTAGGGTTAGGTTTAGGGTTAGGCTTAGGTTTAGGCTTACTGTGAGGGTGAGGGTGATCGTTAGGGTTAGGGTGAGAGTTAGGGGTAGAGAGTTAGGGGTGAGATTTAGGGTTCGGGTAAGTTTAGGGTTAGGGAGAGGGTTAGGGTTAGGGTTACAGTGTGGGTTAGGGTTAGGGTTAGGTTGAGGGTTAGGATGAGGATTAGGGTTAGTATTAGGGTTACGGTGAGGGCTAGGGTGAGGGTGAGAGTTAGGGTTAGGGTTAGGGTGAGGTTTAGGGTTAGGGTTAGGGTGAGGTTTAGGATGAGGGTTACGGTTACAGTTAGGGTGAGAATTAGGGTTAGGGTGAGGGTTAGGATTAGGTTTAGGGTTAGGGTTAGGATTAGAGTTAGGGTGAGAGTGAGGTTTAGGGTTATATTTAGGGTTAGTTGGAGGTTAGGTCGAGCGTTAATGTTAGGTTTAGTGTTAGGGTTAAGGTTAAGGTGAGGTTTAGGTTGATGTTCAGGATTAGGGTTAGGATTAGGGTTAGGATTAGGGTGAGGGTGAGGGTGAGTGTGAGGGTTAGGTTTAGGGTTTGGCTTAGGCTTAGGTTTAGGCTGAGGGTGAGGGTGGAGGTGAGGATTAGGGTTAGGTTGATGGTTAGGTTTAGGGTTAGGGTGAAGTTTAGGATGGGGGTTAGGGTTAGGATTAGGGTTAGGGTGAGGGCTAGGGTGAGTGTGAGGGTTAGAGTAAGGGTTAGGCTAGGCTTAGGGTTAGGCTGAGCATGAGGTTGAGGGTGAGGGTTAGGGTTAGGGATAGGGTGAGTTTTAGTGTTAGGGTTATGGTTAGGGTTAGGATTAGGGTGAGGGTGAGGTTTAGGAGTAGGTTTAGGGTCAGGGTGAGGGGTAGGTTTAGGGTGAGTGTTAGGGTAGGGTTGAGTGTAAGGGTAAAGGTGAGGGTTAGGCTGAGGGTGAGGGTTATGGTAAGGGTGAGAGTTAGGTTTAGGGTGAGGGTTCGAGTTAGGGTTATGGTGAGAGTGAGGGTTAGATTGAGGATTAGTGTTAGGGTTAGTGTGAGGTTTAGGGTGAGGATGAGGGTTAGGGTTAGGGTGATTGCTAGGGTGAGGGTGAGGTTGAGGGTTAGATTGAGGATTTGTTTTAGGGTTAGTGTTAGTTTTAGGGTGAGGATGAGGTTTAGGGTTAAGGTTTTTGTTAGGTTTAGGGTTAGGGTTAGGTTTAGGGTTAGGGTTACGGTGAGGTTTAGGATTACTGTTAGGTTTAGGGTTTGGCTTTGGTTTAGGCTGAGGGTGAGGGTGGGGGTGAGGATTAGGGTTAGTGTTAGGTTTAGGGTTATTGTTAGTGTTATGGTTAGGTTTGCGGTGTGGGTGAGGCTGAGAGTGAGGTTTATGGTTAGGGTTAGGGTTAGAGTTAGTGTTATTGTTAGGTTTAGCGTTAGAGTTACTTTGAGGTTTTGGGTGAGGGTGAGGGTTAGGGTTAGGGTGAGGTTTAGGGTTAGGGTTAGGATTAGGGTGAGGGTGAGTTTTAGGGTTAGAGTTAGGGTTAGGGGGACAGTTAGGATGAGGTTCATGGTTAGGGTTAGGGTTAGGTTTAGGGTGAGGGGGAGGTTTAGGTTGAGGTTTAGGGATAGGGTTAGCTTTAGGATTAGGGTTAGGGAGAGGTTGAGTGTGAGGGTTATGGTGAGGGTTAGGTTTAGGCTTAGGGTTAGGCTGAGGGTGAGGGAGATTTTGAGGTTTAGGGTTAGGGCTAGGGTTAGGGTTATGGGGAGGGTTTGGATGAGTGTTAGGGTTAGGATTAGGGTTAGGGTGAGGGCTAGGGTGAGGGTGAGTTTTATGGTTAGGGTTAGGGTGAGGTTTAGCGTTAGGTTTAGGGTTAGAGTTTTAGGGTTAGTGTTAGGGTGAGGTTTAGCGTTAGGTTTAGGGTTAGGGATAGGATGAGGTTGAGGTTTACGGTTAGAGTTAGGGTTAGGGTGAAGCTGAGGGTGAGGGTTAGGGTTAGGGTTAGTGTTAGAGTTAGGGTTAGTGTGAGGTTTAGGGTGTGGGTGAGGGTTAGGCTTAGTGAAAGTATTAGGATTAGGGTAAGGGTTAGGGTGTGTGTGAGGGTTAGGTTTAGGATGAGGTTTAGTTTCAGGGTTAGGGTTAGAGTTAGGTTTAGGGTGAGAGTGAGGTTAAGGGTTAGAGTTAGGTTTAAGGTTAGGGTTATGGTGAAGGTGAGGGTTCGGGTTAGGGTTAGGCTTAGCTTTAGGCTTAGGAGTAGGCTTTGGCTGAGCATGAGGGTGAGGGTTATGGTTAGGGTTAGGGTGAGGGTTAGGGTTAGGGTTATTGTGAAGGTTATGATGAGGTTTAGGGTTAGGATTAGGGTTAGGGTGAGGGGTAGGTTGAGGCTGAATGTGAGGGTTGGGGTAAGGGATAGGTTTAGGTTTATGATTAGGGTTAGGGTGAGGGTGAGTGTGAGGTTTAGGGTTAGGGTTAGGGTATGGGTTAGGGTGAGGGTGAGGCTGAGGATTAGGGTTAGGTTTAGGCTTAAGGTTAGAGTTAGGGTTAGAGTTACAGTGAGGGCTATGGTTAGGGTTAGGGTTAGGATTAGGGTTAGGTTTAGGGTTAGGGTTAGGGTTAGGGTTAGAGTTACAATGAGGGTTATGATTACGGTTATGGTTAGGTTTAGGTTTAGGGTTAGGTTGGGGGTTAGGGTTAGGGTTTGGTTTAAGTTGAGGGTGAGGCTAAGGATTAGGTTTAGGTTTAGGGTTAGGTTTTGGGTTAGGTTTAGGGTTAGGTTTATGTTTAGTGTTAGGGTTAGGGTGAGGGTTAGGTTTAGGATAATGGGTAGGGAGAGGGTGAGTGTGACGGTTAAGTTTAGGGTTAGGTTTAGGATTAGGTTTATGGTGACGGTTAGGTTTAGGTTTTGGGGTAGGGTGAGGGTGAGGCTGAGGATTAGGGTTAGGTTTAGTGTTAGTGTTAGGGTTAGCGTTAGAGTTACAATGAGGGCTAGGGTTAGGTTTAGGGTTAGGGTTAGAGTTAGGGTTAGGGTTAGGTTTAGGGTTAGGGTTAGAGTTAGGGTTAGAGTTACAATGAGGGTTATGATTATGGTTATGGTTAGGTTTAGGTTTCGGGTTAGGGTGGGGGTTAGGGTTAGGGTTTGGTTGAAGTTGAGGGTGAGGCTGAGGATTAGGGTTAGGTTTAGGGTTAGGGTTTGGGTTAGGGTTAGAGTTACAGTGAGGGTTATGGTTAGGTTTAGGGTTAGGTTTAGGGTTAGGCTGAGGGTGAGTTTGGGTGTGTGTATTAGGCTTAGGGTTAGGGTTAGGGTTATTGTTTGTGGTATGGTTAGCGTTAAGTTAGTGGTGAGGGTGAGGCTGAGGGTGAGGGTTATGGTTATGGTTTGGGTTAGGATTAGTGTTATTGTTAGGGTTAGGGTTAGAGTTACGGTGAGTTTGAGGATGGGTGTGAGGGTTACGGTTAGGGTGAGGTTTAGGGAGAGGTTTAGCGTTAGGGTTAGGGTCAGGATGAGGGTCAGTGTGACGTTTATGGTTAGAGTTAGCTTTAAGGGGAGAGTTAGGGTGAGGTTTAGGGTTAAGGTTAGTGTTAGGGTTAGGGTGAGAGTGAAGTTTAGGTTGAGGTTTCTGGATAGGGCTAGGTTTAGGATTAGAGTTAGGGTGAGTGTGAATGTGGGGGTGAGCATTAGGGTTAGGGTGATGGTTGGGGTAGGGTTAGTGTTATTGTTAGTGTTAGGGTTAGAGTTATGGTGAGGGTGAGGGTGCGGGTGAGGTTTAAATTTAGGGTTAGGATGGGGTTTAGTGTTAGGTTTAGGGTTAGGATGAGGGTGAGGTTTAGGGTTAGATATATGGTTAGGGGGAGTGTAGGGGGAGGGTGAATGTGAGGGTTAGGGTTAGGGTTACGGTTAGGCTTAGGGTTAGGCTGAGGGTTAGGGTTAGTGTGAGGGTTAGGGTTAGGGTTAGGGTGAGAGTTAGGATTCGGGTTAAGTTTATGGTTAGTGTGAGGGATAGGGTTAGGGTTAGTGGGTGGGTGAGAGTTAGGCTTAGGGTTAGGGTTAGGGTTAGGGTTAGGGTTATTGTTAGTGTTATGGTTATGGTTAAGTTTGTGGTGAGGGTGAGGATGATGGTGAGGTTTATGGATTTAGAGTTAGAGTTACTTTGAGGTTGAGGGTGAGGGTGAGGTTTAGGGTTAGAGTTAGGTTTAGGAGGACTGTTAGGGTGAGGTTAAGGGTTAGGGTTAGTGTTAGGTTTAGGGTGAGGGTGTGGTTTAGGTTGAGATTTAGGGACAGGGTTAGGTTTAGGATTAGGTTTACTGTTAGGGTGAATGTGAGGGTTAGGGCGAAGGTTAATGTTAGGCTCACGGTGAGATTGTTGGTGAGGGTTAGGTTTATGGTGAGGGTTAGTGTTAGGGTTATGGGGAGGTTTTGGATGAGCTTTAAGTTTAGGATTAGTTTTAGGGTGAGGGCTAGGGTGAGGGTGAGGTTTAGGGTTAGGTTTAGGGTGAGGGTTAGGATGAGGGTTAGGGTTAGGATTAGGGTTAGGATTAGGGCTAGTGTGAGGGTTAGGGTGAGGGTTAGGGTTAGAGTTAGGGTGAGGGTGAGTGTGAGGCTTAGGGTGAGGATTAGGCTTAGGGTTAGGGTGAGGTTTAAGTTTAGGGATTGTGCTAGGGTGAGTGTGAGGATGAGGATTAGGGTTAGGTTAAGGGTTAGGGTTATGTTTAGGTTTAAGTTTAGGTTTAGGGTTAGGGTTAGGGTGAGAGTGAGTGTAAGGGTTAGGTTGAGGTTAAGCTTAGGCTTATAGTTAGGCTGAGGGTGAGGGTGGGGGTGAGGATTAGGGGTAGTGTGATTGTTCTGGTTAGGGTTAGTGTTATTGTTATGGTTAGGTTTAGAGTTACAGTGAGGGTGCAGGTGCGGGTGAGGGTTAGTGTTAGGGTGAGGTTTAGGTTTGGGTTAGGGTTAGAGTTAGGTTTAGGGTGAGGGTGAGGTTTAGGGTTAGAATTACGGTTCAGGTGAGGGTTAGGTTGAGGTTTAGGGTTAGTGTTAGTGTTAAGGTTAGGTTTAAGGTGAGAGTTAGGGGGAGGGTTAGGGTTAGGATTAGAGTTAGGGTGAGGGTGAGGGTGTGTGTTAGGGTTAGGTTTAGGGTTAGGCTTAGGGTTAGGCTGAGGGTGAGGTTGAGGGTGAGGGTTAGGATTAGGTTGAGGGTTAGGGTTCGGGTTAAGTTTAGGGTTAGGGTGTGGGTTAGGGTAAGGGTTATGTTGAGGGTGAGGGTTAGGATTAGGTTGACGGTTAGGTTTAGGTTTAGGGTGAGGGTGAGGATGAGTGTTAGGCTTATGGTGAGGGTTAGGATGAGGGTTAGTTTTAGGATTAGGGTTAGGGTGAGGGCGATAGTGAGGGTGAGGTTTAGGGTTAGGGTTAGGGTTAGGGTTAGGATGAGTGTGAGGTTTAGGGTTAGAGTTAGGGTTAGGGTGAGGTTGAGGATGAGGGTTAGGTTTAGGGTTAGTGTTAGATTAAGGGTTAGGGTGAGGGTGAGGGTTAGGCTAAGGGTTAGGATTAGGATTAGGGTAAGTGTTAGGGTGAGTCTGAGGGTTAGGGTTAGGCTTAGGTTTAGGCTTAGGTTTAGGCCGAGGGTGAGGGTGAGTGTGAAGGTTAGGGTTAGGTTGAGGTTTAGGGTTAGGGTTAGGGTGAGATTTAGGGTTCAGCTTAAGTTTAGGGTTAGGGTGAGGGTTACGGTTAGTCTTACAATGAGCATGAGAGTTAGGGTTAGTTTGAGGGTTAGGATTAGGGCTAGGTTTATTGTGACGGTTAGGGTTAGAGTTAGGGTGAGGGTTAGGATGAGGATTAGGGTTAGGATTAGTGTTAGGGTGAGGATTAGGGTTAGGGTGAGGGTTAGGATGAGGGTTAGGATGAGGGTTAGGGTTATGGTGACATGAGGGTTAGGGTTAGGGTTTAGGTTAGGGTTAGAATTAGTGTTAGGGTGAGGGTGAGTGTTAGGATTAAGGTTAAGGTTAGGGTTAGGTTTAGGTTTAGGGTTAGGATTAGTGTTAATTTTAGTGTTAGAGTTACAGTTAGGGTGAGGCTGAGGGTGAGATTGAGGGATAGGTTTGGGGTGACGTTTATGGTTATGGTTAGGATTATGGTTATGTTGAGGGTGAGGTTTAGGGTTAGATTTAGGGTTAGGGTGCGGGTTATATGGAGGGTTAGGATTAGGGTTAGTGTGAGGGTTAAGGTTAGGGTGAGGGTTAGGTTGAGTTTTAGGGTTAGGGTTATTTTTAGGGTTTGGATTTGGGTTAGGGTGAGGGTGGGTGTGAGGGTTACGGTTAGGTTTAGGCTTAGGCTGAGGGTGAGGGTGGGGTGAAGGATTAGGTTTAGGGTGATGGTTAGGATTAGGGTTAGTGTTGGATAGGGTGAGGGTGAGGATTAGGGTAAGGCTTAAGATTAGGCTTAGGGTTAGACTGAGTGTGAGGTTGAGTGTGAGGGTTAGGGTTAGGGTGATGTTTAGGTTTACGGTTACGGTGAGGGTTAGGATGAGTTTTAGGGTTACAGTAAGGGTTAGGGTGAGGATGACAGTAAGGGTTAAGGTGAGGTTGAGACTGAGGGTGAGGGTTAAGATAAGGGTGAGCGTTTGTGTTAGGATTAGGGTGGGGTTTAGGGTTAGGTTTAAGGATAGGGTTAGGTGGAGGGGGAAGTTTAGGGTTAGATACAGGCAGGGTTAGGGGGAGGGTTAGGGTTAGGGTTTGTTTTAGGGTTAGGGTGAGGGTGAGGGTTAGGGTGAGGTTTAGGGTTAGGGTTAGGGTTTGGTTTAGAGTTATGGTGAGGGTGAGGGTGCGGGTGAGTGTGAGGGTTAAGGTTAGGTTTCAGGTAAGGCTTGTGGTTAGGCTTAGGGTTAGGCTGGGTGTGAGGGTGGGTTTGAGGGTTAGGGTTAGGTTGAGATTTTCATATAGGTTTATAGGGAGGGTTAGGATGAGGGTTAGCGTTAGGATTAGGGTTAGGGTGAGGGCTAAGGTGAAGGTGAGGTTTAGGGTTATGGTTAGGTTGAGGTTTAGGTTTAGGGTTAGGGTTAGGGTTAGGGTGAGCATGGGGTTTAGGGTTAGAGTTAGGGTTAAGGTGAGGCGGTGGTTGAGGGTTAGGGTTAGGGTTAGGATTAGGATTAGGGTAAGGGTAGGGTGAGTGTGAGGGTTAGGGTTAGGGTGAGGGTTAGGGTTAGGGTTAAGTTGAAAGTTAGGGTTCAGGTAAAGTTTAGGGTTAGGGTGAGGGTTAGGGTTAGCTTTAAGTTGAGCGTGAGGATTAGGGTTAGGTTGAGGGTTAGGTTTAGGGTTAGGGTTAGGGTGAGGTTTAGGATGAGAAGTACGGTTAGAATTAGGGTTAGGATGAGGGCTAGGTTGAGGGTGAGGGTTAGGTTTAGTGTTAGGGTGACTTTTAGTGTTAGGGTTAGGGTTAGGGTGAGGGTGAGCGTTAGGATGAGGGATAGGGTTAGAGTATGTGTGAGGGTTAGGGTTAGGTTGAGGGTTAGGTTTAAGATTAGGGTTAGTGTGAGGTTGAGGATTAGGGTTAGGGTTAGGATTATTGTTAGGGATAGGGTTTGGGTTACGATTATGGTGAGGTTGAGGATTAGAATTAGGGTTAGGGTGAGGTTTTTAGTGTTACGGTTAGGGTTAGAGTTAGGGTTAGCGTGAGGTTCGGGTTATTGTGAGGGTTAGTGTTAGGGTTAAGTTTTGGGTTGCGGTGAGGGTTATGGTTAGGGTAAGGGTTAGAATTAGGGTTTGGGTTATTGTTATGGTTAGGTTTAGGGTTACGGTTAGGGTGAGGATAAGTGTGAGGTTTAGGCTTAGTGTTAGGGTTAGGCCTATGGTTAGGGTTCGGGTTAGGATTACAGTTGGGGTTAGGGTGAGGTTTAGGTTTTGGTTTACTTTATAGTTAGGTTTAGGGTGAAGGTGGGATTTAGGGTTAGAGTTAGGGTTAGGGTGAGGGTTAGAGTCGGGGTTAGGGTTAGGGTTCGGATTAGGCTGAGGGTTAAGGTGGGGGTCACGGTAAGGTTAAAGGTGAGGGTTAGGCCTAGGGTGAGGGTTATGGTAAGGGTCAGGGTTAGGGTTAGGTTGAGGGTTAGGCTGAGGGTTAGGCTGAGGCTGAGGGTTAGACTGAGGATTAGTGTTAGTGTTAGTGTGAAATTTATGGTGAGGGTGAGGGTTAGGGTTAGGATGTGGGCTAGGGTGAGGGTGAGGATTAGGGTTAGTGTTAGGATTAGGCTGAGGGTGAGGTTGAGGGTAAGGGTTAGAGTTAGGGTGAGTGTTAGGGTTAGGGTTAGGGGGACGGTTCGGATGAGGATTAGGGTTAGGATTAGGGTTAGGGTAATTGCTAGGGTAAGGGTAGGTTTAAAGTTAGGGTTAGGGTCAGGTTTAGGGTTAGGGTTAGGCTAAGGGTTATGGTGAGGGTGAGGTTTAGGGTTTGAGTTAGGGTTAAGGTGAGGCTGAGGGTGAGGTTTAGGGTTAGGCTTAGTGTTAGGGTTAGGGTTAGGGTAAGGGTGAGGGTTAAGGTGAGATTGAGGGTTAAGGTTAGTGTTAGGGTTAGGCTTAGGATTAAGCTGAGTGTGAGGTTGAAGCTGAGTGTTAGGGTTAGGGTGAGGGTTAGGGTTAGGGTTATGAGGATGGTTAGGATCAGGGTTAGGGTTAGGATTAGGGCTAGGGTGAAGGTTAAGGTGAGGGTGTGGTTTAGTGTTAGGTTTAGTTTGAAGTTTAGTGTTAGGGATAGAGGGAGGGTTAGGATGAGTGTTAGGTTTAGGATTAGGGTTAGCCTGAGGGCTAGGGTGAGTTTCATGGTTAGGGTAAGCGTTAGGCTTAGGCTTAGGTTTAGGCTGAGCATGTGGTTGAGGGTGAGGATTAGCTTTAGGGTTGGGTTGAGGTTTAGTGTTAGGGTTAGGGATAGAGTTCAGGTTAGGGTGAGGGTGAGGTTTAGGGGTAGAGTTAGGGTTAGGATGAGGGTTAGGTTTAGGGTGAGGGTTAGTGTGGGGGTCAAGATAAGGGTAAATGTGAAGTTTAGGCTGAGGATGAGGGTTACGGTAAGGGTGAGGGTTAGGTTTAGGGTGAGGGTTAGGGTTAGGTTTAGGGTGAGGTTTAGGGTTAAGGTGATGGTTAGGGTTAGTGTTAGTGTGAGGTTTAGGGTTAGGGTTAGGGTTAGGATTAATGTTAGGTTTAGGCTTAAGGTGAGGCTTAGGGTGAGGGTGAGAGTCAGGGTTAGGGTTTGATTGGGATTTGGGTTAGGATGAATGTGAGGGTTAGGGTTAGGGATAGAGATAGGCTTAGGTTTAGGTTGAGGGTGAGGGTGAGTGTGAGGATTAGAGTTAGGGTGAGGGATAGGGTTAGGGTGAGAGTTAGGGTTTGGGTTAAGTTTAGGGTTAGGGTGAGTGTTAGGGTAGGGGTTACAGTGAGGGTGAGGGTTAGGTATAAGCTTGGGTTTAGGCTGAGGGTGAGTGTGAGGATTAGTGTTAGGGTGAGGGATAAGGTTAGGGTGAGAGTTAGGGTTTGGGTTAAGTTTAGGTTTAGGGTGAGTGTTAGGGTAGGGGTTACAGTGAGGGTGAGGGTTAGGTTTAGGTTGAGGTTTAGGGTTAGGTTTAGGGTTAGGGTGAAGGTGAGGGTTAGGATTAGGGTTATTTTTAGGATGAGGTTTAGGATGAGTGTTAGGGTTAGGATTAGGGTTAGGGTGAGGGCTAGCTTGAGGGTGAGTTTTAGGGTTAAGGTTAGGGTGAGGTTTAGGGTTAAGATTAGGGTTAGGGTTAGGGTGAGGGTGAGGTTTAGGGTTAGAGGTAGGGTTAGGGTGAGACTGAGGGTGAGGGTTGGGTTAGGGTTAGGGTTAGGTTGACCGTGAGTGTTAGGATTAGGGTTAGGTTTAGGGTTAGGATTACTGTTATTGTTAGGGTTAGAGTTAAGGTGAGGTTGAGGGTGAGGGTGAGGGTGAGGGGTAGGTTTATTGTTAGGTTGAGTTTTAGGGTTAGGGTTAGTGTTAGGGTGAGGGTTAGGATGAGGGTTAGGGTTATGGTAAGTGTGAGGGTTAGGGTTAGAGTGAGGATTAGGGTAAGGATTAGGGTTAATGTGAGGTTGAGGGTTAGGATTAGGGTTAGGGTTAGGGTTATTGTTAGGGTTAGGGTTACGGTTTCAATGAGGTTGAGGGTTAGAGTTAGAGTTGGGGTAAGGTTTTTAGTGTTAGGGTTAGGGTTAGAGACAGGGTTAGGGTGAGTGTGAGGTTTAGGGGTAGAGTTAGGGTTAGGGAGAAGGTTAAGGTGAGGGTTAGGTTTAGGGTGATGGTTAAGGTGGGTGTGACGGTAAGGGTAAAGTTGAGGGTTAGGCTTAGGGTGAGGGTTATAATAGGGTGAGGGTTAGGTTTACGGTGAGGGTTAGGGTTAGGGTGAGGGTGAGGGTGACGGTTAGATTGAGGATTTGTGTTAGGGTTTGTGTGAGTTTGAGGGTGAGGATGAGGGTTAGGCTTAAGGTGAGGGCTAGGGTGAGGGTGAGGATTAGGTTTAGTGTTAGGGTGAATTTAGGGTTAGGGTGAGGGTTATGGTTAGCGTTAGGGTTAGGTTTAGGTGTAGGTTTAGTGTTAAGGTTAGGGATTGGGTTAGGGTAGGGTTAGGGTAAGTGTTTTTGTTAGGGTTATTATTAGGGTTAGGGTTAGGATGAGGTTTAAGTTTAGGTTTCGGTTTAGAGTTAGGGTTAGTGTGAGGGTGAGGTTTAGGGTTAGAGTTAGGGTGAGTGTTAGGGTTAGAGTTAGGGTGAGCGTTAGGGTTAGGGTTAGGCTTAGGCTTTGGCTTAGACTTAGGCCCAGCATGTGGGTGAGTGTTAGGGTTAGGATTAGGGTGAGGGTTTAGGTTAGGGTTAGGGTGAGGATTAGGATGAGGTTTAGGGTTAGGATTAGGGTTAGGCTGAGGGCTAGGGTGAGGGTTATGGTGAGGATTAGGCTTAGGGATAGGTTTAGGATTAGGATTAGGTTTAGGGTGAGGGTGAATGTGAGGGTTAGAATTAGGGTTAGGTTTAGGCTTACCGTTAGGGTGAAGGTTAGGGTTAGGGTTTTGTTAGGGTGAGGGTGAGGCTGAGAATTAGGGTTAGGTTGAGGGTTAGGTTTAGGTTTAGGGCTAGTGTTAGGGTTAGGGTTAGGGTTACAGTGATGGTTAGGGTTAGGGTTAGGGTTATTGTTAAGGTTAGGGTTAGGGTTACAGTTACAATGAGGGCGAGGGTGAGGATTAGCGTTAGCATTATGGTTAGATTTAGTGTTAGGGTTAGGGTTAGAGTTAGGGTTAGGGTGAGGGTGAGGTTTAGGGGTAGAGTCAGGGTTAGGGTGAGTTTTAGGTTGAGGGTTAGGGTTAGGGTGAGGGTTACGGAGGGAGTGATGGTACGGGTAAACGTGAGGGTTAGGCTGAGGGTGTGGGTTATTTTAAGTGTGAGGGTTAGTGTTAGCGTGAGAGTTAGGGTTAGGGGTAGTGTGAGGGTGAGGGTTAGATTGAGGATTATTGTTATGGTTAGTGTGAGGTTTAGGGTGAGGATGGGTGTTAGGGTTAGGGTGAGGGCTAGGGTGAGGGTGAGGGCTAGAGTTAGGTTTAGGGTGAGGTTTAGAGTTAGGGTGATTGTTAGATTTAGTGTGAGGGTTAGTGTTAGGGTTAGGGTGAGTGTTCGGTTGAGGGTAAATGTTAGGGTGAGGCTTAAGGTAAGGGTGAGGGTTAGGGTTAGGGTTATTTTTAGGGTTAGGTTTAGGGTTATGATTAAGTTGAGGGTGAGAGTGAAGTGTAGGTTTAGGGTTGAGGATGAGGTTTAGGTTTAGGGTTAGGTTTAGAGTTAGGGTTAGGGTGAGAGTGAGGTTTAGGGTTAGAGTTAGTGTTAGGGTTAGGTTTAGGGTCAGGGTGAGGGTTAGGGTTAGGGCTAGGCTTAGGCTTAGGCTTAGGCTTAGGCCGAGCATGAGGGTGAGGGTTAGGGTTAGGGTTAGAGTGAGGGTTAGGGTGAGGGTTAGGATGAGGTTTAGGGTTAGGACTAGGGTGAGGGTTAGGGTAAGGTATAGGGTTACATTTAGGATTAGGGTTAGGTTGAGGGTGAGGGTGAATGTGAGGGTTAGGGTTAGGGTTAGTGTTATTGTTAGGGTTAGGGTTAGCGCTATGGAGAGGGTGAGGGTGCAGGTGAGGGTTAGGTTTAGTTTTAGGGTGGGGTTTAGGGTTAGGGTTAGGGTTAGGGTTAGTGTGAGGTTGAGGTTTAGGGTTAGATATAGTGTTAGAGGGAGGGTTAGGGTGAGGGTTAGGGTGAGGCTTAGTGTTAGGGTTAGGGTGAGGGTGACGGTTAGGGTAAGTTTTAGGGTTAGGCTTAGGGTTAGTGTGAGGGTTAGTGTTAAGTTTAGGGTTAGTGTTTGAGTGAGGTTAAATTTTAGGGTGAGGGTTTGGGTTAGGGTGAGGTTTATGCTTTTGGTGAGGTTTAGTGTTAGTTTTAGGGTTAGGGTTAGGGTGAGGCTGAGGGTGAGGGTGAGGGTTAGGGTTAGGGTTATTGTTAGGGTTAAGGTTAATGTGATGGTTAGGTTGACGGTTAGGTTTAGTGTTAGGGTTAGGATTAGGATTAGGCTTAGGGTTAGAATGAGTGTGAGGTTTAGGGTTAGGGTTAGAGTTAGGCTTAGGGTTAGGCTGAGGGTGAGGGTGAGGGTTAGGGTTAGGGTGAGGTTTAGGATTAGGGTTAGGGTGAGAGTTAGGGTTCGGGTTAAGTTTAGGTTTAGGGTTAGGGATAGGGTACGGGTTAAGGTGAGGGTGAGCGTTAGGTTTAGGTTGAGCTTTAGGGTTAGGTTAGGATTAGGGTGAGGGTGAGGGAGAGGGTTAGGGTTAGTGTTAGGGTGAGGGTTAGGATGAGGGTTAGGGTTAAGATTAGGGTGATGGTGAGGTTTAGGTTTAGGTTGAGTTTTAGGGTTAGGGTTAGGGATAGGGTGAGGGTGAGGTTTAGGATTAGAGTTAGGGTTAGGGTGAGGCTGAGGGTGAGAGTTGGGGTTTTGGTTAGTGTTAGAGTTAGGGTTAGGGTGAGGGTTAGGGTGAGATTGAAGTTTGGGCTTAGAGTTAGGATTAGGATTAGGGTAAGGGTTAGGGTGAGTGTGAGGGTTATGGTTGGGGTTAGGCTTCAGCTTAGGGTTAGGCTGAGGGTGAGGGTTAGGTTTAGCGTGAGTGTTAGGGTTAGGGTTAGGCTGAGGGTTAGTCTGAGGGTGAGGGTTAGGCTTAGGGTTAGGATTAGGATTAGGTTAATCGTTAGGGTAAGTGTGAGGGTTAGGTTTAGGGTTAGGCTTTGGCTTAGGGTTAGGCTGAGGTTGAGGGTGAGGGTGAGGGTTAGGGTTAGGGTGATGATTAGTTTTAGGTTTAGGGTGAGAGTATGGGTTAAGCTAAAGTTTAGGGTTAGGGTGAGGGTTAGGGTTAGGTTTAGGGTTAGGTTTATGGATAGTGTGATGGTTAGGGTTAGGGTTAGGTTTAGGGTTAGGATGAGGATTAGGGTTAAGCTTAAGTTTAGGGTGAGGACTAGGGTGAGGTTGAGGGTTAGTGTTAGTGTTAGGGTTTGGTTTAAGGTTAGGGTTAGGGTTAGGGTGAGGGTTTGGATGAGGGTTAGGTTTACAGTGAGGTTGAGGATTAGAGTTAGGTGTACGGTTAGGGTTAGGATTAGGGTTAGGGTGAGGGTGAGTGTTAGGATTAGGGTTAGGCTTAGGTTTAGGGTTAGGTTTAGGGTTTGGATTAGTGTTATTGTTAGGGTTAGGCTTAGATTTATGGTAACGGTGAGGGTGAGGGTGAGGGTGAAGTTTAGGGTTAGGGTTAGGGTGAGGTTTATGATTAGTGTTAGGATTATGGTTAGGGTGAGTGTGAGGTTTAGGGTTAGATTTAGGTTTAGGGTGAGGATTAGGGTTAGGATTAGGGTGAGAGTTTGGGTTCTGCTTAAGTTTAGGGTTAGTGTGAGGGTTAGGGTTAGGTTGAGGGTTAGGTTTAAGGATAGTGTGATGTTTAGGCTTAGGGTTAAGATGAAGATTAGGGTTAGGATTAAGGTTAGGGTGATGACTAGGGTGAAGTTGAGGGTTAGGGTTAGGGTTAGGGTGAGGGTTTGGATGAGGGTTAGGGTTACAGTGAGTGTGAGGATTAGGGTTAGGTTGAGGGTGAGTGTTAGTTTTAGGGTTAGGCTTAGGGTTAGGTTTAGGTTTAGGGTTAGGAATAGTGTTATTGTTAGGGTTAGGGTTAGATTTATGGTAAGGTGAGCGTGAGGGTGAAGGTTAGGGTTAGGGTTAGGGTGAGGTTTTTGTTTAGGGTTAGGATTAGGGTTAGGGTGAGGGTGAGGTTTAGGGTTAGATTTTGGGTTAGGGGGAGTGTTAGTTCGAGGGTTAGGGTTAGGGTTAAGTGTAGGTTGATGGTTATGTTGAGGTTTTTTGTTAGGATTAGGGTTAGGGTTAGGATTAGGGTTAGGGTGAGGGTGAGTGTGAGGGTTAGGGTTAGGGTTAGGCTTAGGCTTATGTTTAGGCTGAGGGTGAGGGTGGGGGTGAGGATTAAAGTTACGGTGATGGTTAGGGTTAGGCTTAGGTTGAGGGTTAGAATGAGGGTTAGTGTTAGGATTAAGATTAGGGTGAGGGCTCGGGTGAGGGTGAGGATTAGGGTAAGGCTTAGGCTTAGGGTTAGGCTGAGCTTGAGTTTGAGGGTGAGGATTTTGGTTAGGGTGATGGTTAGGTTTACGGTTAGGGTGAGGGTTAGTATGAGGTTTAGGGTTAGGGTGTGGGTTAGGGTGATTATGATGCTAAGGGTAAAGGAGAGGTTTTGGCTGAGGGTGAGTGTTAAGATAAGGGTGAGAGTTAGGGTTATTTTTAGGGTTAGGGTAAGGGTTAGTGTTAGGGTTAGGGTGAGGGTAAGATTGAGGATTCGGTTTAGTGTTAGTGTGAGGTTTAGGGTGAGGATGAGGGTTAGGGTTAAGGTGAGGGTGAGGGATAGAATTAGGGTTAGTGTGAGGGCTAGGGTTTGGATGAGGTTTAGGTTTCGGGTTAGGGTGAGGGCTAGGGTGAAGGTTAGGTTAAGGTTTAGTGTTTGGGATAGGGTTAGGTTTAGGATTAGGGTTAGGGTGAGGGTGAGTGTGATGGTTTGGGATAGGGTTAGGATTAGGCTTAGGGTTAGGGTGAGGATTAGTGTTAGGATTTGGGTTAGGGGGAGCGTGAGGCTGAGGATTAGGGTTAGGTTTAGGGTTAGGGTTATGTTTAGGGTTAGGGTTATGTTTAGGGTTAGGGTTAGGGTTAAGGTGAGGGTTATGTTTAGGATAGGGTTAGGCTTAGTGTTAGGCTGAGGGTGAGGGTGGGGGTGAGGATTAGGGTTAAGGTTAGGGTTTGGGTTAGGTTATTGTTAGTGTTAGGGTTAGGGTTAAGTTTGCGGTGAGGATGAGGCTGTGGGTGAGGGTTATGGTTTGGGTTAGGGTTAATGTTATTGTTAGGGTTAGGGTTAAAGTTACGGTGAGGTTGAGGGTAAGGGTGAG
The DNA here is from genome assembly GCF_024711535.1 of Dipodomys merriami. NCBI lineage: Eukaryota > Metazoa > Chordata > Mammalia > Rodentia > Heteromyidae > Dipodomys > Dipodomys merriami. Next base: position 1,638,911 of record NW_027206390.1, read on the forward strand.
GGTTAGGGTTAAGGTGAGGTTTACGGTGAGGTTTAGGGTTAGGTTTAGGGTTTGGGTTAGGGTGAGGGTGAGATTTAGGGTTAGATATAGAGTTAGGGGTAAGGTTAGGGTGAGGGTTATGGTTAGGGTTAGTGTTAGGCTTAGGGTAAGGGTGAGGTTTAGGTTGAGTTTAAGGGTAAGGGTTAGGGTTAGTGTTAGTGTGAGGGTTAGTGTTAGGGTTTGCGTTAGTGTTATGGTTAGCGTAAGTGTTAGGGTGAGGGTTTGGGTTACGGTGAGGGTTATGGTTAGGGTGAGGTTTAGGGTTAGGATTAGGATTAAGGTAAGCTTTCGGGTAAGTCTCAGGGTTAGGGTTAGGGTTAGGTTTAGGGTTAGACTGAGGGTTAGGGTTAGGCTTAGGGTGAGGGTTAGATTGAGGATTAGGGTTAGGGTTAGTGTGAGTTTAGGGTGAGGATGAGGGTCTGGGTTAGGGTAAGGGTGAGTGTTAGAATTTGGGTTAGGTTGAGGTCTAGGGTGAGGGTGAGGGTTAGGGTGAGGGTGAGGTTTAGGGTTAGATATTGGGTTAGGGGAAGGGTTAGGGGGAGGGTTAGGGTTAGGGTCAGTGTTAGGGTTAGGTGAGGGTGAGGGTTAGGTTGAGGTTAAGGTTTAGGGTTACAGTTAGGGTTAGTGTGAGAGTTAGTGTTAGGGTTAGAGTTAGTGTTAGGGTTAGAGTTAGTGTTAGGGTTAGAGTTAGTGTTAAGGTGAGGGTAAGTGTTTGGGTGTGGGTTTGGTTTAGGATGAGGCTTATTCTTAGTGTGAGGGTTAGGGTTAGGGTTAGGGTTATTGTTAGGGTTAGGGTTAGGGTTAAGGTTACATTGAGGGTGAGAGTGAGGTTTAGGGTTGCGGTTAGGATAAGGTTTAGGGTTTGGGTTAGGGTTAGAATTAGTTTTAGTGTGAGAGTGAGGTTTAGGTTTAGAGTTAGGGTTAGTGCTAGTTTTAGGGTTAGGGTGAGGGTTAGGGTTAGGCTTAGGCTTAGGTTTAGGCTTAGGCCGAGCATGAGGTTGAGGGTGAGGGTTAGGATGAGGTTTAGGGTTAGGATTAGGGTTAGGGTTAGGGCTAGGGTGAGGGTTAGGTTAAGGGTTAGGTTTAGGGATAGTTTTAGGTTTAGGCTTAAGATTAGGTTGAGGTTGAATGTGAGGATTAGGGTTAGATTTAGGATTAGGCTTAGGGTTAGGGTGAGGGTAAAGGTTAGGATTTGTGTTATGGTGAGGGTGAGGCTGAGGATTACGGTTTGGTTTAGAGTTAGGTTTAGGGTTAGGTTTAGGTATAGGGTTAGGGTTAGGGTTACGGTGACGGTTAGGGTTAGGGTTAGGCTTAGGGTTAGGGTTAGAGTTATGGTTAGGGGGACTGATATGTTGCAGTTTAGGGTTAGGTTTAGTGTTAGGGTTAGGGTGATTGTGAGGGTTAGGTTGAGGTTTAGGGATAGGATTAGGTTTAGGATTAGGGTTAGGGTGAGGGTGAGTGTGAGGGTTAGGTTGAGGCTTAGGCTTAGGCTGAGGGTTAGGCTGAGGGTGAGGGTGGGGGTGAGGATTAGGGTTAGGGTGATGGTTTTGTTTAGGGTTAGTTGTATTGTTAGGGTTAGGGTTAGGGTTAGAGTTACTGTGAAGTTGAGGGTGAGGGTGAGGGTTTAGGCTTTGTGTGAGTTTTAGGGTGAGGTTAAGGGTTAGGTTTAGGGTTAGGTTTAGGGTGAGGGTTAGGTTTAGGCTTAGGGTTAGGGATAGAGTTATGGTTAGGGGGACTGTTAGGTTGCGGTTTAGGGTTAGGTTTAGTGTTAGGGTTAGGGTGATTGTGAGTGTTAGGTTGAGGTTTAGGGATAGGATTAGGTTTAGAATTAGTGTTAGGGTGAGGGTGAGTGTGACGGTTAGTTTGAGGGCTAGTCTTAGGCTTCAGGTTAGGCTGAGGGTGAGGGTGGGGGTGAGGATTAGGGTTAGGGTGATGGTTTTGTTTAGGGTTCGTGGTATTGTTAGTGTTAGGGTTAGATTTCCGGTGAAGGTTAGGGTGCGGGTCAGGGTTAGGGTTAGGGTTAGGGTGGGGATTAGGGTTAGGTTTAGGGTAAGGATTTGGGTGAGGGTGAGGGTTAGGGTGAGACATAGGTTTAGGGGGAGTGTTAGGGTGAGGGTTAGGGTTAGGGTTAGTGTTAGGGTTAGGGTGAGGGTGCGGGTTAGTTTGAGGTTTAGGGTTAGGGTTAGGGTTAGTTTGAGGGTTAGTGTTAGGGTCAGGGTTAGTGTTAGTGGGAGGGTAAGTGTTAGGGTGAAGGTTTGGGTTGGGGTGAGGGTTATGGTTAGGGTGAGGGTTAGGATTAAGGTTAAGGTTATTGTTAGGGTTAGGATTAGGTTTAGGCTTAGGGTTAGCCTGAGGGTGATGTTGAGGTTGAGGTTTATGGTTAGGGTGAGGGTTAGGCTTAGGGTTAGGGTGATGGTTAGGGTCAGTATGAGGGTTAGTGTTAGGGTTAGGGTGAGTGATAGGTTGAGGGTAAATGTTAGGGTGAGGCTTATGGTAAGTGTGATGGTTAGGGTTATGGTTAGAGTTATTGTTAGTGTTAAGTTTATGGTTATGGTTAATGTGAGGGTGAGGGTGAGTGTTAGGTTTAGTGTTAGGATGAGGTTTAGTTTTAGGGTTAGGGTTAGAGTTAGGGTTAGGGTGAGAGTGAGGTTTAAGGTTAGAGTTAAGGTTAGTGTTAGGGTGAGTGTTTAGGTGAGGGTTAGGGTTAGGACTAGGCTTAGGCTTAGGCTTAGGCTTAGGCCCAGCTTGAGGGTGAGGAGGAGGTTTAGGTTAGGCTTAGTGTTAGGATTAGGGTGAGGTTAAGGGTTAGGGTGAGGGTTAAGGTTAGGTTAGGGTGAGGGTTAAGATGAGGTTTAGGGTTTCAGTGAGAGTGAGGGTTAAGGTTAGGGCGAGGGTTAGGGTTAGGATTATGGTTAGGGTGAGGGTGATGGTTAGGATTAGGGTTAGGGTTATTGTAAATGTTATGGTTAGGGTTACATTTCCAGTGAGGGTGAGGCTGAGAGTGAAGATTAGGGTTAGGTTAAGGGTTAGTTTTTGGGTTAGGATTAGTGGTAATGTTAAGGTTAGGGTTAGACTTACGATTTGGGTGAGGGTGAGGGTGAGGGTGAGGGTTAGTGTTAGGGTGAGGGTTTGTGTAAGGGTTAGGGTTAGGGTTAGATTGGGGATTAGGTTTAGGGTTAGTGTGAGGTTTAGGGTGAGGATGAGGATTAGGGTGAGGGTTAGGGTTAGAATTAGGATTAGGTTGAGGGCTAGCGTGAGGGTGAGGGTTAGGGTTAGGGTTAAGTTTATGGTGAGGTTTAGCGTGAGGGATAGGTTTAGGTTTAGGGTGAAGGTTAGGATTAGTGTGAGGGTTACGGTTAGGGTGAGGCTAAGGGTTATGGTGAGGGTTAGGGTGAGGTTGAGGGTTAGGGTTTGGATTAGGGATAGGGTTAGGGATAGGCTGAGGGAGAGGGTGAGGGTGAGGGTGAGGTTTAGGGTTAGGGATATGGTTAGGGTGAGGGTGAGGACTAGGGTGAAAGTGAGGGTGAGGGTGAGGTTCTTGGTTAGGTAATGGTTAGGGTTAGTGTGAGGATTAGTTGAGGTTTAGGGTAAGGTTGAGCTTGAGATTTAGGGTGTGGGTGAGCATTAGGGTTAGGGTGAGGGTTCGGGTGAGGTAGAAGGTTAGGGTTAGGGTTAGGTGAGTGTTAGTGTTAGTGTTAGGGTTAGGGAGAGGGTTAGGGTTAGGCTTAGCGTGAGGGTGACGGTGTGGGTGACGGTTAGGGTTAGAGTTACGGTGAGGATTCGGTTAAGTGTGAGGTTTAGGGTGAGGATGAGGGTAAGTGTTACGATGAGGGTTAGGGTGAGGGTTAGGGTTAGGGTTATGCTTAGGGTTAGGGTGAGGGTTAGGCTGAGGGTTAGGGTTATGATTAGGGTGAGGGTTAGGGTGAGGTTTAGGGTGAGGGTTAAGGTGAGGGTGAGGGTGAGGGTTAGGGTTGTTATAAGGGTTAAGGTCAGATTTAGGGTGACCGTGAGGTTTTGGGTGAGGGTTAGGTTGAGGGTTAGAGTTAGGGTTAAGGTGAGGGTTAGGGTAAGGGGTAGGGTTACGGTTAGGGTGAGGGTTAGGTTTATTGTGAGAGTTAGGTTTAGGGTTAAGGTTAGGATTAGTGTGAGGGTAAGAATTAGTTGACTGTTAGGGTGAGGGTGAGGTTTAGGGTTAGGAATAGTGATAGGATTAGTGTAAAGCTGAGGGTGATGGTGAGGTTTAGGGTTAGTGTTAGGGTGAGGGCTTGGATGAGAGTTAGGTTAAGGTTGAGGGTTAGGGTGAGAGTGATGGTAAGGGTAAAGGTGAGGGTTAGGCTCAGGGTGAGGGTTAAGATAAGGGTGAGGGTTAGGGTTAAGGTGAGCATTAGGTTAAGTGTTCGGGATACGGTTAGGGTGAGGGTTAGATTGAGGATTAGGGTTAGGGTTAGTGTGAGGTTTAGTGTGAGGTTGAGGGTTAGGTTTAGGTTGAGGGTTAGGGTTAGAATTAGGTTTAGGGTGAGGGCTAGGGTGAGGGTGAGGTTTAGGTTAGGGTTAGGGTTAATGTTAGGGTGAGGTTTAGGTTTACTGTGAGAGTTGGGGTTAGTGTGAGGTTTAGTGTTAGGGTGAGGGGAAGTGTTAGGGTGGGGGTTTGGGTTTGGGTTAGGGTTATGTTTAGTTTGAGGGTTAGGTTTAGGGTTTGGGTGAGGGCTAGGGTGAAGGTGAGGTTCAGGGTTAGGTTTAGGGTGAGGTATAGGTTTAGGGTTAAGTTTAGGGTTAGGGTTAAGGTGAGGGTGAGGTTTAGGTTTAGAGTTAGGGTTAGGGTGAGGGTTACGGTTAGGGTTAGTGTTAGGTTTAGGGTTAGGGTGAGGGTTAGGGTTAGGGTGAGGGTTAGGGTTAGGGCTGGGATTAGGATAAGAGTTTTTGTGAGGGTGAGTGTCAGTTTGAGAGTTAGTGTTAGGGTCAGGTTTAGGGTTAGGCTTAGGTTTACGCTGAGGTTGAGGGTGAGGGTTAAGGTGAGGGTGAGGGAGAGGTTTAGGGTTAGAGTTAGGGTTAGTGTGAGGGTTAGCGTTAGGGTTGGTGTTAATGTTAGAGTTAGGGTGAGGGTTAGGGTGAGCGTTATGGTTAGGGATAGGATTAGATTTAGGTTTAGGGTTAGCTTGAGTGTGAGTGTGAGGGTTAGTGTTAGGGTTAGGTTTAGGGTTAGGCTTAGGGTTAGGCTGAGGGTTAGGGTGAGGGTGTAGGTTAGGGTGAGGGTTTGGTTTAGGGTTAAGGTGAGGGTTAGAATGAGGATTAGGTTTAGGATTGGGGTTAGGATGAGGGCTAGAGTGAGGTTGAGGTTTAGTGTTAGGGTGTGGTTTAGGGTTAGGTTTAGGGTTAGGGTCAGGGTGAGTTTGAGGTTTAGGGTTAGAGATAGGTTTAGGAGGAGGGTTAGGGTGAGGGTTAGGTTTAGGGTTAGTGTTAGGGTTAGGGTTAGGGTTAACGTTAGGGTGAGGGTTAGGATTAGAGATAGTATTAGGTTTAGGATTATGGTTAGGTTGAGGGTGAGTGTGAGGGTTAGAATTAGGGTTTGGTTTAGGCTTAGGGTTAGGCTGAGGTAGAGTGTAAGTATGAGAGTTAGGGTGCAGTTTAGGGTTAGGGTTAGGTTTAGAGTTAGCCTTAAGGTGAGGTTTAGTGTTAGGGTTAGGTTTACGGTGAGGGTTAGGTTTAGGGTTATGGTGAGGCTTAGGGTTAGGTTTAGGATTAGGCTTATGATTAGGCTGAGGGTGGGAGTGGGGGTGAGGATTAGGGTTAAGGTTAGGGTTAGGGTTAGGGTTATTGGTATTTTCATGGTTAGGGTAAAGTTTGCAGTGAGGTTGAGGTTGAGGTTGAGTGTTAGGTTTAGGGTGAGGTTTAGTGTTAGGTTTATTCTTAGGTTGAGGTTGAGTTTGAGAGTTAGGGTTAGGCTTAGGGTTAGGGTGACGATTAATGTTAGTGTTTGGGTTAGGGTGAGGCTGAGGATTAGGGTGAGGTTTAGGGTTAGGTTTAGATTTAGGGTTAGGGTTAGGGTTAGGCTGAAGGTGAGGGTGGGGGTGAGGATTAAGGTTAGGGTTTCGGTTAAAATTAGGGTTATTGTTAGTGTTATGGTTTGGGTTTAGTTTGCGGTGAGGGTGAGCCTGAGGTTGAGGGTTATGGTTATGTTTAGGCTTAGTCTTAGGGTTAGGCTGAGGGTGAGTATGGGGGTGAGGAATAGGTTTTGGGTGATGGTTAGGGTTAGGGTTAGGTTGAGGGTGAGGATGAGGCTTAGCGTTAGGATTAGGTTTAGGGTGAGGTCTAGGGTGAGGGTGAGGGTTAGGATTAGGGATAGGCTTAGGCTTAGGCTTAAGGTTAGGCTTAGGGTGAGGGTTAGTTTGAGGGTTTGGGTTAGGATAATGGATAGGGTTAGGGTTAGGGTGAGTGTTAGGATTATGGTTAGTGTTAGGGTGAGAGTTAGCCTGAATGTGACGGTAAGAATAAAGGTGAGGGTTAGGCTGATGGTGAGTGTTCCCCTAAGGGTGAGGGTTAGGATTAGGTTGAGGTTTAGGGTAAGGATTAGGATGAGGGTTAGGGTGAGGGTGAGGGTTAGATTGAGGATCAGGATTGGGGTTTGTGTGAGGTTTAGGTTGTGGATGAGGGTTAGGGTTAGGGTGAGGTTTAGGGTTAGAATTAGGGTTAGGGTGAGGGCTAGGGTGAGGCTGAGGGTTAGTGTTAGGGTTTAGGTGAGGTTTAGGGTTCGGGTGAGAGTTAGGGTTACTGTGAGGGTTAGTGTTTGAGTTAGGGTTAGTGTTAGGGTGAGGGTAAGTGTTAGGGTGAGGGTTACGGTTAGGGTGAGGGTTATGGTTAGGGTGAGGGTTAGTGTTAGGTTTAGGGTGATTTTTAAGTTTAGAGTTAGGGTTACGTTGAGGGTGAGGGTGAGTGTTAGGGTTTGGGTGAGGTTTAGGTTTAGGGTTAGGGTTAGAGTTACGGTGAGGGTGAGGGTGAGGTTTAGGGTTACAGTTAGTGTTCAAGTGAGGGTTAGGATGAGGGTTAGGGTTAGGGTTAGTTTTAGGTTTAGGGTTAGGGTGAGGTTTAGGGTTAGGGTTATGGTTAGGATTAGGGTTAGGGTGAGGGTTAGGGTTAGGGTTAGGTTTAGGATGAGGGTTAAGATGAGGGTTAGTTTTAGGATTATGGTTATGGTGAGGGCTAGGGTGAGGGTAAGGTTTAGGGTTAGGTTTAGGGTGAGGTTTAGGGTTAGGGTTAAATTTAGGGTCAGTGTGAGTTTGACGTTTAGTGTTAGAGATAGGGTTAGGGTGACGGTTAGGGTGAGGGTTAGGGTTAGGGTTAGTGTTACTGGTAGGGTGAGGGTTAGGGTGAGGGGTAGGGTGATGGTGTGTGTTAGGGTTAGGGTTAGGATTCGGATTAGGGTTACGGAGAGGGTGAGTGTGAGGGTTAGAATTAGGGTTAGGGTTAGGCTTAGGGTTAGGCTGAGGGTGAGGGTGAGGGTGAGTGTTAGGGTTAGGGTGAATATTAGGGTTAGGATGAGGCTTAGGGTTAGAGTTAGGGTGAGAATTAAGGTTCGGCTTTAGGGTTATGGTGAGGGTTAGGTTGAGGGTGTCTGTAAGGTTCAAGGTGAGGGTTAGGCTGATGGTGAGGTTTTCGTTAAGGGGGAGGGCTAGGGTTAGGGTGAGGTATAGAGTAAGGGTAAGGGTTAGGGTTAGGGTGAGGGTGAGGGTAACGGTAAGGGTTAGGGTTAGGGTGAGGGTGTGGATTAGATTGAGGATTAGGGTTAGGGTTAGTGTGAGGTTTAGGGTATCGTTGAGGGGTAGGCTTAGTGTGAGGGTTAGTGTTAGGGTGAAGTTATGTGTTAGGTTGAGGTTGAGGGTTAGGGTGAGGGTTATGTTTATGGTGAGGCTTAGGATTAAGGTTAGTGTTATTGTTAGGGTTAGGGTTATGGTTACGGTGAGGGTGAGAGTGAGGGTGAGGTGTAATGCTAGGGTTAGGGTGAGATTTAGGGTTAGGGTTAGGGTTAGAGTTAGGGTTAGGGTGAAGGTCAGTTTTAGGGTTAGTGTTAGGGTTAGGGTGAGGTTTAGGTTGAGGGTTAGGGTTAGGGTTAGTGTTAGGGTTAGGGTTAGGGTGAGGGTTAGGTTGAGGGTAAGTGTTAGGGCTTGGGTTAGGTTTAGGTTTATGGTTAGGGTGAGGGTGAGTGTGAGGGTTAGGCTTACTGTTAGGCTTAGGGTTAGGCTGAGCGTGAGGGTTTAGGTTAGGATTAGGGTTAGGGTGCCGGTTAGGGTTAGGGTTGGGGTTAGAATTAGCCTTAAGGTGAGGTTTAGGGTTAGGGTTAGGTTTAGGGTTCTGGTGAGGGTGAGGGTTAGAGTTAGCTTGAGGGTCAGGATGAGGGGTAGGGTTTGGGTTAGGGTTAATGTGAGGTTTAGGGTTAGGGTTAGGGTTAGGGTTAGGTTGAGTTTTAGGTTGAGGGTTAGGGTTTTTGTTAGGGTTAGGGTTAGGACTAGGCTTAGGCTTAGGCTTAGGCTTAGGCCCAGCTTGAGGGTGAGGAGGAGGTTTAGGTCAGGCTTAGTGTTAGGATTAGGGTGAGGTAAAGTGTTAGGGTGAGTGTTAAGGTTAGGTTAGGTTGAGGGTTAAGATGAGGGTTAGGGTTTCAGTGAGAGTGATGGTTAAGGTTAGGGCGAGGGTTAGGGTTAGGATTATGGTTATGGTGAGGGTGATGGTTAGGATTAGGGTTAGGGTTATTGTAAATGTTATGGTTAGGGTTACATTTCCCATGAGGGTGAGGCTGAGAGTGAAGCTTTGGGTTAGAGTAAGGGTTAGTTTTAGGGTTAGGATTAGGGATAGGGTGAGGGTGATGTTTAGGGTTAGACGTAGTCTGAGGGGGAGGTTTAGGGTGAGGGTTAGGGTTAGGGTTAGTGTTACGGTTAGCTTTAGGTTTAGAGTGAGGGTAAGGTTGAGGTTTAGGGTTTGGGCAAGGTTTAGGGTTAGGATTAGGGTTAGGGTGAGGCAGAGTGTGAGGGTTAGGGTTAGGATTAGGCTTAGTCTTAGGGTTTGGCTGAGGGTGAGGGTGGGTGTGAGGATTAGGCTTAGGGTGATGGATAACCTTAGGGTTAGGTGAAGGTTAGGATGAGGGTTAGGGTTAGGATTAGGGTTAGGGTGAGGGCTATGGTGAGGGGAGGGTTAAGGTTAGGTTTAGGCTTAGGCATAGGTTTAAGCTGAGGGTGATGGTGAGTGTGAGGGTTAGGGTTATGGTGATGGATAGGGTTAGGGTTAGGGTGAGGGTTAGGATGAGGGTTCTGGTTAGGGTGAGGGTTACGATGAGCGTGATGGTAAGAGTGAAGTTGAGGGTAAGGCTAAGTGTGAGAGTTACGGTAAGGGTGAGGGTTAGGGTTAGGGTGAAGGTTAGGGTTAGGATTATGGTTAGGGTTAGATTGGGGATTAGCTTTAGGGTTAGTGTGAGGTTTACGGTGAGGATGAGGGTTAGGGTGAGGGTTAGGGTTAGAATTAAGGTTAGGGTGACGGCTAGCGTGAGGGTGAGGGTTAGGGTTAGCGTGAAGTTTATGGTGAGGTTTAGGGTGAGGGGTAGGTTTAGGTTTAGGGTGAGGTTTAGGTTTAGTGTGAGGGTTACAGTTAGGGTGAGAGTGAGGGTGAGGGTAAGTGTTATGGTGAGGGTTAGGATGAGGGTGAGGGTTAGGGTTAGAATTAGGGATATGATTAGGGATAGGCTGAGGTTGAGGGTGAGGGTGAGGGTGAGGTTTAGGGTTATGGTTATGATTAGGGTGAGGTCTAGGGTGAGGGTGAGGGTTAGGGTGAAGATGAGGGTGAGGGTGAGAGTTTTGGTTAGGTAATGGTTAGGGTTAGGGTGAGGATTAGTTGAGGGTTAGGGTAAGGGTGAGCTTGAGGTTTAGGGTGTGGGAGAGCGTTAGGATTAGGGTGAGGATTCGGATGATGGTGAGGGTTAGGGTGAGGTAGAGGAATAGGTTTAGGGTTAGGTGAGGGTTAATGTTAGGGTTTGGATTAGGGTGAGGATTAGGATTAGGTTTAGGTTTTGGTTGAGGTTTAGGGTGAGGGTGAGGGTTAAGGTTTGGGTTAGGTTTGTGGTGTGGATAAGTGATAGCATGAGGGTTAGGGTGAATGTTAGATTTAGCATTAGGGTTAGGGTGAGGATTAGGGTGAGGATTAGGGTGAGTTTTAGGGTTAGGGTGAGGGTTACGGTTAGGCTTTGCGTGAGGGTGATGGTGAGGTTGACGGTTAGGTTTAGAGTTACGTTGAGGATTCGGTTAAGTGTGAGGTTTAGGGTGAGGATGAGGTTAAGTGTTAGGATGAGGGTTAGGGTGAGGGTGAGGGTTAGGGTTAAGGTTCGGGTTAGGGTGAGGTTTAGGGTGAGGGTTAGGGTTATGATTAGGGTGAGGGTTAGGGTGAGGGTGAGTGTGAGGGTTGTTATAAGGGTTAGGGTCAGAATTAGCGTGACGTTGATTTTTTGGGTGAGGGTTAGGTTGAGGGTTAGAGTTAGGGTTAAGGTGAGGGTTATGGTAAGGGGTAGGGTTACGGTTAGGGTGAGGGTTCGGTTTATTGTGAGCCTTAGGGTTAGGGTTAGGGTTAGGATTAGTTTGAGAGTAAGAATTAGCTGACTGTTAGGGTGAGGGTGAGGTTTAGGGTTAGGAATAGTGATAGGATTAGTGTAAATCTGAGGGTGAGGGTGAGGTTTAGGGTTACGGTTAGGGTGAGGGCTTGGATGAGGGTTAGGGTAAGGTTGAGGGTTAGGGTGAGAGTGATGGTAAGGGTAAAGGTGAGGGTTAGGCTGAGGGTGAGGTTTAAGATAAGGGTGAGGGTTAGGGTTAGGGTGAGGGTTAGGTTAAGGGTTTGGGTTACGGTTAGGGTGAGTGTTAGATTGAGGATTAGGGTTAGGGTTAGTGTGAGGTTTAGGGTGAGGTTGAGGGTTAGGGTTAGGGTTAGGTTTAGGGACAGAATTAGGGTTAGGCTGAGGACTAGGATGAGGGTTAGGTTTAGGTTAGGGATAGGGTTAAGGTTAGGGTAAAGTTTATGGTTACTGTGAGGTTTAGGATTAGTGTGAGGGTTAGGGTTAGAGTTAAGGTTAGTGTTAGCGTGAGGGTAAGTGTTAGGGTGAGGTTTATGTTTCGTTTGAGGGTTAGGTTTAGGGTTAGGATTATTGTTAGGGCTAGGATTAGGATTAGGGTTAGGGTGAGGGTGAGTGTGTGGGTTAGGGTTAGGTTTAGGTTTAGGCTTAAGGTTATGCTGAGGGTGAGGTTGAGGCTGAGGATTAGGGTTAGGGTGATGGTTAGGGTTTGGGTTAGGGCGAGGGTTAGGATGAGGGTTAGAGTTAGGATTAGGTTTTGGGTGAGGGCTAGGGTGAAGGTGAGGTTTAGGGTTATATTTAGCGTGAGGTTTAGGGTTAGGGTTAGGGTTAGGGTTAAGGTGAGGCTGAGGTTTAGGTTTAGAGTTAGGGTTAGGGTGAGTGTTAGGTTTAGGGTTAATGTTCGGTTTTGGTTTAGGGTGAGGGTTAGGGTTAGGGTGAGGTATAGGGTTAGGGCTGGGAGTAGGCTTAGTGTTAGGGTGAGGGTGAGGGTGAGTGTAAGTGTTAGGGTTAGGGTTAGGGTGAGCCTGAGGTTTAGGCTGAGGTTGAGGGTGAGGCTTAAAGTGAGGGTGAGGGTGAGGTTTAGGGTTAGAGTTAGGGTCAGTGTGAGGTTTAGTGTAAGGATTGCTGTTAGGATTAGGGTTAGGATGAGGGTTAGGTTGAGGGTTATGTTTTGGGATCGGGTTAGATTTAGGATTAGGTTTAGCGTGAGTGTGAGTGTGAGGATTAGGGTTAGGGTTGGGCTGTGGGTGAGGGTGAGGGTTAGGGTTAGGGTGAGGGTTAGGGTTAGGTTTAGGGTGAGGGTTAGGATGAGGTTTAGGGTTAGGATTATGGTTACGGTGAGGGCTAGGGTGAGGGTTAAGGATAGGTTTAGGTTTAGGATTAGGGTTGGGGTTAGGTTAAGGTTAGGGTTAGGGTGCGGGCTAGGGTGAGGGTGAGGGTTAAGGTTAGGGTTAATCTTAGACTTAGGGTTAGGCTGAGGGTGGGGTGAGGAATAGGTTTTGGGTGATGGTTAGGGTTAGGGTTATGGTGAGGTTTAGGATGAAGGTTCGGGTTAGGATTAGGTTTAGGGTGAGGGCTAGGGTGAATGTGAGGGTTATGGTTAGGCTTAGGCTTAGGGTTGGGCTGAAGATAAGGGTGGGGGTGAGGAATAGGTTTTGGGTGATGGTTAAGGTTAGGGTTAGGGTGAGGATTAGGATGAGGGTTGGGGTTAGGATAAGTTTTAGGGTGAGGGCTTGGGTGAGGGTGAGGTTTAGGGTTAGGGTTCGGCTTAGGCATAGGTTTAGGCTGAGGGTGAGGGTGAGTGTGATTGATAGGGTTAGGGTGATGGATAGGGTTAGGGTTAGGGTGAGTGTTAGGATGAGTGTAAGTTTTAGGGTGAGGTTTAGGGTGAGCATGACGGTAACAGTAAAGGTGAGGTTTAGGCTGAGGGTGAGTGTTCCATTAAGGGTGAGGGTAAGGATTAATGTGAGGGTTAGCATAAGGGATAGGGTGAGGGTTAGGGTGAGGGTGAGGGTTAGATTGAGGATTAGGGTTAGGGTTAGTGTGAGGTTTACGGTGAGGATGATGGTTAGGGTTAGGGTGAGGGTTATGGTTAGAAGTAGGGTGAGAGTGAGGGCTAGGGTTTGGGTGAGGGTTAGGGTTAGGGTTAGGGTTAGGGTGAGGTTTAGGATTAGGGTGAGAGTTAGGGTTACTGTGAGGGTTAGTGTTAGAGTTAGGGTTAGGGTAAGGGTTAGGGTAAGTGTTAGGGTGAGGGTTAGGGTTAGGATGAGTGTTATGTTTAGGGTGAGGTTTAGGGTTAGGTTTAGGGTTATTGTTAAGTTTAGGGTTAAGGTTACAGTGAGGTTGAGGGTGAGGGTTAGGGTTAGGGTGAGGTTTAGTGTTAGGGTTAGGGTTTTAGTTAGGGTTAGGGTTAGGGTGAGTTTTAGGGTTAGAGTTAGGGTTTGGGTGAGGGTTTGGATGAGGATTAGGGTTATTATTAGGGTTAGGGTGATTGCTTGGGTGACGGTGAGTGTTAGGGTTAATGTTAGGGTGAGTTTTAGGGTTAAGGTTAGGTTTAGGGTGAGCATTTGGATGAGGTTTAGGGTTACAGTGAGGGTGAGGGTTAGGGTTAGTTTGAGGGTTAGGGTTAGGATTAGGATTAGGGTGAGGGTGAGTGTTAGCATTAGGGTTAGGCTTAGGTTTAGGGTCAGTTTTAGGGTTAGGATTAGTGTTAATGTTAGGGTTAGGGTTAGACTTACGGTTTGGGTGAGGGTGAGGGTTAGGGTTATGGTGAGGTTTAGAGTTAGGATTAGTATTAGGGATAAGTTGAGGGAGAGGTTTAGGGTTAGAGTTAGGTTGAGGGGGAGGGTAAGGGTGAGTGTTAGGGTTAGGGTTAGTGTTAGGGTTAGCATTAGGTTTAAGGTGAGGGTAAGGTTGATGTTTAGGGTTAGGGTTAGGTTTTGGGTTAGGATTAGTGTTAGAGTGAGGGTGAGTGTGAGGGTTAGGGTTAGGATTAGGCTTAGGCTTAGGGTTAGGCTGAGGGTGAGGGTGTGTGTGAGGATTAGGCTTAGGGTTATGTTTAACCTTAGGGTTAGGGTGAGGGTTAGGATGAGGGTTAGGTTTAGGATTAGGTTTAGGGTGAGTTTGAGGGTTAAGGTTAGGGTTAGGTTTGTGCTGTGGATTAGTGATAGCATGAGGGTTAGGGTGAGTGTTAAACTTAGCATTAGATTTAGGGTGAGGTTTAGGGTGAGGATTAGGGTGGGTTTTAGGATTAGGGTGAGGGTTAGGGTTAGGCTTAGTATGGGGGTGACGGTGAGGGTGACTGTTAGGGTTAGAGTTACGGTGAGGATTCGGTTAAGTGTGAGGTTTAGGGCGAGTGTGAGGTTAAGTGTTAGGATGAGGGTTAGGGTGAGGGTGAGGGTTAGGGTTAAGGTTTGGGTTAGCGTGAGGGTTAGGGTGAGGGTTAGGGTTAGGTTTATGCTTAGGTTTAGGATGAGGGTTAGGCTGATTTTTAGGGTTATGATTAGGGTGACGGTTAGGGTGAGGGTTAGGTTCAGGGTGAGGGTTAGGGTTCGGGTGAGGTTTAGGGTTGTTATTAGTGTTAGGATCAGATTTAGGGTGATGTTGAGGATTTGGGTTAGGGTTAGGGTGAGGGTTAGAGTTAGGGTTAAGATGAGGTTTAGGGTAAGGTGTAGGGTTACGGTTAGGTTAAGGTTTAGGTTTAGTGTGAGAGTTAGGGTTAGGGTTAGGGTTAGGATTAGTGTGAGGTTAAGAATTAGCTGACTGTTAGTGTGAAGGTGAGGTTTAGGGTTAGGAATAGTGATAGGATTAGTGTAAAGCTGAGGGTGAGGGTAGGTTTAGGGTTAGGGTTAGGGTTAGGGATTGGGTGAGCGTTAGGGTAAGGTTGAGGATTAGGGTGAGAGTGATGGTAAGGGTAAAGGTGAGGGTTAGGCTGAGGGTGAGTGTTAAGGGTGAGGGTTAGGGTTAGGGTGAGGTTTAGGGTTATGGTTAGGGTGAGGGTTAGATTGAGGATTAAATTTAGGGTTAGTGTGAGGTTTATGGTGAGGTTGAGGGTTAGGGTTAGGGTTAGAATTAGGGTTAGGGTGAGGGCTATGATGAGGTTGAGGTTTAGGTTAGGGTTAGGGTTAAGTTTAGGATGAGGTTTAGGGTTACTGTGAGGATTAGGGTTAGTGTGAACGTTGGGGTGATGCTTACAGCTAGTGTTAGGGTCAGGGTAAGTGTTAGGGTGAGGGTTTGGGTTAGGGTGAGGATTATATTTAAGGTGAGGGATAGCTTTAGGGTTAGGGTTATTGTTAGGTTTAGGATTAGGATTAGGGTTAGGGTGAGGGTGAGTGTGTGGGTTAGGGTTAGGTTTAAGTTTAGGCTTAATGTTAGGCTGCGGGTGAGGGTAAGGTTGAGGCTGAGTGTTAGGGTTAGGGTGATGGTTAGGGTTAGGGTTAGGGTTAGGGTTCGGATGAGTGTTAGAGTTTGGATTAGGGTTTGAGTGAGGGCTAGGGTGAAGGTGAGGTTTAGGGTTATGTTTAGGGTGAGGTTTAGGGTTAGGGTTAGGGTTAGGGTTAGGGTTAAGTTGAGGGTGAGGTTTAGGTTTAGATTTAGGGTTAGGGTGAGCGTTAGCGTTAGGGTTAGTTTTAGGTTTAGGGTTATTGTGAGGGTTAGGGTTAGGTTGTCGGTTAGGGTTAGGGCTGGGATTAGCATTAGTGTTAGGGTGAGGGTGAGTGTGAGTGTGAGGATTCAGGTTAGGGTCGGGCTTAGGTTTAGGCTGAGTTTGAAGGTCAGGATTAAAGTGAGGGTGAGGTTGAGGTTTATCGTTAGAGTTAGGGTTAGTGTGAAGGTTAGTGTTAGGATTGGTGTTAGGGTTAGGTTTAGGGTGAGGTTTAGGGTGAGGGTTATGGTTAGGGAGCGGGTTAGATTTAGGATTAGGGTTAGCTTGAGTGTGAGTGTGAGGGTTAGTGTTAGGGTTAGGTTTAGGTTTAGGCTGAGTGTGAGGGTGAGGGTTAGGGTTAGGTTGAGGTTTAGGTTTAGGGTTAGGGTGAGGGTTAGGATGAGGTACAGGGTTAGGATTAGGGTTGGGGTTAGGGTTAAGGTGAGGGTTAATGTTAGGGTTAGGGTGATGGTTAGGGTTATTGTTAGTGTTATGGTTAGGGTTAAGTTTGTTGTGAGGGTGAGACTGAGGGTGGGTATTAGGGTTAGGATTAGGATAAGGGTTAGTGTTAGGGTTAGGATTAGTGTTATTGTTAAGTTTAGGGTTAGAGATATGGTGAGGGTGAGGGTGAGGGGAGAGTGAGGGTGAGGTTAGGGTTAGGTTTAGGGAGAGGTTTAGGGTTAGGGTTAGGGTAGGGTGAGGGTTAGGGTTAGTGTGAGGTTTAGTGTTTGGGTTAGGGTTAGTGTTAGGATAAGGTAAGTGTTAGGTTGAGGGTAAGGGTTAGGGTGAGGGTTAGGGTTAGAATGAGGGTTAGGCTTAGGGTTAGGGTTATTGTTAGCGTAAGGTGTTTGGGTGAGGATCAGGGTTAGGGTGAGGTTTAGGGTTAGAATGAGGGTTAGGGTTAGGGTTAGTGTTATTTTTAGCGTTAGGGTTAGGATTATGGTTAGGGTGAGGACTAGGGTGAAGGTGAGGTTTAGGGTTAGGTTTAGGCTTATGCTTAGGTTTAGACTGAGGCTGAGTGTGAGGTTGAGGGTTACGGTTAGCGTGATGGTTAGGTTTATGTTTAGGGTGAGGGTTAGAATGAGGGTTATGGTTAGCGTGAGGGTTAGGGTGAGTGTGACAGTAAGGGTAAAAGTGAGGGTTAAGATTAGGGTGAGAGTTAGGGTGAGGATTAGGGTTAAGGTTAGGGTGAGGGTGAGGTTAAATTGAGTATTAGTTTTAGGTTTAGTGTGAGGTTTAGGGTGAGGATGAGGGTTAGGGTTAGTGTGAGGGCTATGGTGAGGGTGAGGGTTAGGTTTAGGGTTATTTTGAAGTTTAGGGTTAAGGTGATTGTTAGGGTTAGTGTGACGGTTAGTGTTAGTATTAGGGTTAGTTTTAGGGTGAGGGTTAGCATTAGGGTGAGGTTTATATTTAGGGTTAGTGTTAGCGTTAGGGTTATTGTTAAGGTTAGGGTTACTGTTACGGTGAGGGTGAGGGTTAGGGTTAGGGTTAGGGTGAGGTTTAGGTTTAGGTTCAGTGTTAGAGTTAGGGTAAGGGTGAGGGTGAGGTTTACGTTTAGTGTTAGGATTAGTGAGAGGGTTAGGTTGAGGTTTAGGGTGAGGGTTAGTGTTTGGATTAGGGTTAAGGTGAGGGTGAGTGTTAGGGTTAGGGTTAGGCTTAGGTTTAGGGTTAGGCTGATGCTGAGTGTGAGGGTGAGGGTGAGTGTTAGGGTTAGCTTCAAGGTTAGGGGTAGGGTTAGGTTGAGGGTTAGGGTTATGGTTAGAGTCAGGGTTAGGATGAGGTTTAGGGTTAGGATTACGGTCAGTATGAGGGCAAGGGTGAGGGTGAGGGTTAGGGTTACCATTATGGCGAGGTTTAGGATTAGGGTTAGGTTTAGGGTTAGGGTGAGGGTTAGGTTATTGTTACGGTGAGAGTGAGGGTTAGTGTTAGGGTGAGGCTGAGGGTTAGGATTAGTGTTATGGTTAGGGTTATTGTTAGTGTTATCATGAAGGTTAAGTTTACAGTGAGGTTGAGGCTGAGGGTGAGGTTTAGGGTTAGGTTAGGGTAAGGTTTAGGGTTAGGATTAGTGTTAGTGTTAGGTTGAGGGCTTGGTTTAGGTTGAGGTTTACTGTCAAGGTGAGGGTTAGGGTTAGGGTTAAGGTTCGGGTTAGTGTTATTGTTAGGGGTAAGTTTAGAGTTACTGTGAGGATGAGGGTGAGGGTGAGTGTGAAAGTTAGGGTTAGGGTTAGCCTTAGTCTTAGGTTTAGTCCTAGCGTGAGGGTGAGGTTAAGGGTTAGGATTAGGGTGATTGTTAGGGTTTTAGGGTTAGGGTGAAGGTTAGGGTGAGGTTTAGGTTTAGGATTAGGGCTAAGGTGAGGGCTAGGGTGAGGGTTAGGGTTAGGGTTAGCATTAGGGTGACGTTTAGGGTTAGGATTAAGTTTAGGGTTAGGGTGAGTGTTAGTGTGAGGGTTACGGTGAGGTTGAGGGTTTGGGTTAGGGTTAGGGTGAGGGTTAGGGTTAGGGTTAGGGTGAGGGTGAGGGTTAAATTAGGGTTAGGGTTAGGGTTATTGTTAGTGTTATGGTTAGGTTTAAGTTTATGGTGAGGTTGAGGCTCAGGGTGAGGGTTAGGGTTAGGGTTAGGGTGAGGTTTAGGTTAGGGTTAAGGTTAGGGTTAGGGTGAGGGTTTGGGTTAGGGTTAGGGTTACGGTGAGGGTGAGGGTGAGGGTTAGGGTTAGGTTTAGTGTCATTGTTAGGGTTATGGTTAGAGTTACAGTGAGGGTGAGGGTAACGGTTAGGGTTAGGGTGAGGTTTAGGGTTAGGATTAGGGTTAGGGTGAAGTTGAGGGTGAGGTTTAGGATTAGAATTAGGGTTAGGTTGAGTGTTAGGGTTAGTGTTAGCGTTAGGGTTAGGGTGAGGGTTAGGATGAGAGTTAGGGTTAGGGTTAGGATTAGGATTAGGGTTAATGTTAGGGTGAGTGATTGTGTTAGGCTTAGGGATAGGGTTAGGCTTAGCCTTAACCTGAGGGTGAGGGTTAGGGTGTGGATTAGAGTTAGGCTTACGGTGAGTGTGAGGGTTAGGGTTAGGGTGAGGATCAGTGTGAGGATTAGGGTTAGGGTTATTGTTAGTGTTATGGTTAAGGTTAAGTTTACGTTTAGGGTGAGGCTGACGTTGAGGTTTTGGGTTAGTCTTAGAGTGAGGTTTAGGGTTAGGGTTAGGGTTAGGGTGATGGTTAGGGTTAGTGTTATTGTTAGAGATAGGGTTAGAGTTACGGTGAGGGTGAGGGTGAGGGTTAGATTTAGGTTTAGGGTCTTGGTTAGGGTGAGGGTGAAGTTTAGGGTTAGAGTTAGAGTTAGGGGGAGGGTTAGGGGGAGGGATAGGTTGAGGTTTAGGGTTAGTGTTAGGGTTGGGTTTAGGATTAGGGTTATGGTGAGGCTGAGTGTGAGGGTTAGGGTTAGGATTAGGCTTAGGCTTAGGGTTAGGCTGAGGGTGAGGGTGGGGTTGAGGATTAGGTTAAGGGTGATGGTTAGGGTTAGGGTTAGTTTTAGGGTTAGGATTAGGGTTAGGATGATGTCTAGGGTGAGGGTGAGGGTTAGCGTTAGGGTTAGGCTTAGGGTTACGGTCAGGATGAGTGTTAGGATGAGGGTTAGGCTTAGGGTGAGGGTTAGGGTGAGGGTGCAGGTAAGGGTAAAGGTGAGAGTTAGGCTGAGAGTGAGGATTAAGTTAAGGGTGAGGGTTAGGTTTAGGGGGAGGGTTAGGGTTAGGGTTAAGGTGAGGGTGAGGTTTATATTGAGGACTAGTTTTAGGGTTAGTGTGAGGTTTAGCATGAGGATGAGGGTTAGGGTTAGGATGAGGGCTAGGGTGAGGGTGAGGGTGAGGGTTAGTGTGAGTGCTACTCTTAGGGTTAGGTTTAGTGTTAGGGTGAATTTAAGTGTTAGGGTGAGGGTGAGGTTTAGGTTTTAGAGTTAGCTTTTGTGTTAGGGTTAGGGTTAGGTTGAGTGTTAGTGTGAGGGTCAGGTTTAGGCTTAAGGTTAGGCTTAGGGATAGGCTTAGGCCGAGCATGAGGGTGAGGGTTAGGGTTAAGGTGAGGTTTAGGGTTAGGGTTAGGATGAGGTTTAGGGTAAGGATTTGGGTTAGGGTGATGGCTAGGTTGAGGGTTAGTCTGAAGGTTAGGGTTAGGTTTAGGATTAGGTGTAGGTTGAGGGTGAGTGTCAGGGTTAGGGTTAGGGTTAGGGTTAGGCTTAGGGTTAGGGTGAGAGTTAGGGTTAGGATTTGGTTTAGGGTGAGGGGGAGAGTTTGGGTTAGTGTGAGGGCTAGTGTTAGGGTTAGGTTTAGTGTTAGGGTGAATTTATGTGTTAGGGTGAGGGTTAGGTTTTGGGTGAGTGTTATGGTTAGAATGAGGGTTAGGGTTAGGGTTACTGTTAGGGTTAGGATTAGGTTTACTGTTAAGGTGAGTGTGAGGTTTAGGGTTAGGTTGAGGGTTAGGTTTATGTTTAGGGTTAGGGTTAGATTTAGGGTTAGGGTGAGGGTGAGGTTTAGGGTTAGAGTTAGCTTTTGTGTTAGGGTTAGGGTTAGGTTGAGGGTTAGTGTGAAGGTTAGGTTTAGGCTTAAGCTTATGCTTAGGGTTAGGCTTAGGCCGAGCATGAAGGTGAGGGTTAGGGTTAGGGTTAGGGTGAGGGTTAGGGTTAGGGTTATGGTGACGGTTAAGATGAGATTTAGGGTTAGGATTAGGGTTAGGGTGAGCGCTAGTTTGAGGGTTACTGTGAGGGTTAGGGTTAGGTTTAGGATTAGGTGTAGGTTGAGGTTGAGTGTGAGGGTTAGGTTTAGGGTTAGGGTTAGGGTTAGTGTTAGGGTGAGTGTTAGGGTTAGGGTTTGGTTTAGGGTGAGGGGGAGGGTTAGGGTTAGAGTTAGGGTGAGGGTGAGGGAGAGGTTTAGATTTAGGGTTAGTCTGAGTGTTAGGGTTATGGTGAGGGTTATGGTTAGGGTGAGTGTTAGGGTTAGGGTTAGGTTTAGGGTGAGCACTAGGGTGAGGGTGAGGTTTAGGGTTAGGGTGAGGGTGAGGTTTAGGGTGAGGGTGAGGTTTAGGGTTAGTGTGAGGGTTATGGGTTGGGGTAGGGTGAGGGTTAGCATTAGGGTGAGGGTTAGTGTTAAGGTGAGGGTTAGGTTTAGGGTTAGGTTTAGAGTGACGGTTAGGGTGAGCTTTAGGGTTAGGATTAGTGTTAGGGTATGTGCCAGAGTGAGTGTTAGGGTTAGGGTTAGGTTGATGTTGAGGGTTAGTGTTAGGGTGGTTTAGGGTTGGGGTTAAGGTTAGGATTAGGGTTAAGGTGATGGTGAGTGTTAGGGTTAGAGTTAGTGTTAGCATTTGGGTTAGGCTGAGTCTGAGGCTGAGGGTGAGGGTTAGATTAAGGGTGAGGGTTAGGTTTAGGGTTAGAGTGTGGGTTAGTGTGAGTGATAGGTTTAGGATTTGGGTTAGGATATATGCTAGGGTGAGGGTTCGGATTAGGGTTAGGGTGAGGTTTAGGGTTAGGGTTAGGGTCAGTGTTAGGGTTAAGGGTGAAGGTTTGGGTTAGGGTTAGAGTTATGCTGAGGGTGAGGTTTAGGGTTAGGTTTGTGGTTAGTGTTATTCTTAGGTTTAGGGTTAGGGTTAAGGTTAAGGTAAGGGTGAGGGTGAGGGTGATGTTGACGGTCAGGTTTAGGGTTAGGATGAAGTTTAGAGGTATTGTTAGGGTTAGGGTTAGGGTGATTGTGAGGGTTAGTGTTAGGGTTAGGGTGAGGTTTAGGATTAGGGTTAGGGGTAGCGTTAGGATGAGTGTGAGGGTTAGGGTTCGGGTTTGGGTGAGGGTGAGGGTTAGGTTTGGGGTGAGGGTTAAGGTGAGGACTAAGGTGAGGGTGAGGGTTAGGGTTAAGGTTAGGCTTAGGATGAGGGTTAGGTTGAGGTTTAGGTTAAGGGTTAGGGTTAGGATTAGGGTTAAGTTGAGGGTGAGTGTGAGGGTTAGGGTTAGGGTTAGTCTTTGGCTGAGGGTTAGGCTGAGGGTGAGGGTGGGGTTGAGGTTTAGGTTTAGAGTGATGGTTCAGGTTATCGTTAGGTTGAGGGTTAGGATGTGGGTTAGGGTTAGGATTTGTGTTAGGGTGAGGGCTAGGGTGAGTGTGAGGTTTAGGGTTAGGGATAGGGTGAAGTTTAGGGTTAGGGTTAGGGTGAGGTTGAGGTTTTTGGTTAAGGTGAGGCTGAGGCTGAGGGTTAGATTTAGGGTTAGGATTAGGATTAGGGCAAGGGTTAGGGTGAGTGTGAGGGTTAGCGTTTGGGTTAGGGTTCGGCTTAGGGTTACACTGAGGGTGAGGGTGAGGGTGAGGTTTAGGGTTTGAGAGACGGTTAGGGTTATGTTTAGGGTGAGAGTCAGGGTTCAGGTTAAGTTTAGGATTAGGGTGAGGGTTTGGATTATGGTTACCTTGAGCTTGAGGTTTAGGGTTAGGTTGAGCGTTAGGGTTAGCTTTACCTTTAGGCTTGGGACTAGGGTGAGGGTGAGGGTTAGGGTTAGTGTTAGGGTAAGGTTTTGGGTTACGGTTAGGTTTAGGATGAGGATTAGGATGAGGGTTAGGGTTACGGTAAGGGTGATGGTTAGGGTTAAGGGGAGGGTTATTGTTAGTGTTAGTGTTAGTTTGAGGGTAAGTGTTAGGGTAAGGTTTAGGTTTAGGGTGACGTTTAGCATCAGGCTTAGGGTTAGGGTTAGGGGGAGGGGGAGGTTTAGGGTTAGAGTTAAGGTTAGGGTGAATATTAGGTTTAAGTTTAGGGTTAGGGATAGGGTGAGGTTTAGGGTTTGGTTGAGGTTAGAGTTAGGGTTAGGGTGAGGGTGAGATTTAGGGTTAGAGTTAGGGTTAGGGTGAGGGTTAGCTTGAGGGTTAGGGTTAGGCTTAGTGTTAGGGTTAGTGTGAGGGTGAGAGTTAGGTGGAGGGTTAGGATTAGGGTTACGGTTAGGGTGAGGATTAGTGTTAGGTTAAGGGTGAGTGTGTGTGTTAGGTTAGGTTTAGGGTTAGGCTTAAGTTTAGGCTGAGGGTGAGGTTGAAGGTGAGGGTTAGGGTTAGGGTTAGTGTTAGGGTTAGGTTAGGGTGAGGGTGAGGTTTAGTGTTAGGGTTAGGGTTTGAGTTAGGGTTAGTGATTAGTGTTATGGTTAGGTTGAGTGTTAGGGGGAGTGTTAGGGTTAGGGTTAGGTTTAGCGTTAGGGTTAGGGTGAGGGTGAGGTTTAGGGTTATAATTAGGGTTAGGGTGAGGCTGAGGGTGAGGCTTAGGGGTTAGGGTTAGTGTTAGGGTTAGGGTTAGGGTGAGTGTTAGGATGAGTGTGAGGGTTAATGTTAGGGTTAGGGTTAGCCTTAGGTTCAGGCTGAGGGTGAGGGTGAGGGTGAGGTTTAGGTTTAGAGTTAGGGTTAGTGTTAGGGTTAGGGTTAGCATGAGAGTGAGGTTAATGGTTAGGGTGAGGTTTAGTGTGGGGTTGACGGTAAGGGTAAACGTGAGGGTTAGGCTGATGGTGAGGGTTACTGAAAGCGTGAGGGTTAGGGTTAGGATGAGGTTTATGGTTAGTGGTAGACTGAGGCTGAGGGTTAGTTTGAGGATTAGTGTTAGGGTTAGGGTGAGGTTTTGGGGGAGGATGAGTGTTAGGGTTAGGGTGAGGACTAGCCTGAGGGTGAGGGTTAGGGTTAGGCTTAGTTTTAGGGTTAGGTTGATGGTTAGGGTTAGTGTGAGGATCAGTGTTAGTGTTAGGGTTTGTTTTAGGGTGAGGGTAAGTGTTAGGGTGAGGGATAGGGTTAGGTTGAGGGTTATGGTGAGGGTGAGGTTTAGGTTTAGAGTTAGGGTTAGTGTTAGGGTTAGTGTTAGGGTGAGGGTCAGGTGTACCGTTAGGCTTAGGCTTAGGCTAAGGCTTAGTCCGAGCATGAGGGTGAGGGTTAGCTCGAGGGTGAAGCTGAGGATTAGGGTTAGGTTTAGTGTTAGGGTTAAGTTTAGGTTTAGGTTTAGGTATAGGTTTAGGGTTAGGGTTCGGGTTACGGTGAGGGTTAGGGTTAGGGTTAGGGTCAGGCTTAGGGTTAGGCTGAGGATGAGGGTGGGGGTGAGAATTAGAGTTAGGGTTAGGGTTATTGTTAGTGTTATGGTTAGGGTTAAGATTGCGGTTAGGGGGGCTGGGAAGGTGGCTCAGTGGTAGAGCGCTTCTCGAGTCCCTGGGTTCGATTCCTCAGCCCCACATAAGCAAAAAGAAAAAAGCCGGAAGTGGCGCTGTGGTTCAAGTGGTAGAGTGCTAGCCTTGAGCTGAAGAGCTGAAGGAAAGCGCCCAGGCCCAGAGTTCAGGCCCCACGACCGGACCCAAAAAAAAAAAATTGCTGTTAGGTTGAGGCTGAAGATGAGGGTTATGGTTAGGGTTAGGGTTAGTGTTAGGGTTATGGTTAGTGTAAGGGTTAGTTTTATTGTTAGGGTTAGGGTTAGAGTTACGGTGAGGTGGAGGGTGAGGGTGAGGGTGAGGTTTAGGGTGAGGTTTAGGGTTAGGGTTAGGTTTAGGGTGAGGGTGAGGTTTAGGGTTAGAGTTATGGTTAGGGGGAGAGTTAGGGTAAGGTTTAGGGTTAGGGTTAGTGTTCGGGTTAGGGTGAGGGTCAGGGTTAGGTTGAGGTTTAGGGATAGGGTTAGGGTTAGGTTTAGGCTTAGGGTGAGGTTGAGTGTGAGGCTTAGTGTGAAGGTTAGGCTTAGGACTAGGGTTAGGCTGAGTGTGAGGGTGGAGGTGAGGATTAGGTTTAGGGTGATGGTTAGGGTTAGGGTTAGGGTTATTGTTAGGGTTAGGGTTATAGTTATGGTGAAGTTGAGGGTGCGGATGAGGATAAGGGTTAGGGTTAGGCTGGTGTTTAGGGTTAAGGTTAGGGTTAGTGTGAGGGTGAAGTTTACGTTTAGATATATGGTTACGGGAAGAGGGAGGGTGAGGTTTAGGGGTACGGTTAGTGATAGGGTTAGGGTGATGGTGAGGGTTAGGTTGAGGTTTAGGGTTAGGGTTAGGGTTAGGGTTAGTGTGAGGGTTAGCTTTAGGGTTAGGGTTAGTGTTAGGTTGAGGGTAAGATTTAGGGTGAGGGTTTGGGATAGGGTGAGGTTGATGGTTAGGGTGAGGGTTAGGATTAGGGTTAGGGTTATTGTTAGGGTTAGGTTTAGGGTTACAGTTACGGTGAGGGTGAGGGTGAGTGTTAGAGTTAGGGTTAGGGTGAGGTTGAGGTTGAGGGTTAGGGTTAGGGTTAGGGTTAGAGTTAGGTTTAGGGTGAGGGTGAGGTTTAGGGTTAGATTTAAGGTTAGGGTGAGGGTTGGGGTGAGGGTTAGGGTTAGGTTTAGGGTTAGTGTTAGGCTTAGGGTGAGGGCTAGGGTGAGGGTTAGGGTTAGGGTGAGGGTTACGGTTATGGTTAGGGTGAGAGTTAGTGTTCAGGTTAAGTTTAGGGTTAGGTTGAGGATTAGGGTAAGGATCATGGTGAGTGTGAAGGTTAGGGCAAGGTTGAGGGATAGGGGTTAGATTTAGGGTTAGGGTGAGTGTGAGTGTAAGGGTTAGGCTTAGTGTTAGGGTGAGGGTTAGTGTGAGGATTATTGTTAGTGTTAGGGTTATTGTTAGGTTTAGGGTTAGGGTGAGGGTGAGGTTAATTTTAGAGTTAGGGTTAGGGTGGGGCTGATGTGAGGGTTAGGTTTAGGGTTAGTGTTGGAGTTAGGGTTAGGGTGAGTGTTAGGGTGAGGGTGAGGGTTAGGTTTAGGGTTAGGATTAGGTTTAGGGTAAAGGTTAGGGTGAGTGTGAGGGTTAGGGTTAGGGTTGGGGTGAGGGTAAGTGTTAGGGTGAGGGTTAGGATTAGGGTGAAGGATATGGTTAGGATGAGGGTTAGGTTTTGGTTTATTGTTAGGGTTAGGGTTAGGGTTATTGTTAGTGTAAGGTTTATATTTACGGTTACTGTGAGGGTGAGGGTTAGGGGTAGGGTTAGGCTGAGGTTTAGGGTTTGGATTAGGGTTAGAGTTAGGGTTAGGGTGATTGTAAGGTTTAGGCTTAGAGTCAGGGTTAGAGTGAGGGTTAGGTTGAGGGTTAGGGTTAGGTTTAGGATTAGGGTTAGGGTGAGGGTGAGTGTGTGGGTTAGGGTTAGCTTGAGGGTTAGACTTAGGGTTAGGCTTAGGGTGAGTTTGTGTGTTAACGTTAGGTTTAGGGTTAGGCTTCGGGTTAGGCTGAGGGTGAAGTTGAGGGTGAGAACGTTACGGTTAAGGTGAGGGTTATGCTTAGGTTTATGGGGAGGGTTAGGATGAGGATTAGGGTTAGGATTAGGGTTAGGGTGAGGGCTAGGGTGGGGGTGAGGTTTAGGTTTAGGTTTAGGGTGAAGTTTATTATTAGGTTTAGGGTTAGGGTCAGGGTGACGTTTAGGGTTAGAGTAAGGGTTAGGGTGAGGCTGTGGGTGTGGGTTAGGTTTAGGGTTAATATTAGGGTTAGGGTTATGGTGAGGGTTAGGGTGAGGGTGAGGGTTAGGGTTAGTGTCAGCATTAGGATTAGTTTTAAGGTTAGTGTGAGTGTGAGGGTTAGGGTTAAGGTTAGGCTTAGGCTTAGCCTGAGTGTGAGGGTGAGGGTGAGGGTTAGGGTTAGGGTGAGGGTTAAGATTAGGGTTAGGGGTAGTGTTAGGATGAGGGTTAGGCTTAGTATTAGGGTTAGGGGGAGGGTTAGGCTGAGGGTGAGGTTTATGTTTAGGGTTAGGGTGAGGTATAGGGTTAGGTTTAGGTTGAGGGTGAGATTATGGTTACTGTTAGGGTTAGGTTGAGGCTGAGGGTGAGGTTTAGGGTTAGGGTTAGTGTTAGGGTTAGGGTTAAGGTGAGAGATAGTGTGAGGGTGAGGGTTAGGGTTATGGTTAGGATTAGGATTAGGGTAAGCGTTAGGGTGAGTGTGAGGGTTATTGTTACGGTTAGGCTTAGGCTTAGACTGAGGCTGAGGGTGAGGGTGAGGTTTAGGCATAGGGTGAGAGTTAGGGTTAGGGTTAGGGTTAGGGTGAGGGTTAGGATGAGGGTTAGGCTTAGGATTAGGGTGAGGGTGAGGGCTAGGGTGAGGATGAGGTTTAGGGTTAAGGTTAGGGTTAGGGTGAGGTTTAGGTTTAGAGTTAGGGTGAGAGGGAGGTTTAGGTTTAGAGTTAGGGTTAGGGTGAGGCTGAGGGTTTGGGTGAGTGTTAGTGTTAGATTTAGGGTTAGGGTAAGGGTTAGGGTGATGGTGAGGGTTAGGCTTAGTGTTAGGATTAGGGTTAGGGTAAGGTTTAGGTTGAGTCTGAGAATTAGGATTAGGTTTAGGGTTAGGCTGAGGATGATGGTGAGGGTGAGGGTTAGGGTTATGATGAGGGTTAGGTTTAGGGCTAGGGTGAGAGTTAGGGTTCCAGTTAAGTTTAGGGTTAGGGTGAGGGTTAGGGTTAGGTTTATGGTGAGAGTGAGGGTTAGGATTAGTTTGAGGGTTAGGGTTAGGGTTAGGGCTAGGGTTAGGGTGAGGGTTAGGGTTAGGGTGAGGGTGAGGGTTAGGATGAGATTTAATGTTAAGATTAGGGTTAGGGTGAGGGCTAGGGTGAGGGTGAGGGTTAGGGTTAGGATGAGTTTTAGAGTTAGGCTTAAGGTTAGGGTTAGGTTGAGGGTGAGGTTTAGGGTTAGAGTTAGGGCTAATGTTCGGGTTAGGGTTAGGTGAGCGTTTGGGTTAGGCTTAGGCTTAAGCTTAGGCTTAGGCAGAGCATGAGGTTGAGGCTTAGAGTTAGGGTCAGGGTGAGGGTTAGGGTTAGGGTGAGTTTGTGGGTGACGGTGAGGGTTAGTGTTAGGCTTAGTGTGAGTGTTAGGGTTAGGGTGAGGGTTATGGTTAGGGTGAGGGTTAGTGTTAGGGTTGGGCTTAAGCTTAGTCTTAGTGTAAGGCTGAGTGTTAGGGTGAGGGTGAGTGTGAGGGTTAGGGTTAGTGTTAGGGTTAGGCTTAATGATAGTCTGAGGGAGAGGGTGAGGGTGAGGTTTATGGTTAGGGTGAGGGTGAGGTTTAGGGTTAGAGTTTGTGTTAAGGTGAGGGTTAGTGTGAGGGTTAGTGTTAGGGTTAATTTTCGGGTTAGGTTTAGCGTGAGTTTTAGGGTGAGGTTTAGGGTTAGGGATAGGGTTAGTTGTAGGATTAGGGTTTGGGTGAGGGTGAGTGTGAGGGTTAGGTTTCAGTTAATGTTAGGGTTAGGCTTAGGTTTAGGCTAATTGTGAGGGTGAGGGTTAGGGTTAGGGTTAGGGTGAGGGTTAGGGTTAGGGTTAGGGTGAGGGTTAGGATGAGGGTTAGGTTTAGGATTAGGGTTAATATGAGGGCTATTGTGAGGGTGAGGATTAGGGTTACGGTTAAGTTTAGGGCTAGGGTGAGGGATAGGATTAGGGCTTGGTTTAAGGTGAGGGTTCGGGTTAGGGTTAGGGTGAGGGTTAGCATGAGGGTTCCGGTTAGGATTAGGTTTAGGATGAGGGCTAGGGTGAGCGTGAGGATTAGGGTTTGGGTTAGGTTGAGGTTTATTGATCAGGTTAGGTTTAAAGTTAGGGTGAGGATTAGGGTTAGGGTTATGGTGAGGCTCAGGGTTAGGTCTAGTTTGAGGGTTAGAATCAGGCTTATGGTTAGGGTGAGTGTTAGGGTTAGGGTTAGGGTGAGGGTTAGGATGAGGTTTAGGGTTACAATTAGGGTTAGGGTGAGGGCTAGGGAGATTGTGAGTGTTAGTGTTAGGGTTAGGGTGAGGTTTAGGGTTAATATTAAGGGTAGGGTTAGGGTGAGGGTTAAGGTTCAGGTTTGGGTGAGGGTGAGGCTTAGGTTTGGGGTGAGGGTTAGGGTGAGGACTAAAGTAAGGGTGAGGTTTAGGGTTAGGGTTAGTTTTAGGGTGAGGGTTGTGGTTGAGGTTTAGGTTTAGGGTTAGGGTTAGGGTTAGGATTAGGGTTAGGGTGAGGGTGAGTGTGAGGGTTAGGGTTAGGGTTAGGCTTAGGTTTAGGCTTAGTGTTAGGCTGAGGGTGAGGGTGGGGATGAGGATTAGGTTTAGAGTGCTGGTTTAGTTTATGGTTAGATTTAGTGTTAGGATGAGGGATAGGGTTAGGATTAGAGTTAGGGTGAGGGCTAGGGTGAATGTGAGGCTTAGGAATAGTTTTAGGCTTAGGCTTAGGGTTAGGCTGAGGTTGAAGGTTAGGGTGAGGGTTACGGTTAGGGTGATGGTTAGGGTTAAGGTTAGGGTGAGGGTTAGGATGAGGGTTAGGATTAGGGTGAGGGTTAGGATGAGGGTGACAATTAGAATAACGGTGAGGGTTAGGCTGAGGGTGAAGTTCAAGGTAAGGGTGAGGTTTCGGGTTATGGTTAATCTGAGGGACAGGGTTAGATTGAGGATTAGTGTTAGGGTTAGTGTGAGGTTTAGTGTGAGGATGAGGGTTATTGTTAGGGTGAGGGCTAAGTTGAAGTTGAGGGTTAGAGTTAGGGTTAGGGTGAGGTTTGTGTTTAGGGTGATGGTTAGCATTAGTGTGAGGGTTAGTGTTAGGGTTAGTGTATGTGTTAGGGTGAGGGTAAGTGTTAGGTTAAGGTTTAGGTTTAGGGTGAGGTTTAGGATTATGGTTAGGGTTAGGATTACGGTGAGGGTGAGGTTAAAAGTTAGAGTTAGGGTTAGGGTGACGGTTAGGATTAGGGTTAGGGTTAGTGTTAGGGTAAGGGTTAGGGTGAGGTTTAGTGTGGGGGTGAGGGTTAGTGATAGGGTTAGGATTAGGATTAGGGTTAAAGTGAGGGTGCGTGTGAAGGTAAGGGTTAGGGTTAGGGTTAGGTTTAGAGTTAGGGTGAGAGTGAGGATGAGGGTTAGTGTTAGGGTGAGGGTTAGGGTTAGAGTTAGGGTTAGGCTGATGGTGAGGTTGAGGGTGAGGGTTAGGATTAGGGTTAGGCTTAGGGTTAGGCTGAGGGTGAGGTTGAGGGTGAGAAAGTTAGGGTTAGGGTGAGGGTTAGGCTTAGGATTATGGGGAGGTTTAGGATGAAGTTTAGGGTTAGGATTAGGGTTAAGGTGAGGGCTAGGCTCAGGGTGAGTTTGAGTTTTAGGGTTAGGGTGAGGTTTAGGTTTAGGGTTAGGGTTAGGGTGAGGGTCAAGGTGACGTTTATTGTTAGAGTTAGGATTAGGTTGAGTCTGAGGGTGTGGGTTAGGTTTAGGGTTAATGTTAGGGTTAGTGTTAAGGTGAGGGTTCGGGTGAGGGTTCGGGTTAGGGTTAGGATTAGGGTTAGTTTTAGGTTGAGTGTGAGGGTTAGGGTTAGGGTTAGGCTTAGGCTTAGGGTGAGGGTGAGGGTGAGGGTGAGGGTTAGGTTTAGGTTGAAGGTTAGAGCTATGTTTAGGGTGAGAGTTAGGGTTCAGGTTAAGTTTAAGGTTAGGGTGTAAGTTGGGGTAAGGGCTACGGTGAAGGTGAGGGTTGGGGTTATGTTGAGTGTTAGGGTTAGGGTGAGGGTGAGGGTGAGGGTTAGGGTGAGGGTGAGTTTTTGGATTAGGATTAGGTTTAAGGTTAGGGTTAGGTTTAGGGTTAGGATTAGTGTTATTTTTAGGGTTAGGGTTAGAGTTACCTTGAGGGTGAGGGTGAGGGTGAGGGTTAGGGTTAACGTTAGGGTGAGGTTTAGGGTAAGGGTGAGGGTGAGTTTTATAGTTAGATTTAGGGTTAGGGGGAGGGTTAGGTCGAAGTCTAGGGTTAGGGTTAGTGTTAGGTTTAAGGTTAGGGTGAGGGTCCTGTTGAGGTTTAGGGATAGGCTTAGGGTTAGGTTTAGGATTAGTGTTAGGTTTAGAGTTACGGTGAGGTTGAAGTTGAGGGTGAGTGTGAAGGTTAGTGTGAGGTTTAGGGTTAGGGTTAGGATTAGGGTTAGGGTGAGGGTGAGGTTGATGTTTAGGGTTAGGGTTAGGGTTAGGGTTAGGATTAGGGTTAAGGTGAGGGTGAGTGTGAGGGTTAGTGATAGGGTTAGGCTGAGGGTGAGGTTGGGGGTGAGGATTAGGGCTAGGGTGATGATTACGGTTAGCGTTAAGGTGAGGGTTAGTTTGTGGGTTAGGGTTAGGGTTAGGGTTACGGTGAGGGCTAGGGTGAGGATTAGGGTAAGTCTTAGGATTTGGCTTAGGCTTATTCTGAGTGTGTGTTTGAGGTTGAGGGTTAGGTTTAGGGTGATGCTTAGGTTGACGGTTAGAATGAGGTTTAGGTTTAGGGTGAGGGTTAGGGTGAGGTTTATGTTAAGGGTAATGGTTAGGTTAAGGCTTATGGTGAGGGTTAAGATAAAGGTGAGGGTTAGGGTTAGGTTTAGGGTTCTGGTAAGGTTTAGGGTTAGGGTGAGGGTCTGGGTTAAAATTAGGGTGAGGTCTAGGGTTAGGGTTAGGGTTAGGGTGAGGTTTAGGGTTAGGGTGAGGCTTTTGGTTAGTGTGAGTGTTAGAGTTTGGGTTAGGTTTATTGTTAGGGTTAGGGTTACGGTTACGGTTACAGTGAAGGTGAGGGTGAGGTTTAGGGTTAGGGTTAGAGTTATGGTTAGGGTGAGGGTTAGGTTGAAAGTTAGGGTTAGGGTTAGTGTTAGGGTTAGGGTTAGTGTGAGAGTTAGGGGGACATTCAAGGTTATAGGGTTAGGGTTTGGATTAGAGTTAGGGTGAGGGTGAGTGTGTGTGTTAGGGTTTGGTTTTGGGTTAGGTTTAGGGTTAGGGTGAGGTTTTGGATGAAGGTTAGGGTTACAAGGAGGGTGAGGGTGAGGTTTAGTGTGAGGGTTAGGGTTAGGATTAGGGTTAGGGTGAGAGTGAGTGTTAGGATTAGGGTTAGGGTTAGGGTTAAGTTTAGGTTTATGGTTAGGATTAGTGTTAATGTTAGTGTTAGGGTTAGAGTTACGGAGAGCATGAGGATGAGGGTTACGTTTAGGGTTAGGGTGAGGTTTAGGGTTGGGGTTATGGTGAACATGAGGGTTAGGGTAAGATTGAAGGCTATTGTTAAGGTTAGGGTGAGGGTTAGGGTTAGGTTTAGGGTGATGGTTAGGATGAGGATTAGGGTTAGGATTAAGATTAGGGTGAAGCCTACGGTGACGGTGAGGGTTAGGGTTAGTGTTAGGGTGAGGTTTAGGGTTAGGGTTATGGTTAGGGTGAGGGTTAGGATGAGGGTTAGGGTTACGGTAAGTGTGAGGGTTAGGGTTAGGGTAGGTTTGAGGTTAGGGTTAGGTTTAGGTTTAGGATTAGTGTTATTGTTAGGGTTAGGGTTAGATTTAAGTTGAGGGTGACGGTGAGGTTCAGGCTTAGGCTTACGCTTAGGGATAGGCTGAGTGTGAGGTTGAGGGTGAGGTTTAGGGTTAGGGTGATGGTTAGGTTTACGTTTAGTGTTAGCATTAGGATGAGGTTTATGGTAAGGGTAAATGTGAGGTTTAGTCTGTGGGTGAGGATTCAGATTAGGATGAAGGTAAGGGTTAGGTTTAGGTTTAGGGTAAGGATGAGGGTTAGGGTTAGGGTGAGGGTTAGATTGAGGATTAGGGTTAGGGTTAGTGTGAGGTTTAGGGTGAGTATGAGGGTTAGGGTTAGAGTGAGGGTGAGGGTTAGATTTAGTGTTAGGGTGAGGGCTAGGGTCAGGGTGAGGGTTAGGGTTAGTGTTAGGGTGAGGTTTAGGATTAGGGTGAGGGTTAGGGTTAGTGTGAGTGTTAGAGTTAGGTTTAGGGTTAGTGTTAGGGTGAGGGTAATTGTTAGGGTGAGGGTAATTGTTATGGTGAGGGTGAGGGTTTGTGTTAGGGTTATTGTTAGGTTTAGGGTTAGGGTTATGGTTACAGTGAAGGTGAGGGTGAGGGTTAGGGTTAGGGTGAGAGTTAGGGTTAGGGTGAAGATTAGGTTAAGGTTAAGGGTTAGGATTAGTGTTAGGGTTAGGGTTAGTGTGAGAGTTAGGGGGACGTTCAGGGGTAGGGTTAGGGTCAGGATTAGAGTTAGGGTGAGGGTGAGTGTGTGTGTTAGGGTTCGGTTTTGGGTTAGGGTTAGGTTTAGGATTAAGGTTACGATTAGGGTTATGGTGAGGGTGAGGTTCATGGTTAGACTTAGGGTTAGGGGGAGGGTTAGGTCGAGGGTTATGGTTAGGGTTATTGTTAGGGTTATGGTTAGTTTGAGGGTTAGGTTCAGGTTTACCGTTAGGGTTAGGGTTAGGGTGAGGGTGGGTTTTAGGGTTAGAGTTAGGGTTAGGGTGAGGCTGAGGGTGAGGGTTAGGGTTATGGTTAGTGTTAGAGTTAGGGATAGGGTGAGGGTTAGGGTGAGGGTGATGGTTAAGCTTAGGGTTAGGATTAGGATTAGGATAAGGGTGAGTGTGAGGGTTAGGTTTAGGGATAGGGTTAGGCTTAGTGTTTTGCTGAGGGCGAGGGTGAGGGTGAGGATTTGGTTTAGGTTGAGTGATAGGATTAGGGATAGGGTGAGAGTTAGGGTTCGGGTTAAGTTTAGGGTTAGGCTGAGGGTTAGGGTTGGGGTTATGGTGAACGTATTGGTTAGGGTAAGGTTGAGGGCTATTGTTAAGGTTAGGGTGAGGGTTAGGGTTAGGTTTAGGGTGATGGTTAGGATGAGGATTAGGGTTAGGATTAAGATTAGGGTGAAGGCTACGGTGAGGGTGAGGGTTAGGGTTAGTGTTAGGCTGAGGTTTAGGGTTAGGGTTAGGGATAGGGTGAGGGTTAGGATGAGTGTTAGGGTTACGGTAAGGGTGAGGGTTAGGGTTAGGGTGAGGGTTAGGGTTAGGTTTAGGATTAGGTTTAGGGTGAGGGTGAGGTTTAGGATTAAGGTAGGTTTGGGGTTAGGGTTAGGTTTAGGTTTAGGATTAGTGTTATTGTTAGGGTTAGGGTTAGATTTAAGGTGAGGGTGACGGTGAGGTTCAGGTTTAGGCTTACGCTTAGGGATAGGCTGAGTGTGAGGTTGAGGGTGAGGGTTAGGGTTAGGGCGATGGTTAGGTTTATGTTTAGGGTTAGCATTAGGATGAGGTTTATGGTAAGGGTAAATGTGAGGTTTAGGCTGTGGGTGAGGATTACGATTAGGATGAGTGTAAGGGTTAGGTTTAGGTTTAGGGTAAGGATGAGAGTTAGGGTTAGGGTGAGGGTTAGATTGAGGATTAGGGTTAGGGTTAGTGTGAGGTTTAGGGTGAGTATGAGGGTTAGGGTTAGGGTAAGGGTGAGGGTTAGAATTAGTGTTAGGGTGAGGGCTAGGGTCAGGGTGAGGGTTAGGGTTAGGGTTAGGGTGAGGTTTAGGATTAGGGTGAGGGTTAGGGTTAGTGTGAGGGTTAAAGGTAGGGTTGGGGTTAGTGTTATCGTGAGGGTAATTGTTAGGGTGAGGGTTAGGGTTAGGGTGAGGGTTATGGTGGGGGTGACAGTTAGGGTAAACGTGAGGGTTAGACTGAGGGTGAGGGTTACGGTTAGGGTGAGGGTTAGGGTTATGGTGCGGGTTAGGGTTAGTGGTGGGGTGAAGGTGAGGTTTAGATTGAGGATTTGTGTTAGGGTTAGTGTGAGGTTTAGGGTGAGGATTAGGGTAAGGTTTAGGGTGAGGGCTAGGGTGAGGGTGAGGGTTAGGGTTAGGGTTAGGATGAGGTTTAGGTTTAGGTTTAGGGTTAGAGTTAGGGTTAGGGTTAGAGTGAGGTTTAGGGTTAGTGTTAGAGTTAGTGTTAGGGTTAGTTTTAGGGTGAGGGATAGGTTTAGGCTTAGGCTTAGGCTGAGCATGAGGGTGAGGGTTAGGGTTAGGATTAGGGTGAGGGTTAGGTTTAGAATTAGGGTGAGGTTTATGATGAGGTTTCGGGTCAGGTTACGGGTTAAGTTGACGGCTAGGGTGAGGGTTAAGGTAAGGGTTAGGGTTAGTGATACGGTTAGGTTTAGGATTAGGTTTAGGGTGAGGGTGAGTGTGAGGGTTAGGGTTAGTGTTAGGCCTAGGCTTAGGGTTAGGGTGAGGGTTAAGTTTAGGGTTTGGGTTAGGGTGAATGTGAGGCTGAGGATTAAGGTTAGGTTTAGGCTTAGTGTTATGGTTAGGCTTAGGGTTAGTCTGAGGGTGACAGTGGGGTTGAGGATTAGGGTTAGGGTTAGGGTTCGGGATTGGGTTATTGTTAGTGTTATGGTTAGGGTTCAGTTTGCGGTGAGGGTGAGGCTAAGGGTGAGGGTTAAGATTAGGGTTAGGGTTAGGCTTAGGCTTAGGGTTAGGCTAAGGGTGACAGTGGGGGTGAGGATTTGGTTTAGGGTTAGGGTTAGTTTTATTGTTAGTGTTATGGTTAGGGTTATGTTTGTGGTGAGGTTTATGGTTAGGGTTAGGGTTAGGGTTAGGTTTAGGGTTATTGTTAGGGTTAGGGTTAGAGTTACGGTGAGGTTGAGGGTGAGGGTGAGGGTAAGTGTTAGGGTGAGGTTTAGGGTGAGGTTTAGGGATAGGGTTAGGTTTAGGTTGAGGGGAGGTTTAGGGTTAGACTTAGGGTTAGGGTGAGGTTTAGCGTGAGGGTTAGGGTTAGGGTTATGGTGAGGGTTAGGTTGAGGGTTAGGGTAAGGCTTTGGCTTAGGCTTAGGCTTAGGCTGAGCGTGAGGTTGACGGTGAGTGTTAGGTTTAGGGTGATGTTTAGGTTTACAGTTAGGGTGAGGTTTAGGATGATTTTTAGGTTTAGGTGATGGTTAGGGTGTGGATGATGTTAAGGTTAAAGGTTAGGATTAGGCTGAGGATGAGGGTTAAGATAAGGGTGAGTGTTAGGGTTAGGTTTAGGAGTAGTGTAAGGGTTAGGGTTAGGTTAGGGTTAGGGTTAATGTTTAGTGAGGGTTAGATTGAGGATTAGGTTTAGGGTTAATGTGATGCTTAGAGTAAGGATGAGGGTTAGGGTTAGGATGAGGGTGAGGGTTAGAATTAGGGTTAGGGTGAGGGCTAGAGTGAGTGTGAGAGTTAGGGTTAGTGTTAGGGTTTAGGTGAGGTTTAGGATTAGGGTGAGGGTTAGGGTTAGTGTGAGGGTGAGTGTTAGGGTTAGGGTTAGTGTGAGGGTGAGTGTGTTATGGTGAGGGTTAGGGTTAGGGTGAGGGTTATGGTTAGGGTGAGGGTTAGTGTTAGTGTGAGTGTGAGGGTGAGGTTTATGGTTAGATATAGAGTTAGGGGGAGGGTTAGGGTGAGGGTTAGGTTTAGGGTCAATGTTATGTTTAGGGAGAGGGTGAGGTTTAGGTTTAGGTTTAGTGTTAGGATTAGGGTTATCGTTAGTGTGAGGGTTAGTGTTAGGTTTAGGTTTAGTGTTAGGGTGAGGGTAAGTGTGAAAGTGAGGGTTTGGGTTAGGGTGAGGGTTATGTTTAGGGTGAGGGTTGGGATTAGGTTTAAGTTTATTGTTAGGGTGAGGTTTAGGTTTACGGTGAGGGTGAGGGCGAGGGTGAGGGTTAGGGATAGGGTGAGGTTTAGGGTTTGGGTTAGGGTTAGAGTTAGGTTTAGGGTGAGGGTGAACTTTAGGGTTAGATTTAGTGTTAGGGTGAGGGTGAGGTTGAGGTTTAGGGTTAGTGTTAGTGTTAGGATTAGTGTTAGGGTGAGAGTTAGGAGGAGTGTTAGGGTTGGGGATAGGGTTAGGATTAGGGTTAGGGTGAGGGTGAGTGTGTGTGTTAGCGTTAGCTTTAGGGTTAGGCTTAGGGTTAGGCTGCGGGTGAGGTTGAGGGTGAGGCTCAGGATTAGGGTGAGGGTTAAGGTTAGGGTTAGGGGAGGGTTAGTGTGAGGGTTAGGATTAAGGTTAGGGGGAGGGGCTAGGGTGATGGTTATGTTTAGGGTTAGGGTTAGGGTTAGGTTTCGGTTTAGGGTTAGGGTTAGGGTAAGGGTGAGGGTGAGATTTAGGGTTAGAGTTCGGCTTAGGTTTAGGCTGAGGGTTTGTGTTAGGGTTAGGGTTAGTGATGGGGTTAGGGTGAAGGTGAGGGTTAGGGTGAGGGTGAATATTAGGGTTAGGTTTAGGATTAGGATTAGGGTTAGTGTTAGGGTGAGTGTGAGGGTTAGGATTAGGGTTAGGCTTAGGCTTAGGCTGAGGCTGAAGTTGAGGGTGGAGGTGAGGGTTAGGGTGAGGGTTAGGTTTAGTGTTAGGGTGAGAGTTGGCGTTCAGGTTAAGATTAGGTTTAGGGTGAGCATTAGGGTAAGGCGTACAGTGAGGATGAGGTTTAGGTTTAGGGTTAGATTTAGGGTTAGGGGAGGGTTAGTTCGTGAGTTAATGTTAGGGTTAGGGTTAGGGTTAAGGTTAGGTTGAGGGTTAGGTTGAGGTTAAGGGTTAGGGTCAGGGTTAGGGTTAGGATTAGGCTTAGGGTGAGGGTGATTGTGAGGGTAAGGGCTAGGGTTATGCTTAGGCTTAGGGTTAGGCTGAGTGTGAGGGTGGGTGTGAGGATTAGGGTTAGGGTTTGGTTTAGGGTTTGGGTTAGGGTTAGAGTTAGGTTTAGGGTTAGGGTGAGGTTTAGGGTTAGAGTTAGGGTTAGGGTGAGTGTTAGGTTGAGGGTTAGGGTTAGGGTTAGGGTGCGACTTTGGGGGAGGTTTAGGGTTAGGGATAGGTTTAGGATTCGGGTTACGGTGAGTGTTAGTGTGTGGGTTTGGGTTAGGTTTAGGGTTAGGCTTAGGGTTAGGCTGAAGGTGAGGTTTAGGGTTAGGGTTAGGGTGAGGTTTAGGGTTAAGGTTAGGGTTAGGGTGAGGGTTAGGGTGCAGATGAGGGTTAGGGTTAGCATGAGTGTAAGGGTTAGAATTAAGGTTAGGGTGTGGGTTCTGTTAAGTTTAGTGTTAGGGTGAAGTTTAGGGTTATGGTGAGGTTTGGGTTTAGTGTGAGGTTTAGTGTTAAGGTGAGGGTAATTGTTAGGGTGAGGTTTAGGGTTAGGGTGAGGGTTATCATTAGGGTGAGGTTTAGGGTTAGGGTTAGGTTTATTGTTAGGGTTAGGGTTAGGGTTACGGTTACGGTGAGGGTTAGGGTGATGATAAGGTTTAGGGTTAGGGTTAGTGTGAGATTTAAGGTTACGGTTAGGGTTAGATTTAGGGTTAGGTTGAAGTTGAGGTTTAGGGTTACAGTTAGGGTTAGGATGAGTGTTATGGTGAGGGTTAGGGTTAGTGTTAGTGTTAGGGTTAGGGTGAGGGTTAGTGTTAGTGATAGGGTTAGGATTAGGTTTAGGGTTTAGATGAGGGTGAGTGTGAGGGCTAGGGTTAGTGTTAGGTTTAGGCTTAGGTTTAGGCTGAGGGTGAGCCTGAAGGTGAGGGATAGGTTTAGGGTGCGGGTTACGGTTAGGGTTAGGGTTAGAGTTAGGCTTAAGGTGAGGTTTAGGGTTAGGGTTAGGGTTAAGTTTCTGGTAATGGTGAGGGTTAGAGTTAGCATTAGGGTAAGGGTGAGGGGTAGGGTTAGGTTTAGGGTGAGTGTTAGCGTTAATGTGAGGTTTAGGGTTAGGGTTAGGGTTAGTTTGAGGGTTAGGTTGAGGGTTAGGGTTTGGATTAGGGTTAGGGTGAGTATGAAGTTTAGGGTGAAGTTTAGGTTAGGCTTAGTGTTAGGATTAGGGTGAGGTTAAGGGTTAGGGTGAGGGTTAGTCTTAGGGTTACGGTGAGGGTTAAGATGAGCTTTAGGGTTTCAGTGAGGGTGAGGGTTAATGTTAGGGTGAGGGTTAGGTTTAGGATTATGGTTAGGGTGATGGTGATGTTTAAGATTAGGGTTAGGGTTATTGTAAGTGTTATTTTTAGGGTTACATTTGCAATGAGGTTGAAGTTTAGGGTTAGGTTTAGGGTTAGTTTTAGGGTTAGGATTAGTTTTAATGTTAGGATTAGGTTTAGACTTATGGTTTGTGTGAGGGTGGGGGTGAGGATGAGGGTTAGCGTTAGGGATAGGGTGAGGTTTAGGGTTAGGGTTAGGATTAGGGATAGGGTCAGGGTGAGGTTTAGGGTTAGACTTAGGTTGAGGGGGAGGGTTAGGGTGAGGGTTAGGGTTAGGGTTCGGGATAGGATTAGGGTTAGGGTGAGGGTGAGTGTGAGGGTTAGGGTTAGGATTAGGCTTAGGCTTAGGGTTAGGCTGAGGGTGAGGGTGGGTTTGAGTTTTAGGCTTAGGGTGATGGTGAGCCTTAGGGTTAGGGTGAGGGTTAGGATGAGGATTATGGTTAGGATTAGTGTTAGGTTAAGGGCTAGGGTGAGGGTGAGGGTTAGGGTTATGGTTAGGTTTAGGCTGAGGGTAATGGTGAGGGTGAACTTTAGGGTTATGGTGATGGATAAGGTTAGTGTAAGGGTCAGGGTTAGGATGTGGGTTCGGGTTAGGGTGAGGGTTAGTAGGAGTGTGACGGTAAGAGTAAAAGTGATGGTTACAGTAAGGGTGAGGGTTAGGGTAAGGGTTAGGGTTAGGGTTAGATTGAGGATTAGGGTTAGGGATAATGTGAGGTTTAGGGTGAGGATGAGGGTTGGGGTGAGGTTTATGGTTAGAATTAGGGTTAGGGTGAGTTCTAGCGTTAGGGTGATGGTTAGGGTCAAGTTTAAGTTTAGGGTGAGGTTTAGGGTGAGGGGTAGGGTTAGGTTTAGGGTGAGGGTTAGTTTTAGTTTGAGGGTTATGGTTAGGGTGAGTGTGAGGGTGAGGTTAAGGTTTATGGAGAGGGTTATGGTGAGGGTGAGGGTTAGGGTTAGTGTTAGGGTGAGGGTGAGGGTTAGGATTAGTTTTAGGTTTAGGGTGAGGTTTAGGGTGAGGGTGAGGGTTAAAGTTAGGGTTAGGTTTGTGGTGTGGGTAAGTGATAGCATGAGGGTTAGGGTTAGTGTTAGAGTTAGCATTAGGTTTAGGGTGAGGGTTAGGTTTAGGGTTAGGGTGAGGGTGCGGGTGAGAGTGAGGGTTAAGGTGAGGATTAGGATGAGTTTTAGGGTTAGGGTGAGAGTTAAGGTTACGTTAGCTTGAGGGTGAGGGTGAGGGTTAGGGTTAGGGTGAGGGTTAGGTTTACGATCAGAATTAGTTTTATGGTTAGGGTGAAGGTTAGGGTTAGGGGTGGAATTAGGATTAGGGTTAGGTGTAGGGTGAGTGTGAGGCTTAGTTTTAGAGTTAGGGTTTGGCTTAGGTTTAGGCTTAGGGTGAGGTTGAGGGTTAGGGTTAGGGTGAGGTTAAGGTTTATTGTTTGGATTAGGGTTAGGGTGCAGGCTAATGTGAGGGTGAGAGTTAGGGTTAGGGTTAGGCTTAGGCTTAGGGTTAGGCTGAGGGTGAGTGTGGGTGTGAGAAATAGGTTTTGGGTGATGGTTAGCGTTAGGGTTAGGGTGAGGGTTAGGATGGGGGTTAGGGTTAGGATTTGGTTTAGGTTTAGGGCTAGGGTGAGGGTGAGGGTTAGGGTTAAAGATAGGGTTAGATTTAGGATTAAGGGTAGGATGAGGGTGAGTGTGAGGGTTAGGGTTAGAGTTAGGCCTAGGCTTAGCTTTAGGCTGAGGGTGAAGGTGAGGGTTAGGGTTAAGGTGAGGGTTAGGGTTAGGGTTAGGGGGAGGGTTAGGATGTGGTATAGGGTTAGGATTCGGGTTAGGGTGAGGTCTAGGGTGAGGGTTATGTTTAGGGTTAGGTTTAGGGTGAGGTTTAGGGTTCGGGTTAGGTTTTGTTTTAGAGTGAGTCTTAGGGTTAGGGTTACAGTGAGGGTGAGGGTTAGGTTAGGTTGAGGGTTAGGGTTAGCGTTAGGTTGAGGTTTAGGGTTAGGTTTAGGATGAGGGTTAGGATGAGGCTTATGGTTTGGATTAGGGTTAGGGTGCGGTCTAGGGTGAGTATGAGGTGTAGGGTTAGGGTTAGGCTTAGGCTTAGGGTTCGGGTGAGGGTGAGGGTGGAGGTGAAAATAGGTTTTGGGTGGTGGTTAGGGTTAGCTTTAGGGTGAGGGTTAAGATGAGCGTTAGAGTTAGGATGAGTTTTAGGGTTAGGGCTAGGGTGAGGTTGAGGGTTAGGGTTAGGCTTAGACGTAGGCTTAGGGTTAGGCTGATGGTTAGGGTAAGGGTGAGGGTTAATGTTTGGGTGATGGATAGGGTTAGGGTTAGGGTGAGTGTTAGGATGAGGTTTAGGGTAAGGGTGAGGGTTAGGATGAGCATGACAGTAAGAGAAAATGTGAGGGTTAGGCTGAGGGTGAGTGTTCCCCTAAGGGTGATGGTTAGGATTAGGGTGAAGGTTAGGATAAGGGTTAGGTTGAGGGGTAGGGTGAGGGTGAGGGTTAGGATGAGGTTTAGGGTTAGGATTAGGGTGAGTTTTAGGGTTATGGTGAGGGTTAGTGTTAGGGTGAGTGTTAGGGTGAGGGTTAGCGTTAGTGTTATCCTTAGGGTTAGGGTGAGGGTTAGGCTGAGGGTTAGGCTTAGGATTAGGGTGAGGGTTAGGGTTAGGGTTAGGGTGAGGGTGAAGGTTAGGG
Organism: Dipodomys merriami; assembly: GCF_024711535.1. Lineage (NCBI taxonomy): Eukaryota > Metazoa > Chordata > Mammalia > Rodentia > Heteromyidae > Dipodomys > Dipodomys merriami. Next base: position 1,679,469 of record NW_027206390.1, read on the forward strand.
TTCTGGTGAGGGTTGGTGTTATTATTAGGGTTAGGGTCAGGTTTAGGGTGACGGTGAGGTTTAGGGTGAGGGTTGGGGTGAGGGTTAGGGTTAGGGTTAAGGTGAGGGTTAGGATAAGGGGTAGGGTTAGGGTTAGGGTGAGGGTTAGTTTGAGGATTAGGTTTAGGGTTAATATGAGGTTTAGGGTGAGGATGAGGTTTAGGGTTAGGTTGAGGATTAGGGTTAGAATTAGGGTTAGGGTGAGGGCTAGGGTGAGGTTTAGGGTTAGGGTAGGGTTTAAGGTTAGGGTGAGGGTGAGGTTAAGGTTTAGGGTGAGGGTTAGTGTGGGGGTGAGGGTTAGGGTTGGGGTTAGGGTTAGAGTGAAGTTTAGGTTGAGGGGTAGTGTTAGGTTTAGTGTGAGGATTAGGGATAGTGTGAGGGTTAGGGTTTGAGTGAGGGTAAGGGTCAGGTGAGGTTTAGGGTTAAGGTGAGGGTTAGCATTAGGGTTAGGGTCAGGTTTAATGTTAGGTTGGAAGTCAGGGTTAGGGTGAGTGTTAGGGTGAGTGTTAGGGTTAAGATAAGTGATTGGGTTAGGGTTAGGGTGAGGGTTATGTTTAGGGTGATGTGTAGAATGAGGTTGAGGGTTAGGGTAAGGGTGACAATGAAGGTTAAGTTATGGATGCGGGTTAGTGTTAGGGCAAGGGTTAATGTTACGGTGAGGGTTAGGGTGACGGTGAGGGTAAGGGTTAGGTTTATGGTGAGGGTTAAGGTTAGAGTTAAGGTGAGGGGTAGGGTGAGGGGTAGAGTTAGAGTTAAGGTTACGGTTAGTGTGAGGGTTAGGGTTAGGGTGAGGATAAGATAAGCGTGAGGGTTGGAGTGAGGGTGAGGTTTACGGTTACTGTTAGGGAGAGGGTTAGGCTTAGGGTTATGTTTATTTTGAGGGTGAGTGTTTGAGTTAGGATGAGTGTTCTTGAGAGTGTGAGAGCTAGGGTTTGGGTGAGGGTTAGGGTTAGGGTGAGTGTTAGGGTGATGGTGAGGGTGAGGGTTAGGGTTTGGGTTAGGTTTAGAGTGAGAAGTAGGGTGAGGTGTAGGGTTAGGGTTAGGGTGAGAGTTAGGTTTAATGTGAGGGTTAGGGTTAGGGTGAGGTTTAGGTTTACTGTGAGTGTTCAAGTTAGGATTAGGCTTAGTGTTAGGGTGAGGGTAAGGGTTAGGTTGAGGGTTAGGGTTAGGGTTAATGTGAGGGTTAGGGTTAGGGTTAGGCTTAGGCATAGGTTTAGGCTGAGGGTGATGGTGAGGGTGAGTGTTAGTGTTATGGGGATAGATATGGTTAGGTTTAGGCTGAGGGTTAGAATGAGGGTTCGTGTTAGGGTGAGGGTTAGTATGAGCCTGAGGGTTACAGTAAGGGTGAGGGTTAGGTTTAGGTTGAGGGTTAGTGTAAGGGTTAGGGTTAGGGTTAGATTGAGGATTAGGTTTAGGGTTAGTGTGAGGTTTACGGTGACGATGAGGGTTAGGGTGAGGTTTAGGGTTAGAATTAGGGTTAGGGTGAGAGCTAGCATGAGGCTGAGGGTTAGGGTTAGGGTTAAGTTTAGTTTGAGGGTTAGGGTGAGGGGTAGGGTTAGGTTTAGGGTGAGGGTTAGGTTTCGGGTGAGGGTTACGGTTAGGGTGAGGGTGAGGGTGAGGGTAAGGGTTATTGTGAGGGTTAGGGTGAAGGTGAGGTTTAGGGTGAGATTGAGCTTTAGGATTAGGTTTAGGGTCAGGGTGAAGTTTAGGGTAAGGTTGAGGGTTAAGGTTAGGGTTAGGTTTATGGTGTCATTAAGTGATAGCCTGAGGGTTAGGGTGAGTGTTACAGTTAGCATTAGGGTTAGGGTGAGGATTAGGTTTAGGTTTAGGGTGAGGTTGCAGGTGAGAGTGAGGTTTAAGGTCAGGATTAGGGTGTGGTTTAGGGTTAGGGTGAGGGTTAGTGTTAGGGTTAGTGTGAGGGTGGCGGTGAGGGTGACGATTAGGGTTAGAGTTACGGTGAGGGTTCAGTTAAGTTTGAGGTTTAGGTTGAGGATGAGGTTAAGGGTTAGGGTGAGGTGTTATTGCTAGGGTTAGGGTTAGGGTTACGTTTACTGTGAGGGTGAGTGTGGGGGTTAGGGCTAGGGTGACGTTTAGTGTTAGGGTTATGGTTAGAGTTAGGGTTAGTGTGAGGATGATGTTTAGGGGTAGAGTTATGTTTAGGGTGGGGATTAGTGTGAGGGTTAGGTTTAGGGTAAGGTTTAGGGTGGGGGTGATGGTAAGGATAAAGGTGAGAGTTAGGCCGAGGGTGAGGGTTATGGTAAGGGTGAGGGTTAGGGTTATGGTGAGGGTTAGGGAAAGTGTTATGGTGAGGGTGAGGGTTAGATTGAGTATTAGTGTTAGGGTTAGTGTGAGGTTTAGGGTGAGGATGAGGGTTAGGGTTAGGGTGAGGGCGAGGTTGAGGGTGAGGGTTAGGGTTAGTGTTAAGGTGTGGTTTAGGGTTAGGGTGATGGTTAGGGTTAGTGTGAGGTTTAGTGTTAGGGTTAGGGTTAGTGTTAGGTTGGAAGTTAGGGTTAGAGTGAGGATTAGGGTGAGTGTTAGGGTTAAGGTAAGTGATAGGTTTAGGGTTAGGGTGAGGGTTATCTTTAGGGTGATGTGTAGAATGAGGGTGAGGCTTAGGGTTAGGGTGACAGTGAAGGTTAAGGTATTGATGAGGGTTAGTTTTAGGGTGAGGGTTAATGCTACGGTGAGTCTTAGGGTGAGGGTGAGGGTAAGGGTTAGGTTTATGGTGAGGGTGAGGGTTAGAGGTATGGTGAGGGGTAGGGAAAGAGTTAAGGTTAGGGTTAGTGTGAGGGTTAGGGTTAGGGTGAGGAGAAGGTAAGCGTGAGGGTTGGAGTAAGGGTGAGGTTTAGGGTTACTGTTAGTGTGAGGGTTAGGGATACGGTTAGGGTGAGGGTTACGCTTAGGGTTATGTTTATTTTGAGCGTGAGTGTTTGAGTTAGGATGAGTGTTCTAGAGAGTGTGAGAGTTAGGGTTTGGGTGAGGGTTAGGGTTAGGGTGAGTGTTAGGATGACGGTGAGGGTGAGGGTTAGGGTTGGGGTTAGGGTCAGAGTGAGGGGTAGGGTGAGGTGTAGGTTTAGGGTTAGGGTGAGTGTTACGTTTACTGTGAGGGTTAGGGTTAGGGTGAGGTTTAGGGTTACTGTGAGGGTTCCAGTTAGGATTAGGCTTAGTGTTAGGGTGAGGGTAAGGGTTAGGTTGAGGGTTAGGGTTAGAGTGAGGGTTAGGGTTAATGTGAGGGTTAGGGTTAGGGTGAGGGTTAGGGTTAGGGTGATGTTTAGGGTGAGGTTGAAGGTTAGTGTGAGTGTGAGTGTGATGGTTCAGATGAGTGTTTGGGTTAGGTTTAGGTTGAGGTTGAGGGTGAGGGTGAGGCTTAGGGTTAGTTTTAGGGTAAGGCTGAGTGTGAGGGTTAGGGATAAGCTTAGGCTTAGGCTGAGGGTGAGGTTGAGGGTTAGGGTTAGTGTAAGGTTTAGGGTTAGTGTTAGGGTTATGTTGAGGCTTAGGGTTAGGTTAGAGGTTACGGTTAGGGTGAGGGTTAGGGATAGGTTTAGGTTGAGGATGAGGGTGAGGGTTAGGGTTAGGATTAGGGTTAGGGTGAGCCTGAGGGTGAGGGTGAGGTTGAGGTTTAGGGTTAGGGTGAGGGTTAGGCTAAGGGTTAAGGTGAGCATTAGGTTTAGGGTGATGTTTAGTTTGAGGGTGAGGGTTAGGGTGAGGTTGAGGGTGAGGTTTCGGTTGAGGGTTTGGGTTAGGGTTAAGGTGAGGGTGAAGGTGAGGGTGAGGGTTAGGTTTAGGGTTACGGTTAGGCTTAGGGTGAGGGTGATTGTAAGTTTTAGGGTTAGGGTTATGGTTAGGCTTAGGTTTAAGCTGAGTTTGAGGTGAGTTTGAGGGTTAGGGTTAGGGTGACTGTGAGCATTAGGGTTAAGGTTAGGGATAGGATGAGGGTTAGATGAGGGTGAGGGTTAGGGTTAGGGTGAGTGTTAGGCTTAGGGTTATGGTGAGGGTGAGGGTGGGGGTAAGTATTAGGCTTAGGGTGATGGTTAGCATTAAGGTTAATGTGAGGGTTAGGATGAGGGTTAGCGGTAGGATTAGGGTTTGGGTGAGGGCTAGGGTGACAGTGAGTCTTAGGGTTAGGGTTAGGCTTAGGCATAGGTTTAGGCTGAGGGTGATGTTGAGGGTGAGGGTTAGTGTTATGGTGATGGATATGGTTAGGTTTAGGGTGAGGGTTAGGATGTGGGTTCGTGTTTGGGTGAGGGTTAGTATGAGCCTGAGGGTTACAGTAAGAGTGATGGTTAGGTTTAGGTTGAGGGTTAGTGTAAGGGTTAGGGTTAGGGTTAGATTGAGGATGAGGGTTAGGGTTAGGGTGAGGGTTAGTGTTAAAATTAGGGTTAGGGTGAGGGTTAGGGTTAGTGTTAGGGTGATGTTTATGTTTATGGTGAGGGTTAGGTTTAGTGTGAGGTTTAGTGTTAGGGTGAGGGTAAATGTTAGGGTGAGGTTTAGCGTTAGGGTGAGGGTTATGGTTAGGGTGAGGTTTAGGGTTAGGGTTAGGTTTATTGTTAGGGTTAGGGTTAGGTTTATATTTATGGTGAGGTTGAGGGTGAGGGTGAGGTTTAGGGTTAGGGTTAGGGTGAGATTTAGGGTTAGGGTTAGGGTTAGATTTAGGGTTAGGGTGAAGTTGAGGTTTAGGGTTAGAGTTAGGGTTAGGGTGAGGGTTAGGGTGAGTGTTAGGGTTAGGGTTAGTGTTAGGGTTAGGCTTAGGGTGAAGGTTAGTGTGAGGGTTAGGTGTACGGATAGGGTAAGTTTAGGATTAGGGTTAAGGTGAGGGTGAGTGTGAGGGTTAGGGTTATTGTTAAGGTTAGGCTTAGGATTAAGCTGAGGGTGAGGGTGAAGGTGAGAGTTAGGGTTAGGGTGCGGGTTAGGGTTAGGTTTATGGTTAGAGTTAGCCTTAAGGTGAGGTTTATGGTTAGGTTTAGGGTTCTGGTAATGGTGATGGTTAGAGTTAGCGTCAGGGTTAGGGTGAGGGTTTGGGTTATGGTTAGGGTGAGTGTTAGGGTTAATGTGAGGTTTAGGGTTAGGGTTAGGGTGAGGGTGAGGGTTAGGTTGAGGGTTGGGGTTTGGGTTAGGATTAGGCTGAGGGTGAGGATTAGGGTGAGATTTAGGTTAGGCTTAGTGTTAGGATTAAGGTGAGGTTAAGGGTTAGGGTGAGGGTTAGGCTTAGGGTTAGGTTGAGAGTTAAGATGGGGGTTAGGGTTTCAGTGAGGGTGAGGGTTAATGTTAGCGTGATGGTTAGGGTTAGGATTAGGGTTAGGGAGTGGGTGATGGTTAGGATTACGGTTAGGGTTGTTGTAAGTGTTATGGTTACTGTTACATTTCCAGTGAGGGTGAGGATGAGGGTGAAGTTTAGGGTTAGGGTTAGGTTTAGTTTTAGGGTTAGGATTAGTGTTAATGTTAGGGTTAGGGTTTGACTTTCGGTTTGGGTGAGGGTGAGGGTGAGGGTGAGGGTTAATTTTAGGGTTAGGGTGAGGTTTAGACTTAAGGTTAGGATTAGGGATAGGGTCAGGGTGAGGTTTAGGGTTAGAGTTAGGTTGAGGGGGAGGGTTAGGTTGAGGGTCAGGGTTAGGGTTAGTGTTAGGGTTAGCATTAGGTATAGGGTGAGGGTTAGGTTGAGGTTTAGGGTTATGTTTGGGATTAGGTTAGGGTGAGGGTGAGTGTGAGGTTTAGGGTTAGGATTAGGCTTAGGCTTAGGGTTAGGCTGAGGGTGAGGTTGGATATGAGTATTAGGCTTTTTGTGATGTTTATCCTTAGGGTTAGTGTGAGGGTTAGCATGAGGGTTAGGGATAGGATTAGGGTTAGGGTGAGGGCTAGGGTGAGGGTGAGGGTTAGAGTTAGGGTTAGCTTTAGGCATAGGTTTAGGCTGAGGGTGATGGTGAGGTTGAGGGTTAGGGTTATGGTGATGGATATTGTTATTGTTAGGGGGAGGTTTAGGATGAGGGTTCGGGTTAGGGTGAGGGTTAGTATGAGCGTGATTGTAAGAGTAAAGTTGAGGGTTAGGCTGAACGTGAGGGTTACAGTAAGGGTGAGGGTTAGGGTTAGGGTGAGGGTTAGGGTACGTGTTAAGGTTAGGGTTAGATTGAGGATTAGGGTTAGGGTTAGTGTGAGGTTTAGGGTGAGGATGAGAGTTAGGATTTGAATTAGGGTAAGGGTGAGGGCTAGCATGAGGGTGAGGGTTAGGGTTAGGGCTAAGTTTAGAGTGAAGGTTAGGGTGAGGTGTAGGGTTAGGTTTAGGGTGAGGGTTAGGTTTAGTGTGAGGGTTATGGTTAGGGTGAGGGTGAGGGTGAGGGTAAGGGTTATGGTGAGGGTTAGTTTGAGGGTGGGGGGTAGGGTTATGATTAGGTTTAGGGTTAGGGTGAGGTTTAGGGTGAGGGTGAGGGTTCAGGTTAGGGTTAGGTTTGTGGTGTGGGTGATAGCATGAGGGTTAGGGTGAGTGTTAGAATTAGCATTAGGGTTAGGGTGAGGGTTAAGTTCAGGGTTTGCGTGAGGGTGAGGGTGAGAGTTTGGTTTAAGGTGAGGATTAGGGTGAGTTTTAGGGTTAGGGTGATGGTTAGGGTTAGGGTTAGCATGAGGGTGACGGTGAGGGTGACGGTTAGGGTTAGAGTTATGTTGAGGGTTCGATTAAGTGTGAGGTTTAGGGTGAGGATGAGGTTAAGGGTTAGTGTAAGGGTTAGGCTGCGTGTGAGGGTTAGGGTTAGGGTTTGGTTTAGGGTGAGGGTTAGTGTGAGGGTGAGGTTTAGGGTTATGCTTAGGGTTAGTTTGAGGGTTAGGCTGAGGGTTAGGATTAGGATTAGGGTGAGGGTTAGGTTGAGGGTTAGGGTGAGGTTGAGGGTTAGTATTAGGGTGAGGGTTACTGTTATTATTAGGGTTAGGGTTAGGTTTAGGGTGACTGTGAGGTTTAGGGTAAGGGTTAGAATTAGGATTAATGTGAGGGTTAGGATAAGGTGTAGGGTTATGGATAGGTTTAGGGTTAGGATTAATGTGAGGTTAAGAATTAGGGTGAGGGTGAGGTTTAGTGTTAGGAATAGTGATAGGGTTAATGTTAGGCTGAGGGTGAGGGTGAGGGTGAGAGTTGGGTTTAGGGTTGGGTGAGGGCTATGGTGAGGGTTAGGGTATGGGTGAGGGTTAGTGTGAGGGTGATTGTAAGGATAAAAGTGAGGGTTAGGCTGAGGGTGAGAGTTAAGTTAAGGGTGAGGGATAGGGTTAGGGTGAGGGTTAGGTTAAGGGTTAGGGATAGGGTGAGGGTTAGATTGAGGATTAGGTTAGGGTTAGTGTGAGGTTTGGGGTGAGGATGAGGGTTATGATTAGGTTGAGGGTTAGGTTTAGAATTAAGGTTACAGTGAGGTCTAGGGTGAGGGTGAAGTTTAGCTTTAGGGTTAGGGTGAGGTTTAGGGTTAAGATGAGAGTTAGGGTTAGTGTGAGGGTTAGTGTTAGAGTTAGGGTTAGTGTTAGGGTGAGGGGAAGTGTTAGGGTGAGGGTTAGTGTTAGGGATAGGTTATGCTTAGGGTTAAGGTTAGGGTGAGGGTGATTGTGTGGGTTAGGGTTAGGTTTATGTTTAGGGTTAGGGTTATGCTGAGGGTGAGGTTGAGCTTGAGGATTAGGGTTAGGGTGATGGTTAGGATTAGGGTTAGGGTGAGGGTTAGGATGAGGGTTAGGATGAAGGTGAGGTTTAGGGTTAGGTTTAGGGTGAGGTTTAGGGTTAGGGTTAGGGTTAGGTTGAGGTTGAGGTTTAGGTTTAGAGTTAGGGTTAGGGTGATGGATAGTGTTAGGGTTAGTGTTAGGTTTAGGGTTAGGGTGAGTGTTACTGTTAGAGTTAGGGTTAAGGTTATGGTGAGGGTGAGGTTTATGGTTATGGTGAGGCTTAGGGTTAGTATGAGGGTTAGTGTTAGGGTGAGGGTAAGTGTTAGGGTGAGGGTTAGGATTAGGTTTAGGGTTACGGTGAGGTTTAGGGTGAGGGTGAGTTTTAAGGTTAGGGATAGGTTTGTGGTGTGGGTAAGTGATAGCATGAGGTTTAGGGTGAGGGTTAGAGTTAGCAGTAGGGCTAGGGTGAGGGTGAGGATGCAGGTGAGAGTGAGGGTTAGGATGAGGATTAGGGTGAGGTTTAGGGTTAGGGTGAAGGTTCGGGTTAGGATGAGTGTTAGGATTAGGGTTATCCTTAGGGTTAGGGTGAGGGTTAGGCTGAGGTTTAGGCTGAGGGTTAGGCTTAGGTTTAGGGTGAGGGTTAGGGTGAGGGTGAAGGCTAGAGTTCTGGTGAGGTTTAGGATTATTATTAGGGTTAGAGTCAGCTTTAGGGTGATGGGGAGGTTTAGGTTGAGGGTTGGGGTGAGGTTTAGGGTTAGGGTTAAGGTGAGTGTTAGGATAAGGGTTAGGGTTAAGGTTATGGTGAGGGTTAGGTTTAGTGTGAGAGTTAGATTTAGGGTTAGGGTTAGGATTAGTGTGAGGGTAAGAATTAGGGTGATGGTTAGGGTGAGGGTGAGGTTTAGGGTTATGAATAGTGATAGGGTTAGTGTTAGGCTGTGGGTGAGGGTGAAGGTGAGGGTGAGGGTTAGGGTTAGGTTTAGGGTGAGGTCTAGGGTGAGGGTTAGGGATAGGGTGAGTGTTAGGGTGAGGGTGATGGTAAGGGTAAAGGTGAGGGTTAGGCTGAGGGTGAGGTTTAATATAAGCGTGAGTGTTAGTGTTAGGGTGAGGGTTAGGGTAAGGGTTCGGGTTAGGGTTAGGGTGAGGGTTAGACTGATTATTAAGGTTAGGGTTAATGTGAGAATGAGGGTTAGGGTGAGGGCTAGGGTGAGGGTGAGGGTTAGAGATAGGGTAAGGGTTAGGGCTAGGTTTAGGATTAGTTTGAGGGTTAGGGTTAGAATTAGAGTTAGTGTGAGGGCTAGGGTGAGGTTTAGGGTTAGGTTTAGGGTTAGGGTGAGGTTTAGGTTTAGGGTGAGTGTGAGGTTAAGGTTTAGGGTGAGGGTTAGGGTCAGCGTTAGGCTTAGGGTTAGGGTTAGGGTGAGGATAAGGCTGAGGATTAGGCTGAGTGTTAGGGTGACGGTGAGGGTGAGGGTGAGGGTTGGGGTTAGGGTTAGAGTGAATGTTAGGGTGAGGGGTAGAGTTAGGGTTAGGGTGTGGATTAGGGTTAATGTGAGGGATAGGTTTATAGTGAGGATAAAGTTTAGGTCGAGGGTTAGGGATAGGGTGAGGGTTAGCGTTAGGGTTAGGGTGAGGGTTAATGTTAGGTTGGAGGTTAGGGTTAGGTTGAGGGTTAGGGTGAGTGTCAGGTTTCATGTGAGTAATAGGGTTAGGGTTAGAGTGAGGGTTATGGTTAGGGTGATGTGTAGAATGAGGGTTAGGGTTAGGGTGAGATTTAAGGTAAGGGTAAGGTTTAGGGTGAGGGTGAGGGTAAGGGTTAGGATTAGGGTGAGGGTTAGTGTTAGGGTTACGGTTAGAGTTAGGGAGAGGGGTAGGGTTAGGAGTAGGGTTAAAGTTAAGTTTAGGGTTAGTGTGAGGGTTAGGGTTAGGGTGAGGATTAGGTAAGGGTGAGGGTTGGGGTGAGGGTGAGTGTTAGAGTGAGGATGAATGTTCTGGAGAGTGTGAGGGTTAGGGTTTGGTTGATGGTTAGGGTTAGTGTGAGTGTTAGGGTGACGGTGAGAGTGAGTATTAGGGTTGGGATTAGAGTTACAATGAGGGGTAGGGTGAGGGGTAGGGTAAGGTTTAGGGTGAGGGTTATGGTTACTGTGAGGGTTAGCGTTAAGGTGAGGTTTAGGGTTACTGTGAGGGTTCAAGTTAGGGTTAGGCTTAGTGTTAGGGTGAGGGTAAGGGTTAGGTTGAGGGTTAGGGTTAGGGTGAAGGTTAGGGTTAATGTGAGTGTTAGGTTTAGGGTGAGGGTTAGGGTGAGGGTTAGGGTTAGGGTGATGTTTAGGGTGAGGGTGAGGGTTAGGGTGAGGCTGAAGGTGAAGGTTGGGTTGAGTGTTGGGGTTAGGGTTAGGATGGGGTTGAGGTTGAGGGTGAGGCTTAGGGTTAGTTTTAGGGTAAGGTTAGGTGTGAGGGTTAGGGATAAGGTTAGTCTTAGGCTGAGGGTGAGGGTGAGGCTGAGGTTTAGGGTTAGGGTTAGGGTTAGCGTTAGGGTTATGGTGAAGGTTAGGGTTAGGTTGGAGGTTACGGTTAGGCTAAGGGTTAGGGTTAGGTATAGGTTTAGGTTGAGGGTGACGATGAGGGTTAGGGTTAGGATTAGGGTTAAGGTGAGCCTGAGGTTGAGGGTTAAGTTGAGGGTTAGTGTTATGGTAGGGTTAGGCTAAGGGTTAGAGTGAGGTTTAGGTTTAGGTTGATGTTTAGGTTTAGGGTGAGGGTTAGGGTGAGGTTGAGGGTGAGGTTTCGGTTGAGGGTTTGGGTTAGGGTGGTGAGGGTGAAGGTGAGCGTGAGGGTTAGGTTTAGAGTTAGGGTTAGGCTTAGGGTGAGGGTGATTGTGAGGATTAGGGTTAGGGTTATTTTTAGGCTTAGGTTAAAGCTGAGGGTGTGTGTGAGGGTTAGGGTTAGGGTGAGTGTGAGCGTTAGGATTAGGGTTAGGGATAGGCTGAGGGTTAGATGAGGGTGAGGCTTAGGGTTAGGGCGAGTGTTAGGCTTAGGTTTAGTGTGAGGGTTAGGGATAGTTTGATGGTTAGGGTGAGGTTTAGAGTTAGGGTGAGGGTGAGGGTGAGCGTGACTCTTAGGGTGCTGGTGAGGTTTAGGGTTAGGTTTAGGGTTAGGGTGAGGGTTTAGTGTTAGGGTTAGGATGATGGTTAGGATGAGGGGTAGGGTTAGGGTTAGGGTGAGGTTCAGGGTTAGATTAAGTGTTACCGTTAGGGTTAGGGTTAGGGGGAGGTTTAAGGTGAGGGTTAGGGTTATGTTTAGGGTTAAGGTGAGGGATAGGGTGAGGGAAAGTTTTAGGGTGAGTGATAGGGTGAGTGTGAGGTTAGGGTTAGGTTATGGAGTGGTTTAGGGTTAGATTTAGGATGAAGTTGAGGGTGAGAGTGTGGGTTAGGGATTAGTTTTAAGGTTAGGGTTAGTGTTATTGTTAGGGTTAGTGTTACGATTACAGTGAGGTTGCTGGTGAGGTGAGGTTTAGCGTTAAGGTTAGCATTAGGGTGAGGGTTAGGGTGAGGGTAAGTGTTGGGGTGTGGGTTAGGGTTAGGGGGAGGTTAAGGTTTAGGGTTAGGGTTAGGTTGAGGGTTAGGGTTAGCATTAGGGTTAGGTTGAGGACTAGGGTGAGGGATAGGGTTAGGTTAGGGTGAGGGTTAGGGTTAGGGTGAGGATTAGGGTGAGGGTAAGAATAATGGTAAGGGTGAGGGTTAGGGTGAGTTTGAGGGTTACGGTAAGAGTGAAGGTTATGATGACGGTGAGGTTTAGGGTGAGGGTTAGGATTAGGGTGAGGGTGAGATTGAGGGTTAGGGTGAGGGTAAGGGTTAGGGTTAGGGTGAGGTTAAGATAAGGTTGAGGGTTAGTGTTAGGTTTAGAGTGAGGTTTAGAGTGAGTGTGAGGTTTAGGGTTAGGGTTAGTGTTAGGGTGAGGGTAAGTGTTAGGGTTTTGTATAGGTTTACGGTGAGGGCGAAGGATAGGTATAGGGTGAGGGTTAGGGTTAGGGTGAGGGTGAGGGTGAGGGTTAGTATAAAGGTTAGGGTTAGGGTTATTTTTAGGTTTATGTTTAGGTTTATGATTACGTTGACGGTGAGGGTTATGGTTAGGGTGAGGTTTAGGATTAGGGTTAGTTTTAGGGTTAGGGTTAGCATGAGGTTCAGGGTAAGTGGTAGGGTTAAGGTTAGGGTGAGGGTTAGGGTTAGTTTGAGGGTTACGGTTAGAGATAGGGTAAGGGTTAGGATGAGGGTTAGGGTGAGGGTAAGGTTTAGGGTAAGGGTTAGAGTGAGTGTGAGGTTTAGGGTTAGAGTTAGTGTTAGGGTGAGGGTAAGTGTTACTGTTAGGTTTAGGTTTACGGTGAGGGTGAGGGTTAGGTTTAGGGTGAGGGTTAGGGTTAGGTTAGGGTTAAGGTGAGGGTGAGGGTTAGGATAAAGTTTAGGGTTAGGGTTATTTTTAGAGTTATGTTTATGTTTATGGTTATGTTGAGGGTGAGGGTTAAGGTTATGGTGAGGTTTAGGATTAGGGTTAGGTTTAGGGTTAGGGTTAGGATGAGTTTTAGGATGAGTGGTAGGGTTAAGGTTAGGGGGAGGATTAGGGTTAGGGTGAGGGTGAGGGTTAGGATTAGTGTTAGAGTTAGGGTTAGGGTAAGGATGAGGGTTTCGGGTTAGGGTTAGGGTTAGGGTTAGTTTGAGGATTTCAGTGAGGGTTATGATTAGGGTTAGGGTAAGGGTTAGCGTTAGGGTGAGGGTTATGGTTAGGATTAGTGTTAGAGTTAGTGTTAAGGTTAGGGTGAGGGTTATGGTGAGGGTGAGGTTTAGGGTTAGGTTTAGGTTTATCATGTGGGTGAGTGACAGTGTGAGGTTTAGGGTGAGTGTTAGAGTTAGCATTAGGGTTAGGGTGAAGGTTATGGTGCGGGTTAGGTTTAGTGTGAGTGTTAGGTTTAGGGTTAGGTTTAGCATTAGTGTGAAGGTAAGAATTCGGGTGATGGTTAAGGTGAGGGTGAGGTTTAGTGTTAGGATTTGGGTTATCGTTAGTGTTACGCTGAGGGTGATGGTGAGGGTGAGGGTGAGGGTGAGTTTTAAGGTTATGGTTAGGGTGAGGGCTAGGATGAGGGTTAGGGTTAGGGTGAGGTATAGGGTTAGGGTGAGGGTTAGGATTAGAGTTAGGGTTAGGGTTAGGGTTAGTTTGAGGGTGGTATGAGGGTGAGGTTTAGGGTGAGGTTTAGGGTTAGGGTTAAAATTAGGGTGAGGTTTAGGGTTACTGGTAGTGTTACGGTTATGGTTAGTATTAGGGTTAATGTGTGGGTTAGGGTTAGGGTGAGGATAAAGTAAGGGTTAGGGTTAGGGTGAGGGTGAGGTTTATGGTTACTGTTTAAGTGAGGGTTAGGGTTTGGTTTAGTGTTAAGGTAAGGTTGAGGGTGAGGGTTAGGGTTAGGCTTATGGTTAAGGAGAGGGTGAGGGTGAGTGTGAGGCTTAAAGTTAGGTTTAGGGTTAGGGTGAATGTAAGGGTTAGAGTGGAGGTTAGGGTTAGGGTTTGGGTGAGGGTTAGGTTTTGGGTTAGGCTGAGGGTTAAGGTTAAGATTAGGGTGAGATTTAGGGTGAGGGTTAGGGGGAGGGGGAGGGTTAGGTTTAGAGTGAGACTTAGGGTTAGGATTAGGCTTAGGGTCAGGGTTAGGGTGACTGTGAGGTTTATGGTGAAGTTTAGAGTGAGGGTTATGTTTAGGGTTAAGGTGAGGGTTAGGGTAAGGGGTCAGGTTACGGTTAGGGTGAGGTTTAGGTTTAGTGTGAGAGTAAAGGTTAGGGTTAGGGTTAGGATTAGTGTGAGGGAAAGAATTAGGGTGATGGTTAGGGTGAGGGTGAGGTTTAGGTTTAGGAATAGGGATAGGGTTAGTGTTACACTGAGGGTGAGGATGAGGGTGAGGGTGAGCGTTATGTTTCGGGTTAGGGTGAATGCTAGGGTGAGGGTTATTAACGGTTAGGGTGAGGGCTAGGGTTAGGGTGAGGGTAAAAGGGTTAGGTTTAGTTTGAGGGTGGTGTGAGGGTGAGGTTTAGGGTGAGGGTTTGGGTTAGGGTGAGGGCTAGGTTGAGGGTGAACTTTAGGGTTATGATGAGGGTTAGCGTTAGGTTTAGGGTGAGGGTTAGGTTTAGTGTGAGGTTTACGGTTAAGGTTAGGTTGAGGTTGCGGGTAAGGGTTATGGTGAGGGTTTGGGTGAGGGTGAAGGTTAGGGTTATGATTACAGATAGGGTTAGGTTTAGGCTGAGGGTGAGAGTGAGGGTGCGGGTGAGGTTTAGGGTTAGGGTTATGGTTAGGGTGAGGGTGAGGGCTAGGGTGAGGGTCAGGGTTAGGGTGAAGGTGAGGTTGAGGGTGAGGCTGAGTTTTAGGGTGAGGGTGAGGGTTTGGTTTAGGGTTAGGGTTAGGGTGAGGTTGAAGTTTAAGATTAGGTTTAGGGTTATTGTTAGGGTTAGAGTGAGGGTTACAGTTCAGTTTAGGGTGAGTGTGAAAGTTAGGGTTAAGGTTAGGGTTAGGGTGAGGTTGAGGGTTAGGGTTAGGGTTAGTGTTAGATGAAGTTTATGGTGAGTGCTAGGGTTAGGGTTAAGGTGAGGGTTAGGGTTAGTGTGAAGGTTAGAATGAGGATTAGGGTTAGGATTAAGGTGAGGGTTAGGTTGAGCGTTAGGGTTTTGGTTAGGGTTAAGGTGAGGGTGAGGGTTAGGGTGAGGTTTAGGGTAAGGGTGAGGGTTAGGGTTAGGGTGGAGTTTAGGATTAAGGTTAGGGTTATGGTTAGGTTGAGAGTTAGGTTTAGGGTTAGGGTTAGGTTTACGCTGAGGGTGAGGGTTAGGGTTATGTTGAGGGTTTGGTTTAGGGTAAGGGTTAAGGTGAGGGTGAGTTTTAGGATTAGGATTAGGGTTAGGATTAGGGTGAGGGTGAGGGTTAGGGTTAGGTTTAGGGTTACAGTGAGGGTGAGGGTTAGGTTTAGGGTGAGGTTTAGGGTTAGGGTTAGGTTTAAGTTGTGGGTTTGTGTTAGGATTAGAGTTAGGGTCAGGGTTATTGTTAGGGTTAGGGTTAGTGTTAGGGTTAGGTTTAGGGTGAGGGTGAGGGTTACCGTTAGGTTTAGGTATAGTGTTAGGGTTAGGATTAGCGTGAGGGTGAGTGTGTCGGTTAGGGTTAGGGTTAATGTGAGGGTGAGGGTTAGTTTGAGGGTTAGGGTTAGGGTGAGGGTGAGGGTGAGGTTGAGGGTGAGTGTTAGGGTTAGTATGAGGTTTAGGGTTAGGGTTAAGGTTAGGCTTAGGTTGAGGGTTTGGCTTAGGTTTAGGGTTAGGATGAGGGTTAGGCTGAGGGGTATGGTTACGTTTAGGGTGAGGATGAGGTTTAGTGTGAAGGTTAGGCTTAGGGTTAGGGTGAGGTTAAGGATTAGGGTGAGTGTTAGGGTGAGGGTTAACGTTAGGTTTAGGTTTAGGGTGAGGCTTAGGGTTAGGGTTAGGGTTACTGTGATGGTGAGGGTTAGGTTTAGGGTGAAGGTTAGGGTTAGGGTTAGGCTTAGGCATATGGTAAGGATTAGGGTGATGCTGAGGGTGGGGCTTAAGGTTATGGTGATGGATAGGGTTAGGGTTAGGGTGAGGTTTAGGATGAGGGTTCGAGTTAGGGTGAGGGTTAGGATGAGATTGACGGTAAGAGCAAAGGTGAGGGTGAGACTGAGGGTGAGGGTTATGGTAAGGGTTAGGCTTAGGGCTAGGCTGAGTGTTAGGGTAAGGGTTAGGGTTAGGGTTAGATTGAGGATTAGGTTTAGGGATAGTGTGAGGTTTAGGTTGAGAATGAGGGTTAGGGTTAGAATTAGGGTTAGGGTGAGGGCTAGCGTGAGGGTGAGGGTTAGGGTTAGGGTTAAGTTTAAGGTGAGTGTTAGGGTGAAGAATAGGGTTAGGATTAGGGTTAGGGTTAGTGTTATTGTTTGGGTTAGGGTTACGGTTACGGTGAGGGTGAGGGTTAGGGTTAGGGTTAGGGTAAGGGTTAATGTTATTGTTAAGGTTAGGGTTACGGTTACGGTGAGGGTGAGGATGAGGGTTAGGGTTAGGGTTAGGGTGAGGTTTTTAATGTTAGGGATAGGGTTAGAATTAGGGTTAGGGTGAGGGTTAGGGTTAAGGTTAGGGGGAGGGATAGGATGAGGATTAGGAATAGGGTTAGGGTAAGGGCTAGGGTGAGGGTGAGGTTTAGGGTTAGGGTTAGGGTGAGGTTTAGGGTTACGTTTAGGGTTTGGGTTAGGGTGAGGGTAAGGTTTAGTGTTAGAGTTAGTTTTAGCGTGAGGCTGAGGGTGAGGGTTAAGGTTAAGGTTAGTGTTAGGGTTAGGGTGAGGGTGAGGTTTAGGGTGAGGTTGAGTTTTAGGCTTAGGGTTAGGATTAGGATTACGGTAAAGGTTACGGTGAGTGTGAGGGTTAGGGTTAGGGTTGGGCTTAGGCTTAGGATTAGACTGAGGTTGAAGGTGAGGTTGTAGTTTGGGGTTAGGATGAG
Organism: Dipodomys merriami; assembly: GCF_024711535.1. NCBI lineage: Eukaryota > Metazoa > Chordata > Mammalia > Rodentia > Heteromyidae > Dipodomys > Dipodomys merriami. Next base: position 1,695,642 of record NW_027206390.1, read on the forward strand.
TGTTAGGGTTAGGCTTAGGGTTAGGGTTAGGATTAGGGAAAGGGTTATGGTGAGCGTGAGGTTTAGTTTTAGAATTAAGTTAAGGGGGAGGCTAAGGTTGGAGGTGAGGTTTAGGGTTAGTGTTAGGGTAAGGTTTAGGGTTAGGTTTAGGGTGAGGGTTAGGATGAGGGTTAGGATTACGGTCAGGGTGAGGGTTATGGGTAGAGTGAATGATAGGGTTAGGATTAGGGTTAGGGTGAGGGTTAGGGTTAGTGTTAGGGTGAGGTTTAGGATGAGGGTTAGGATTAGGGTTAGGGTGAGGTCTAGGGTGAGGGTGAGGTTTAGGGTTAGGGTTATTGTGAGGTTTAGGGTTAGGGTTAGGGTTAGGGTGAGGGTGAGATTTAGGCTTAGAGTTAGGGTAATGGTGAGGCTGAGGTTGAGAGTTAGGGTTAAGGTTAGTGTTATTGTAAGGGTTAGGGTGAGATTTAGGGTGATGGTGAGGGTTAGGCTTAGGGTTAGGATTAGGATTAGGGTAAGGGTTAGGGTGAGTGTGAGGGTTAGGGTTAGGGTTAGGGATCTGCTTACGGTTAGGCTGAGGGTGAGGGTTAGGGTTAGGGTGAGGGTAAGTGATAGGGTTAGTGTGAGAGTTAGGGTTCTGTTAAGTTTAGGGTTTGGGTGAAAGTTACGGTTAGGGTCACGGTGAGCGTGAGGGTGAGGGTTAGGTTGAGGTTTAGCATTAGGGTTAGGGTGAGAGTTAGGATGAGGATTTGGTTTAGGGTTAGGGTAAGGTTTAGGGTTAGGTTTAGGTTTAGGGTGAGGGTTAGGATGAGGGTTAGGGTTATGGTGAGGTTGAGGGTTACATTAAGGTGAGGGTTAGGGTTAGGATTAGGGTTAGGGTGAGGGTGAGTGTTAGCATTAGGGTTAGGGTTAGGTTTAGGGTTAGGTTTAGGGTTAGGATTAGTGGTATTTTTAGGGTTAGCTTTTGAGTTATGGTGAGGGTGACGGTGAGGGTGAGGGTTAGGGTTAGGTTTAGGGTGAGGTTTAGGGTTAGGGTTAGGGTTAGGGTTAGGGTGAGGGTGAGGTTTAAGGTTATATTTAGGGTTTGTTGGAGGGTTAGGTCGAGGGTTGGGGTTAGGATTAAAGTTGGTGTTAGGCTTAAGGTGAGGGTTAGGTTGAGGGTGAGGGTTAGGGTTAGGGTTAGGATTAGAGTTAGGTTCACGGTGAGGTTTAGGATGTGGGTTAGGGTTAATGTTATTGTTAGGGTTAGGGTAACGGTTAAGGTGATGGTGAGTGTGAGTGTTAGGATTAGGGTTAGGGTTAATGTTATTGTTAGAGTTAGGGTTACAGTTATGGTGAGGGTGAGGATGAGGGTTAAGGTTAGGGTTAGGGTGAGGTTTTTAGTGTTAGGTTTAGTGTTAGAATTAGGGTTAGAGTGAGGGTTAGCGTTAGGGTTAGGGGGAGGTTAAGGATGAGGATTAGGGATAGGATTAGTGTTAGGGTAAGGGCTAGGGTGAGGGTGAGGTTTAGGGATAGGGTTAGGGTGAGGTTTAGGGTTATGATTAGGTTTTGGGATAGGGTGAGGTTAAGGTTTAGTGTTAGAGTTAGGGTTAGGATGAGCCTGAGGGTGAGGGTTATGGTTAGTGTTAGTGTTAGGGTTAGGGTGAGAGTGAGGGTGAGGGAGAGGGTTAGGGTGAGGGTGAGGGTTAGGCTTAGGATTAGGATTAGGATTACGGTAAAGGTTGGGGTGAGTGTGAGGGTTAGTGTTAGGGTTAGGCTTAGGCTTAGGATTAGACTGATGGTGAAGTTGAGGGTGAAGTTTAGGGTTAGGGTGAATGTTATGCTTAGGCTTAAGGTTAGGATTAGGATTAGGGTAAGGCTTATTGTTAGCGTGAGGTTTAGTTTTAGAATTAGGGTAAGGGTGAGGCTGAGGTTTAAGGTGAGGGTTAGGGTTAGTGTTAGGGTAAGGTTTAGGGTTAGGGTTAGGGTTATGGTTAGGGTTAAGCTTAGGGTGAGTGTGAGGGTTAGGGTTTGAGTAAGGATTAGGCTTAGAGTTCGGCTGAGGGTGAAGGTGAGTGTGAGGTTTAGGGTTAGAGTGAGGTTTAGGTTTATTGTTAGTGTGAATGTTATGGTTAGGGATAGAATTAGAGTTAGTCTGAGGGTAATGGTGTGGGTGAGGATTAGGTTTAGGGTGAGGGTTAGGGTTAGGGTTATGGGGAGGGTTAAGATGAGGGTTAGTGTTAGGATTAGGGTTAGGGTGAGGGCTACGGTGAGAGTGAGGTTTAGGCTTAGGGTTAGGGTGAGGTTTAGGGTTAGGGTGAGGTTGAGGTATAGGTTTATAGTTAGGGTTAAGGTGAGGCTGAGGGTGAGGGTTAGAGTTAGGGTTAGGATTAGGATTAGGGTAAGGGTTAGGTTGAGTGTGAGGGTTAGGGTTAAGATTAGGGCTTGGCTTAGGGTTACACTGAAGGTGAGGGTGAGGGTGTGAGTTAGGGTTTGGGTGAGGGTTAGGGTTAGTTTTAGGGTGAGAGTTAGGGTTCAGTTTAAGTTTAGTGTTAGGGTGAGGTATAGGGTTAGGTTTAGGGTGAGGTTTAGGGTTAGGGTTAGGTTGAGGGTTAGGGTTAGGTTTAGGGTTAGGGTGAGGTTTAGGATTAGGGTTAGGGTGAGGGTTAGGGTTAGGGTGAGGGTTAGGATTGGAGTTAGGGTGAGGGCTAGGGTGAGGGTGAGGGTTAGGGTTAGTGATAGGGTGAGGTTTCAGGTTAGGGTTAGGTTTAGCATGAGGGTTCAAATGAGGGTTAGGGTTACGGTAAGGGTTATGGTTAGGGTTTAGTTGAGGGTTAGGGTTATGATTAGGTTTAGGGTGAGAGTGAGGTTTAGGATTAGGATTAGGGTTAATGTTATTGTTAGGGTTAGGGTTATGTTTACGGTGAGGGTGAGGGAGAGTGATAGGATTAGGGTTAGTGTTAATGTTATTGTTAGGGTTAGGGTTAGTGTTACAGTGAGGGTGAGGATGATGGTTAGGGTTAGGGTGAGGTTTTTAGTGTTATGGTTAGGGTTAGAATTAGGGTTAGGGTGAGTGTTAGGGTTAGGGTTAGGGGGAGGGTTAGGATGAGTATTAGGATTAGGATTAGGGTTAGGGTAAGGGCTAGGTTGAGGGTGAGGTTTAGGGTTAGTGTTAGGGTGAGGTTTAGGTTTACGTTTAAGGTTTGGGTTAGGGAGAGGTTAAGGTTTAGTGTTAGAGTTAGTTTTAGGGTGAGGCTGAGGGTGAGGATTAGGGTTAGGATTAGTGTTAGGGTTAGGGTTAGGGTGAGTGTGAGGGTGAGGGATAGGGTGTGGGTGAGGGTTAGGCTTTGGTTTAGGCTTAGGATTACTGTAAAGGTTAGGGTGAGTGTGAGGGTTAGGGTAAGGGATAGGTTTAGGATTAGGATTACACTGAGCATGAAGGTGAGGGTGAAGTTTAGGGTTAGGGTGAATGTTAGGGTTAGGCTTAGGGTTAGGATTAGGATTAGGGTAAGGTTTAGGGTGAGGGTGAGGTTTAGTTTTAGAGTTAGGGTAAGGGTGAGGCTGAGGTTGAAGTTGAGGATTAGGGTTAGTGTTAGGGTAAGGTTTAGGGTTAGGGTTAGGGTGAGGGTTAGGATGAAGGTTAGGGTTATGGTCACGGTGAGGGTTAGTGGTAGAGTGAGGGTGAGGGTTAGGGTTAGTGTTAGGGTGAGGGTGAGTGCTAGCATTAGTTTTAGGGTTAGGGTTAGGGTTAAGTTTAGGGTTAGGATTAGCGTTATTTTTAGGGTTAGGTTTAGAGTTATGGTGAGGGTGAGTGTGAGGGTTAGGATTAGGGTTATGGTGAAATTTAGGGTTCAGGTTAGGATTAGGGTTAGGGTGAGGGTGAGGTTTAGGGTTCGATTTAGGGTTATTTAGAGGGTTAGGTAGAGGGTTAGGTTTAGAGTTAGTGTTAGGGTTAAGGTTAGGATGACGTTTAGGTTGAGGTTTAAGGTTAGGGTTAGGCTTAGGATTAGGATTAGGGTTAGGAGAGGGTGAGTGTGAGGGTTATGGTTAGGCTGATGGTTAGGGTTAGGGTTACAGAGAGGTATAGGATGAGGTTTAGGGTTAGGATTATTGTTAGGGTGAGGGCTAGGGTGAGGGTGAGGGGTGGGGTAAGTGTTAGGCTTAGGCTTAGGCTTAGGCTGAGCATGAGGTTCAGGGTGAGGGTTAGGGTTAGGTTTAGGGTGAGGTTCAGTGTTAGGTTTAGGGTTAGAGTTAGGGGTAGACTGAGGGTGAGGTTGAGGAGTAGAGTTAAGGTTAGGGTGAGGGTTAGGTTTAGGGTGAGGCTTAGGGTTAGTGTTAGTGTTAGGTTGAGAGTGAGGTTTAGGTTGAGGTTTAGGGTTAGGGTTAGGGTTAGTGTGAGGGTTAGGGTTAGGGTTAGTGTTAGTGTGAGGGTAAGTGTTAGGGTGAGGGAATGGTTTAGGTTGAATGTTATGGTTAGGGTGAGGGTTTGGATTAGTGTTAGGCTTATTTTTACGGTTAGGTTCAGGGTTAAGGTTACTGTTAGTGTGAGGGTGAGGGTTAGGGTTAGGGTTAGGGTGAGGTTTAGGGTTTGTGTTAGGGTTAGTGTTAGGGTTAAGGTGAGGGTGAGTGTGAGGGTTAGTGTTAGGGTTAGGCTTAGGCTTAGGGTTAGGCTGAGGGTGAGGGTGGGGTGAGGATTAGGTTTAGGGTGATGGTTAGGGTTAGGGTCAGGGTTAGGGTTAGGGTGGGGTTTAGGGTTACGGTTAGGGTTTGGTTTAGGGTGAGGGTGAGGTTTAGGGTTAGATATAGGGTTAGGGGGAGCTTTAGGGTGAGGGTTAGGGTTAGGGTTAAGTTTAGATTTAGGGTGAGTGTGCGGGTGAGTGTGAGGGTTAGGTTTAGGTTTAGGGTTAGGCTTAGGTTTAGGCTGAGGGTGAGGGTTAGGGTTAGGGTGAGGTTTAGTGTTAGGGTTATGGTGAGGGTTAGATTGAGTTTAGGGTTAGGATTAGGGTTAGGGTGAGGGCTAGGTTGAGGGTTATGTTTAGGGTGAGGTTTAGGGTGTGGTTTACGGTTAGGGTTAGGTTTAGTGTTAGGGTGTGGGTGAGGTTTAGGGTAAGAGTTAGGGTTAATTTGAGGCTGAGGGTGAGGTTTAGGTTTATCTTTAGAAATAGTATTAGGGTAAGGTTTAGGGTGAGTGTGATGATTAGCGTAAGGTTTAGGGTTAGGCTTAGGGTTACACTGAGGTGAGTTTTAGGGTTAGGGTGAGGGTTAGGGTTAGGATTAGGGTGAGAGTTAGTGTTCAGGTTAAATTTAGGGTTAGGGTTAGGGTTAAGTTGAGCTGAGGGTTAGGGTTAGGTTGAGGGTTAGGGTTAGGCTTAGGATTAGGGTGAGGTTTAGGGTTAGGGTTAGGGTGAGGGTTAGGGTGAGGGCTAGGCTTAGGTTGAAGATCAGGGTTAGTGTTAGGGTGAGGTTTAGGTTTAGGGTGAGGGTTAGGATAAGGGTCAGTGTTATGGTAAGGGTGAGGATTAGGGTTAGGGTGAGGGTTAGTGTTAGGATTAGGTTTAGGGTGAGGGTGAGAGTTAGGAATAGGGTTAGGGTTAAGGTTATTGTTAGGGTTAGGGTTACGGTTACTGAGAGGGTGAGGGTGAGGGTTAGTGTTAGATTTAGGGTGAGGTTTTTAGTGTTAGGGTTATGGTGAGACGTAGGGTTAGGGTTAGTGTAAGAGTTAGTGTTAGGGTTAGTTTTATGGTGAGGCTGAAGATGAGGGTTAAGGTTAGGGTTAGTGTTAGGGTTAGGGTTAGGGTTAGGATTAGGGTTAGGTTTAGGGTTAGGTTTAGGGTTAGGTTTAGGGTATGGGTGGGAATTAGGGTTCGGGTTAGGTTTAGGGTTAAGGTGAGTTTTAGGGTTAGGGTTATGGTGAGCATGAGTGTTAGGTTTTGGTTGAGGGTTAGGGTTAGGCTTAGGATTAGGGTGAGGGTTAGGTTTAGGATTAGGGTCAGGGTTAGGATGAGGATTAATGTTAGGATTAGTGTTATTGTGAGAGCTAGGGTGAGGGTGAGGGGTATTGTTAGTGTTTGGGTGAGGTTTAGGGTTACAGTTAGGGTTTGGCTGAGGGTTAGGATGAGTGTTATATTTACAGTGAGGGTGAGGGTTAGGGTTAGGTTGAGGGTTAGGCTTAGGATTTGGGTTAGGGTGACGGTTAGTTTTAGGGTTAGATTTAGGGTTTGGGGGAGATTTATGTCCAGGGTTAGGGTTAGGGTTAGGGTTAGTGTTAGGGTTAAGATTAGGGTGCAGATTAGTTTGAGGTTTATGATTAGGGTTAGGGTAAGAGTTAGGATTAGATTTAGGGTGAGGGTGAGTGTGAGGGTTAGGGTTAGTGTTAAGCGTAGGCTTAGGTTTAGGTTGAAAGTGAGGGTAGGGGTGAGGATTAGGGTTAGGGTTATGGTTAGGGTTAGGGTTAGGGTGAGGGTTAGGATGAAGGTTAGGGTTAGGATTAGGGTTAGGGTGAGGGCTAGGGTGAGGGTGAGATTTAGGGTGAGGTTTCAGCTTAGGCTTAGGGTTTTGGCTGACTGTGAGGTTGAGGGTGAGGGTTAGGGTTAGTGTGATCGTTAGGTTTTCGGTTAGGGTGAGTGTTAGGATGAGGTTTATGTTTAGGGAGAGGGTTTGGGTGAGGATGATGGTAAGTGTATAGGTGAGGTTTAGGCTGAGGGTGAGGGTTAAGATAAGGGTGAGGGTTATGTTTAGGTTTAGGGTTAGGGTAAGTTTTAGTGTTAGATTTAGGTTTAGGGTTAGATTGAGGATTAGGGTTTGGGTTAGAGTTAGTGTGAGGTTTATGGTGAGGATGAGGTTTATGGTTATGGTGAGGGTGAGGGTTAGAATTAGGGTTAGGGTGAGGGCTAGTGTGAAGTTGAGGGTTAGAGTAATGGTTAGGGTGAGGTTTAGGATTAGGGTGAGGGTTTGGATTAGTGTGAGGGTTAGGGTTAGGGTGAGGGTAAGTGTTAGGGTGAGGGTTAAGTTTAGGGTGAGGGTTCTGTTTAGGGTGAAGGTGAGGGTTAGGTTTAGCGTTAGGGTTAGGGTTGGAATTAGGATTAAGGTGAGGGTGAGGTTTAGGGGTTGAGTTAGGGTTAGGATGAGGGTTAAGTTTAGGGTGAGGGTTAGGTTGAGGGTTATGGTGGGTGTGATGCTAAGGGTAAAGGTGAGGATTAGGCTGAGGGTGAGGGTTACGGTAAGGGTGAGGTTTAGGATTAGGGTTAGGTTGAGGGTGAGAGTTAGATTGAGTATTAGAGTTAGGGTTAGTGTGAGGTTCAAGGTGAGAATTAGGGTTAGGGTCCGGGTGAGGGCTAGGGTGAGGTTGAGGTTTAGGGTTAGTGTTAGGGTGAGGTTTAGGATTAGGGTGATGTTTGGGTTAGTGTGAGCGTTAGTGTTAGCGTTTCCGTTAGTGTTAGGGTGAGGTTAAGTGTTAGGGTGAGAGTTAGGGTTAGGGTGATTTTTATGGTTAGTGTGAGGTTGAGTGTTAGGGTTAGGGTTAGGATGAGGTTCAGTTTAGGGTTAGGGTTTGAGTTAGGGTTATGTTGAGGGTGAGATTAGGGGTAATGTTAGGGTTTGGGTTAGGGTGAGGGTTAGGTTTAGGGGTAGGATTAGGCTTAGGCTTGGGCTTAGGCCGAGCATGAGGGTCAGTGTTAGGGTTCAGGTTAGGGTTCGGATTAGGGTTAGGGTTTGTGTGAGTGTTAGGATGAGGTTTAGGGTTAGGATTAGGTTTAGGGTGAGGGCTAGGCTGAGGGTTAGGTTGAGGTTTAGTGTTAGGGATAGGGTTAGGTTAAGATTTGGGTTACGGTGAGGGTGAGTTGAGGGTTAGGGTTAGGGTTAGGGTTAGGGTCAGGGTGATTGTTAGTGTTATGGTTACAGTTAAGTTATGGTTAGGGTTAGGATTAGGGTTAGTGTTGGGGTTAGTGTTATTGTTATGGTTAGGGTTAGGGGGGATGGTTAGTGTGAGGTTTAGGGTTAGGGTTAGTGTTAGCGTTAGGGTGAAGGTGAGGTTTAGGTTGAGGTTTAGGGTTAGGTTTAGGGAGAGGGTTAGGTTTAGAGTTATGGTGAGGGTGAGGGTGCGGGTGATTATGAGGGTTAGGGTTAGGGTTAGCATTAGGCTGAGGGTTAGGCAGAGGGTGATGGTGAGGGTGAGTGTTAGGGTTAGGGTTAGGATGAGGTTTAGATTTAGGGTTAGGTTTAGAGTTAGAGTTAGGGTTAGGGTTAGGGTTAGGGTGAGGTTTAGGGTAAGGTTTCGGGTTATGGTCAGGGTGAGGGTTAGATTGAAGATTAGCGTTAGGGTTAGTGTGAGGTTTAGGGTGAGGATGAGGATTAGGGTTAGGCTGAGGGTGAGGGTTAAGATAAGTGTCAGGGTTAGGGTTAGGGTGAGGGTTAGGATAATGGTTAGGGATATGGTTAGGGTGAGGGTTAAATTGAGAATTAGGGTTAGGGTTAATGTGAGTTTTAGGGTGAGAATGAGGATTAAGATTATGGTGAGGGTGAGGGTTAGAATTAGGATTAGGGTGAGAGCTAGGGTGAGGGAGAGGGTTAGGGTTAGGGTTAGGGTTAGGATGAGGTTTAGGATTAGGGTGAGGGTTAGGGTGAGTGTGAGGGTTAGTTTTAGCGTTAGGGTTAGTGTTAGGGTGAGGGTAAGTGTTAGGTTGAGGGTTAGGGTTAGGGTTATTGTTAGAGTTAGAGTTAGGGTTACGGTTACTGTGAGGGTGAGTGTGAGGGTAAGGGTTAGGTTGAGGTTTAGTGTTAGGGTTGTGGTTAGAGTTAGGGTCAGTGTGAGGGTCAGGTTTAGCGGTAGAGTTATGTTTAGGGTGTGGGTTAGGGTGAGGGTTAGTTTTAGAGTTAGGATGAGGGTTAGGGTGAGGTTTAGGGTTAGGGTTAGTGTTAGTGTTAGGGTTAGGGTGAGGGTTTGGGTTAGGGTGAGGGTTATGGTTAGGGTGAGTGTTAGGGTTACGGATAGGGTGAGTGTTAGGGTTAGGGTTAGGGTTATTGTTAGGGTTAGGGTTAGGTTTACGGTTGAGGTGAGGGTAAGGGTGAGGGTTAGGTTTGGGGTTAGGATGAGGTTTAGGTTTAGGGTTAGGGTTAGATTTAGGGTTAGGGTTAGGGTTAGGGTGAGGTTTAGGGTAAGGTTTCGGGTTATGGTCAGGGTGAGGGTTAGATTGAAGATTAGCGTTAGGGTTAGTGTGAGGTTTAGGGTGAGGATGAGGATTAGGGTTAGGCTGAGGGTGAGGGTTAAGATAAGTGTCAGGGTTAGGGTTAGGGTGAGGGTTAGGATAATGGTTAGGGATATGGTTAGGGTGAGGGTTAAATTGAGAATTAGGGTTAGGGTTAATGTGAGTTTTAGGGTGAGAATGAGGATTAAGATTATGGTGAGGGTGAGGGTTAGAATTAGGATTAGGGTGAGAGCTAGGGTGAGGGAGAGGGTTAGGGTTAGGGTTAGGGTTAGGATGAGGTTTAGGATTAGGGTGAGGGTTAGGGTGAGTGTGAGGGTTAGTTTTAGCGTTAGGGTTAGTGTTAGGGTGAGGGTAAGTGTTAGGTTGAGGGTTAGGGTTAGGGTTATTGTTAGAGTTAGAGTTAGGGTTACGGTTACTGTGAGGGTGAGTGTGAGGGTAAGGGTTAGGTTGAGGTTTAGTGTTAGGGTTGTGGTTAGAGTTAGGGTCAGTGTGAGGGTCAGGTTTAGCGGTAGAGTTATGTTTAGGGTGTGGGTTAGGGTGAGGGTTAGTTTTAGAGTTAGGATGAGGGTTAGGGTGAGGTTTAGGGTTAGGGTTAGTGTTAGTGTTAGGGTTAGGGTGAGGGTTTGGGTTAGGGTGAGGGTTATGGTTAGGGTGAGTGTTAGGGTTACGGATAGGGTGAGTGTTAGGGTTAGGGTTAGGGTTATTGTTAGGGTTAGGGTTAGGTTTACGGTTGAGGTGAGGGTAAGGGTGAGGGTTAGGTTTGGGGTTAGGATGAGGTTTAGGTTTAGGGTTAGGGTTAGATTTAGGGTTAGGGTTAGGGTGAGGGTGAGGTTTAGGGTTAGATTTAGGGTAAGTGTTATGTTTAGAGTTAGGGTGAGGGTTAGGGTTAGGCTTAGGCTTAGGCTTTGGCCTAGCAAGAGAGTGAGTGTTAGGGTTATGGTTATGGTGAGGGTTAGGGTTAGGGTTAGGTTGAGGGTCAGGATGAGGTTTAGGGTTAGGATAAAGGTTAGGGTGAGGGCTAGGGTGAGTGTTAGGGTGAGGGTTAGGGTTAGGGCTGGGATTAAGTTTAGGGTTAGGGTGAGGGTGAGTGTGAGGATTAGTGTTAGGGTTGGAGTTAAGCTTAGGTTTAAGCTGAGGGTGAGGGTGAGGTTTAGGGTTAGGGTGAGGGTGAGGTTTAGTGTTAGAGTTAGTGTTAGGGTGAGGGTTTCTGTGAGGGTTAGTGTTAGGATTAGTGTTAGGGTTAGGGTTTGGGTTAGGGTTAGTGTGAGGGTTAGGGTTAGGGACAGGGTTACAATTAGGATTATGGTTAGGGTGAGGGTGAGGTTGAAGATTAGGATGAGGGTTAGGGTTAGGATTAGGTTTAGGGTTAGGGCTAAGGTGAGGGTCAGGGTTAGGGTTAGGTTTATGCTTAGGGTTAGGTTGATTGTGAGGGTGAGTGTTAGGGTTAGGATGAGTTTTAGGGTTAGGTTTAGGGTGCGGTTTAGGATGAGGTATAGGGTTAGGATTCGGGTTAGGTTGAGAGCTAGGTTGAGGGTTAAGTTTAGGGTTAGGTTTAGTGTGAGGTTTAGGGTTCGGGTTAGGGTTAGGGTTAGGGTGAGGGTTAGGGTTAGAGTTACTGTATGGATGAGTGTTATGTTTAGGTTGAGGGTTAGGGTTAGGTTTAGTGTGAGGTTTAGTGTTAGGTTTAGGGTGATGGTTAGGTTGAGGGTTATCGTTTGGATTAGGGTTAGGGTGGGGGCTAGGTTGAGGGTGAGGTTTAGGGTTAGGGTTAGGCTTAGGCTTAGGGTTAGGCTGAGGGGTAGGGTGGGGTGAGGAATAGGTTTTTTGTGATGGTTAGGGTTAGGATTAGGGTGAAGATTAGGATGAGGGTTAGGGTTAGGATTAGGTTTATGGTTAGGGCTAAGGTGAGGGTCAGGGTTAGGGTTAGGGTTAGGGTTAGGCTGAGGGAGAGGGTTTAGGTAAGGTTTAAGGTTAGGGAAAGTGTTAGACTTAGGGTTAGGGTACGGGTTAGGCTTAGGGATAGTTTTGGAGTTAGTCTTAATGTGAGGTTTATGGTTAGGGATAGGGTTAGGGTCCTGGTAAAGGTGAGGTTTAGAGTTAGCATGAGGGTTAGGATGAGGGGTAGGTTTAGGGTTAGGGTGAGAGTTAGGGTTAATGTGAGGTTTAGGGTTAGGTTTAGGGTTAGGGTTAGGGTGAGGGTCAGGTTGATCGTTAGGTTTTGGTTTACAGTTAAGTTGAGGGTGAGGGTTAGGGTGAGTTTTTGTTTAGGCTTAGTGTTAGGGTGAGGTAAAGGGTTAGGGTGAGGGTTAGGGTTAGGGTGAGGGTGAGGCTTAAGATGATGGTGAGGGTTACAGTGAGGGTCAGGGTTAGGGTTAGGGTCTGGGTTAGTGTGAGGATTAGGGTTATGGTGAGGGTGATGGTTAGGATTAGGGTTAGGATCATTGTAAGTGTTATGGTTAGGTTACATTTGCAATTAGGGTGAGGCTCAGGGTGAAGTTTAGCGTTAGGGTTAGGGTTAGTTTTAGGGTTAGGATTAGTGTTAATGTTAGGGTTAGGGTTAGAGTTACGGTTTGGGTGAGGGTGAGGGTGAGATTTAGGGTTAGGGTTAGTGTGAGGTTTAAGGATAAGGTTAGGATTAGGGATAGGGTGAGGGTGAGCTTTAGAGTTAGAGTTAGGTTGAGGCTGAGGGATATGGTGACTGTTAGGGTTAGTGCCAGTGTTAGGGTTAGCATTAGGTTTAGGGTGAGGGTTAGGTTGAGGTTTAGGGTTAGGGTTAGGGTTAGGATTAGGTTTAGGGTGAGGGTGAGTGTGAGGGTTAGGATTAGTATTAGGCTTAGGCTTAGGGTAAGGTTGAGGGTGATGGTTGGGGAAAGGATTAGGCTTAGGGTGATGTTTAGCCTTAGGGTTAGGGTGAGAGTTAGGGTTAGGGTTAGGGTTAGGATTAGGTTTAGGGTGAGGGCTAGGGTGAGGGTGAGGGAAAGGGTTAGTGTTAGGCTTAGGCATAGGATTACAATGAGGGTGATGGTGAGGGTGGGGGTTAGGGTTATAGTGATGGATTAGGTTAGGTTTAGGGTGAGGGTTAGGATGAGCATGATGGTAAGAGTAACGGTGAGGGTTAGCCTGAAGTTGAGGGTTATGGTAATGGTTAGGGTTAGGGTTAGACTGAGGATTTGGGTTAGGGCTAGTGTGAGGTTTAGGGTGAGGATAAGGGTTAGGGTTAGAATTAGGGTTAGGGTGAGGGCTAGCGTGAGGGTGAGCTTTAGGGTTAGGGTTATGTTTAGGGGGAGGGGGAGGGTTAAGTTTAGGATGAGGGTTAGGTTTAGTTTGAGGGTTACGTTTAGGGTGAGGGTGAGGGTGGGGTAAAGGTTATGGTGAGGCTTAGATTGAGGGTGAGGGTAGGGATACGATTAGGGATAGGGTTAGGTTTAAGCTGAGTGTGAGCCTGAGGGTGAGGGTAAGGTTTAGGGTTAGGGTTATGTTTATGGTTAGGGTGAGGTCTAGGGTGAGGGTGAGGGTTAGGGTGAAGTTGAGGGTTAGGCTGAGGGTCTTGGTTGAGGTAATGGTTAGGGTTAGGGTGACGATTAGTTGAGGTTTAGGGTGAGGGTGAGCTTGAGCGTTAGGGTGTGGGTGAGAGTTAGAGTTAGGGTGAGGGTTCGGGTAATGGTGAGGGTTAGGGTGACGTTGAAGTTTAGGGTTAGGTTTATGTGAGGGTTAGGGTTAGCGTTAGGGATAGGGTGAGGGTGACGGTTAGGATTAGGTTAAGGGTTAGGGTGAGGTTTAGTGTGAGGGTGAGGTTTAAGGTTAGGCTTAGGTTTGGGGTGTGGGTAAGTGATAGCATGAGGGTTAGGGTGAGTGTTAGAGTTAGCATTAGGGTTAGGGTGAGGGTTAGGGTGAGGGTGAGTGTGAGAGTGAGGGTTAGGGTGAGGATTAGGGTGAGTTTTAGGGTTAGGGAGAGGTTTAGGTTTAGGGTGAGTGTTAGGGTGAGGGTTAGGTTTATGGTTATGCTTAGGGTTATGGTGAGGTTTAGGGTTAGGATTAGGGTGAGGGTTAGTGTGATGATTAGTTGAGGTTAAGGGTGAGGGTGAGCTTGAGCGTTAGGGTGTGGGTGAGGGTTAGGGTTAGGGTGAGGGTTCGGGTAATGGTGAGGGTTAGGATGACGTTGAAGGTTAGGGTTAGGGTTATGTGAGGGTTAGGGTTAGGGTTAGGGATAGGAGGAGGGTGAGGGTTAGAAATAGGTTTAGGTTGAGGGTGAGGGTGAGGGTTAGTGTTAGGGTTAGGATTAGGGTTAGGGTGAGCCTGAGGGTGAGGGTGAGTGTGAGGGTTAAGGTTAGATTGAGGGTTAAGCTAAAGGTTAGTTTGAGGGTTAGGTTTAGGTTGATGTTTAGGTTGAGGGTGAGGGTTCGGTTGAGGGTTTGGGTTAGGGTTAGGGTGAGGGTGAGTTTGAGTGTTACGTTTAGAGTTAGGCTTAGGCTTAGGATGAGGGTGATTGTGAGGGTTATGGTTAGGGTTATTGTTAGGCTTAGGTTTAAGCTGAGGGTGAGGGTGAGTTTGAGGGTTAGGGTTAGGGTGAGTGTGAGCGTTAGGGTTAGGGTTAGGGATAGGCTGAGGATTAGATGCGGGTGAGGGTTAGGGTTAGGATGAGTTTTAGGCTTAGGGTTAGGGTGAGGGTTAGGTATAGGTTGATGTTTAGGGTGAGATTGAGGGTTAGGGTGAGGGTGACGGTGAGCGTGACTCTTAGGGTGCAGGTGAGGTTTAGGATTAGGTTTAGGGTCAGGGTGAGGGTTTAGAGTTAGGGTTAGGATGATGGTTAGGATGAGGGGCAGGGTTAGGGTTAGGGTGAAATTCAGGGTTAGTTTAAGGGTTACGGTTAGTGTTTGGGTTAGGGTGAGGTTTAGGGTTAGGTTTAGAGTTAGGGTGAGGGTTAGGGTGAAGATAGGTTTTAGGGTGAGGGTTAGGGTGAGTGTGAGGTTAGGGTTAGGGTGAAGGTTAGTGTTATTGTTAGGGTTAGGTTTAGGGTTACGGTTACGGTGAGGTTGCGGGTGAGGTGAGGTTTAGCATCAGGGTTACTGTTAGGGTGAGGGTAAGTGTTTGGGTGAGGGTTAGGCTTAGGGTGAGGTTTAGGGTGAGAGTGAGGGTTAGTTTTAGGGTTAGGTTTAGGGTGAGGTTAAGGGTTAGGGTTAGGGTGAGTGTTAGGGTTAGCATTAGCTTTAGGTTGAGGGCTAAGGTGAGAGTTCAGGTTAGGTTAGGGTGAGGGTTAGGGTGAGGGTGAGGGTTAATATTAGGGTTAGGGTTAGAGTTATTGTTAGGGTTAGAGTGAGGGTTACAGTTCAGTTTAGGGTGAGGGTGTAGGTGAGGGCTATGGTTACGGTTAGGGTGAGGTTCAGGGCTAGGGTTAGGTTAGTGTTAGGAGGAAGTTTAGGGTGAGGGGTAGGGTTAGGGATAAGGTGAGGGTTAGGGTTTTGGTTAGGGTTAAGGTGAGGGTTCGGCTTAGGGTGAGGTTTAGGGTTAAGGTTAGTGTTAGGGTGAGGGTTAGGTTTAGCAACAGGATTAGTGTGAGGGCTAAGGTGAGGGTGAGGGTTAGGGTTAGGGTTAGGTTTAGGGTGAGGTTTAGGCTTAGGCTGAGGGTTAGGGTTAGTGGGAGGGTTGGTGTTCGGGTTAGGCTTAGTGTTAGGTTGAGGATAAGGGTTAGAGTGAGGGTTAGGTTTCAGGTGAGGGTTAGGGTTAGGGTGAGGGTCAGGGTTAGGGTTATGGTTAGGCTGAGGGTTAGGTGAGAGTTAGGGTTAGGGTTAGGGTAAGGGTTAGCGTTAGGGTGAGGGTTAGGTTTAGGATTAGTGTAAGAGTTATGGTTAGGGTTAGGGTGAGGCTTTCGGGTTAGGGTTAGGGTTAGGGTTAGGTTGAAGGTTAAGGTGAGAGTGACGTTTAGGGTTAGTTTTAGGTTTATCGTGTGGGTAAGTGATAGTGTGAGGGTTAGGTTGAGTGTTAGAGTTAGCATTAGGGTTAGAGTGAAGTTTAGGGTGAGGAATATGGTTAGGGTTAAGGTGAGCTTGAGGTTGAGGGTTAGGGTTAGGGTTAGGGTTGGTTTTAGGGTTTGGGTGAGTGTTAGGGTTTTGGTTAGGGTTAAGGTGAGGGTGAGGGTTAGGGTGAGGTTTAGGGTTAGGGTTAGGGTTAGAGTGAGGGTTAGGGTTAGGGTGGAGTTTAGGATTAGTGTTAGGGTTATGGTTAGGATGAGGCTTAGTGTTAGGGTTAGGGTTAGTGTTAGGAGGAAGTATAGGGTGAGGGTTAGTGTTAGGGTGAGGGTTAGTGTTAGCAATAGGGTTAGTGTGAGGGCTAAGGTGAAGGTGAGGTTTAGGGGTAGGGTTAGGTTTAGGGTGAGGCTTAGGATTAGGCTGAGGGTAGGGTTATTGGGAGGGTTGGTGTTAGGGTTAGGCTTAGTGTTAGGGTGAGGGTAAGGCTTAGGGTGAGGGTTAGGGTTAGGGTGAAGATTAGGGTTAGGGTGAGGGTCAGGGTTAGATTTAGGGGTAGGCTGAGGGTTAGGTGAGGGTTAGGGTTAGGGTTAAGGTAAGGGTTTGCGTTAGGGTTAGGGTTAGGATTAGTGTTAGAGTTAGGGTGAGGGTTAGGGTGAGGGTTTCGGGTTAGGGTTAGGGTTAGGTTGAGGGTTACGGTGAGGGTGAGGGTTAGGATTAGGTTTAGGTTTATCGTGTTGGTAAGTGATAGTGTGAGTGTTAGGGTGAGTGTTAGATTTAGCATTAGGGTTAGAGTGAAGTTTAGGGTGAAGTTTAGGGTTACGTTTAAGGTGATCTTGAGGGTGAGGTTTAGGGTTAGGGTTAGGGTTGGTTTTAGGGTTAGGGTGAGGGTTAGGGTTAGTGTTCGTGTGAGGGTAAGTCTGAGGGTAACTGTTAGGGTTAGAGTAAGGGTGAGGGTTTGGTTTTGTGTGAGGTTTAGGGTGAGGATGAGGTTAAGGCTTAGGGTGAGCTTTAGGGTAAGGTTGAGTGTTAGGGTTAGGGTTAGCGTCAGGGTGAGGGTTAGGGTGAAGGTTAGGGTTAGGGATAGGGTTAGGTTTAGGGTGAGGGTTAGGGTAAGGGATAGGGTTATGATTAGGGTGAGGGTTAGGTTTAGTGTGAGTGTTAGGGTTAGGGTTAGGGTTAGGATTAGTGTGAAGGTAAGAATTAGGGTGACTTTTAGGGTGAGGGTGAGGTTTAGGGTTAGGATTAGGGTTATGGTTAGTGTTATGCTGAGGGTGATGGTGAGGGTGAGGGTGAGTGAGAGTTTTAGTGTTAGGGTTAGGGTGAGGATTAGGGTGAGGATTAGGTTAAGGGTGAGGGAGAGGGTTAGGCTGAGGGGTAAGTGTAGGGTTAGGTGAGGGTTAGGGTTAGTGTGAGGGTTAGGTTTAGGGTTAGGGTGAGGGTAAGGATTAGTGTGAGGGTTAGGGTGAGGGTGAGTGTTAGGGTTAGGCGGACAGTAAGGGTCAGGGTGAAGGTTAGATTGATGGTGAGGTTTATGGTTAGCATTAGTGTTAGGGTTATGGTGAGGGTTAGGTTTGGGGTTAGGGTCAGGTCTAGGGTGAAGGTGAGGGTTACGGTTAGGGTTAGGGAAAGGGTGAGTATTAGAGTTAGGATTAGGGTTAGGGTGAGCATTAGGCTGAGGGGTAGGGTTAGGGTTAGTCTTAGTCTTAGGGTTAGGCTTAGGGTGAGGGTGGGGTTGAGGATTATGGTTAGGGTGATGATTAGGGTTAGGGTTAGGGTGAGGGTTAAGATGAGGGTTAGGGAGAGGGAAAGTGTTAAGGTGAGGGTTAGGGTGAGGGTGAGGGTTATGGTTACCATTAGGTTTAGGGTTAGATTTAGCGTGAGCATTAGGTTTAGGTTTAGGGTTAGGGTGAGTGTGAGGGTGAGGGTTAGGTTTAGGGTTCGGGTGAGGGTTAGGTTTAGTGTTAGGGTTAGGGTGTGGGTTAGGGTTAGGGTTCGTGTGAGGGTGAGGGTGAGGTTTAGGGTGTGGGTGAGGGTGAGGTTTAGGGTTAGGAATAGGGTGGGGGTGAGTGTGAGTGTGAGGGTTAGGGTGAGGAATAGGGATAGGGTGAAGGTGAGTGTTAGGGTGAGGTGTAGGAGTAGGTTAAGGTGAGGGTTAGAGTTAGGGTGATGGTTTGTATGAGGGTTAGTTTAAGGTTAAGGGTGAGGGCTAGGGTGAGGGTTAGGGTTAGGATTAGTTTAGGGTGAGGGTTGTGGTGAGCATTAGGTTTAGCGTTAGGGTTAGGGATAGGTTTAGGTTTAGGGTGAGGTTTAGGATGTGGGTTAGGATTAGGTTTAGGGTTAGGGTTAGGGTGAGGGGTAGGGTCAGGGTTAGATTTACGGTGAGCGTAAGGGTTAGCATGAGGTTTAGGGTAAGTGTGAGGGTTAGAGTTAGCATTAGGGTTAGGGTGAGGTTTAGGGTGAGTGTTAGGGTTAGGTTTATGGTTAGGGTGAGATGAGGGTGAGGGTCATTGTGAGGTTTATGGTTAGGGTGAGATTTGGGTTTAGGGTGAGGGTTAGGCTTTGGTTTAGGGTGTGGGTGAGCGTGAGGGTGACATTGAGGCTTAGGGTGAGGGTGAGGGTGATTGTGAGGGTTAGGCTTAGAGTTAGCTTTAGGGTTAGGTTTAGTGTGAGGGTGAAGGTGAGGGTTAGGGTTAAGAGTAGGTTTAGGTTTAAATTTAGGCTGAGGGTGAGCCTGAGGGAGAGGGTAACGATTAGTCTTAGGGTTAGGGTTGTTGTGAGGATTAGGGTGAGGGTAAGGTTAAAGGTTAGGGTGACGGTGAGGGTTAGGGTTAGTGTTAGGGTGAGGGTTAGGGTTAGGGTGAGGTTAGAGTTAGGGTGAGGTTTATTGTTAGTGTGAGGCTTAGTGTTAGTGTTAGGTTGATTGTAAAGTTTAGGTTGAGGGTTAGGGATAGGGATAGGTTTAGGGTGAGGTTTCGGGTTATGGTGAGGTTTAGGGTCAGGGTGAGAGTTAGGGTTAGCATTATGGTTAGTGTGAGGGTTAGCGTAAGGTTAGTGTGAGGGTTAGGGTTAGGGTGAGGGTTAGGTTGAGGGTGAGAGTAATGTTAAGTGTGAGGGTTAGGATTATGGTAAGCTTGTGGGTTAGGGTGAGGGTTAGGTTTAGGTTTACAGTAAGGGTGAGGGTTAGGGTGAGTGTTTGGTTTGGGGTTAGGGTTAGGGTGAGGGTGAGATTGAGGGTTGGGAATAGAGTTAGGTTGAGGGTTAGGGTTAGGCTGAGGATTAGGGTTAGTGTAATGGCTAGTTTTAGGTTTAGGTTTAGTGTTAGGGTGAGACTAAATTTTAGGGTTAGGTTTAGGGTTAAAGTGAGGTTGATGGTTAGGTTAAGTGTGAGGGTTAGGGTTATGGTGAGGGTGAAGGTGAGGGTTATGATAATGGTGAAGGTGAGGGTTAGGATAAGGGTTAGGATTAGGGTTATTTTTAGGTTTAGGGTTAGGTTTATGGTTACGTTGAGGGTGAGGGTTAGGGTTAGTGTGAGGTTTAGGGTTAGGGTTAGGGTTAGGGTTAGGGTTAGGATGAGGTTTAGGGTGAGGGGTAGGGTTAAGGTTAGGGTGAGGGTTAGGATTAGTGTGAAGGTTAGGGATAGGGTTAGGATGAGGGTTAGGTTGAGGGTTAGGGTTTAGATTAGGGTTAGGGTGAGAGTGGGGGTTAGGGTGACGTTAAAGGTTAGCTTAGGTTTACTGTTAGGGTGAGGGTAAGGGTTAGGTTTAGGGTTAGGCTTAGGGTGAGGTTTAGGGTGAGGTTGAGGGTTAGGGTTAGTGTTTGGTTGAGGTGAAGGTTTAGGTTGAGGTTTAGGGTGAGGGTGAGTGTTAGGGTTAGCATTAGGGTTAGGGTGAGGTTTAGTGTGAGTGTTTTGGTTAGTTCAGGGTGAGGTTTTGGGTTAGTGTGAGGGTTAGGGTGAGGGTAAGGTAAGGGTAAGGATGAGGTTTTTGGTGAGGGTGAGGGTTACGGAACGGGAGAAGGTTAGGGTTAGTGTGAGGGTTAGAGTTAGGGTTAGGAAAAGGGTTAGTGTGAGGGATAAGGTGAGGGTGAGGATTAGGGTTAGGTTTAGGTTTAGGTTGAGGGTTAGGTTTAGGCTGAGGGTTAGGATTAGTGTGAGTGTTGGTGTTAGGTTTAGGTTTAGTATTAAGGTGAGGGTAAGGTTTAGGTTGAGGGTTAGGTTTAGGGTGATGGTTAGGGTTAGGTTTAGGGTGAGGGTAAGGGTTAAGGTTAGGTCTAGGTTTAGGGTAATTGTGGGTTTTGTTGAGGTTTAGGTTTAGGATTAGTGTACGGGTTAGGGTTAGGGTTAGTGTGAGGATTAGGTTGACGGTTGGCTTGACGGTTAGGGTTAGTGTGAGGGTTAGGGTTAGGCTGAGGGTGAGGATGAAGTTGAGAGTTAGGGTTAGGATTAGGGTTAGGGAGAGGTTTTGGGTTTGGTTTAGGGTTAGGATGAGGGTTAGGGTGAGGGGAAAGTTTAGGTTTAGAGTGAGGTTAGATTTATTGTGAGGGTTAGCATTACGGTTAGGGTCAGGGTGAGGGTGAGGATATGGTTTAGGGTGCGGGTTAGAGTGAGGGTTAGGGTTAGGGATAGGGTTAGGTTTAGGGTGACTGTTAGCTTGAGGGTTTGGTTTAGGTTTAGGGTTAAGGTTTCTGGTGAGGGTTCGGGTTCAGTTTAGGGTTAGGTTAAGGGTTTCGTGTTTGGGTTACTGTTAGGGTTAAGGTGAGGTTTATGGTGAGGGTGAGGTTTAGGGTTAGGTTTATGTTTATGGTGTGTTTAAGTGATAGCGTGAGGGTTAGGGTGAGTGTTAGAGTTATTAGTAGGGTTTGGGTGATGGTGAGGGCGAGGGTTAGGGTTAGGGTTAGCGAGAGGGTGAGGGTGAGGGTGATGGTTTGGGTTAGAATTAGGGTGAGGGTTAGGTTTAGTGTGAAGTTTAGAGTGAGGATGAAGTTAAGGATTAGGGTGAGGGTTAAGGTAAAGGTGAGGGTTAGGGTTAGGGTTAGTGTTAGGGTGAGGGTTAGGGTGAGGGTTAGGGTTAGGTTTAGGGTTAGGGTGACGGGGATGGTTAGGGTTAGGGTTAGGGTGAGTGCTAGGGTGCGGGTTAGGGTTAGGGTGAGGGTTAGGCTTAAGGTTAGGGTTAGTTTGTGGGTGGTGTGAGCGTGAGGTTTAGGATGATGGTTAGGATTAGGGTGAGGGCTAAGGTGAGGGTTAGGGTTAGCATTAGGGTGAGGGTCAGGGTTAGGTTTAGGTTGAGGTTTGGGGTGAGGGGTAGGGTTAGGTTTAGAGTGAGGTTTAGTTTTAGTGAGAGCGTTACAGTTAGGAATAGTGTGAGGGTGGGGGTAAGGGTTATGGTGAGGGTTATGATGGGTTGATGGTTAGGGTTAGGATTAGGGGTAGGGTTAAGGGTAAGGCTGAGCAAGAAGGTGAGAATGCGGGTGAGGTTTACGGTAGGGTTACGTTTAGGGTGAGTGCTAGGGTGAGGGTGAGGGTTAGGGTGAAGGTGAGGGTGAGGGTCTTTTTAGATAATGGTTAGTGTTAGGGTAAGGATTAGGTGAGGGTGAGGGTGAGGGTGAGCTTTAGGGTTAGGGTGTGAGTGAGTGTTAGGTTTAGGGTGAGGGTTCAGGTGATGGTGAGTGTTAGGGTAAGGTTGAGATTTAGCATTAGGTGAGGATTAGGTTTAGGGTTAGGGTTAGATTTAGGATGAGGGTTTGAGTGAGGGGTACTATTAAGGTTAGGGTGAGAATTAGGGTTAATGTGAGGGTTATGGATAGGGTGAGGATAATGTTAGGGTGACGGTTAGGGTGAGAGTGAGGGTTAGGGTTACTGTTAGGGTGAGGGTTAGGGTTAGCTTTAGTGTTAAGTTGAGGGTGAGGGTGAGGGTTAGGGTTACGCTTAAGGTTAAGGTGAGGGTGATGGTGAGGGTGAGGATGAGGGTTAGCTTGAGGTTTAGGGTTAAGGTGAGGGTTAGGTTTACGATTAGGGTTATTGTTAGGATTAGGTTTAGGGTGAGGGTGAGGATGAGGGTGAGGTTGAGGGTGTGGGATAGGGTTAGGGTTAGGTTTAGGGTGAGCATGAGGGTTAGGGTTAGGGTGAGCGGTAAGGTTAAGTTTAGGGTGAGGGTTAGGGTTAGTTTGAAGGTTAAGGTTAGGGTTAGGGTGAGGTTTAGGCTGAGGGTTAGGGTGTGGATTAGGGATAGGTTGAGGGTGAGGGTTAGGATGAGGTTTATGGTTAGCTTAGGGTTAGGTTTAGGGTGAGGGTTAGGGTGAGGGTAAGCATTAGGGTGAGGGTTAGGGTTAGGTTGAGGTTTAGGGTGAAGTTGTGGGTTTGGCGTTAGGGTTAGAGTGAGTTTCAGGTTTAGGGTGAGGGTTAGGGTGAGGGTGAGTGTTAGGGTTAGTATTAGGGTTAGGGGGAGGTTTAGTGTGAGTGTTTTTATTAGGTTAGGTTGAGGTTTTGTGTAAGTGTGAGGGTTAGGGTGAGGTTAAGGTAAGGGTAAGGGTCAGGTTTTTGGTGATGGTGAGATTTACGGAAAGGGTGAGGGTTAGGGTTAGGGTTAGGGATAGAAAAAGGGTTAGTGTGAGGGATAAGTTGAGGGTGAGGATTTGGGTTAGGGTTAGGTTTAGGTTGAGGGTTAGGTTTAGGCTGAGGGTTAGGGTTAGTGTGAGGGTTTGTGTTAGGGTTAGGCTTAGTGTTAGGGTGAAGGTTAGGGTTGGGTGAGTGTTAGGGTTAGGGTGAGGGTAAGGGTTAGGGTTAGGACTAATTTTAGGGTTATTGAGGATTTTGGTGATGTTTAGGGTTAGGGTTAATGTAAGGGTTACGGTTAGGGTTAGTGTTGAGGATTAGGTTGAGGGTTAGCGTGATGGTTAGGGTTAGTGTGAGGGTCAGGGTTAGGGTGAGGGTGAGAGTTAATGTTAGGGTTAGGGTTAGTTATGATGAGGGTGAGGTTTAGGGTTAGGATTAGGGTTAGGGATAGATTTTGGGTAGGTTTAGGGTTAGGATGAGGGTTAGGGTGAGGGGTAAGAGGTTTAGGGTGAGGGTTAGAATTATTGTAAGCGTCAGCGTTAGGGTTAGGATTAGGGTTAGGGTGAGGGTGAGTATAAGGTTTAGGGTGAGGGTTAGGGTGAGGGTTAGGGTTTGGGATAGGGTTAGGGATAGGGTGACACTTAGCTTGAGGGTTAGGTTTAGGGTTAGGGTTAAGGTTTCGGGTGAGGGTTAGGGTTTAGGTTAGGGTTAGGGTTTCGTATTTCGGTTAGGGTTAATTTTAGGGTGAGATTTAGGGTGAGGGTGAGGGTGAGGGTTATGTTTAGGTTTATGGTGTGGGTAAGTGATAGCGTGAGGGTTAGGGTGAGTGTTAGAGGTAGCAGTAGGTTTGGGTGAGGGTGAGGGTTAGGCTTAGGTTTAGGGTGAGTTTTAGGGTTAGGGTGAGGGTTAGGGTTAGGGTTAGCATGAGGGTGAGGGTCAGGGTGACGGTTGGGGTTAGAGTTTGGGTGAGGTTTAGGTTTAGTGTGAGGTTTAGTGTGAGGATGAGGTTAAGGGTTAGGGTGAGGGTTAAGGTAAGGGTGAGGGTTAGGGTTAGGGTTAGTGTTAGGGTGAGGGTTAGGGTTAGGATTAAGGTTAGGGTTAGGGTGAGGGGGAGGGTTAGGGTTAGGTTTAAGGTGAGGGCTAGTGTGCGGGTTAGGGTTAGGGTTAGGGAGAGGGTTAGGGTTACGGTTAGTTTGAGGGTGGTGTGAGGGTGAAGTTTAAGATGAGGGTTAGGATTAGGGTGAGGGCTAGGGTGAGGGTGAGGGTTAGCATTAGGGTAAGGGTTAGGGTTAGGTTTAGGTTGAGGTTTGGGGTGAGGGGTAGGGTTAGGTTTAGGGTGAGGGTTAGGTTTAGTGTGAGGGTTAAGGTTAGGGATATTGTGGGGGTGAGGGTAAGGGTAATGGTGAGTGTTATGATCAGGTTGAGGGTTTGGTTTAGGATTACGGGTAGGGTTAGTGTAAGGCTGAGCATGAGGGTGAGGTTTAGAGTTAAGGTTACATTTAGGGTGAGGGATAGGGTGAGGGTGAGGCTTAGGGTGAAGGTTAGGGTGAGGGTGAGGGTGAGGGTCTTTGTTAGATAATGGTTAAGGTTAGGGTGAGGATTAGGTGAGGGTTAGGGTTAGGGTGAGCTTGACGGTTAGGGTATGGGTGAGTGTTAGGGTTAGGGTGAAAGTTCGGGTGATGGTGAGGGTTAGGGTAACGTTGACAATTAGGGTTAAGTTTAAATGAGTGTTAGGTTTAGGGTTAGGATTAGCGTTAGGGTGAGGGTTCGCGTGAGGTGTACTGTTAAGGTTAGGGTGAGCATTAGGATTAATTTGAAGGTTAGGGATAGGGTGAGGATAAAGGTCGGGTGACGGTTAGGGTTTGGGTGAGGGTTATGGTTACTGTTAGGGTGAGGGTTAGAGTTAGCTTTAGTGTTAAGGTGAGGGTGAGGGTGAGGGTTAGTGTTAGGCTTATGGTTAAGGTTAGGGTGATGGTGAGGATGAGGGTTAGGGTGAGGGTGATGGTTAGGGTGAGTGTTAGGTTTAGGGTTAGGGTTAGGGTTATTGTTAGGGTCAGATATAGGGTGAGGGTGAGGATGATGGTGAGGGTGAGGGTGTGGGTTAGGGTTAGGGTTAGGTTTCGGGTGAGGTTGAGGGTTAGGGTCAGGGTTAATGTTAGGCTTAGGGTAATTGTTAGGGTTACTGTGAGGCTTAGTGTTAGGGTTAGGGTTACTGTTAGAGTGATTGTAACTTTTAGGGTGAGGGTTAGGGTTAGGGTGAGGGTTAGGTTTAGGTTGAGGGTTAGGATTAGGGTTCTGGTTAAGGTGAGAGTGAGGGTGATGCTTAGGGTTAGGGTTAGGTTGAGGGATAGGGTGAGGGTTAATTTTAGGGTAAGAGTTAGGGTTAGGGTGAGAGTTAGCCTTAGTGTTAATTTGAGGGTGGGGTGAGGGTCAGGTTTAGGGTGTGGGTGAGGGTTAGGGTGATGGCTAGATTAGGATGATGATTAGGGTTAGGGTGAGGGTTAGGGTTAGGTTTAGGGTGAGGGATACGGTGAGGGTTAGGGTTAGGTTTAGGGTGAGGGTTAGGTTTAGTGTGAGGTTTATAGTTAGGGTTAGGGTGAGGGTGAGGGTAAGGGTTTAGGGTGATGGTTAGGGTTATGCTGAGGGTTATGTTTAGGATTAGCTTTAGAGTTAGGGTTAGGCTGAGGGTGAGGGTGAGGGTGAGTTTGAGGTTTAGGATTAGGGGTAGGTTTAGGGTGAGGGGTAGTGTGAGGGTGAGTGTTAGGTTAAAGTTGAGGGCGAGGTTGAGGGTGAGGGTCTCGGTTAGGTAGAGTTTAGGGTTAGGGTGAGGATTAGGTGAGAGTTAGGGTGAGGGTGAGGGTTAGGGTTAGGGTTTGAGAGAGGGTTAGGTTAGTGGTTAAGGTTAGAATTAGGGTGAGGGTTAGGGTGAAGGGTAGGGTTAGGGTTAGGGTGAGCATAAAGGTTAATGTGAGGGTTAGGTTTAGGTTGAGGATAAAGAAAGGGTGAGGGTTAGGGTTACTGTTAGGGTGAGGTTTAGGGTTAGGACTTGTGTTAAGGTGACTGTAAGGGTGAGGGTTAGGGTTAGGCTTAGGTTTAAGATGAGGGTGAGGGTGAGGGCGAGGGTTAGCGTGAGGTTTAGGGTTAGGTTGAGGGTTAGGTTCAGGGTTAGGGTTAGGGTTATTGTTAGGGTTAAAGTTAGGGTGAGGGTGAGGATAAGGTTGAGTGTGAGGGTTAGGATTAGGATTGGGGTTAGGGTGAGCCTGAGGGTGAGGGTGAGGGTTAGGGTGAGGGTTAGGCTAAGGCTTACGGTGAGGCTTAGTTTTAGTGTGATGTTTAGGGTGAGGGTGATGTTTAGGGTGAGAGTGAGGGTGAGGTTTTGGTTGAGGGTTTGGTTTAGGTTCAGGGTGAGGGTGAGTGTGAGGGTTATTGTTAGTGTTAATATTAGGCTTAGGTTTAGGCTGAGGGTAAGGATGAGTGTGAGAGTTAGGGTTAGGGTGAGTGTGAGTTTTAGGATTAGAGTTAGGGTGAGGGTTAAGGTGAGGGTTAGGGTTAGGATTAGGGTTCGGGTTAGGCTGAGCGTGAGGGTGAGGGTGAGGGTTAGGGTTACTGTGAGGCTTAGACTTAGGGTGAGGGTGACCGTTAGGGATAGGTTGATGGTTAGGGTGAGGGTGAGTGTTAGGTTGAGGGTTAGGGTGAGTGTTATGGTGGGGGTGAGGTTAAGGGTTAGGTTTAGGGTTAGGATTAGGTTTAGGGTGAGGGTGAGTGTAAGGGTTAGGGTTAGCTTTATTGTTAGGCTTAGGTTTAAGCTGAGGGTGAGGGTGAGTATGAGGCTTAGCGTTATGTTGAGTGTGAGCATAAGGGTTAGGGTTAGGGTGATTGTTAGGGTAAGTGTTAGGGTGAGAGTTAGAGTTAGAGTTAGGATTAGGGTTAGGTTTAGGCTGAGGGTGAGGGTGAGAGTGAGGGTTATGATTAGGGTGAGTGTTAATCTTAGGGTTAGGGTGAGGGTTAGGGATAGGGTGATGGTTAGGGTGGGTGTGAGGGTGAGGCTTAGGGTGAGTGTGAGGGTGAGTGTTAGGGTGCGGGTAAGTTTTAGGGTTAGATTTAGGGTTAGGGTGAGGGTTAGGATGATGGTTACGATGAGGGACAGGGTTAGGGTTATGGTGAGGTTCAGGGTTAGTTTGAGGGTTAAAGTTACGTTTGGGTTTAGGTTGAAGGTTAAGGTGAGGGTTAGAGTTAGGTTTAGGGTTAGGCTGAGGGTTAGGGTGAGGGTAAGTTTTAGGGTGAGGGTTAGGGTGAGTGTGAGGGTTAGGTTTAGGGAGAGGTTTAGGTTTATGGAGAGGATTAGGGTTCGGTTTAGGGTGAAGGTGAGGGTGATGGTGTGGGTTAGGGTAAGGATTAGGTTTAGGGTTAGGGTTAGGTTTATTGTTAGGGTTAGGGTTAGGTTTACGGTTAAGGTGAGGTTGCGGGTGAGGTGAGGTTTAGCGTTACGGTTAGCATTAGAGTGAGGGTTTTGGTGACGGTAAGTGTTGGGGTGAGGGTTAGGGTTAGGTTGAGGTTGAGGGTGAGGTTGAGAGTTAGTGTTAGGGTTAGGGTTAAGGTGAGGTTTAGGGTGAGGTTGAGGGTTAGTGTTAGGGTTAGGTTTAGGGTGCGATTAAGGGATAGGTTGAGGGTTAGGTTGAGTGTTAGGGTTAAGTTAGGGTGAGGGTTAGGGTTAGGGTGAGGTTTAGGGTTAGTGAGGGTTAGTGTTAGGGTTAGGCTTAGTGTTAGGTTGAGGGTAATGTTTACATTGAGGTTTAGGTTTAGGGTGAGGGTTAGTGTTAGGGTTAGGATGAGGGTTAGGGAGAAGGTTAGGATGAGGGTTAGGGTGAGGGTTCGGTTTAGGGTTCGGGTTAGGGTTATGGTGAGGGTGGGGGTGAGGGTGAGAGTGAAGGTTAGGGTTAGAGTTAGGATGCGGGTGAGGATTAAGGTTAGGGTTAGGGTTAGGTTTAGGTTTAGGCTGAGGATGTGGCTGAGGGTGTGGGTGAGGATTAGGGTTAGGTTGAGTGTTAGGGTTAGTGTTAATGTAAGGGTTTGGGTTAGGGTTAAGTTTAAGATGAGAGTTAGGCCGGGCGCTGGTGGCTCACGCCTGTAATCCTAGCTAATCAGGAGGCTGAGATCTGAGGATCGCGGTTCAAAGCCAGCCCGGGCAGGAGAGACCGTGAGACTCCTATCTCCAATAAACCACCAGAAAACCGGAAGTGGCGCTGTAGCTCAAGTGGTAGAGCGCTCGCCTTGAGCTGAAGAGCAGAGGGACAGCGCCCAGGCCCAGAGTTCAAGCCCCACGACCGACAAAAAAAAAAAAAATGAGAGTTATTTTGAGGGGTACGGTTACAGTTAGATTGAGCATTAGGGTTAGCTTTAGGGTTAGGGATAGATTTAGGGTTAGGGTGAGGTTTAGGATGAGGTTTAGGGTTAGGGTGAGGGTTAGGGTGAGGGTTAGGGTGAAGGTTATGGTTAGGGTTAGGGTTAGGTTAAGGGATAGGGTCAGTGCGAGGGTTAGGGGTAGGGTTAGAATTATGCTGAGAGTAAGTGTTAGCGTGAGGTTTAGCGTGAGAGGGTTAGAGTTACATAACGTTTAGGGTAGGTTTAGGGTGAGGGTTAGGGTTAGGTTTAGGGTTAGGGTGAGGTGAGAGTGAGGGTGATTGTGAGGTTTATTGTTAGGGTGAGGGATAGGTTTTAGGTGAGGGTTAGGTTTAGGGTGAAGGTGAGCGTGAGGGTGACAGTGAGGCTTAGGGTGAGGGAGAGTGTGAGTGTGAGGGTTAGGATTAGGTTTAGGTTTAGGGTTAGGGTTAGTGTGAGGGTAAAGGTGAAGGTTAGTGTTAGGAGTAGGGTTATGTTTAAAGTTAGACTGAGGGTGAGCATGAGGGTGATGGTTAGGGTTAGGGTTAGGTTGAGGGTTAGAGTTAATGTGAGGGTTAGGGTGGGGGTAAGGTTAAAGTTTAGGGTGAGGGTTAGGGTTAGGGTTAGGGTGAGGATTAGGGGTAGGGTTACGGTTAGGGTTAGGGTGAGGGTGAGGGTTAGGGTGAGGGTAAGGGTGAGTGTTAGGGTGAGGGTTAGGGTTTGGACTAGGTTTAGGGTGAATGCTAGGTTGTCAGTGAGGGTTAAGGTTAGGGTGAAGGTGAGGGTTAGGTTTAGGGTTAAGTTGAGGGTTTGGGTGAGGTATATGTTTAGAGTTAGGCTGAGTGTGAGGGTGAGGGTGAGCGTGACTGATACTGATAGGGTTAGGGTTAGGGTGAGGGTTAGGGTGAGGATGAGGGTAACTGTTAGAGTGAGGCTGAGGGTTCGGTAGAGTATGAGGTTTAGGGCTGGGGTGAGGGTTAGGGTTGGGTGAGTGTTAGGATGATGGTGAGGTTTAGGGTTAGGGTTGATTTTAGGGTCAGAGTGAGGGTTAGGTTGAGGGGTAGTGTTAGGTTTAGGGTGAGGGTTAGGGTTAGGGTGAGGTTTACTGTTACTGTGAGGTTTCATGTTAGGTTTAGGCTTAGTGTTAGAGTAAGATTAAGGGTTAGGTTGAGGGTTAGGTTTATGGTGAGGTTTAGAGGTAGTATGTGGTTTAGGGCTAGGGTGAGGGCAATGGTGAGGGTTAGGGTTAGGGTGATGTTTAGGGTGAGAGTGAGTATTAGGGTGAGGGTGAAGGTGAGGGTTCAGTTGTGGGTTTGGGTTAGGGTTAGGGTGAGGTTGAGGGTGAAGGTGAGACTTAGGGTTAGGTTTAGGGTGATGGTGAATGTGAGGATTAGGGATAGGGTTAGGCTTAGGTTTAAGGTTAGGCTGAGGGTGACTGTGAGCGTGAGGGTTAGGTTTAGGGTGAGGGTTAGAGTTAGGGTGAGGGTTAGGTTGAGGGTGAGGGTTAGGGTTAGGATTACGTTGAGGGTGAGCCTGTGGGTGAGGGTGAGGTTGAGGGTTAGGGTTAGGGTGATGGTTAGGCTAAGGTTTAGGGTTAGGGTTAGGTTTAGGGTGATGTTTAGGTTGAGGGTTTTTGTTAAGGTTAGGGTGAGATTGAGACTTAGGGTTAGGTTTAGGGTGAGGGTGAGTGTGAGGTTTAGGGATAGGGTTAGGCTTAGGTTTAGGGTTAGGCTGAGGGTGACTATAAGCCTGAGGTTTAGGGTTATGGTGAGCATTAGGGTTGGGGTTTGGGTGAGGGTAAGTGTTCGGGTGAGTATTAGGGTTTGGGTGAGTGTTAGCGTTAGGTTTAGGGTTAGGGTTAGGTTGGAGGTTAGGGTTAGGGTGAGGGTTAGCGTTAGGATAAGGGTTAGGTTGAGCGTGAGGGTGAGGGTTAGGATTAGGTTTAAGGTGAGCCTGAGGGTGAGGGTGAGGGTGAGGGTTAGGGTTAGGGTGAGGGTTAAGCTAAGGGTTAAGGTGAGGGTTAAGTTTAGTGTGATGTTTAGGTTGAGGGTTTGGGTTAGGGTTAGGGTGAGTGTGAGGGTGAGTGAGAGGGTTAGGATTAGTGCCAGGGATAGGTTTAGGGTGAGGGTGAGTGTGAGGGTTAGGTTTCAGGTTATTGTTAGGCTTAGGTTTAAGCTGAGGGTGAGGGTGAGTGTGAGGGTTAGTGTTATGTTGAGTGTGAGCATTAGGGTTAGGTTTAGGGTGAGGGTGAGGTTGAGGGTTAGGGTGAGGGTTAGGGTTTGGGTTAGGGTGAGGGTTAGATGAGGGTGAGGGTTAGGGTTAGGGTGAGGGTTAGGGTTAGGGTGAGGGTGAGGATTAGCGTTATGGTGAGGGTTAGGGTTCTGGTGCGGATTAGGGTGAGGGTTAAGGTGAGGGTGATGTTTAGGGTAAGCGTGAGGTTGGTTTGAGGGTTTGCATTAGGTTTAGGGTGAGGTTGAGGGTGAGGGTGAGGCTTAGAGTTAGGGTTAGGGTGAGGGTGATTGTGAGGGTTAGGGTTAGGGTTAGGCTTTAGGCTGAGGGTTAGGCTGAGTGTGAGGGTGAGGGTGATGTTTAGAGTTCGGGTCAGGGTTAGGATTAGGGTTAGGGTGAGGGTTAGGGATAGTGTGAGGGTTAGGTTTAGGGTGAGGTTTAGGGTTACTGTGAGGGTTCATGTTAGGTTTACACTTAGTGTTAGGGTGGGGGTAAGGGTTAGGTTGAAGGTCAGGTTTAGGGTGAGGTTTAGGGTTAGTATGAGGTTTAGAGCTAAGGTGAGGATAAGGGTGAGGGTTAGGTTTAGGGTGATGTTTAGGGTGAGGGTGAGGCTTATGGTGAGGGTGAGGGTGAGGGTTCAGTTGAGGGTTTGTGTTAGTGTTAGGGTGAGGTTGAGTGTGAGGTTTAGGGATAGGGTTAGGCTTAGTTTTCGGGTTAGGCTGAGGGTGACTGTGAGCTTGAGGGTTAGTATTAGGGTTGGGGTTAGGGTGAGGTAAGTGTTGGGGTGAGTCTTAGGGTTTAGTTGAGGGTTAGCGTCAGGTTTAGGGTGAGGGTGTGTTTGAGGGTTAGGGTTTGGGTTAGGGTGAAGCTTAGATGAGGGTGAGAGTTAGGGTTAGGGTGACTGTTCGGGTTAGGGTGACGGTGAGGGTTAGCGTTAGGGTGAGGGTTAGGGTTATGGTGCAGATTAGGGTGAGTGTTAGGGTTACCCTGATGTTTATGGTGAGGGTGAGGGTTGGTTTGAGGGTTTGCATTAGTTTTAGGTTGAGGTTGGGGGTGAGGGTGAGGCTTAGGGTTAGGGTTAGTGTGAGGGTGACGCTGAGGGTTAAGGTTAGGGTTAGGCTTAAGCTGTTGGTTAGGTTGAGGGTGAGGGTGAGGGTTAGTTTTAGGATTAGGGTTAATGATAGTGTGATATTTAGGGTGAGGATTAGTGTGAGAGTTAGTGTTAGGGTTAGGCTTAGTGTTAGAGTGAGTGTAAGGGTTAGGTTGAGGGTTAGGGTTAGGGATTGGGTGAAGGTTGTGATGACGGTTAGGGTGAGGGTAAGGTTTAGGGTGAGGGTTATGGTGAGTGTGAGGGTTAGGGTTAGGGTTAGGGTGAGGGTGAGGGTGAGGGTGAGGATTCAGTTGAGGGTTTGTGTTAGTGTTAGGGTGAGGTTGAGGGTGAGGGTGAGACTCAGGGTTAGGTTTAGGGTGATGGTGAGTGTGAGGATTAGGGATAGGGTTAGGCTTAGGTTTAGAATTAGGCTGAAGGTGACTGTGAGCGTGAGGGTTAGGGTTAGGGTTAGGTTGAGGGTTAGCGTTAGGGTTAGGGTTAGGGTTAGGTTGGAGGTTAGGTTTAGGGTGAGGGTTAGCGTTAGGGGTAGGGTTATGTTGAGGGGGAGAGGGAGGGCTAGGGTTAGGATTAGGTTTAGGGTGAGCCTGTGGGTGAGGGTGAGGATGAGGGTTAGGGTTAAGTTGAGGATTAGGCTAAGGGTTAGGGTGAAGGTTAGGTTTAGGGTGATGTTTAGGTTGAGAGTTTGGGTTAGGGTTAGGGTGAGTGTGAGGGTGAGTGAGAGGGTTAGGATTAGGGTTAGGGTTAGCTTTAGGGTGAGGGTGAGTGTGAGGGTTAGGGTTTGGGTTATTGTTAGGCTTAGGTTTAAGCTGATGGTGAGGTTGAGAGTGAGGGTTAGGGTTATGTTGAGTGTGAGCATTAGGGTTAGGTTTAGGGTGAGGGTGAGGTTGAGGGTTAGTTTGAGGGTTAGTGTTAGGGTGAAGGTGACGGTTAGCGTTAGGGTGAGGGTGAGGTTTATGGTGCGGATTAGGGTGAGTGTTAGGGTTACGGTGATGTTTATGGTGAGGGTGAGGGTTGGTTTGAGGGTTTGCGTTAGGTTTAGGGTGAGGTTTAGGGTGAGGGTGAGGCTTAGGGTTAGGGTTAGGGTGAGGGTGACTCTGAGGGTCAGGGTTAGGGATAGGCTTTCGGCTGAGGGTTAGGCTGAGGGTGAGGGTGAGGGTTAGGGATAGGGTTAGGGTTAATGATAGGGTGATATTTAGGGTGAGGGTTAGTGTGAGAGTTAGTGTTAGGGTTAGGCTTAGTGTTAGAGTGAGTGTAAGTTTTAGGTTGAGGGTTAGGATTAGGGATAGGGTGAGGGTTGGGATCAGGGTTAGGGTGAGGGTAAGGTTTAATTTGAGGGTTATGGTGAGTGTGAGAGTTAGGGTTAGGGTGAGTGTTAGGGTGAGGGTGAGGGTTCAGTTGAGGGATTGGGTTAGGTTTAGGGTGAGGTTGAGGGTGAGGGTGAGACTTAGGGTTAGGTTTAGGGTGATGGTGAGTGTGAGGATTAGGGATAGGGTTAGGCTTAGCTTTAGGGTTAGGCTGACGGTGACTGTGAGGTTGAGGGTTAGGGTTAGGATGAGGGTTAGGTTTAGGGTGAGGCTTAGTGGTAGGGTTAGGGTTAGGGTTAGGTTGGAGTTTAGGTTTAGGGTGAGGGTTAGCGTTAGGGGTAGGGTTAGGTTGAGGGTGAGGGTGAGGGCTAGGGTTAGGATTATGTTTAGGGTGAGGGTTACGGTCAGAGTGAGGGTTAGGGTTAGGTTTAGATTTACGGTGAGAGTAAGGGTTAGCGTGAGGTTTAGGGTGAGTGTGAGGGTTAGAGTTAGCATTAGGGTTAGGGTGACGTTTAGGGTAAGGGTTAGGTTTAGGTTTAGGGTTAGGGTGAGGTGAGGGTGAGGGTAATTGTGAGGTTTATGGTTAGGGTGAGAGATAGGCTTAGCGTGAGGGTTAGGGTTAGGGTTAGGGTGAGGGTGAGCGTGAGGGTGACAGTGAGGCTTAGGTTGTGTGTGAGGGTGAGTGTGAGGGTTAGGCTTAGGGTTAGGGTTAGGGTTAGTGTGAGGGTGAAGTTGAGGGTTAGTGTTAAGAGTAGCTTTAGGTTTAAAGTTAGGCTGAGGTTGAGCGTGAGGATGAGGGTGACGGTTAGGGTTAGGGTTAGGGTGAGGGTTAGGTTTAGTGTGAGGGTTAGGGTGAGGATAAGGCTAAAGGTTAGGGAGAGGGTGAGGGTTAGGTTTAGGGTTAGGGTGAGGGTTAGGGTGAGATTCAGGGTTAGGGTTATGGTTAGCGTTAAGATGAGGGTGAGGGTTAGGGTGAGGTTGAGGGTGAAGGTTAGTGTCAGGGTTATGGTTAGTGTGAGGGTATTGTTAGGGTTAGTGTTAGGGTTACGTTTAAGGTGAGGATGCGGGTGCAGTGAGGTTTAGCGTTAGGGTTAGCGTTAGGATGAGAGTTAGGGTGAGGGTAAGTGTTGGGGTGAGGGTTAGGGTTTGGCTGAGGTTTAGGTTGAGGTTGAGGGTTAGTGTTAGGGTTAGGGTTAGTGTGAGTTTAAGGGTTAGTTTGATGGGTTAGTGTGAGGGTGAGGGTTAGGGTTAGCATTAGGGCTAGTGTGAGGGTTAGGGTGAGTGTTAGGGTTAGGTTAGGGTGAGGGTTAGGGTTAGGGTGAGGGTTAGGGTGAGGGTTAGGGTTGGGTTAGGGTGAGGGTTAGATGAGTGTGAGGGTTAGGGTTAGGTTGAGGTTTAGGTTTAGGGTGAGGGTTATGGTTAGGATTAGGGTTAGCATTAGGGTTAGTGTGAGGGTTAGGGTGAGTGTTAGGGTTTGTTTAGTGTTAGGGTTAGGGTTAAGGTGAGGGTTAGAGTGAGGGTTAGGGTTGGGTTAGGGTGAGGTTTAGATGAGGGTGAAGGTTAGGGTTAAGTTGAGGGTTAGGTTTAGGGTGAGGGTTAGGGTTAGGATTAGGGTTAGGGTGAGGTGTATGGTGAGCGTGAGGGTTAGGGTGAGGGTTAGGGTTAGGGTGAGGGTTAGGGTTAGGGTGAGGGTTAGGGTGAGGGTAAGGTTAAAGGTTAGATTGAGGGTGAGTGTTAGGTTTAGGGTTAGGGTGAGGTTTAGGGTTAGAGTTATGGTTAGTGTTAGGGTGAGGGTGAGTGTGAGTGTGACAGTGAGGCTTAGGGTCAGGGTGACGGTGAGGGTGAGTGTGAGGCTTAGACTTAGGGTTAGGTTTAGGATTAGGGTTAGTGTGAGGGTGAAGGTGAATGTTAGTGTTAGGAGTAGGGTTAGGTTTACAGTTAGGCTGAGGGTGAGGGTGACGGTTAGAGTTAGGGTTAGGTTGAGGGTTAGGGTTTGTGTGAGGGTTAGGCTGAGGGTAATGTTAAAGGTTAGCGTGATGGTGAGGGTTAGGCATAGTGTTAGGGTGAGGATTAGGGGGAGGTTTAGGGTTACGGTTATGGTTTGTGTTAGGTTGAGGGTGAGGGTTAGGTTGAGGGTAAGGGTGAGGTTAGGGTGAGGGTTAGGGTTAGGGTGTGGTTAAGGTTGAGGATGAGTGTGAGTGATAGTGTGAGGCTTAGGGATCGGGAGAGTATGAGGGTTAGGGTTTGGTTGAGTGTTAGGGTTGGGTGAGTGTTAGGGTGACGGTGAGTGTGAGGGTTAGGGTTGGGTTTAGGGTTAGAGTGAGGGGTAGGATGAAGGGTAGGTTTAGTGTTAGGGTTAGGGTTAGGTTTAGGGTTAGTGTGAGGGTTAGGGTTAGGGTGAGTTTTAGGGTTACTTTGAGGGTTTATGTTAGGTTTAGTCTTAGTGTTAGGGTTAGGGATCGGATTAGGTTGGAGATTAGGGTTAGGATGTGTGTTAGCGTTAAGGGTAGGGTTAGATTGAGGGTTAGGGTGAGGGTTAGGGTTAGGTTGAGGGTGAGGGTGAGGGTTCGGTTGAGGGTTTCGGTTAGGGTTAGAGTGAGGGTGAGGGTGAGTGTGAGGGTTAAGTTTATGGTTAGGTTTAGGTTTAGGGTGAGGGTGAGTGTGAGGTTTAGGGTTAGGGTTATTTTTAGGCTTTTGTTTAAGCTGAGGGTGAGTGTGAGTGTGACCGTTATGGTTATGTTGAGTGTGAGAATTAGGGTTAGGTTTAGGGTGAGGTTGAGGTTGAGGGTTAGGGTGAGGTTTAGTTTGAGGGTTAGTGTGAGAGTTAGGTTTAGGGTTAGTGTTAGTGTTAGGGCTGGGGTTAGGGATAGGCTTAGTGTTAGGCAGAAGGTGAAGGTGAGGGTGAGGGTTAGGTTTTGGGTGAGGATGAGGTTTAGGGTTAGAGTTAGCATTAGGGTGAGGGTTAGTGTTAGGGTTAGGGTTAGTGTTACAATTAGGTTTAGGAAGAGGGTGAGTGTGAGGGTTAGGGTTAGGATTAGACTTAGGGTGAGGGTGAGAGTGAGGGTAAGGGTGAGGGTTAGGTTTAGGCTTAGGGTTCGAGTATGGGCTAAGGTGAGGGTGAGGGTTAGTGTTAGGGTTGGGGTGAGGGTTAGGGTGAGTGTGAGGGTTACGGTTAGTCTTAGTCTTAGGCTTAGGCTTAGGCCGAACATGAGTGTGAGGGGGAGAGTGTTAGGGTTAGGATGAGGGTTAGGGTTTTAGGGTTAGGGTGGGGGTTAGGATGAGGTTTAGGGTTAGGATTAGGGTTAAGTGAGGGCTACAATGAGGGTGAGGGTTAGGGTTAGCGTTAGGATGGGGTTTAGGGTTAGGGTTACTTTGAGGGTGAGGGTTAGGGTTAGGGTGAGCATTAGGGTTAGGGTTAGGGTGAGGGTGAGGTTTAGGATTAGGTTTAGGGTTAGGGTTAGGTTTAGGATTAGGGTTACACTGAGGGTGAGTGTGTGGATTAGGGTTAGGGTTAGGCTTAGGCTTAGGATTAGGCTGAGGGTGATAATGGGGATGAGAATTCGCTTTTGAATGATGGTTAAGGTTATGGTTAGGTTGAGGGTTATGATGAGGGTTAGGGTTAGGATTAGGGTTAGGGTGAGGGCTAGGATGAGGGTGATGTTTAGGTTAGGGTTAGGCTTAGGCTTAGGGATAGTCTGAGGCTGAAGTTGAGGGTGAGGGTTACGGTTAGGGTGATGGTTAGGGTTACAGTTAGGGTGAGTGTTAGAATGATGATTATGGTTAGGGTGAGGGTTAGGGTGAGGGTGACAGTAAGGGTAAAGGTGAGGGTTAGTCTGAGGGTGAGTGTTATGGTAATGGTGAAGGTTAAGGGTTAGGGTGAGGGTTAGGTGAGGGTTAGGGATAGGGTTAGTGTTAGCGTTAGGGTGAGGGTTAGTGTGAGGGTTACGGTTAGGGTTACGGTTACGATTAGGGTTAGGGTGAGGGTGAGTGTGAGGGTTCGGGTTAGTCTTAGGCTTATGCTTAGGCTTAGCCCCAGCTTGAGGTTGAGGGTGGGGGTTACGGTTAAGGTGAGTGATAGGGTTAGGGTAATGGTTAGGGTTAGGGCAAGGTTGAAGTTTAGGGTTAGGGTTAGGGTGAGTTTTAAGTTTAGGGTGATGGTTAGGTTTAGTGTGAGGGTTAGTGTTCGGGTTAAGGTGAGTTTTAGTGTGAAGGTAAGTGTTAGGGTGAGGTTTAGGGTTAAGGTGAGGTTTAGGATTAGAGTTAGTGTAGGGTGAGGGTTAGGGTTATGGTTAGTGTTAGGGTTAGGGTTAGCGTGAGGTTTAGGGTGGGGGTGAGTGTTAGGGTTAGGGTTAGGATTAGGATTAGGGTTAAGGTGAGGGTGAGTGTGAGGGTTAGGGTTAGGGTTAAGGTTAGGATTAGAGTTATGGTGAGGGTGAAGTTAGGGTTAGGGTTATGGTGAGGGTTGGGTTTAGGGTTAGGGTTAGGGTATTGGCTAAGGTGAGGGTGAGGGTTACGGTCAGGGTTAGAGTGAGGGTTAGGGTGAGGGTTAGGTTTAGGGTTAGTTTTAGGGTTAGGGTTGGGGTTAGGGATAGTCTTAGTGTTAGGCGGAGGGTGAGGGTGAGGGTGAGGGTTAGGTTTGGAGTTTGGGTGAGGTTTATGGTTAGTGTTAGTGTTACGGTGAGGGTTAGTGTGAGGGTTAGGGTTAGGGTGACTGTTACTTTTAGGGATAGGGTGAGGGTCAGTGTGAGTGTAAGGGTTAGTTTTAGTCTTAGGCTTAGGCTTAGTCCGAGCCTAAGGGAGAGGGTGAGGGTTAGGGTTAGGGTCAGGGTTAGGGTTAGGATGAGGGTTATGGACAGGGTGAGGGTTAGGGTCAGGGTTAGGGTTAGAGTGAGGGTTAGGGTGAGGGATAGGGTTAGGGTTAGGGTGAGGGTTAGGGTTAATATGAGGTTTAGGGTTAGGGTGAGTTTTAGGGATAGTGTGAGGGTTCATGTTAAGTTTAGGCTTAGTGTTAGGGTGAGGGTAAGTGTTAGGTTGAGTGTTAGGTTTAGGGTGAGGTTTAGGGTTAGTATGAGGGTTAGGGCTAGGGTGAGGGTATGGGTGAGGGTTAGGGTTAGGGTGATGTTAGGGTGAGGGTGAGGGTTAGGGTGAGTGTGAGGGTGAGGGTTAAGTTGAGGGTTTGCGTTAGGGTTAGGGTGAGGTTGAGGGTGAGGGTGAGACTTAGGATTGGGTTCAGGGTGAGGGTGAGTGTGAGGATTAGGGATAGGTTTAGGCTTAGGTTTAGTGTTAGGCGGAGGGTGACTGTGAGCATGAGGTTTAGGGTTAGGGTGAGGTTTAGGGTTAGGTTGAGGGTTAGGTTAAGGGTGAGGTTTAGGGTTAGGTTGGAGGTTAGGTTTAGAGTGAGGGTTAGCATTAGGGGTAGGGTTAGGTTGAGGATGAGAGTGAGTTTTAGAGTTAGGAATAGGTTTAGTATGAGCCTGTTGGTGAGGGTGAGGGTGAGGGTTAGGGTTAGGGTGAGGGTTAGGCTAAGGGTTAGGGTGAGGGTTAGGTTTAGGGTGATGTTTAGGCTGAGGGTTTGGGTTTGGGTTAGGGTGAGTCTGATGGTGAGTGAGAGGGTTAGGATTAGGGTTAGGGTTAGGTTGAGGGTGTGGGTGAGTGTGAGGGTTAGGGTTAGGGTTATTGTTTGGCTTAGGTTTAAGCTTAGCGTTAGGGTGAGTCTGAGGGTTAGGGTTATGTTGAGTGTGAGCATTACGGTTAGTTTTATGGTGAGGTTGAGGTTGAGGGTTAGGGAGAGGTTTAGGGTTTGGGTTAGGGTGAGGATTAGATGACGGTGAGGGTTAGGATTAGGGTGAGGGTTAGGGTTAGGGTGAGGGTGAGGGTTTTCGTTAGGGTGAGGGTTAGGGTTTTGGTGCCGATTAGGGTGAGTGTTAGGTTTACGGTGATGTTTATGGTGACGGTGAGGGTTGGTTTGAGGGTTTGTGTTAGGTTTAGGGTGAGGTTGAGTGTGAGGGTGATGCTTAGGGTTAGGGTTAGGGTGAGGGTGATGATTAGGGTTAGGGTGAGGGTTAGGTTAGGGTTAGGGTGAGGGTTAGGCATAGTGTGAAGGTTAAGGTTAGGGTGAGGTTTAGGGTTACTTTAAG
The DNA here is from genome assembly GCF_024711535.1 of Dipodomys merriami. Classification (NCBI taxonomy): domain Eukaryota; kingdom Metazoa; phylum Chordata; class Mammalia; order Rodentia; family Heteromyidae; genus Dipodomys; species Dipodomys merriami. The sequence goes on from NW_027206390.1 coordinate 1,733,497, forward strand.
GGCTCATGTTAGGTTTAGGCTTAGTGTTAGGGTGAGGGTAAGGGTTAGGTTGAGGGTTACGTTAGGGTGAGGTTTAGGGTTAGTATGAGGGTTAGGGCTAGGGTGAGGGTAAGGTTGAGGTTTAGGGTTAGGGTGATGTTTACGGTGAGGGTGAGGGTTAGGGTGAGGGAGAAGGTGAGGGTGAGGGTTTAGTTGAATATTTGGGTTAGGGTTAGGGTGAGGTTGAGGCTTATGGTTAGGTTGAGGGTGAGGGTGAGGGTTAGGGTTAGGGTTAGGGTTAGTGTTATCATTAGGGTTAGGGTTAGAATAACGTTGAGGGTGAGGATTAGGGTTAGGGTTAGGGTGAGGTTTAGGCTTAATGTTAGTGATTGTGTTAGGGTTAGGGTTAGGGTGAGAGTTAGGAGGAGGGTTAGGGTTAGGGTTAGGATTAGGTTTAGGATGAGGGTGAGTGTGAGGTTTAGGGATAGGCTTAGGTTTAGGGTTATGCTGAGGGTGACTGAGCTTGAGTGTTAGGGTTATGGTGAGCATTAGGTTTGGGATTAGGGTGAGGGTAAGGGTTGGTGTGAGTGTTAGGGTTTGGGTGAGGGTTAGCATTAGGTTTAGGGTTAGGGTTAGTTTGGTGGTTAGTGTTAGGGTGAGGGTTAGCGTTAGGGGTAGGTTTAAGTTGAGGGTGAGGGTGAAGGTTAGGGTTAGGATTAGGTTTAAGGTGAGCCTGAGGGTGAGGGTGAGGGTGAGGGTTAGGGTTAGGGTGAGGGTTAGGCTAAGGTTTAGGGTGAGGGTTAGGTTTAGGGTGATGTTTAGGTTGAGCGTGAGGGTTAGGGTTAGGGTTAGGGTGAAGTTTCAGTTGATGGTTTGGGTTAGGGTTAGGTTGAGGGTGAGGGTGAGTGAGTGGGATAGGTTTAGGGTTAGGATTCGGTTTAGGGTGAGGTTGAGTGTGAGTGTTAGGGTTAGGTTTATTGTTAGGCTTAGGTTTAAGCTGAGGGTGAGGGTGAGTGTGAGGTTTAGGGTTATGTTGAGTGTGAGAATTAGGGTTAGGATTATGGTGAGGGTGTGGTTGAGGGTAAGGGTGAGGGTAGGGTTTGGGTTAGGGTGAGGGTTAGATGAGGGTGAGGGTTAGGGTTAGGGTAAGGGTTAGGGTTAGGGTCAGGGTGAGGGTTAGCGTTAGGGTGAGGGTTCGGGTTATGGTGCGGATTAGGGTGAGTGTTAGGGTTACGGTGATGTTTATGGTGAGGGTGAGGGTTGGTTTGAGGGTTTGCGTTAGGTTTAGGGTGAGGTTGAGGGTGAGGGTGAGGCTTAGGGTTAGGGTTAGGGTGAGGGTGACTCTGAGGGTTAGGGTTAGGGTTAGGCTTTAGGCTGAGGGTTAGGCTGAGGGTGAGGGTGAGGGTTAGGGTTAGGGTGAGTTTTAGGGTTAGGGTTAATGATAGGGTGATATTTAGGGTGAGGGTTGGTGTGAGAGTTATTGTTAGGGTTAGGCTTAGTGTTAGAGTGAGTGTAAGGGTTAGCTTGAGGGTTAGGGTTAGGGATAGTGTGAGGGTTGGGATGAGGGTTAGGGTGAGGGTAAGGTTTAGGGTGAGGATTATGGTGAGTGTGAGGGTTAGGGTTAGGGTTAGGGTGAGGGTGAGGTTTAGGGTCATGTAAGGGCTAAGGTTAGGGTTAGGATGAGGGTTAGGGAGAGGGTTAGGATGAGAGTTAGCGTGAGGGTGAAGATTAGGGTTAGGTTGAAAGTTAGGTTTAGGGTTAGGGTGAGGGTTTGGGTTAGGGTTAAGTTTAGGATGAGAGTTAGTTTGAGGGGTATGGTTATGGTTAAGGTGAACGTTAGGGTTAGCGTTAGGGTTATGGTTAGGGTTAGGTTTAGGGTGAGGTTCAGGGAGAGTGTGAGGGTTAGAGTTAGCATTAGGCTTAGGGTGAGGTTTAGGGTGAGGGTTAGGGTGAGGTTTAGGGTTAGGGTGAGGTGAAGTTGAGGGTGATTGTTAGGTTTATGGTTAGGGTGAGAGATAGGTTTAGCGTGAGGGTTAGGGTTAGGGTTACAGTGAGAGTGAGCGTGAGGGTGACAGTGAGGCTTAGGGTGTGGGTGAGGGTGAGTGTGAGGGTTAGGGTTAGGGTTAGGGTTAGTGTGAGGGTGAACTTGAGTGTTAGTTTTAGGAGTAGCGTTAGGTTTAAATTTAGGCTGAGGTTGGGCGTGAGGGTGAGGGTGACGGTTAGGGTTAGGGTTCGGGCTAGGTTGAGGGTTAGGGTTAGTGTGAGGGTTATGGTGAGGGTAAGGCTAAAGGTTAAGGTTAGGGTTACAGTGAGGGTTAGGGTTAGGGTTAGGGTTATTGTTAGTGTTACATTTTCGTTGAGGGTGAGGCTGAGGGTGAAGTTTATGGTTAGGTTTAGGGTTAGGGTTATTGTTAGGGTTAAGGTTATGGTGAGGTTTAGGGTTAGGGTTAAGATTAGTGTTATGGTGCGGGTGAGGGTGAGGGTTAATTTTAGGGTGAGTGTTGGGGTTAGGGTTAGAGTTAGCGTTAGGGTGAGGGTTAGGATTAGGCTTAGGGTTAGGGTATGGGCTAGGGTGAGGGTGAGGGTTAGGGTGAGGGTTAGGTTTAGGGTTAGTGTTAGGTTTAGGGTTGGTGTGAGGGATAGGCTGAGTGTTAAGCGGTGGGTGAGGTTGAAGGTGAGGGTTAGGGTTAGGGTGCGGGTGAGGTTTAGGGTTAGTGTTAGCATTAGGGTGAGGGTTAGTGTAAGGGTTAGGGTTAGGGTGAGTGTTACTCTTAGGGTTAGGGTGAGGGTGAGTGTAAGGGTAAGGGTTAGTTTTAGGCTAAAGCTTAGGTTTAAGCTGAGCCTAAGAGTGAGGGTGAGGGATAGGGTTAGGGTGAGGGATATAGACAAGGTGAGGGTTAGCGTTAGGGTTAGGGTTATTGGTAGGATTAGGTTTAGGTTTAAAGTTACTGTGACAGTGAGGGTTAGGGATAGGGATAGTGTGAGGTTTAGGTTTAGGGATAGGGTTAGAGTTAGGGTTAGGGTAAGGGTGAGGTTTGGGGTTAGATTTAGGGTTAGTGTTAGGGTTAGGTTTAGGGTGAGGGTTAGTGTGAGTTTTAGGGTTAGGCTTCTGCTTAGGCTTAGGCTTAGGCTTAGGCCTAGCATGAGGGAGAATTTTAGGGTTAGGGTTAGTGTGAGGGTTATGGTTAGGGTGAAATTGAGTGTGAGGGTTAGGGTCAGTCTTAGGCTTAGGCTTAGGCCGAGCATATGGGTGAGGGTGAGGGTTAGGGTTAGGGTCAGGGTTAGGGTGAGGTTTAGGTTTAAGGTTAGTGTTAGGGTTAAGGTTGGGGTTAGGGATAGTCTTAGTGTTAAGCGGAGGGTGAGGGTGAGGGTGAGAGTTAGGGTTAGGGTTAGGATTTGGGTGAGTTTTAGGATGAGGTTAAGGGTTAGGATTAGGGTTCGGGTGAGGGCTAGTGTGAGGATGAGGATTAGGGTTAGCACTAGGGTGAAGTTAGGGTTAGGGTTAGGGTTACATTGAGGATGAGTTTTAGGGTTAGGGTGAGGGTTAGGTTTAGGGTTAGGGTGATGGTGAGGGTTAGAATTAGGGATATGGTTAGGGTTATTGTTAGTGTTATGGTTAGGGTTAAGCTTATGCTGAGGGTGAGGCTGAGGGTGAGCGTTAGGGTTAGGGTTAGGGTGACGTTTAGGGTTAGGGTTAGGGTTAGGGTTAGGAGGAGAGTTTGGTTTAAGGTGAGGGTGAGGGTTAGGGTTAGGGTTAGGGTTAGGGTTAGTGTTATCGTTAGGATTAGGGTTAGAATAACAGTGAGGGTGAGGATTAGGGTTAGGGTTAGGATGAGGTTAAGGGTTAGTGTTAGTGTTAGGGTTAGGGTTAGGGTTAGGGTTAGGGTGAGAGTTAGGAGGAGGGTTAGGGTTAGGATTAGGGTTAGGGTGAGGGTGAGGGTGTGGTTTAGGGTTAGGATTGGGGTTAGGCTTAGGGTTAGGCTGAGGGTGAGGTTGAGGGTGACGGTTAGGGTTAGGTTGAGGCTGAGGGTGAGGGATAGGGTTAGGCTTAGTGTTAGAGTTAGAGTTAGGGTGAGGGTGAGGGTTAAGATTAGGGTTAGGATAAGGGTTAGGGTGAGTTGACGTTTAGGGTTAGTGTTAGGGTTAGGCTTAAGTTTAGGCTGAGGGTGAGGGTTAGGGTGAGGTTTAGGATTAGGTTTAGGTTTAAGGTATGGGCTAGGGTGAGGGTGAGGGTTAGGGTCAGGTTTAGGGTGAGGGTTAGTGTGAGGCTTAGGTTTAGGGTTAGTGTTAAGGTTAGGGTTGGGATTAGGGATAGTCTTAGTGTTAGGCGGAGGGTGAGGTTGAGGGTGAGGGTTAGGGTTAGGGTGAGGTTTAGGGTTAATGTGAGGGTTCATGTTAGGTTTACGCTTAAAGTTAAGGTGAGGGTAGGGGTTACGTTGAGGGTTAGGTTAGGGTGAGGTTTAGGGTTAGTATGAGGGTTAGGGTTAGGTTGAGGGTAAGGGTGAGGGTCATGGTTATGGTGATGTTTAGGGTGAGGGTGAGGGTTAGGGTGACGGTGAGGGTGAGGGTTCAGTTGTGGGTTTGGGTTAGGGTTAGGGTGAGCTTGAGACTTAGGGTTAGGTTTAGGGTGAGGTTGAGGTTTAGGGTTAGGGTTAGGGTGAGGGTTCAGTTGTGGGTTTGGGTTAGGGTTAGGGTGAGGTTGAGACTTAGCATTAGGGTTAGGGTGAGGGTGAGGGTTAGGGTAAAGGTTAGGGTTAGTGTTATCGTTAGGGTTAGGGTTAGAATAATGGTGAGGTTGAGGATTAGGGTTAGGGTTAGGGTGAGGTTTAGGCTTAATGTTAGTGATTGTGTTAGGGTTAGGGTTAGGGTGAGAGTTAGGAGGAGGTTTAGGGTTAGGGTTAGGGTTACGATTAGGGTTAGGGTGAGGGTGAGTGTGAGTTTTAGGGATAGGGTTAGGATTAGGTTTAGGGTTAGGCTTAGGGTGACTGTGAGCTTGAGTGTTAGGCTTATGGTGAGCATTAAGTTTGGGGTTAGGGTGAGGGTAAGGGTTGGGGTGAGTGTTAGGGTTTGGGTGAGGGTTAGCGTTAGGTTTAGGGTTAGGTTTAGGTAGGAGGTTAGTGTTAGGGTGAGGGTTAGCATTAGGGGTATGGTTAGGTTGAGGGTGAGGTTGAGGTTAGGGTTAGGATTAGGTTTAAGGTGAGCCTGAGGGTGAGGCTGAGGGTGATGGTTAGGTTTAGGGGGTGGGTTAGGCTAAGGGTTAGGGTGAGTGTTAGGTATAGGGTGATGTTTAGGTTGAGGGTGAGGGTTAGGGTTAGGGTGAGGTTGAAGGTTCGGTTGAGGGTTTGGGTTAGGTTTAGGTTGAGGGTGAGGGTGAGTGAGAGGGTTAGGTTTAGGGTCAGGATTAGGTTTAGAGTGAGGGTGAGTGTGAGAGTTAGGTTTAGGTTTATTGTTAGGCTTAGGTTTAAGCTGAGGGTGAGGGTGAGTGTGAGGTTTAGGGTTATGTTGAGTGTGAGCCTTAGGTTTAGGGTGAGGGTGCGGTTGAGGGTTAGGGTGAGGGTTAGGGTGAGGGTTAGGGTGAGGGTTAGAAGAGGGTGAGAGTTAGGGTTAGGGTGAGTTTTAGGTTTACTCTGAGGGTTCATGTTATGTTTAGCCTTAGTGTTAGAGTGAGGGTAAGCGTTAGGTTGAGGATTAGGTTAGGGTGAGGTTTAGGGTTAGTATGAGGGTTAGGGCTAGGGTGAGGGTAAGGGTGAGGGTTAGGGTTAGGGTGATGTTTAGTGTGAGGGTGAGCGTTAGGGTGACGGTGAGTGTGAGGGTTCAGTTGAGGGTTTGGTTTAGGGTTAGGGTGAGCTTGAAACTTAGGGATAGGTTTAGGGTGAGGGTGAGGTTTAGGGTTAGGGTGAGGGTTAGTGTTATCGTTAGGGTTAGAGTTAGAATCAGGGTGAGGGTGAGGATTAGGTTAGGGTTAGGGTGAGTTGTAGGATAATGTTAGTGATAGTATTAGGGTTAGAGTTAGGGTGAGAGTTAGGAGGAGGGTTAGGGTTAGGGATAGGTTTACGATTAGGGTTAGGCTGAGGGTGACTGTGAGGTTTAGGGATAGGGTTAGGCTTAGGTTTAGGGTAAGGCTGAGGGTGACTGTGAGCTTGAGGTTTAGGGTTATGGTGAGAATTAGGTTTGAGGTAAGGGTGAGCGTAAGGGTTGGGGTGAGTGTTAGGGTTTGGGTTAGGGTTAGGTTTCGGTTTAGGGTTAGCGTTAGTTTGGAGGTTAGTGTTAGGGTGAGGGTTAGCGTTAGGGGTAGGGTTAGGTTGAGGGTGAGGGTGAGGGTTAGGGTTAGGATTAGGATTAAGGTGAGCCTGAGAGTGAGGGTGAGTGTGAGGGTTAGGTTTAGGGTGAGGGTTAAGCTAAGGGTTAGGGTGAGTGTTAGGTTTAGGGTGATGTTTATGGTGAGGGTGAGGGTTAGGGTTAGGGTGAGGGTGAAGTTTCGGTTGAGGGTTTGCGTTAGGGTTAGGTTGAGGGTGAGGGTGAGTGAGAGTGTTAGGTTTAGGGTTAGTATTAGGTTTAGGGTGAGCGTGAGTGTGAGGGTTAGGATTAGGTTTATTGTTCGGCTTAGATTTAAGCTGAGGGTGGGGGTGAGTGTGAGGTTTAGGGTTATGTTGAGTGTGAGCATTAGGGTTAGGTTTAGGGTGAGGGTGTGGTTGACGGTTAGGGTGAGTGTTAGGGTTTGGTTTAGGGTGAGTGTTAGATGAGGGTTAGGATTAGGTTTAGAGTGAGGGTTAGGGTTAGGGTGAGGTTGAGGGTTAGCGTTCGGGTGAGGGTTCGGGTTATGGTGCAGATTAGGGTGAGTGTTAGGTTTACGGTGATGTTTATGGTGAGGGTGAGGGTTAGTTTGAGTGTTTGTGTTAGGTTTAGGGTGAGGTTGAGGGTGAGGGTGAGGCTTAGGGTTAGGGTTAGGTTGAGGGTGACTCTGAGGCTTAGGGTTAGGGTTATGCTTTAGGCTGAGTTTTAGGCTGAGGGTGAGGGTGAGGGTTAGGGTTAGGGTGAGTGTTAGAATTAGGCTTAATGATAAGGTGATATTTAAGGTGAGGGTTAGTGTGAGAGTTAGTGGTAGGGTTAGGCTTATTGTTAGAGTGAGTGTAAGGGTTAGGTTGAGGGTTAGGGTTAGGGATATGTTGAGGGTTGGGATGAGGGTTAGGGTGAGAGTAAGTTTTATGATGAGGGTTATGGTGAGTGTGAGAGTTAGGGTTAGGGTTAGGTTTAGGGTGAGTGTGAGGTTTAGGGTTATGGTAAGGGTTAGGTTTAGGGTAAGGATGAGTGTTTGGGAGAGGGTTAGGATGAGGGTTAGGGTGAGGGTTCGGGTTAGGGTGAGGGTTATGGTTCGGGTGAGGGTGAGGGTGAGGTTGAGAGTGAAGGTTAGGGTTAGAGTTAGGATGAGGGTGAGGATTAGTTTAAGATTAGGGTTAGGGTTAGGTTTAGGCTGAGGATGAGTCTGAGGATTTGGGTGAGGATTAGGGTTAGTTTGAGTTTTATGGTTAGGGTTAGGGTGAGGGTTTTTGTTAGGGTTAACTTTAGGATGAGTGTTAGTTTGAGGGGTATGGTATGGTTAAGATGAGCGTTAGGGTTAACGTTAGGGATAGGGATAGGGTTAGGGTTAGGGTGAGGTTTAGGATGAGGGTTAGGGTTAGGGTTAGGGTTAGGTTCAGGGTTCAGGTGAAGGTTATGGTTAGAGTTAGGGTTAGGGTGAGGTTTAGGGTCAGGGTGAGGGTTAGGGTTAGTGTTAGATTTATGGTGAGAGTAAGGATTAACATGAGATTTAAGATGAGTGTGAGGTTTACAGTTAGCATTAGTGTTAGGGTGAGGTTCAGGGTGAGGGTTAGGGTTAGGTTTATGGTTAGGGTGAGGTGAGGGTGAGGGTGATTGTGAGGTTTATGGTTAGGGTGAGAGATAGGTTTAAGGTGAGGGTGAGGGTTAGGGTTAGGGTTAGGGTGAGTGTGAGGGTTAGGGTTAGGGTTAGGTTTAGGGTTAGTGTGAGGGTGAAGTTGAGGGTTAGTGTTTGGAGTAGCGTTAGGTTTAAATTTAGACTGAGGGTGAGCATGAGGGTGAGGGTGACGGTTAGGGTTAGGGTTAGGTTGAGGGTTAGTGTTATTATGAGGGTTATGGTGAGGGTAAGGCTAAAGGTTAAGGTTAGGTTTAGAGTGAGGGTTAGGTTTAGGGTTAGGGTTATTGTTAGTGTTAGGTTAGTGTTAATTTTGTGGTGAGGGTGAGGCTAAGGGTGAGGTTTATGGTTAGGTTTAGGGTTAGGGTTAGGGTTAGGGTTAGGATTAGGCTTAGGGTTAAGTTATGGGCTAGGGTGAAGGTGAGGGTTAGGGTGAGGGTTAGGTTTCGGGTTAGTGTTAAGTTTAGGGTTGGGGTTAGGGATAGGCTTAGTGTTAGACGGAGGGTGAAGGTGATGGTGAGGGTTAGGGTTAGGGATAGTGTTACTGTTAGGGTTAGGGTGAGGGTGAGTGTGAGGGTAAGGTTTAGTCTTAGGCTTAGGCTTAGGTTTAGGCTGAGCCTAAGGGTGAGCGTGAGGGTTAGGGTGAGGGGTATGGACAGGGTGAGGTTTAGCGTTAGGGTTAGGGTTATTGGTAGGATTAGGGTTAGGTTGAAAGTTACTGTGAGGGTGAGGGTTAGGGTTAGGGTTAGGGTGAAGTTTAGGTTTAGGGATAGGGTTAGAGTTAGGGTTAGGGTAAGGGTGAGGTTTAGGGTTAGAGTTAGGTTTAGTGTTAGGGTTAGGGTTAGGGTGAGGATGAGTGTGAGGGTGACAGTGAGGCTTAGGGTGTGGGTGAGGGTGAATGTGAGGGTTAGGCTTAGGTTTAGGGTTAGGGTTAGTGTGAGGGTGAAGTTGAGGGTTAGTGTTAGGAGTAGCGTTAGGTTTAAAGTTAGGCTGAGGGTGAGCGTCAGGGTGAGAGTTACGGTTAGGGTTAGGGTTAAGTTGAGGGTTACGGTTATTGTGAGGGTTATGGTGAGGTTAAGACTAAAGGTTAAGGTTAGGGTTACAGTGAGGGTTAGGGTTAGGGTTTAGGTTATTGTTAGTGTTAGGTTAGTGTTAAGTTTACAGTGAGGGTGAGGCTGAGGGTGAGGTTTATGGTTAGGTTTAGGGTTAGGTTTAGTGTTAGGGTTAGGGTTAGGGTTAGGATTAGGCTTAGGGTTAGGGTATGGGCTAGGGTGAGGTTGAGCGTTAGGATGAGGGTTAGGTTTCGGGTTAGTGTTATGTTTAGGGTTGGGGTTAGGGATAGGATTAGTGTTAGGCGGAGGGTGAGGGTGAGGGTTACGGTTAGGGTTAGGGATGCGGGTGAGGGTTATTGTTAGGGTGTGGGTTAGGTTTAGGGTTAGTGTTAGCATTAGGGTGAGGGTTAGTGTGAGGGTTAGGTTTAGGGTGAGTGTTACTCTTAGGGTTAGGGTGAGGGTGAGTGTGAGGGTAAGCGTTAGTCTTAGGCTTAGGCTTAGGTTTAGGCTGAGCCTAAGTGTGAGGTTTAGGATTAGGGTTAGGTTTAGGGTTATGGACAGGGTGAAGGTTAGCGTTAGGGTTAGGGTTAAGGATTAGGGTTAGGTTGAATGTTACTGTGAGGGTGAGGGTTAGGGTTAGGGATAGGGTGAGGCTTAGCGTTAGGAATAGGGTTAGAGTTAGTGTTAGGGTAAGGGTGAGGTTTAGGGTTAGAGTTAGGGTTAGTGTTAGGGTTAGGGTGAGGGTTAGTGTGAGGGTTAGGGTTAGACTTAGTCTTAGGCTTAGGCTTAGGCCGAGCATGAGGGTGAGTTTTACGGTTAGGGTTAGTGTGAGTGTTAGAGTTAGGGTTAGTGTTATGGTTAGGGTTAGGGTGAAGGTGAGTGTGAGGGTTAGGTTTAGTCTTAGGTTTAGGCTTAGGCTTAGGCCGAGCTTAAGGGAGTGGGTGAGGGTTAGGGTAAGGGTGAGGGTTAGGGTGTTAGGGTTTGGGTGAGGGTTAGGATGAGGTTTATGGTTAGGATTAGGGTTACTGTGAGGGCTAGAGTGAGGGTGAGGGTTAGGGTTAGCAATTGGGTGAAGTTAGGGTTAGGGTTAGTGTTACATTGAAGGTGAGGTTTAGGGTTAGGTTGAGGGTTAGGGTTAGGGTTAGGGTGATGGTGAGGGTTAGGATTAAGGATATGGTTAGGGTTATTGTTAGTGTTATGTTTAGCGTTAATCTTATGTTGAGGGTGAGGCTGCGGGTGAGGGTTAGGCTTATTCTTAGGGTGACGTTTAGGGTTAGGGTTAGGGTTAGGAAGAGGGTTTGGGTTACGGTGAAGGTGAGGGTTAGGGTTAGGGTTAGGGTTAGTGTTATGGTTAGGGTTAGGGTTAGAATAACCGTGAGGGTGAGGATTAGGGTTAGGGTTAGGGTTAGGGTTAGGGTTAGGGTTAGGGTTAGGGTTAGGGTGAGAGTTAGGAGGAGGGTTAGGGTTAGGGTTAGGGTTAGGATTAGGGTTAGGGTGAGTGTGAGGGTGTGGTTAAGGGTTAGGGTTGAGGTTAGGCTTAGGGTTAGGCTGAGGGTGAGGTTGAGGGTGAGGGTTAGGGTTAGTTTGAAGCTGAGGGTGAGGGTTAGGGTTAGTGTTATCATTAGGGTTAGGGTTAGAATAACGGTGAGCGTGAGGAGTACGGTTAGGTTTAGGATGAGGTTAAGGGTTAGTGTTCCTATTAGTGTTAGGGTTATGGTTATGCTGAGAGTTAGGAGGAGGGTTAGGGTTAGGGTTAGTGTTAGTTTTAGGGTTAGGGTGAGGGTGAGGGTGTGGTTTAGGGTTAGGTTTGGAGTTAGGCTTAGAGTTAGGCTGAGGGTGAGGTTGAGGGTGAGGGTTAGGGTTAGGCTTAGTGTTAGAGATAGGGTTAGGGTGAGGGTGAGTGTTAAGTTTAGGGTTAGGATTAGGGTTAGGGTGAGTGTGATGTTTAGGGTTAGGGTTAGGGTTGGGCTTAGGTTAAGGTTGAGGGTGAGGGTCAGGGTGAGGGTTAGGGTTAGGGTGAGCGTTGTGGTTAGGGTTAGAGAGGGTCAGGGTGAGGGTTAGGATTAGGCTTATGGTTAAGTTATGGGCTAGGGTGAGGGTTAGTGTGAGGGTTAGGTTATGGGCTAGGGTGAGGGTTAGTGTGAGGGTTAGGTTTAGGGTTAGTGTTAGGGTTAGGTTTGGGTTTAGGGATAGTCTTAGTGTTAGGTGGAGGGTGAGGGTGAGGGTGAGGGTTACGGTTAGGGTGAGGATGAGGTTTAGGGTTAGAGTTAGAATTACGGTGAGGGTTAGTTTTAGGGTTAGGGTTAGTGTTACAGTTAGGGTTATGGTGAGGGTGAGTGTGAGGGTTAGGTTTATGTTTAGACTTAGGGTGAGGGTTAGGCTTAGACTTAGGGTTAGATTATAGGCTAGGGTGAGGGTGAGGGTTAGTGTTAGGGTTAGGGTGAGGGTTAAGGTGAGTGTGAAGTTTAAGGTTAGACTTAGTCTTAGGCTTACGCTTAGGCCGAGCATGAGTTTGAGGGAGAGGGTTAGGTTTAGGATGAGGATTAGGGTTTTAGGGTTAGGGTGTGGGTTAGGATGAGGGTGAGTGTTAGGGTTAGCGTTAGGTTGAGGTTTACGGTTAGGGTTAGAGTTACTTTGAGGGTGAGGGTTACGATTAGTGTGAGGGTTAGTTTTAGGGTTAGGGTGAGGGTGAGGGTTAGGATTAGTTTTAGGGTTAGGGTTATTGTTAGTTTTATGGTTAGGGTTAAGTTTACAGTGAGGGTGAGGCTGAGGGTGAGGGTTAGGATTAGGGTTAGGTTTAGGGTGTGGGTTAGGCTGAGGGTTAGAGTTAGGCTGAGGGTGAGTTTGGGGATGAGGATTAGCTTTTGAGTGATGGTTAGGGTTATGGTTAGGTTGAGGGTTAGGATGAGGGTTAGGGTTGGGATTAGGGTTAGGGTGAGGGCTAGGATGAGGGTGAATGTCAGGGTTAGGGTGAGGTTTAGGGTTAGGGTTAGGGTGAGGGTTAGGGATAGTGTGAGGGTTAGGGTTAGGGTGAGGTTTAGGGTTACTCTGAGGTTTCATGTTAGGTTTAGGCTTAGTGTTATGGTGAGGGTAAGGGTTAGGTTGAGGGTTAGGTTAGGGTGAGGTTTAGGGTTAGTTTGAGGGTTAGGGCTAGTGTGAGGGTAAGTGTGAGTGTTAGGGTTAGGGTGATGTTTAGGGTGAGGGTGAGTGTTATGGTGAGTGTGAGGGTGAGGGTTCAGTTGAGGGTTTGGGTTAGAGTTAGGGTGAGGTTGAGACAGTGTTAAGTTGAGGGTTAGGATGAGGGTTAGGGTTAGGATTAGGGTTAGGGTGAGGGCTAGGATGAGGTTGATGTTTAGGGTTAAGGTTAGGCTTAGGCTTAGGGTTAGGCTGAGGCTGAAGGTGAGGGTGAGGGTTAGGGTTAGGGTGATGGTTAGGGTTACAGTTAGGGTGAGGGTTAGGGTGAGGGGGACAGTAAGGGTTAAGATGAGGGTTATGCTGAGGGTGAGTGTTATGGTAATGTTGAACGTTAGGGTTAGGGTGACGGTAAGGGTGAGGGTTTGGTTTAGGTTTAGGGTTAGGTTTAGGGTTAGCGTTAGGGTGCGGGTTAGTGTGAGGGTTAGGGTTAGGGTTAGGGTTACGGTTAGGGTTAGGGTGAGGGTGATTGTGAGGGTTAGGGTTAGTCTTAGGCTTATGCTTGGACTAAGGCCCAGCTTGATGATGAGGGTGGGGGTTAGGGTTAGGGTGAAGGTTAGGGTTAGGGTAATAGAGTTAGAGCAAGGTTTAGGGTTAGGGTTAGGCTTAGGGTGAGTTTTAAGTTTAGGGTGTTGGTTAGGGTTAGTGTGAGGGTTAGTGTTCGGGTTAACTTTAGTTTTAGTGTGAAGGTAAGTGTTAGGGTGAAGTTTAGGGTTAGGGTGACATTTAGGTTTAGAGTTAGTGTTAGGGTGCGTGTTAGGGTTAGGGTTAGGGTTAGGTTTAGGGTGAGGTTTAGGCTGGGGGTGAGTGTTAGGGTTAAGGTTAGGATTAGGATTAGGGTTAAGGTGAGGGTGAGTGTGAGGGTTAGGTTTAGGGTTAGGTTTAGGATTAGAGTTATGGTGAGGGTGAACTGAGGGTTAGGGTTAGGGTGAGGGTTGGGGTTAGGGTTAGAGTGAGGGTTAAGGTGAGGGTTAGAATTAGGCTTAGGGTTAGGGTATGGGCTAGGGTGAGGGTGATGGTTAGGGTCATGGTTAGAGTGAGGGTTAGGGTGAGGTTTAGGTTTAGGGTTAGTTTTAGGGTTAGGGTTGGGGTTAGGTATATTCTTTGTGTTAGGCGAAGGGTGAGGGTTAGGGTGAGGTTTAGGGTTAGGGTTTGGGAGAGGTTTATGGTTAGTGTTAGTGTAAGGGTGAGGGTTAGTGTGAGGGTTAGGGTTAAGGTGAGTGTTACTTTTAGGGTTAGGGTGAGGGTGCGTGGTAGGGTAAGGTTTAGTCTTAGTCTTTGTCTTAGGCTTAGACCGAGCCTAAGGGTGAGGGTGAGGGTTAGGGTGATTGTTAGATTTAGGGTGAGGTTTATGCAGAGGGTGAGGGTTAGGGTTAGCGTTAGGGTTATTGTTAGGATTAGGTTTAGGTGTAAGTTACTATGAGGGTGAGGGTTTGGGTTACGGTTAGGGTTAGAGTGAGAGTTACGGTTAGGGTGAGGGTTAAGGTTAGGGTGAGGTTTTGGGTTACTGTGAGGGTTCATGTTAGGTTTAGGCTTAGTGTTAGGGTGAGGGTAAGGGTTAGGTTGAGGGTTAGGTTTAGGGTAGGTTTAGGGTTAGTATGAGGTTTAGGGATATGGTGAGGTTAAGGGTGAGAGTTAGGGTTAGGGTGATGTTTAGGGTGAGGGTGAGGGTTAGGGTGAGATCGAGGGTGAGAGTTCAGTTGAAGGTTTGGGTTAGGGTTAGGGTGAGGTTGAGGGTGAGGATGAGACTTAGGGTTAGGTTTAGGGTGATGGTTAGTGTGAGGATTAGGTATAGGGTTAGGCTTAGGTTTAGGTTTAGGCTGAGGGTGACTGTGAGCATGAGGGTTAGGGTTAGGGTGAGGGTTATTGTTAGGTTGAGGATTAGGTTTATGGTGAGGTTTAGTGTTAGGTTGGAGTTTAGGTTTAGGGTGAGGGTTAGCGTTAGGGGTAGGGTTATGTTGAGGGTGAAGGTGAGGGTTATTGTTAGGATTAGGTTTAGGGTGAGCCTGTTGGTGAGGGTGAGGATGAGGGTTAGGTTTAGGGTGAGGTTTAGGCTAAGGATTAGGGTGAGGGTTAGGTTTAGGGTGATGTTTAGGTTGAGGGTTTGGGTTAGGGTTAGGGGGAGTGTGAGGGTGAGTGAGAGGGTTAGGATTAGGTTAGGGTTAGTTTTAGGATGAGGGTGAGTGTGAGGTATAGGGTTAGGGTTATTGTTAGGCTTAGGTTTAAGCTGAGGGAGAGGGTGAGTGTGAGGGTTAGGGTTAGGTTGTGTGTGAGCATTAGGATTAGGTTTAGGTTGAGGGTGAGGTTGAGGGTTAGGGTGAGGTTTAGGATGTGGGTTAGGCTGAGGGTTAGATGAGGGTTAGGGTTAGGATTAGGGTGAGGGTTAGGGTTAGGGTGAGGGTGAGGGTTAGTGTTAGGGTGAGGGTTAGGGTTTTGGTATGGATTAGGGTGAGAGTTAGGGTAAGGGTGATGTTTAGGGTGAGGCTGAAGGTTGGTTTGAGGGTTTGCTTTAGGTTTAGGGTGAGGTTGAGTGTGAGGGTGAGGCTTAGGTTTAGGGTTAGGGTGAGGGTGACTGTGAGGGTTAGGGTTAGGGTTAGGCTTTAGGCTGAGGGTTAGGCTGAGGGTGAGGGTGAGGGTGATGATTAGGGTTAGGGTGAGGTTTAGGGTTAGGTTTAGGTTGAGGGTTAGGGATAGTGTGAGGGTTAGGGTTAAGGTGAGGTTTAGGGTTACTGTGAGGGTTCATGTTAGGTTTAGGCTTAGTGTTAGGGTGAGGGTAAGGGTTAGGTTGAGGGTTAGGTTAGCTGAGGTTTAGGGTTATTATGAGGGTTAGGGATAAGATGACGGTAAGGGTGAGGGTTAGGTTTAGGGTGATGTTTAGGGTGAGAGTGAGGTTTAGGGTGAGGGTGAGTGTCAAGGTTCAGTAGAGGGTTTGGGTTATGGTTAGGGTAAGGTTGAGACTTGGGGTTAGGTTTAGCGTGAGGGTGAGGGTTAGGTTTAGGTTGATGTTTAGGTTGAGGGTGAGGGTTAGGGTTAGAGTGAGGGTGAAGTTTCGGTTGATGGTTTGGGTTAGTGTTAGGTTGAGGGTGAGGGTGAGTGAGAGGGTTAGGTTTAGGGTTAGGATTAGATTTAGGTTGAGGGTGAGTGTGAGGTTTAGGATTTGCTTTATTGTTAGGCTTAGGTTTAAGCTGAGGTTGAGGGTGAGTGTGAGGTTTAGGGTTATGTTGAGTGTGAGCATTAGGGTTAGATTTAGGGTGAGGCTGTGGTTGAGGGTTAGTGTGAGGGTTAGGGTTTGGGTTAGAGTGAGGGTTAGATGAGGGTGAGGGTTAGGTTTACGTTTAGGGTTAGGGTTAGGGTGAGGGTGAGGTTTAGCTTTAGTGTGAGGCTTAGGGTTAGGGTTATGGTGCGGATTAGGGTGAGTGTTAGGGTTATGGTGATATTTATGATATTTATGACATTTATGAGGGTGAGGGTTGGTTTAAGGGTTTGTGTTAGGTTTAGGGTGAGGTTTAGGGTGAGGGTGAGGCTTTGGGTTAGGGTTAGGGTGAGGGTGACTCTGAGGGTTTTGGTTAGGGTTAGGCTTTTGGCTGAGGGTTAGGCTGAGGGTGAGGGTGAGGGTTAGGGTTAGGGTGAGGGTTAGGGTTTGGGTTAATGGTAGGGTGATATTTAGGGTGAGGTTTAGTGTGAGAGTTAGTGTTAGGGTTAGACTTAGTGGTAGATTGAGTGTAAGGGTTCGGTTGAGGGTTAGGTTTAGGGGTAGGGTGAGGGTTGGGATGAGGTTTAGGGTGAGTGTAAGGTTGAGGGTGAGGGTTATGGTGAGTGTGAGGGTGAGGTTAGGGTTAGGGTTAGGGTTAGGCTGAGGTTTAGGGTTAGGTTTAGAGATAGTGTTAGGGTGAGGGTGAGGTTTAGGGTTAAAGTTAGGGTTAATGTTAGGGTTAGGCTTAGGATTAGGATGAGGGTGAGGGTGGGGGTGAGGACTAGGGTTAGTGTTAGGGTTAGAGTTAGGGTTAGGGTTAGGGTAAGGGTTAATGGTAGTGTTACATTTAGGTTTAAGTTTGCAGTCAGAGTGAGGCTTAGGGTAAGGTTTATGGTTAGGGTTAGGGTTAGGGTTAGTGTTATTGTTAAGGTTATGTTTAGAGTTTCGTTGAGGGTGAGGGTGAGGGTTAGGGTTACGGTGAGATTTAGGGTAAGGTTTAGTTTTAATGTTAGGTTGAGGGTGAGGATTAGGTTTAGAGTTAGGGTTATTTGGAGGGTTAGGGTTAGGGTTAGGGTTAGGTTGATTTTTAGGGATAGGGTTAGGTTTAGGATTAGGGTCAGGTTGAGGGTGAGTGTGAGGGTTATGTTTAGGGTTAGGCTTAGGCTTAGGGTTAGGCTGAGGGTGATGTTGGGGGTGAGGGTTAGTTTTACAGTGAGGGTGAGGATTAGGGTTAGGGTGAGGGTTAGGATGAGGGTTAGGGTTACAGTGAGGGTGAGGGTTAGGGTTAGGGTGAGGGTTAGGGTTAGGATTAGGGTTATGGTGTGGTTGAGGGTTAGGATTGGGGTTAGGGTTAGGTTTATTGTTAGTGTTATGGTTAAGGTTACTTTTGGAGTGAGGGTGAGGCTGAGGGTGAGGGTTAGGGTTAGGATTAGGGTTTGGGTGAAGTTGAGGGTTAGGATTGGGGTTAGGGTTAGGTTTATTGTTAGTGTTATGGTTAAGGTTACTTTTGGAGTGAGGGTGAGGCTGAGGTTGAGGGTTAGGGTTAGGATTAGGGTTAGGGTGAGGTGGCGGGTTAGGATTGAGGTTAGGGTTAGGTTTATTGTTAGTGTTATGGTTAAGGTTACGTTTGGAGTGAGCATGAGGCTGAGGGTGAGGGTTAGTGTTAGGATTAGGGTTAGGGTGAGGGTTAGGGTTAGGGTGATGGTTAGTGTTTTGGTTAGCTTGAAGTTTAGGATGAGGTTTAGGGATAGACTGAGTGTTAAGGTGAGGGTGAAGGTAAGGGTAAATTAGAGGGTTAGGCTGTAGGTGAGGGTTAAGATAAGGGTGAGGGTTAGGGTTACAGTGAGGGTTAGGGTAAGTGTGACGGTTAGAGGTTAGGGGGAGGGGGAGGGTTAGATTGAGGATTAGGGTTAGGGTTAGTGTGAGGTTTAGGGTGAGGATAAGGGTTGAGGGTTAGGTAATGGTAAGAGTTAGAATTAGGGTTAGGGTGAGGGCTAGGGTGAGGTTGATGGTTAGGGTTAGGGTTAGGGTTAGGGTGAGGTTTAGGGTTAGTGTGAGGGTTAGTGTTAGGGTTACGGTTAGTGTTAGGGTGATGGTTAGGGTTAGGGTGAGGTTTATATTTAGGTTGAGGGTTAGGGTTCGTGTAAGGGTTATTTTTAATTTTAGGTTTAGGGTTACGTTGAGGATGAGGGTGAGGGTGAGGGTTAGGGTTAGGGTTAGGGTGAGGTTTAGGGTTAGGATTAGAGTTAGAGTTAGGGTTAGGGGTAGGGTGAGGTTTAGGGTTCGATAGGCTTAGTGTGAGGATTAGGTTGACGGTTAGGGTTAAGGTTAGTGTTAGGGTAGGATTAGGATGAGGGTTAGTGTGAGGGTTAGGGTTAGGGTTAGGTTTAGTATTAGGGTTAGGGTGAGGGTGAGTGTGTGTGTTAGGGTTAGGTTAAGGGTTAGGCTTAGGGTTAGGCTGAGGGTGTGGTTGAGGGTGAGTGTTAGGTTTAGGGTGAGTGTTAGGATTAGGGTTAGGGTGAAGGTTAGGTTGAGGGTTAGTGTTAGGATTAAGGTTAGTCTGAAGGCTAGGGTGAGGGTGACTTTTAGGGTTAGGTTTAGGGTGAGGTTTATGGTTAAGGTTAGTTTGAGGGTGAGGTTTAATTTTAGAGTTAGGGTTTTGGTGAGTGTTAGGGTTAGGGTTAGTGTTAGGGTTAATGTTAGGGTTAGTGTTAGGGTTAGGGTGAGGGTTAGGGTTATGGTTAGGATTAGGATTAGGGTTACTGTGAGGTTGAGTGTGAGGGTTAGGGTGAGGGTTAGGGTTAGGCTTAGGGTTAGGCTGAGGTTTAGGGTGAGGTTGAGGGTTACGGTTAGGGTGAGGGTGAGGTTTAGGGATAGAGTTAGTGTTAATGTGAGGGTTAGTGTGAGAGTGAGTGTTAGGGTTAGGTTGTGGGTGAGGGTTAGGATTAGGGTTATGCTTGCTTAGGTTTATGGTCACGGTGAGGGTTAGGATGAGGGTTAGGGTTAGTGTGAGGGTTAGGTTGAGGGTGACAGTAAAGGTAATGTTGAGGGTTAGGCTGAGAATTAGGATTACAGTAAGTGTGAGGGTTAGGGTTAGGGTGAGGTTTAGGGTTAGGGTTAGGGTGTGGTTTAGATTGAGGATTAGTTTTTGGGGTTAGTGTGAGGTTTAGAGTGAGGATGAGGATTAGGATTAGGTTGAGGTTTAGGGTGAGGATAAGGGTTAGATTTAGGGTTAGGGTGAGTGTTAGGGTTAGGGTGATCGTTAGGGTTAGTGTGAGGGTTAGTTTTAGGCTTAGGGTTAGTGTTAGGGTGAGGGTAATTGTTAGGGTGAGGTTTAAGGTTAGGGTTAGTGTTATGGTGAGAATGAGGGTTAGGGTTAGGTTTAGGGTTATTTTTAGGGTTAGGGTTAGGGTTAGGATGAAGGTCAGGGTTAGGATTAGGGTTAGGGTGAGGTCTAGGGTGAGGGTGAGGGTTAGGGTAGAGTTAGGCATAGGCTTAGGGTTAGGCTGAGGCTGAGGGTGAGGTTGAGGGTTAGGGTTAGCATAATGGTTAGGGTCATGGTTAGGGTGAGGGTTAGGATGAGGATTAGTTTTAGGGTGAGGGTTAGGGTAAGGGTGACAGTAAGGGTCAAGTTGAGGGTTAAGGTGAGTATTAGGGTTAGGGTTAAGGTGAGGGTGAGAATTAGATTGAGGATTAGTGTTAAGTTTAGTGTGAGGGTTAGTGTTAGGACTAGGGTTAGTTTTAGGGTGAGGGTTAGCTTTAGGGTGAGGGTTATGGTTATGGTTAAGGTTAGTGTTAGGTTTAGGGTTTTTGTTAGGTTTAGGGTTAGGGTTAATGTTGCGGTGAGGGTGAGGGTAAGTGTAAGTTTTAGGGTTAGGGTGAGGTTTAGTTTTAGGGTTAGGGTTAGGGTTATTGTTAGTATTATGGTTAGTGTTAAGTTTGCGGTGAGGGTGAGGCTCTGGGTGAGGTTTATGGTTAGTATTACGGTTAGGGTTAGGGTTAGGGTTCGTATTATTGTTAGGGTGAGGGTTTGAGTTATGGTCATGTTGAGAGTGAGGGTGAGGGTTAGGGTGAGTTTTAGGGTGAGGTTTAGGGTTAGGGTTAGGTTTAGGGTTAGGGTGCTGGTGAGGTTTAGGGTTAGAATTTGGGTGAGGGTGAGGGGGAGGGTGAGGGTTAGGGATAGATTTAGGGTTACGATTAGGGTTAGGGTGAGGGTGAGGGTGAGGGTTATGGTTAGGCTTAGGCTTACAGTTAGGCTGAGGTTGAGACTGGGGGTGAGGATTAGGTTTAGGGTGATGGTTAGGGTTAGGGTTAGTGTTATTGTTAGGGTTAGGGTTAGAGTTACCATGAGGGTGAGTGTGTGGGTAGGGTTAGGGTTAGGGTTAGGCTGAGGTTTACGGTTAGGTTTAGAGATAGGGTTAGGGTGAGGGTGAGGTTTAGGATTAAAGTTAGGGTTAGGGTTAGGGTTAGGCTTAGGGTTAGGCTGAGGGTGAGGGTGGGGTGAGGATTAGGGATAGGGTTAGGGTAAGGGTTAGGGTTAGGGTTAGGGTAAGGGTTAATATTAGTGTTATGGATAGGTTTAAGTTTGCAGTGAGGGTGAGGATGAGGGTGAGATTTATGTTTAGGGTTAGGGTTATGGTTAGTGTTATTGTGAGGGTTAGGGTTAGAGTTACGGTGAGGGTGAGGGTGAGGGTGCGGTTTAGGCTTACGGTGAGATTTAGGGTGAGGTTTAGGTTTAGGGTTAGGTTGAGGGTGTGGATTAGGTTTAGAGTTAGGGTTAGTGGGTGGGTTAGGGTGAGGGCTAGGGTGAGGGTTAGGGTTATGCTTAGGGTTAGGCTGAGGGTGAGGGTGATGGTGAGGGTTAGGGTTAGGTTGAGGGTGAGGTTTAGGTTTAGAGTTAGGGTTGGGGGAGGGTTAGGTTGAGGGTTAGTGTTAAGGTTAGTGTTAGTGTTAGGATTAGGATTAGGGTTAGGATGGGGTTGAGTGTGAGGGTTAGGGTTCGGGTTAGGCTTAGGCTTAGGGTTAGGCTGAGGATGAGGGTGAGGGTTAGGGTTAGGGTCAGGTTTAGGGTTAGGATTAGGGTGAGGGATTGGATAAGGTTTAGGTTTAGGATGAGGGCAAGGTTGAGTGTGAGGTTTAGGGTTAACATTATGGCAAAGTTTAGGATTAGGGTTAGTTTTAGGGTTAGGGTGAGTGTTAGGGTTAGGGTTACGATGAGGTTGAGGTTTAGGATTAGGGTGAAGTTTATGGTTAGTTTTAGGGTGAGGGTGATGGTTAGGATTAGGGTTAGGATTAGGTTTATTGTTAGTGTTATGGTTAAGTTTTCGGTGATGGTGAGGCTGAGGGTGAGAGTTAGGGTTAGGGTTAGGGTTAGGGTGAGGGCTTGTGTTAGGTTTAGGGTTACGGTGAGGATGAGCGTTAAGGTTAATGTTAGGGTTAGGGTTATTGTTAGGGTTAGGGTTAGAGTTATGGTGAGGGTGAGGGTGAGGCTGAGGTTTAGGGTTAGGGTTAGCGTGAGGTTTAGGGTTACAGTAAGGGTTAGGGAGATACTTAGGGTGAGGGTTAGGGTTAGGTTTAGTGTTAGGGTTAGGGTTAGGTTGAGGGTTACATTGAGGTTTAGGGTTAGGGTTAGGGTTAGGTTTAGGATTAGGGTTATGGTGAGGGTGAGTGTGAGGGTTAGGGTTAGGTTTAGGCTTAGACTTAGGGTTAGGCTGTGGGTGAGAGTGGGGATGAGGATTAGGTTTTGGGTGATGGTTAGGGTTAGTGTTAGGTTTAGGGTTATGATTAAGGTTAGGGTTAGCATTAGGGTTAGGGTGAGGGCTAGGGTGAGGGTGAGGGTTAGTGTTAGGATTACGCTTAGGCTTTAGGGTTAGGCTGATGGTGAGGTTGAGGGTCAGTGTTAGGGTTAGGGTGATGCTTAGGATTATGGTTAGGGTGAAGGTTTGGAAGAGGGTTATGGTTAGGGTGAGGGATTTGGGTGAGGGTGACGGTAAGGGAAATTCTGAGGGTTAGGCTGAGAGTGAGGATTAAGGTAAGGTCTAGGGTTAGGGTTAGGGTTAGGGTGAGGGTGAGGTTAAGATTGATGATTAGGTTTAGGGTTAGTGTGAGGTTTAGAGTGAGGATGAGGGTTAGGGTTAGGGTGAGGGCTAGGTTGAGGGTGAGCGTTAGGGTTAGGCTTAGGGTGAGGTTTGATGTTAGGGTGATGGTTAGGGTTAGTGTGAGTGTTAGTGTTAGGGTTAGGGTTAGTGTTAGGGTGAGGGTAAGTGTTAGTTTGAGGGTTAGGTTTAGGGTGAAGGTTATGGTTAGAATGAGGGTTAGGGTTAGGGGTAGGGTTATTGTTAGGTTAGGGTTAGTGTTACATTTACGGTGAGGGTGAGTGTTAGGGTTAGGTTTAGGGTGTGGTTTATGTTTAGGGTTAGGGTTAGAGTTAGGGTTAGGGTGAGGGTGAAGTTTAGGGTTAGAGTTAGCGTTAGTGATAGTGTTAGGTTTAGGGTGAGTGTCAGTGTGAGGGTTAGGGTTAGGCTTAAGCTTAGGGTTAGGCTTAGGCTTAGACTGAGCGTGAGTATGAGGGTTAGGATTAGGGTTAGAGTGAGGTTTAGGTTTAGGGTTACGGTGAAGGTTAGGGTTAGGGTTAGTGATAGTGTTAGAGGTAGGGTTAGGGTGAGGGTGACAGTAAGGGTAAAGGTGAGGCTTAGGTTTAGGGTCAGGATTAGATTGAATTTGAGTGTGAGGGTTACAGTTAGGGGTAGGGTTAGGCTTAGGGTTAGGGTGAGAGTTAGGGTTAGGGTTAGGGTTAGTGTTGCTGTTAGGGGTAGGTTTAGGGTGAGGGTTAGGGTGAAGGTGAGGATTACGGTTAGGATTAGGATTAGGATTAAATTGAGGGTGAGTGTGAAGGTTAGTGTTAGGGTTAGGGTTAGGGTGAGCTTGAGGGTTAGGGTTAGGGTTAGGGTGAGGTGTAGGGTTAGGGTTAATGTTAGTGTTAGGGTTAGGGTGAGGGTTAGGGTTAGGGTTAGGGTTAGTGTTAGGGTTGGGGTTAGGGTGAGGGTTAGGGTTAGGGTTAGTGTTAGGGTTGGGGTTAGGATGAGGGTTAGGATGAGGGTGAGGGTTAGGGTTAGGTTTAGGATTACGATTAGGGGTAGTGTTAGGGTGAGTGCTTGGGTTAGGCTTAGGGTTAGGATTAGTCTTAGCATTAAGCTGAGAGTGAGGTTGAGGGTTAGGGTTAGGGTTCAGGTTAGCGTTAGCATTTGGGTGACAGTAATGGTTCGGGTTATGTTTAGGGTTAGGGTGAAGTTTTTGAGTTAGGTTTTCAGTTAAGGATTAGGGGGAGAGTTAGGATGAGGATTAGGTTTAGGATTAGGGTTAGGGCGAGGGCTAGGTTGAGGGTGAGGGTTAGGGTTATTTTTAGGGTGAGGTTAAGGGTTAGTGTTAGGGTAAGGGTGAGGGTTAGAATGAGGGTTAGGGTTATGGTGAGGGAGAGGGTTAGGGTTAGGGTTAGAGTTAGGGTGAGGATGAGGGTTAGGGTGAGTGTGAGGGTTAGGATTAGGGTTAGGGTTAGGATTATTGTTAGTGGTATGGTTCTGGTTACCTTGGCAGTGATGGTGAGGCTGAGGGTGAGGGTTAGGGATAGGATTAGGGTTAGGTTAAGTTTCAAGTTAGGATTGGTGTTATTGTTAGGGTTAGGGTTAGAGTTAAGGTGAAGGTGAGGGTGAGGGTAAGCGTTAGGGTTAGGGTTAGGGTTAGGGTGAGGTTTAGTGTCAGGGTTAGGATTAGGGTTAGGGTGAGGCTGAGTATGAGGGTTAGGGTTAGGGTTAGGTTTAGGCTTTGGTTTAGGCTGAGGGCGATTGTGAGTGTGAGGGTTGGTGTTCGTTTGAGGTTTAGGGTTAGTATTACATTGAGTGTCAGGTTTAGCATTATTTGAGGGTTACAATTAGGTTTAGGATTAGGGTGAGGTTTAGGGATAGGGTTAGGGTTTGGGTTACAATGAGGTTTAGGGTTACAATTAGGGTTAGGGTGAGGGCTAGGGTGAGGGTGAAGTTTAGTGTTAGGGTTAGTGTGAGGTTTAGATTTAGGCGTTGGGTTAGGGGGAGGGTTAAGTTTCGGTTTACATTGAGGGTGAGGGTTAGGTTTGAGGTGAGGGTTATGTTGAGGACTAATGTGAGGGTGAGGGTTAGGGTTAGGGTGAGGGTGAGGGTTAGATTGAGGTTTAGGTTTAGGGTTAGGGTTAGGGTTAGGATTAGGGTTATGCTGAGGGTGAGTGTGAGGGTTACTGTTTGGGTTAAGCTTAGGCTTAGGGTTAGGCTGAGGGTGATGGTTGGGATGAGGATTAGGTTTAGATTGATGGTTCCGGTAATGGTTAGGTTGAGAGTTAGGATGAGGGTTAGGGTTAGGCTTAGGCTTAGGTTTAGGCTGAGGCTGAAGTCGAGGGTGAGGGTTAGGGTTAGGGTGATGGTTAGGGTTACGGTTAGTGTGAGGGTTAGGATGAGGGTTAGCTTTGGGGTGAGGGTTAGGATGAGGGTGACAGAGTAAAGGTGAGGGTTAGGCTGAGGGTGAGGGTTATTGTAAGGGTGAGGGTTCTGGTTAGGGTTAGGGTGAGGGTGAGGGTTAGATTGCGGATTAGTGTTAGGGTTAGTGTGAGGTTTAGGGTGAGGATGCGTGTTAGGTTTAGGGTGAGGGTAGGGTGAAGTTGAGGGTTAGCGTTTGGGTTAGGGTGAGGTTTAGGTTTAGGGTGATTTTTAGCGTTAGTGTGAGTGTTAGTGTTAAGGTTAGTGTAAGTGTTAGGGTGAGGGTAAGTGTTAGGGTAAAGTTTAGGTTTAGGGTGAGGTTTAGGATTAGGGTTAGGGTTAGGGTTAGGGTGAGGGTGAGGTTTAGGGTTAGAGTTAGGGTTGGTTTGAGGCTGAGGTTTAAGGTTAGGGTTAGGGTTAGTGTTAGGGTTAGAGTTAGGGGGAGGTTTAGTGTGGGTGTGAGGGTTAGTGTTAGGGTTAGGGTTAAAGTGTGGGTGAGTGTGAGGGTTAGGGTTAAGGTTAGGGTTAGGTTTAGAATTTGGGTGAGTGTGAGGGTGAGGGTTACGGTTAGGGTGAATGTTGGGGTTAGGGTTAGAATGAGGGTTAGGCTTAGGCTTAGGGTTTGGGTATGGGCTAGGTTGGGGTGAGGGTTAGGGTTTGGGTTAGTGTGAGGGGTATGGTGAAGGTTAGGGTTAGTGTTAGGGTTAAGGTTGGGGATAGGGTGAGTTTTAGTGTGGGTTTGAGGGTTGGTGTTAGTTTGGATTAGGGTTAGGGTTAAGGTGAGGGTGAGTGTGAGGGTTAGGGTTAGGGTTAAGGTTAGGTTTAGAGTTAGGGTGAGGGTGAGGGTGAGGGTTACAGTTAGGGTGAGTGTTGGGGTTAGGGTTAAAGTGAGGGTTAGGATGAGGGTTAGGCTTAGGCTTAGGGTTTAGGTATGGCCTAGGGTGAGGGTGAGGGTTAGGGTTGGGGTGAGGGGTAGGTTGAGGGGTAGGGTTAGTGTTAGGGTTAGGGTTGGGGTTAGGGTTAGGCTTAATGTTAGGCAGATGGGGAGGGTGTGGGTGAGGTTTAGGGTTAGGGTGAGGGTGAGGTTTAGGGTTAGAGTTAGCATTAGGGTAAGGGTTAGAGTGAGGGTTAGGATTAGGGTTAGTGTTACTGTTAGGGTTAGGATGAGGGTGAGTGAGAGGGTCAGGGTTAGTCTTAGACTGAGGCGGAGGCTTAGGCAGAGCGTGAGGGTGAGGGTGAGGGTTAGGGTTAGGGTTTTAGGGTTACGGTGAGTGTTAGGATGAGGTTTAGGTTTAGCATTAGAGTTAGGGTGAGGGCTAGAGTTAGGGTGAGGGTTAGGGTTAGCTTTAGGGTGAGATTTAGGGTTAGGGTTATGGTAAGGGTTAAGGTGAGGCTGAGGGTTAGGATTAGGGTTTGAGATATGATGAGGGTAAGGGTTTGGGTTAGGGTTAGCGTTAGGGTGAGAGTTAGGGTTCGGGTTTAGTTTAGGGTTGGATGAGGTTTAGGGTTCAGGTTACAGTGAGGGTGAGGGTTAGGGTTAGGTTGAGGGTTAGGGTTTGCATTAGGGTTAGGGTGAGGTTTAGGGTTAGGGTTAGGGTGAGGTTTAGGATGAGGATTAGGGTTAGGATTAGGTTTAGGGTGAGGGCTAGGGTGAGGGTGAGGGTTAGGGTTATTGTTAGAGTGAGGTTTAGGTTTAGGTTTAGGGTTAGGTTTAGGTTTAGGATGAGGGTTAGGTTTATAGTGAGGGTGAGGGTTAGTGTTACGGTGCGGGTTAGGGTGAGGATGAGGGTTAGGGTGAGTGTGAGGGTTATGGTGAGGGTTAGGGTTAGGGTTAGAGTGAGGGTTAGGGTTAGGATGAGGGTTAGGGTTACGGTGAGGTTAGGGTTAGGGTGAGTGAGGATTAGGGTTAGGATTAGGGTTAGGGTGAGGGTGATTGTTAGGATTAGTGTTAGCGTTAGGAGTATTAGTGTTATGGTTCTGGTGACTTTTGCAGTGATGGTGAGGCTGAGGGTGATGGTTATGGATAGGATTAGGGTTAGGTTTAGGTTTCGAGTTAAGATTAGTGTTATTGTTAAGGTTAGGGTTAGAGTTACAGTGAGGGTGAGGGTGAGGGTAAGGCTGAGGGTTAGGGTTAGGGTTAGGGTGAGATTTAGTGTCAGGTTTAGGATTAGGGTTAGGGTGAGTGTGAGGTTTAGGGTTAGAGTTAGGGTTAGGGGGAGGGTTAGTGTGAAGGTTAAGGTTAGGGTTAGTGTTATGGTTAGGGTTAGGGTGAGGGTGTGTGAGGGTCAGGGTTAGTCTTAGGCTGAGGCGGAGGCTTAGGCGGAGCATGAAGGTGAGGGTGAGTGTTAGTGTTAGGGTTTTAGAGTTAGGGTGAGTATTAGGATGATGTTTAGGGTTAGCATTAGGATTAGGGGGAGGGCTAGAGTTAGCGTGAGGGTTAGGGTTAGCGTTAGTGTGATGTTTAGGGTTAAGGTTAGGGTTATGGTGAGGGTGAGTGTTAGGGTTACGGTGAGGGTTAGGGTTAAGGTGAGGCTGAGGGTTAGGATTAGGATTAGGGTGAGGGTTTGTGTTAGGGTTAAAGTTACGATGAGGTTCAGGGTTTGGGTTAGGTTTAGGGTTAGTGTTATAGTTAAGGTTAGGGTTAGAGTTACAGTAAGGGTGAGGGTGAGGGTGAGGGTTAGGATCAGGGTTAGGGTGAGGTTTAGTTTTAGGATTATGGTTATGGTGAGGGTGAGGTTTAGGGTTAGAGTTAGGTTTAGGGGGAGGGTTAGGTTGTGTGTTAGGGTTAGTGTTAGGGTTAGGGTGAGGGTTAGGTTGAGGTTTAATGTTAGGGTTAGGGTTAGGTTTAGGATTAGGTTGACGGTAGGGTGAGTGTGAGGGTTAGGGTTAGGGTTTGGCTTAGGCTTACGGTTAGGCTGAGGGTATGGGTGTTGAAGAGGATTAGGTTTAGAATGATGGTTAGGGTTATGGTAGGTTATGGGTTAGGATGAGGGTTAGGGTTAGGATTAGGGTGAGGGTGAGGGTTAGGGTTAGGGT
This sequence comes from Dipodomys merriami, assembly GCF_024711535.1. Lineage (NCBI taxonomy): Eukaryota > Metazoa > Chordata > Mammalia > Rodentia > Heteromyidae > Dipodomys > Dipodomys merriami. The sequence goes on from NW_027206390.1 coordinate 1,760,380, forward strand.
TAGGCTTAGGCTTAGGCTTAGGGTTAGGCTGAGGCTGAGGGTGAGGGTGAGGGTTAGTGTTAGGGTGACTGTAAGTGTAAAGGTGAGGGTTAGGCTGAGGGTGAGGCTTATGGTAAGGTGAAGGTTAGGGTTAGGGTGAGGTTGAGGGTTAGATTCAGGATTAGTGTTATGGTTAGTGTGAGGTTAAGGGTGAGGATGAGGGTTATGGTTAGGTTGAAAGATAGGTTGAGGTTGAGAGTTAGGGTTAGGGTGAGGTTTAGGGTTAGGTTGATGATTAGGGTTAGTGTGAGGTTTAGTGTTATGGTTAGGGTTAGTGTTAGGGTGAGGGTAAGTGTTAGAGTGAGTGTTAGGGTTAGGGTGAAGGCTATGGTTATGATGAGGGTTAGGGTTAGGTTTAGGGTTATTGTTAGGGTTAGGGTTAGGGTTATGTTGAGGGTGAGGGTGAGCGTTAGGGTTAGGATGAGGTTTAGGTTTCAGGTTAGGGTTAGAGTTAGGGTTAGGGTGAGGGTGAGGTTTAGGGTTAGAGTTAGGGTTAGTGTTAGTGTTAGGTTTAGGTTTAGAATTAGGGTTAGGGTTAGGATTAGGGTTAGGTTGAGGGTTACGGTGAGGGTTAGGGTTACGTTTAGGGTTAGGGTGAGAGGGAGGGTTAGGGTTAGGGTTAGGGTGAGGGTGAGGGTTAGATTGAGGGTTAGGGTTATGTTGAGGGTTATGGTTAGGGTGAGGGTTAGGTTTAGTTTTAGGGTTATTGTTAGGGTTAGGGTTAGGGTTACGGTGAGTTTGAGGATGAGGGTTAGGTTTAGGGTTAGGGTGAGGTTTAGTTTTAGTGTTAGGGTTAGAGTTAGGGTTAGGGTGATGGTGAGGTTTAGGGTTAGATTTAGGGTTAGTGTTAGGGTTAGGTTAAGGTGATGGTTAGGGTGAGGTTTAGAGTTCGGGTTAGGCTTAAGCTTAGGCTTAGGCTTAGGCCGAGAGTGAGGGTTAGGGTTAGGGTTAGGTTTAGGATGAGTCCTAGGATGAGGTTTATGGTTAGGGTTAAGGTTAGGTTTAGGTTTAGTGTTAGGGTTAGGGTTAGGGATAGGGTGTGGGTTAGGGTTAGGGTTAGGTTTAGGGTGAGGGTTAGGGTTAGGGTTAGGGTTAGGCTTAGGCTTAGGCTTAGTGTTATGTTTAGGGTTATTGTTAGTGTTATGTTTAGTGTTACGTTTGCGGTGAGGGTGAGGCACAGGGTGAGGTTTATGGTTATTGTTAGGGTTAGGGTTAGGTTTAATGTTATTGTTAGGGATAGGGTTAGAGTTACGGTCACTGTGAGAGTGAGGGTGCGGGTGAGGATTAGGGTGAGGTTTCCCGTGAGGTTTAGGGTTAGGGTTAGGGTTAGGGTGAGAGTGAGGGTGAGGGTTAGTGTTAGGGTTAGGCTTAGGCTGAGGGTGAGGGTTGGAGTGAGGGTTAGGGTTAGGATGATCCTTAGGTTTAGGGTTAGTGTTATTGTTAGGGTTAGGGTTAGAGTTACAGTGAGGCGGAGTTTGGGGGTGAGGGTTAGGATTAGGGTCAGGGTGAGGTTTAGGGTTAGGTTTAGAGATAGGGTTAGGGTGAGGGTGAGGTTTAGGGTTAGAATTAGGGTTAATGTTAGGGATAGGCTTAGGGTTAGGCTGAGGGTGAGGGTGGGGTTGAGGATTAGGGTTAGGTTTAGGGTTCGGGTTAGGGTTAGAGTTAGGGTTATGGTAAGGGTTAGGGTTAGGATTAGGATTAAGGTTAAGTTGAGGGTGAGTGTGAGGGTTAGAGTTAGGGTTAGGGTTAGGATTAGGGTTAGGGTATGTGCTAGCATGAGGGTTAGGGTTAGGTTTAGGGTTAGGGTGATGTTTAGCGTTAGTTTTAGTGTCAGAGTTAGGGTTATGGTTATGGTTAGAGTTACGGTGAGGTTTAGGTTTAGGTTTAGGGTTAGGGTTATTCTTAGGGTTAGGGTTAGGGTTAAGGTTAAGGTAAGGGTGAGGTTCAGGGTAATGTTGAGGGTTAGGGTTAGGGTTAGGATGAGATTTTCAGTTAGGGTTAGGGTTAGGGTTAGGTTCAGGGTGAGGTTTAGGGTTAGAGTTAGTGTTAGGGTTAGGTTAGTGTTACAGTTAGGGTTATGGTGAGGGCTAGTGTGTGGGTGAGGGTTAAGGTTAGTGTTAGGCTTTGGCTTTGGGTTAAGATGAGGGTGAGGGTGAGGGTGAGGGATAGGGTGAGGGTGAGGGTGAGATTTAGGGTTAGAGTTAGTGTAGGGTGAGGGTTAGGGTTAGGGTTAGGGTGAGGGTCATGGTTATGGTAAGGGTGAGGCTTAGGTTTAGGGTGAGGGTTAGGGTTAGGATGAAGGTTAGGGTGAGGGTGAGGGTTAGGATTAGGGTTAGAGTTAGGATTATTGTAAGTTTTTTTGTTCTGGCTACCTTGGCAGAGACGGTGAGACTGAGGGTGAGGGTTAGGTATAGGATTAGGGTTAGGGTTTGGTTTAGGGTTAGGATTAGTGTTAATGTGAGGTTTAAGGTTAGAGTTACGGTGAGGGTGAAGGTGAGGGTAAGGGTTAGGGTTAGGATTAGGGTTAGGGTGAGGTTTAGGGTCAGGGTTAGGATTTGGGTTAGGGTGAGTGTGAGGTTTAGGGTTAGAGTTAGTGTTAGGTGGAGGGTTCGCGTGAGGGTTAGGGTTAGGGTTAGTTTTAGGCTTAGGGTTAGGGTGAGGGTTAGGGTTAGGATTAGTGTTAGGGTGAGGGTGAGTGTGAGGGTTAGGGTTAGGGTTTGGGTTAGGCTTAGTTTTAGGCTGAGGGTGAGATTGAGGTGAGGGTTATGGTTAGGGTGATGATCGGGGTTAGGTTTAGGGTAAGGGTGAGGTTTAGGTTGAGGATTAGTGTTTGGGTTAGTGTGAGGTTTAGGTGAGGATGAGTGTTAGGGTTAGGTTGAGGGCTAGGGTGAAGGTGAGGGTTAGCTTTAGGGATAGGGTGAGGTTTAGGTTTAGGGTGATTGTTAGCGTTAGTGTGAGGGTTAGTGTTAGGGTTAGTGTTAATGTTATGGTGAAGATAAATGTTAGGGTAAGGTTTAGGTTTTAGGGTGAGGTTTAGGATTAGGGTTAGGGTTAGGGTTAGGGTGAGTGTGAGGTTTAGCATGAGGGTTAGTTTTAGGTTTAGAGTTAGGGTGAGGTTGAGGGTGAGGGTTACAGTTAGGGTGAGTGTTGGGGTTAGGGTTAGAATGAGGGTTAGTGTGATGGTTAGGCTTATGCTTAGGGTTTGTGTATGGGCTATGGTGAGTGTGAGGTTTAGGGTTAGGTTTAGGGTGAGGTGTAGGGTGAGGATTAGGTTTAGTGTTAGGGTTAGAGTTGGGGTTAGGGTTAGGCTTAATGTTAGGCAGAGGGTGAGGGTCAGGGTGAGATTTAGGGTTAGGGTGAGGGTGAGGTTTAGGGTTATAGTTAGGGTGAGGGTTAGTGTGAGGGTTAGGGTTAGGGTTAGTGTTAGGTTTAGGGTTAGGGTGAGGGTGAGTGTGAGGGTCAGGGTTAGTCTTAGGCTGAGGTGGAGGCTTAGGCAGAGCATGAGGGTGAGGGTGAGTGTTAGTGTTAGTGTTTTAGGGTTAGGGTGAGTGTTAGGATGAGTTTTAGGGTTAGCATTAGGGTTAGGGGGAGGACTAGAGTTAGGGTGAGTTTTAGGGTTAGGTTTAGAGTGAGGTTTAGGGTTAAGGTTAAGGTGAGGCTGAGGGTTAGGATTAGGATTAGGGTGAGGGTTTATATTAGGTTTAGAGTTAGGGTGAGGTTCAGGGTTTGGGTTAGGTTTAGGGTTAGAGTTATAGTTAAGGTTAGGGTTAGAATTACAGTAAGAGTGAGGGTGAGGGTGAGGGTTAGGATCAGGGTTAGGGTGAGGTTTAAGATTAGGATTATGGTTAGGGTGAGGGTGAGGTTTAGGGTTAAATTTAAGGTGGGGGGAGGGTTAGGTTGAGTGTTATGGTTAGGATTAGTGATAGGGTTAGGGTGAGGGTTAGGTTGAGGTTTAATGTTAGGGTTAGGGTTAGGTTTAGGATTACGTTGAAGGTGAGGGTGAATGTGAGGGTTAGGGTTAGGGTTTGGCTTAGGCTTACGGTTAGGCTGAGGGTATGGGTGGGGATGAGGATTAGGTTTAGTATGATGGTTAGGGCTATGGTTAGGTTAAGGGTTAGGATGAGGGTTAGGGTTAGGATTAGGGTTAGGGTGAGGGCAAGGTTGAGGGTGAGGGTTAGGTTTAGGTTTAGGCTTAGGCTTAGCGTTAGGCTTAGGCTGAGGGTGAGGGTAAGGGTTAGGGTTAGGGTGGTGGTTGGGGTTGCCGTTAGGGTGAGGGTTAAGATGAGGATTTATTCTATGGTGAGGGTTAGGGTGAGGGTGACCTTAAGGGTAAAAGTGAGGTTTCTGCTGAGGGTGAGGGTTATGGTACTGGTGAGGGTTAGGAGTAAGGTGAGGGTGAGGGTTAGATTCAGGATTAGTGTTAGGGTTAGTGTGAGGTTAAGGGTGAGGATTAGGGTTAGGGTTAGGTTGAGGGCTAGGGTGAGGGTGAGAGTTAGGGTTAGGGTTTGGTTTAGGGTTAGGGTGATTGTTAGGGTGAGTGTGAGGGTTAGTGTTATGGTTAGGGTTAGTGTTAGGGTGAGGGTTAGGGTTAGGGTGAAGGTTATGGATAGGATGAGGGTTAGGGTTAGGGTTAGGGTTAGGGTTATTTTTAGGGTTAGGGTTAGGGTTAGGGTTATGTTGTGGGTGAGGGTGAGGGTGAGGGTTAGGGTTACGTTGAGGTTTAGGTTTCAGTTTAGGGTTAGAGTTAGGGTTAGGGTGAGGGTGAGGTTTAGGGTTAGAGTTAGGGTTAGGTTTAGGATGAGATTTAGGTTGAGGGTGAGGGTTAGGGTTAGTGTGAGGGTTAGTGTTAGGGTTAGGGTTAGTGTTAGGGTGAGGGTAAGTGTTAGCTTGAGGGTTAGGATTAGCGTGAGGGTTATGGTTATGCTGAGGGTTAGGGTTAGGGTTATGGTTATTGTTAGGTTTAGGGTTAGGTTTACGGTTACGGTGAGGTTGAGGGTGAGGGTTAGGGTTAGTTTAGGGTGTGGTTTAGTGTTAGGGTTAGAGTTAGAGTTAGGGTTAGAGTGAGGGTGAGGTTTAGGGGTAGAATTAGGGTTAGGGTGAGGTTTAGGGTGATTTTTAGGGTTAGAGTGAGCGGTAGTGTTAGCGTTAGGGTTAGTGTTAGGGTGAGGGTAAATATTGGGCTGAGGGATAGGGTTAGGGTGAGGGTTAGGGTTAGGGTTTGGGTTATTGTTAGGGTTAGGTTTATACGGGTCCGCTGAGGGTGAGGGTGTGGGTTAGAATTAGGGTTATGATGAGGTTTAGGTTTCGGTTCCTGTTAGAGTTAGGCTTAGGATGAGGGTGAGGTTTAGGGTTAGAGTTAAGGTTAGTGTTAGGGTTAGGGATAGGGTGAGGTTTAGGGTTAGGCTTTGGCTTAGGCTTAGGCTTAGGCCGAGCATGAGGGGGAGGGTTAGGTTTCGGGTTAGGGTGAGGTTTTGGGTTAGGATTAGCGTGAGTGTTAGGATGAGGTTTAGGGTTAAGATTAGGTTTAGGGTGAGGGCTAGGATGAGGGTTAGGGTCAGGGTTAGGGTTAGGATAGGGTTATGTATAGGATTTGGGTTAGGGTGAGGGTGAGTGTGAGGGTTAGGTTTGGGTTAGGCTTAGGGGTAGGGTGAGGGTTAGGGTTATGTTTTGGGTTAGGGTGAGGGTGAGGCTGAGGATTAGGTTTAGGTTTAGGGTTTGGTTTAGGGTTAGGGTTTGTGTTAGTGTTAGGGTTACGGTTATGGTTACACTGAGGTTAGGTTTTGTGTTAGGGTTAGGGTTGGGTTATGGTGAACGTTAGGTTTAGGGTTAGGGTTAGGGTTAAGTTAGGGTTAGGCTGAGGGTGATGGTGGGGCTGAGGATTAGGGTATGGTTAGGGTTATTGTTAGGGTTATGGTTAGGGTGAAATTTGCAGTGAGGGTGAGGCTGAGGGTGAGGGTGAGGGTTATGGTTAGTGTGTGGGTTAGGGTTAGGGTTACTGTTATTGTTAGGGTTAGGGTTAGAGTTACAGTGAGGTTGAGGGTTAGTGTTAGGGTTAGTTTTAGGATTAAGGTTAGGGTTAGGGTTAGGGTGAGGGTGAGGTTTAGGGTTAGAGTTAGGTTTGTGGGAGGGTTACGGTGAGGTTGAGGGTTAGGGTTAGTGTTAGGGTTAGTTTGAGGGTGAGGGTTAGGTTGAGGTTTAGAGATAGGGTTAACTTTAGGACTAGGGTTAGGGTGAGGGTGAGTGTGAGGGTTAGGTTGAGGGTTAGGCTGAGACTTAGGTTTAGGCTGAGGGTGAGGATGGGGGTGAGTATTAGGGTTAGAGTGATGGTTAGGTTTAGGGTTAGGGTTATTGTTAGGGTTAGGGTTAGAGTTATGGTGAGGGTGAGGGTGTGGGTGAGGGTTAGGGTTAGGGTTAGGGTGGGGTTTAGGGTTAGGGTTAGGGTGAGGGTGAGGTTTAGGGTTAGATATAGGTTTAGGGGGAGGGTTACGGTGAGGGTTAGGTTTAGGGTTAGTGTTAGGGATAGGGTGAGGGTTAGGGTTCGGTCGAGGTTTAGGGTTAGGGTTAGGGTTTGGGTTAGGGTTAGTGTTAGGATGAGGGTAAGTGTTAGGGTGAGGGTTTGTGTTTGGGTGAGGGTTAAGTTTTGGGTGAGGGTGAGGGTTAGTATTCGGGTTGGTGTTAGGGTAATTGTTAGTGTTATGATTAAGGTAAAATTTACGGTTAGGGTGAGTTTGAGGTTGAGGGTTAGGTTTAGGGTTAGGGTAATGTTTAGGGTTCGGGTTCGGGTTAGGGTTAGGGTTAGGGGTAGGGTGAGGGTTTGGGTTATGTTTAGGGTTACGGTGAAGGTGAGGGTTAGGGTGAGGTTTAGGGTTAGTGTGAGGGTTAGGGTGAGGTTGAGGTTTAGAGTTCGACTTAGGGTAAGGGGGAGGGTTAGGTTGAAGGTTAGGGCTAGGGTTATTGTTAGGGTTAGGATTAGGGTGAGGGTTAGGTTGAGGTTTATGGTTAGGGTTATGCTTAGGATTAGGATTACTGTTATGATGAGGATGAGTGTGAGGGTTAGGGTTAGGTTTAGGCTTAGAGTTAGGCTGAGGGTTAAGGTGAGGGTATGTTTTACGTTTAGGGTTAGGGTTAGGGTGAGGGTTAGGGTTAGGGTTAGGGTGAGGGTGAGGGTTCGATTGAGGATTAGGGTTATGTTCAGGGTTATGGTTAGGGTGAGGGTTAGGTTTAGTGTTAGGGTTATTGTTAGGGTTAGGGTTAGGTTTAAGGTGAGTTTGAGGGTGAGGGTTAGGTTTAGGTTTAGGGTGAGGTTTAGTTTTAGGTTTAGGTTTAGAGTTAGGGTTAGGGTGATGGTGAGGTTTAGGGTTAGAGTTAGGGTTAGTGTTAGGGTTAGGTATAAGGTGAGGGTTAGGGTGAGGTTTAGAGTTCGGGTTAGGCTTAGGCTTAGGCTTTGGCCGAGAGTCAGGGTGAGGGTTAGGGTTAGGGTTAGGGTGAGGATTAGGGTTAGGTTTAGGGTGAGGGTTAGGATGAGGTTTAGGGTTAGGGTTAGGGCTAGGGTTAGGTTTTGTGTTAGTGTTAGGGTTAGTTTTAGGGTTAGGGTTAGGGTTAGGGTGAGGGTTAGGGTTAGGGTTAGGCTTAGGCTTAGGCTTAGGGTTAGGTTTACTGTTATTTTTAGTGTTATGGTTAGTGTTACGTTTGCGGTGAGGATGAGGCACAGGGTGAGGGTTATGGTTATTGTTAGGGTTAGGGTTACTGTTATTGTTAGTTTTAGGGTTAGAGTTACGTTCACATTGAGAGTGAGGGTGAGGGTGACATTAGGGTGAGGTTTACGGTGAGGTTTAGGGTTAGGGTTAGGTTTAGTGTAAGGGTGCTGGTGAGGTTTAGGGTTTGAGTTCAGGTTAGGGGTAGGGTTAGGGTGAGGGTTAGGGTTAGGTTTAGTGCTAGCATTAGGGTGAGGGTGAGGGTTAGGTTGAGGTTTAGGGATAGGGTTAGGGTTAGGATTAGGTTTAGGGTGAGAGTGAGGGTGAGGGTTAATGTTAGGGTTAGGCTTAGGCTTAGGGTTAGGCTGAGGGTGAGGGTGGGGGTGAGGATTTGGTTTAGGGTGATCGTTAGGTTTAGGGTTAGTGTTATTGTTAGGGTTAATGTTCGAGTTACGGTGAGGCTGAGGGTGCAGGTGAGGTTTAGGGTTAGGATCAGGGTGAGGTTTTGGGTTAGGTTTAGAGATAGGGTTAGGGTGAGGGTGAGGTTTAGGGTTAGAATTAGGGTTAGTGATAGGGACAGGCTTAGGGTTAGGCTGAGGGTGAGGGTGGGGTTGAGGATTAGGGTTAGTGTTAGTGTTAGGGTTAGGGTTATAGTTAGGGTTACAGTTAGGTCTAGGGTTAGGATTAGTATTAAGTTTAAGGTGAGGGTGAGTGTGAGGGTTAGTGTTATTGTTAGGGTTAGGATTAGGGTTAGAGTGAGGGTGAGTTTTAGGGTTAGGGTTAGGTTTAGAGTGAGGTTTAGGGTGAGGGTTAGGGTTAGGGTTAGTTTTAGGGTTAGGTTTGGGGTTCGTGTTAGGATTCGGGTTACTGTGACTGTGAGTGTGAAGCTTAGGGTTAGGGTTAGTGTTAGGATGAGGCTGAGGGTGAATTTCAGCGTTAGATTTAGGGTTAGGGTATGGTTTATGTTTAGAGTGAGGGTTAGAGTGAGGGTTAGGGTTAAGATTAGGGTTAGGGTATGTGCTAGCGTTAGGGATAGGGTTAGGGTTCGGGTTAGGGTGACGTTTAGTGTTAGGTTTAGTGTCAGAGTTTGGATTGGTGTGAGGGTTTGGGTTAGGGTTAGAGTTACCGTTTGGGTGAGGTTTAGGCTTACGTTTAGGGTTAGGGTTATTCTTAGGGTTAGGGTTAGGGTTAAGGTTAAGGTAAGGGTAAGAGTGAGGGTGATGTTGGGGGTTATGGTTAGGGTTAGGATGAGGTTTAGAGTTAGGGTTAGGGTTAGGGTCAGGGTGAGGTTTAGGGTTAGAGTTAGGGTTACGGTTAGGGTTAGGGTTAGTGTGAGTGTTAGGGTTAGGGTGAGAGTGAGGTTTAGGGTTAGAGTTAGGGTTTGGGAGATGGATAAGGTGAGGTTTAGGGTTAGGGTTACTGTTAGGGTTAGGGTGAGTGTGAGGGTTAGTTTGAGGTTTTGGGATAGGGTTACGTTTAGGTTTAGGTTTAGGGTGAGCGTGAGTGTGTGGGTTACGTTGAGGGTTAGACTTAGGCTTAGGTTTAGGCTAAGGGTCAGGGTGGTGGTGAGGATTAGGGTTAGGGAGATGGTTAGGGTTAGGGTTAGTGTTATTGTTAGGGTAAGGGTTAGAGTTACGATGAGGGTGAGGGTGCTGGTGAGAGTTAGGGTTAGGGTTAGTGTGGGGTTTACGGTTAGGGTGTGAGTTAGGGTTAGAGTTACTGTGAGGGTGAGGGTGCGGTTGAGTGTGAGGGTTAGGGTTAGTTTTAGGGTTAGGATTAGGGTGAGGGCTAGGGAGGCGTTTAGGGTTAGGTTTGTAGTGAGATTTAGGGGTAGGGTTAGATTTAGGGTTAGGGTGATGTGAGGTTTAGGGTTAGATTTAGGGTTAGGGTGAGGCTGAGGGTGAGGGTTAGGGTTAGGGTTAGTGTTAGGGTTAGGTTAGGGTTAGGGTGAGGTTAGGGGGAGGGTGAGGTTTAGGGTTAGGGTTAGGATTAGTGTGAGGGTTTGGGTGAGTGTGAGGGATAGGGTTAGGGATAGGGTTAGGGTTAGGGTTAGGGTGAGGGTTAGGGTTAGGGTTAGGGTGAGAATTAGGGTTCTGATAAGTTTATCGTTATGGTGAGGATTAGGGTTAGGATTACGTTTAGGTTTGGGGCTAGGCTGATGGTGAGGGTGAGCGTTAGTTTTAGGGTAAGGTTTAGGGTTAGGGTTAGGGTTTGGGTGAGGGTTAGGATGAGGGTTAGTGTTACAGTGAGGGTGAGGGTTAGGGGTAGGTTGAGGGTTAGGTTTAGGATTAGGGTTAGGGTGAGGGTGAGTGTTAGGATTATTGTTAGGATTAGGATTTGGTTTAGGGTTAGGGTGAGTGTGAGGTTTAGGGTTAGGTTTAGGGTTAGGCTTAGGTTTAGTCTGAGGGTGATGTGGAGGGTGAGGGTTATTGTTAGGGTGAGGGTTAGGGTTAGGGTTAGGGTTAGGGGGAGAGATAGGGTTCGGGTTAAGTTTAGGGTTAGAGTGAGGTTTAGGGTAAGTGTTACAGTGTGGGTTAGGGTTAACGTTAGTGTGAGGAGTAGAATGAGGGTTAGGGTTAGGATTAGTCTTAGAATGAGGACTAGGATGAGGGTGAGGTTTAGGGTTAGGGTTAGGGTGACGTTTAGGTTTAGGGTTAGGGTTAGGGTAAGGGTGAGGGTGAGGTTTAAGGTTAGAGATAGGGTTAGGGTGAGGCTGAGGGTGAAGGTTAGGGTTAGTGTTAGTGTTAGATTTAGGGTTTCGGTGAGGGTTAGGATGAGGGTGAGTGTTAGCCTTGGTGTTAGGAATAAGATTAGGGTAAGTGTTAGGGTGAGTGTAAGGGTTAGTTTCACGGTGAGCGTGAGTGTTAGGGTTAGGTTGTGGGTTAGGGTTAGGCTTACGATTAGGGTGATGGTGAGAGTGAGGATTAGGTTTAGGGTAAGGGTTAGGGGTAGGGTTAGAGTGAGAGTTAGGGTTCGAGTTTAGGGTTAGGGTGTGATTTAGGGTTAGGATTACGTTGAGTTTGAAGGTTAGGCTTAGTTTGAGGGTTAGGGTTAGGCTTAGGATTAGGGTGAGGGTTAGGGTTAGGCTTAGGCTGAGGTTTAGGGTGAGGTTTTGGATTACGGTTAGGATTAGTGTTAGGGTGAGGGTGAGGTTTTGGGTTAGAGTTAGGTTTAGGGGCAGGGTTAGGGAGAGTTTTTGGGTTAGAGTTAGTGTTATGGTTAGGGTGAGTGTTAGGGTTTGGGGTAGGGTTATTGTTAGTGTTATGGTTAGGGTTAAGTTTGTGGTGAGGGCGAGGCTGAGGGTGGGAGTTATGTTTAGTGTTAGGTTTAGGGTGAGGTTTAGGGTTAGGGTTAGGGTAAGGGTTAGGGTGAGTGTGAGGTTTAGGGTTAGATTTAGGGTTAGGGTGAGGGTTAGGGTGAAGGCTAGGGTGTCGTTGAGGGTTATGGTAAGTGTTAGGGTTACGTTTAGGGTGAGGGTTAGCTTGAGGTTTAGGGTTAGGGTTAGGATTAGGGTTAGGGTGAGGATTAGGGTGAGTGTGAGGGTTAGGTTTAGGGTTAAGCTTAGGTGTAGGCTGAGGGTTAGGTTGAGCGTGAGGTTAGGGTTAGGGGTTAGCGTTAGGGTGAGAGTTAGGGGTAGTGTTAGGGTGAAAGATAGGGTACAAGTTAAGTTTTGGGTTAGCGTTAGGTTTACGGTGATGGTTAGGATGAGGATTAGGGTTAGGATTAGGTTTAGTGTGAGGGCTAGGGTGAAGGTGAGGGTTAGGGTTAGTGTTTGGGTGAGGTTTAGGTTAGGGTTAGTGTTAGGATGAGGGTTAGGGTTACGGTGAGGGTTAGGGTTAGGGTTAGGGTAAGGGTTAGGGTAAGGATTTGGGTTAGGGTTAGGGTGAGTTTTAGGGTTACATTTAGGGTTAGGGGGAGGTTTAGGTCGAGCGGTAGGGTTAAGTTTAGTGTTAGGGTTAAGGTTTGGGTGAGTGTTAGCTTGAGGTTTAGGGTTATTTTTAGGGTTAGGTTTAGGATTAGAGTTAGGGTGAGGGTGAGTGTGAGGGTTAAGTTTAGGGTTAGTGTTAGCTTGAGGTTTTGGGTTAGGCTGAGGGTGAGGGTAGGGTGAAGATTAGGGGTAGGGTGAGGGTGAGTGTGAGGGTTAGGGTTAGGGTTAGGCTTAGGCTTAGGGTTAGGCTGAGGGTGAGGGTGGGGGTGAGGATTAGGGTTAGGGTGATGGTTATGGTTAGGGTTAGGGTGAGGGTTGGGATGAGGGTTAGGTTTAGGATTAGGGTTAGGGAGAGGACTAGGGTGAGGTTTAGGGTAAGGGTTAGGCTTAGGCTTACGGTTAAGCTGAGCGTGAGGTTGAGGGTAAGTTTTAAGTTTAGGGTGATGGTTAGGTTTACGGTTAGGGTGAGGGTTAGGATGAGGTTTAGGGTTAGGGTGAGGATGATGGTAAGTGTAAAGGTGAGGTTTAGGCTGAGGGTGAGGGTTAAGATAAAGGTGAGTGTTAGGGTTAGGGTTAGGATTAGGGTGAGTGATAGACTGAGGTTTAGGTTTAGGGTTAGTGTTAGTGTGAGGTTTAGGTTGAGGATGAGGGTTCGGGTTAGGGTGAGGGTGAGGATTAGACATCGGGTTAGGGTGAGGGCTTGGATGAGGGTTAGGGTTGGAGTTTGGGTTATGGTTAGGGTGAGGTTTAGGATTAGGGTTAGGATTAGGGTTAGTGTGAGGGTTAGTGTTAGTGTTAGGGTTAGTGTTGGGGTGAGGGTAACTGTTAGGGAGAGGGTTAGGGTTAGGGTGAGGCTTATGGTTAGGGTGAGGGTTAGGGTTAGGGTTAGAGTAATTTTTAGGGTTAGGATTACGGTTACAGTGAGGCTGAGAATTAAGGTTAGTGTTAGGGTGAAGTTTAGTGTTAGGGTTAGTGTTAGAGTTAGGGTTAGGGTGAAGTTGCGGTTTAGTGGTAGGATTAGGGTTAAGGTGAGGGTTAGGGTGAGGGTTAGGGTTGGGGTGAGGGTTAGGGTGGGGGTGACGGTAGGGGTAAAGATGAGGGTTAGGCTGAGGGTGAGCATTACGGTAAAGGTGAGGGTTAGGTTTATGGTGAGGGTTAGGTTTAGATTTAGGGTGAGGCTGAGGGTTAGATTGAGATTTAGTGTTAGGGTTAGTGTGAGGTTTATGGTGAGGATGAGTGTTAGGGTTAGGGTGAGTGCTAGGGTGAGGTTGACGGTTAAGTTTAGTGTTAGGATGGGGTTTAGGGTTAGGGTGATTTTTAGGGTTAATGTGAGCATTAGTGTTAGCATTAGGTTTAGTGTTAGTGTGAGGGTAAGTATTAGGATGAGGGTTAGGGTTAGGGTGAGGGATATGGTTAGGGTGAGGGTTAGGGTAAGGGTTAGGGTTATTGTTAGGGTTAGGGTTAGGGTTATATGGTTACGGTGAGGGTGAGGTTGTGGGTTATTTTTAGGGTTAGGATGAGGTTTAGGTTTCAGGTAAGGGTTAGAGTTAGGGTTAGGGTGAGGGTGAGGTTTAGGGTTAGAGTTAGCGTTAGTGTTAGGGTTAGGGATAGGGTGAGGGTTAGGGTTAGGCTTAGGCTTAGGCTTGGGCCAAGCATGAGGAGGAGGGTTAGGGTTCGGGTTAGGGTGAGGTTTAGGGTTAGGGTTAGGCTGAGGGTTAGGTTTAGGTTTAGGGTTAGGATTAGGTTTGGGGTGAGGGCTAGGGTGAGGGTTAGGGTGAGGGTTAGGTTTAGGATAGGGTTAGGTTTAGGATTTGGGTTAGGATGAGTGTGAGTGTGAGGGTTAGGTTTGGATTAGGCTTAGGGTTAGTGTGAAGGTTAGGGTTAGGGTTTGGCTTAGGTTGAGGGTGAGGCTGAGGATTAGTGTTAGGTTTAAGGTTTGGTTTAGGGTTAGGGTTTCTGTTAGTTTTAGGGTTAGGGTTAGGGTTACAGGGAGGGTTAAGTTTAGGGTTAGGGTTAGTGTTTGGGGGAGGGTTAGCGTGAGGTTTAGGGTTAGGGTTAGTGTTAGGGTTAGGCTGAGGGTGAGGTTTAGGTTGAGGATTAGGGATAGGGTTAAGTTTAGTTTTAGCATTAGGTTGAGCGTGAATGTGAGGGTTAGGTTGAGGGTTAGGCTTAAGCTTAGGGTTAGGCTGAGGGTGAGGGTGGGGGTGAATATTAGGGTTAGGGTGATTGTTAGGTTTACGTTTAGTGTTATTGTTAGGGTAAGGGTTAGAGTTAAGGTGAGGGTAAGGGTGCGGGTGAGACTTAGCTTTAGGGTTAGGGTGTGTTTTAGGGTTAGGATTAGGGTTAGGGTGAGGGTGAGGGTTAGGGTTAGGTTTAGGGTTAGGGTTTGGGTTAGGGTTAGAGTTACTGTGAGGGTTAGGGTACGGGTGAATGTGAGGGTTAGGGTTAGGTTTAGGGTTAGGGTCAGGGTTAGGGTGAGGGCTGGGGTGAGGGTGAGTTTTAGGGTTAGGGTTAGGGTTTGGTTTAGGGATAGGGTTAGGGTTAGGTTTAGGGTGAGTGTGAGGTTTAGTGTGAAAGTTCGGGTTAGGGTGAGGCTGAGGGTGAGGGTTAGGGTGAGGGTTAGCATTAGGGTTAGGGTGAGAGTTAGGTTTCAGTTTAGTTTAGGGTTAGGGTGAGGATTAGGGTTAGGATTAGGGTTAGGCTGAGGGCTAGGGTGAGGATGAGGGTTAGGCTTAGTGTTAGGGTAAGGTTTAGGGTTAGGGTTAGGGTTCGGGTTTGGGATAGGATGAGGGTTAGGGTTTCGGTGAGCATGAGCATTAGGATTAGGTTGAGGGTTAGGGTTAGGATTAGTGTTAGGCTGAGGGTGACTGTTACGATTAGGGTTAGGATTAGGAGTAGGGTTAGGTTTAGGGTTAGGATTAGTGTTATTTTTAGGGTTTGGTTTATAGTTATGGTGAGGGTGAGGGGAGGGTGAGGATTAGGGTTAGGGTTATTGTCAGGTTCAGGATTAGGCTTAGGATTAGTGTTAGGGTGAGGGTGAGGTTTAGTTTTAGATTTAGGGTTAGTTGGAGGTTTAGGTGGGGGTTAATGTTAGGGTTCGTTTTATGTTTAAGGTTAGGGTGAGGGTTAGGTTGAGGTTAAGGGTTAGGGTTAGGGTTAGTGTTAGGATTAGGGTTAGGGTGAGGGTTAGTGTGAGGGTTAGGCTTAGGATTAGGCTTAGGCTTAGGGTAAGGCTGAGAGTGAGTGTGGGGCTGTGGATTAGGGTTAGGGTGATTGTTAGGTTTAGGCTTAGTGTGAGGGTTAGGATGAGAGTTAGGGTTAGGATTAGGGTTAAGGTGAGGGCTTGGGTGAGGGTGAGGGTTAGGGTAAGTGTTAGGCTTAGGCTTAGGGTTAGGCTGAGAATGAGGTTGAGGGTGAGTGTTAGGGTTAAGGTGAGATTTAGTGTTAGGGTTACGGTTAGAGTTAGGATTCGGGTGAGTGTGAGGTTTAGGGGTAGAGTTAGGGTTAGGGTGAGTGTTAGGCTTAGGGTGACGATTAAGGTGGGAGTGATGGTAAGGTAAAGGTGAGGGTTAGGCTGAGTGTGAGGGTTATTGAATGGGTTAGCGTTTGTGTTAGGGGGAGGGATAGGATTAGGCTGAGTGTGAGGGTGAGGGTTAGATTGAGGATTAGTGTTAGGGTTTGTGTGAGGTTTAAGGTGAGGATGAGGGTTAGGGTTAGGGTAAGGCCTAAGGTGAGGATGAGGGTTAGGGTTAGTGTTAGGGTGAAGTTTAGGGTTAGGGTTAGGGTTAGGATTAATTTTAGAGTTAGGCTTAAGGTGAGGGTTAGGGTGAGGGTGAGGTTTAGGGTTAGGGTTAGGATTAGGATTAGGTTTAGGGTTAGGGTAAGTGTGACTTTTAGGGTTAGGGTTAGGGTTAGGCTTAGGGTTAGGCTTAGGGTGATGGTGGGGGTGAGGGTTATTGTTAGGGTGAGGGTTAGGCTTAGGCTTAGGGTGAGAGATAGGGTTCCGGTTATGTTTAGGTTTAGAATGAGTATTGGGTAAGGGTTACAGTGAGGGTGAGGGTTAGGGTTAGGTTGAGGTTTCGGGTTAGGGTTTGGTTTAGGGTGAGGGTGAGGGTGAGGGTAAGGGTTAGGGTTAGTTTTAGGGTAAGGATTAGGATGAGGGTTAGGGTTAGGATTAGGGTTAGGGTTAGGGTTAGGGTTAGAGTTCAGGTTAAGTTGAGGGTGAGGGTGAGGGTTAGGGTTAGGGTGGGGGTTAGGGTTAAAGTTATTATTAGGTTTAGGGTTAGAGTTAAGGTTAGGTTGAGGGTGAGGGTGAGGGTTAGGTTTAGGGTTAGGTGTAGGGGGAGGTTTAGGGTTAGGGTTAGGGTTAGAGTTAGTGTGAGGGTGAGGTTTAGGGGTAGAGTTAGGGTTAGGGGGAGGGTTAGAGTCAGGTTTAGGTTTAGGGTTTGGGTGAGGATGAGGGTTAGGTTGAGTTTTAGGGATATGGTTAGGTTTAGGATTTGGTATCGTTTGAGGGTGAGTGTGAGGGTTAGGGTGATGGTTAGGCTTACGGTGAGGGTTAGGCTGAGGGTGAGGGTGGGGGTGACGATTAGGGTTAGGGGGATAGTAAGGGTTAGGGTTAGTGTTATTGTTAGGGTTAGAATTAGAGTTACTGTGAGGGTGAGGTTGGCGGTGAGGGTTAGGTTTATGGTTAGGGTGGGGTTTAGGTTTAGGGTTAGTGTTAGGGTTAGTGTGAGGTTGAGGGTTAGGTTGAGGTTTAGGGTTAGGGTTAGGGTTATTGTGAGGGTTAGGGTTAGGGTTAGAGTTAGTGTTTGGGTTACGGTAAGTGTTAGTGTGAGGGTTTGGGTTAGGGTGAGGGTTCTGTTTAGGGTGAGGGTTAGAGTTAGGTTTATTGTTAGGGTTAGGGTTAGGGTTAAGGTTACGTTGAGGGTGAGGATTAGGGTTGGGGTTAGGATGAGGTTTAGGTTTAGGGTTAGTGTTACAATTAGGGTTAGGGTGAGAGAGAGGTTTAAGGTTAGAGTTAGGGTTAGTGTTAGGGTTAGAGTGAGGGCTAGGGTGAGGCTTAGGTTTAGGGTTAGGGTGAGGGTTAGGATGAGGTTTAGGGTTAGGATTAGGGTTAGGGTTAGGGCTAGGGTAAGGGTTAGGGTTAGGGTTATGGATAGGGTTAGGTTTGGGATTAGGATTAGGGTGAGGGTGAGTGTGAGGGTTAGGGTTAGGTTTATTGTTAGGATTAGGCTTAGGGTTAGGGTGAGGGTTAGGGTTAGGGTTTGGGTTAGGGTGAGGTTGATGCTGAGGATTAGGGTTTGGTTTAGGGTTAGGGTTAGTGTTAGTTTTAGGGGTAGGGTTAGGTTTAGCGTTAGGTTTTGGCTGAGGTTGAGGGTGGTGGTGAGGATTAGGGTTAGGTTTACGGTTCGGGTTATTGTTAGTGTTATGGTTAGGGTTAATTTTGCAGTGAGGTTGAGTTTGAGTTTGAGTGTTATGGTTAGACATTGGGTTATGGTTAGGGTTAGTGTTATTGTTAGGGTTAGGTTTAGAGTTACGGTGAGCTTGAGGGTGAGGGTGAGAGTTAGGGTTAGGATGAGGTTTAGGGTGAGATTTGGGGTTAGGTTTAGGGTTAGGGTTAGGTTGAGTGTGAGGTTTAGGGTTAGAGTTAGTTTTAGGGGGAGAGTTAGGGTGAAGTTTAAGGTTAGGGTTAGTGTTAGGGTTAGGGAGAGCGGCAGGGTTAGGATGTGGATTAGGGATAGGTTTAGGGTTAGGATTAGGGTTAGGGTGTGGGTGAGTGTAAGGGTTAGTGTGTAAGGGTTAGGCTTAGGCTTAGGGTTAGGCTGAGAGTGAGGATGAGGGTGAGATTTAGGGTTAAAATTAGGGTGGGGTTTAGGGTTAGGTTTAGGGTAAGGGTTTGGGTGAGGGTGAGGTTTAAGTTTAGATATAGGGTTAGGGGGGTGGTTAGGGTGAGGGTTATGGTTAGGGTTAGTTTTAGCGTTAGGGTGAGGGTGAGGGTTAGGTTTAGGGTTAGGATTAGGTTTAGAGTGAGGGTGAACGTGTGTGTTAGGGTTAGGTTTAGGGTTAGGCTTAGGATTAGGCTGAGGGTGAGTTTGAGGTTGAGGGTTAGGGTTAGGGTGAGGGTTAGGATTTGGGTTAAGTTTAGGGTTAGGGTGAGGGTTTGGGTAAGGGTTATGGTGAGGGCGAGGTTTAGCGTTAGATTGAATGTTAGGGTTAGGGTTAGGGTGCGTGTGAGGGTGAGGGTTAGAGTTAGGGTGAGGGTTAGGGTTAGGGTGAGGGTTAGGATGAGTGTTAGGGTTAGAGTTAGATTTAGGGTGAGTCTGAGGGTGAGGGTTAGGGTGAGGGTTAGTGTTAGATTTAGGGTTAGGGTGAGGGTGAAGCTGAGGTGAGGTTGAGGGTTAAGGTTAGCATGAGTGTTAGGGTGAGGGTGAAGGTTAGGGTTAGTTGGAGGGTTAGGTCGAGGGTTAGGGTTAGGGTTACTTTTAGGGTTAAGGTTAGAGTGAGGGTTAGGTTGAGGTTTAGGGTTCGTGTTACAGTTAGGATTAGGATTAGGGTAAGGGTTAGGCTGAGTGTGAGATTTAGGGTTAGGGTTAGGTTTAGACTTAGGTTTAGGCTGAGGGTGAGGGTGAGGGTGAAGGTTAAGGTTAGGGTGAGGGTTAGGGTTAGGTTTAGGGAGAAAGATAGGGTTTGGGTTATGTTTAGGGTTAGGTTTAGTTTGAGATTTAGGGTTAGGGTTAGGGTTCGGGTGAGGGTTAGGGTTAGGATGAGGGTTAGGATGAGGATTAGGGTTATGATTAGTGTTAGGGTGTGGGCTAGGGTGATGGTGATTTTTAGGGTTAGTGTTTGGGTGAGGTTTAGTGTTAGTGTTAGGGTTAGGGTTAGGGTGAGTGTTAAGATGAGAGTTAGTGTTACCATGACGTTAGGGTTAGGGTTATGGTGAGGGTGAGGGTTAGAATTAGGTGTAGGGTGAGGGTGAGTGTTAGGATTAGGGTTAGTGTTAATTTAGGTTTAGGATTAGTGTTATTGTTAGGGTTAGGATTAGACTTACAGTAAGTTTGAGGGTGAGGGTGAGGGTTAGGGTTAGGGTGAGGGTTAGGATTGGGGTTATGGGGAGGGTTATGATGAGGGTTAGGTTTAGGATTAGGTTTAGGGTGAGGGTTACACTTACGGAAGGGTGGGGGTTAGGGTTAGGGTTAGGATTAGGGTTAGGGTTAGGGTTATTGTTAGGGTTAGGGTTAGGGTTATGGTTACGGTGAGGGTGAGGGTTAGGGTTAAGTTTAGGGTGAGGTTTTTAGTGTTAGGGTTAGGGTTAGAGTTAGGGTTAGGGTGAGGGTGATGTTTAGGGGTAGAGTTAGGGTTACGGTGAGGGTCAACATGAGGGTTAGGGTTACGGTGAGGGTTAAGGTGGGGGTGATGGTAAGGGTAAAGATGAGGATTAGGCCTAGGATGAGGGTTATGGTAAGGGTGAGGGTGACGGTTAGGGTGAGGATGAGAGTTAGGGTTAGGGTGAGTGCTAGGGTGAGGGTGAGGACTAGGTTTAGTGTTAGGGTGAGGTTAGGGTTAGTGAGGGGTATGGTTAGGGTTAAGGATAGGGTTAGGTTTAGGTTTAGTGTTAGGGTTAGGTTTAGGGTTAGGGTAGGGTTAAGGTTAGGGTTAGGGTTATTGTTAGGGTTAGGGTTAAGATGAGGTTTCGGTTTAGGGTTCGGGTTAGAGTTAGGCTTAGGGTAAGAGTGAGGTTTAGGGTTAGAGTTAGGGTTAGTGTTAGGGTTAGGGTTAGCATGAGGGCTCGGTTTAGGGTTAGGCTTAGGCTTTGGTTTAGGCTTAGGCCCAGCATGTGGGTGAGGGTTAGGGTTAGGGTTAGGGTGAGGGTAATCGATACGGAAGGGTGAGGGTTTGGGTTAGGGTGAGGGTTAGGGTTAGAATTAGGTTTAGGGTGAGGGGGAGGGTTAGGATTAAGGTTAGGGTTAGGGTTATTGTTAGGGTTAGGGTTAGGGTTATGGTGAGGGTGACGGTTAGGGTTAAGTTTATGGTGAGGTTTTTAGTGTTAGTGTTAGTGTTAGGGTTAGGGTTAGGGTGAGGTTTAGTGGTAGAGTTAGGGTTAGGGTTATCGTTAGGGTGAGGGTGAGGGTTAGGGTGAAGGTTAAGGTGGGGTGACGGTAAGGGTAAAGATGAGGTTTAGGCCTAGGGTGAGGGTTATGGTAAGGGTGAGGGTTAGGGTTAGGGTTAGGGTTAGGGTGACAGTCAGTGTTCAGGTTAAGTTTAGGGTTAGGGTGAGGTTTAGGGTGAGGATGCGGGTTAGGGTTAGGGTGAGGACTAAGGTGAGAGGGAGGATTAGGATTAGTGTTAAGGTGATGTTAGGGTTAGGGTGAGGGTTATGGTTAGGGTTAGGGTTAGGGTTAGGGTTAGGGTTAGGTTTAGTTTTAGGGTTAGGGGTAGGATTAGGGTAGGGTTAAGGTTAGGGTTAGGGTTATTGTTAGGGTTAGGGTGAGGGTTATGGTTAGGGTTAGGGTTAGGGTTAGGGTTAGGTTTAGTTTTAGGGTTAGGGGTAGGATTAGGGTAGGGTTAAGGTTAGGGTTAGGGTTATTGTTAGGGTTAGGGTTAGGATGAGGTTTAAGTTTAGAGTTAGGGTTAGTGTTAGGGTTAGGGTAAGGGTGAGGTTTAGGGTTAGAGTTAGGTTTAGTGTTAGGGTTAGGGTTAGGGTGAGGTTTAGGGTCAGGGTTAGGCTTCGGCTTTGGTTTAAGCTTAGGCCCAGCATGTGTGTGAGGGTTAGGTTGAGGTTTAGGGTGAGGGTTAAGGTTAGGGTTCGGGTGAGGTTTAGGATGATTTTTAGGGTTAGGATTAGTGTTAGGGTGAGGGCAAGGGATAGGGTTAGGATGATTATTCGGGTTAGATTTAGGATTAGGGTTAGTGTGAGGGTTAGTGTGAGGGTTAGGTTTAGCATTAGGGTTAGGCTTAGGGTTAAGGTGAGGGTTAGGGTTAGGGTTTGGTTAGGGTGAGGGTGAGGCTGAGGAGTAGGGTTAGGTTGAGGTTTAGGTTTAGGGTTAGGTTTATGGTTTGGTTAGTGTTAGTCTTAGGCTTAGGACCAGCATGTGGGTGAGGGTTAGGGTTAGGGTTAGGGTGAAGGTTAGGTTTAGGGTTATGGTGAGTGTTAGGATGATGTTTATCGTTAGGATTATGTTTAGGGTGAAGGCTAGGGTGAGGCTTTGGGTAAGGGTTAGGGTTAGGTGTAGTGTTAGGTTTAGGATTAGGGTTAGGGTGAGTGTGAGTGGGAGAGTTAGGGTTAGGGTTTGGCTTAGGTTTAGGGTGACCGTTATGGTTATGGTTATGGTTAGGGTGAGGGTAAGGCTGAGGATTAGGGTGAGGTTTAGGGTTACGGTTAGGGTTAGTGTTATTGTTAGGGTTAGGGTTAGAGTTACGGTGAGGGTGAGGGTGAGGGTTAGGATTAGGATTAGATTGGGGTTTAGGGTTAGGGTTAGGGTTAGTGTTAGTGTGAGGGTGAGGTTTAGGGTTAGATATAGGGTTAGGAGGAGGGTTAGCGTGAGGGTTATGGTGAGGGTCAGTGTTAGGGTTTGGGTTGGGGGGAGGGGGAGGCTGAGGATTAGTGTTAGGTTTAGGGTTTGGTTTAGGGTTACAGTTTGTGTTAGGTTTAGGGTTAGGGTTAGGGTTACGGTGAGGTTTAGGGTTTGGGTTAGGGTTAAGTTAGGGTCAGGCTGAGGGTGAAGGTGGGGGTGAGGATTAGGTTTATGGTTATGGTTAGGGTTAGGGTTATTGTTAGTGTTATGTTTAGGGTTAAGTTTGCAGTGATGGTGAGGCTGAGGGTGAGGGATTGGTTAGGGTTAGGGTGAGGGTTAGGGTTACTGTTATTTTTAGGGTTACGGTTAGAATTACAGTGTGGTTAAGTTTGAGGGTGAGGGTTATGGTTATGGTTAGAATGAGGTTTAGGTTAGGGTTAGGGTGAGGGTGAGGGTGAGGTTTAGGGTTAGATTTAGGGTTTGGGGTTGGGTTATGGTGAGGTTTAGCGTTAGGGTTAGAGTTAGGGTGAGGGTGAGGTTTAGGTTGAGGTTTAGGGAGAGGGCTACATTTAGGTTTAGGCTTTGGGTGAGCGTGAGTATGTGGGTTAGGTGGAGAGTTAGGCTTAGTCTTAAGGTTAGGCTGAGGGTCAGGGTGGGGTTGAGGATTAGGGTTAGGGTGATGTTTAGGATTAGGGTTAGTGTTATTGTTAGGGTAAGGGTTAGAGTTACAGTGAGGGTGAGGGTTCTGGTGAGAGTTAGGGTTAGGGTGGGGTTTAGGGTTAGGGTTAGAGTTAAGGTGAGGGTGAGGGTTAGGGTTAGTACTAGCGTTAGTGTTAGAGTGAGTTGTAGGCTTAGGTTTTGAGTTAGGGTTAGAGTTACTGTGAGGGTGAGGGTGCGGTTGAGTGTGAGGGTTAGGGTTAGGTTTAGATTTATGGTTAGGGTTAGGGTGAGGGCTAGGGAGAGGTTTAGGGTTAGAGTTAGGGTGAGGTTTTGGGGTAGGGTTAGATTTAGGGTTAGGGTGAGTGTGAGGTTTAGGGTTAGATTTAGTGTTAGGGTGAGGATGAGGGTGAGGTTTAGGGTTAGGGTTAGTGTGAGGCTGAGGTTTAGGATTAGGATTAGGGTGAGGTTTAGGGTGAGGGTGAGGTTTAGGGTTAGGGTTAGGCTTAGGGTTAGGGTTAAGGTGAGTGGAGGGTTAGGTTTAGGGTTAGGGTTAGGGTTAGTGTTAGGGTTAGGGTTAGGATTATGTTTAGGGTTAGCCTGAGTGTGAGGGTTAGGGATAGGGTTAGGGTGAGGGTTAGGGTTAGGGTTAGGGTGAGAGTTATGGTTCAGTTAACTTTAGGTTTAGGGTGAGGATTAGGGTTAGGATTAGGTTTAGGGTGGGGGCTAGGGGGATGGTGAGGTTTAGGGTTAGTTTTAGGGTAAGGTTTATGGTTAGGATTAGGGTTCGGGTGAGGGTTAGGATGAGGGTTAGAGTTACGGTGAGGATGAGGGTTAGGCATAGGTTGAGGTTTAGGGTAAGGCTTAGGCTTAGGGTTAGGCTGAGCATGAGGTTGAGAGTGAGGGTTAGTGTTAGGGTGCTGTGTAGGTTTTAGGTTAGGGTGATTGTAAGGATGAGATTTAGGGTTAGGGTGAGGTTTAGGGTAATTATGATGGTAAGAGTAATGGTGAGGTTTGGGCTGAGTTTGAGGTTTAACAGAAGGGTGAGGGTTAGGGTAAAGTTTAGGGTTAGGTTAAGGTTTAGGGTTAGGGTTAGGGTGAGGGTTAGATTGAGGATTCGGTTTAGGGTTAGTTTGAGGTTTAGGGTGAGGATGAGGGTTAGGGTTAGGGTGACGGTGAGCATTAGAATTAAGTTTAGGGTGAGGGCTAGGGTGAGGGTGAGGGTTAGGGTTAGGGTTAAGCTGAGGGCTAGGGTGATTGTTAGGGTGAGTTTTAGGGTTAGTGGTAGGGTTAGGTTTAGGGTTAGGGTTGGGGATAGGGTCAGGGTTACGGTGAGGCTTAGTGTTAGGGATATGGTTAGGCTTAGGGTTAGGCTGAAGGTGAGGGTGGGGGTGAGGATTAGGGTTAGGGTTAGTTTTAGGGTTATCGTTAGTGCTATGGTTAGGGTTAAGTTTGCCGTGAGGTTGAGGCTGAGGGTGAGAGTTATGGTTATGGTTAGGGTTAGGTTTTAATATTATTGTTAGGGTTAGGGTTAGAGTTATGTTTAGGTTGAGGGTGAGGGTGAGCGTTAGGGTTAAGGTGAGGTTTAGGGTTAGGGTTAGGTTTAGGGTGAGGGTAAGGGTAAGGGTTAGGGTATGGATGAGGTTTAGGTTTGAGTTAGGGTTAGGTGGAGTGTTAGGGTGAGGTTTAAGTTTTGGGGTAGTGTTAAGGTTAGGGTGAGGGTGAGGGTGAGGGTTAGGCTTAGACTTAGGGTTAGGCTGAGGGTGAGGGTTGGGGTGAGGATAGGGGTTAGGTTGATGGTTAGGGTTAGTGTTAGTGTTATTATTAGGGTCAGGGTTAGGGTTATGGTGAAGGTGAGGGTGCAGGTGAGGTTTCGTGTTAGGGTTAATGTGGGCTTTAATGTTAGTGTTAGGGTGAGGGTGAGGGTTAGATTGAGGATTAGTGTTAGGGTTAGTTTGCGTTTTACCGTGAGGATTAGTGTTGGGGTTAGGGTTAGTGCTAGGGTTAGGTTGAGGTTTAGGGTTAGTGTTAGGGTGAGATTTAGGGTTAGGGTGATGGTTAGTGTTAGTGTGAGGCTTAGTGTTCGGGTTACGGTTAGAGTTAAGGTGAGGGTAAGTGTTAGGGTGAGGGTTAGGTTTAGGGTGAGGTTAATGGTTTGGATGAGGGTTAGGGTTAGGGTTTTTGTTAGGTTTATGGTTAGGGTTACGGTTACTGTGAGGGTGAGTGTTAGGGATAGGGTTAGGATTAGTATTAGGGTTAGTGTTAGGGTAAGGGTAAGTGTTAGGGTGAGGGTTAGGGTTAGGGTGAGGTTTATGATTAGGGTGAGGGTCAGGGTTAGGGTTAGGGTTACATTGAGGGTTAGGGTTAGGGTTAGTGTGAGGGTTATTGTTAGGGTCAGGGTTACTGGTAGGGTGAGGGTAAGTGTTAGTGTGAGGTTTAGGGTTATGCTGAGGATTATGGTTAGGGTGAGAGTTAGGGTTATTGTTAGGGGTAGGTTTAGGGTTAGAGTTAGTTAGGGTGAGGGTGATATTAAGGGTTAGAGTTAGGGTGAGTGTTAGGGTTAGAGTGAGGTTTAGGGTTAGGGTTAGGCTTAGGCTTAGGCTTAGGCCGAGCATGAGGGTGAGGGTTAGGGTGCAGGTTAGGGTTAGGGTTAGGCTTATGGTTAGTGTCAGGTTTGGATGAGGTTTAGGGTTAGGGTTAGGGTTAGGGTGAGGGCTAGGTTGAGGGTTAGGGTGAGGGTTAAGGTTAGGGATAGGGTTAGGTTTAGGATTAGGGTTAGGGTGAGGGTGATTGTGAGGCATAGGCTTAGGGTTACGATTAGGCTTAGAGTTAGGGTGAGGGTTAGGGTTAGCGTTTGGGTTAGTGTGCAGGCGAGGCCGAGGATTAGGTTTAGGTTTAGGGTTAGATTTAGGGTTAGGTTTAGGGTTAGTGTTAGTGTTAGGTTTAGGGTTACGGTGAGGGTTAGGGTAAGGGTTAAGTTTAGGCTTAGGGTTAGGCTGAGGGTGTCTGTGGGGGAGAGAATTAGAGCTAGGGTTAGGGTTAGGCTTAGGGTTAGGTTTATTGTTAGTGCTATGGTTAGGTTTAAGTTTGCAGTGAGGGTGAGGCTGAGGGAAACGGTGAGGGTTAGGGTTAGGGCTAGGGTTCGTGTTATTGTTAGGGTTAGGGTTAGAGTTACGTTGAGGTTGAGGGTGAGGGTGAATGTTAGGGTTAGGGTGAGTTTTAGTTTTACGGTTAGGGTTAGGGCAAGAGTGAGTTTTAGGGTGAGGGTGAGGTTTAATGTTAGGAATAGGGTGAGAGTTAGGGTAGGGTTAGGGTGAGAGAAGGATTCAAGTTAAGTTTAGGGTTAGAGTGTGGGTTATGGTAAGGGTTACGGTGAGGTTGAGGGTTACGGTTAGGTTGAGATTTAGGGTTAAGATTAGATTTAGTGTTAGGGTGAGGGTTAGGGTAAGGTTTACGGTGAGGTTGAGGGTTAGAGTTAGGGTTAGAGTTAGGATTTGTGTTAGGGTGAGGGCTAGGGTGAGGCTGAGGGTTAGGGTAAAGGTTTGGCTTAGGCTTAGGTTTAAGCTGAGCGTGAGGTTGAGGGTGAGTGTTAGTGTTAGTGTAAGTGTGAGGTTTAGTGTTAGGGTTAGGGTTAGAGTTAGCATTAGGGTGAGGTTTAGGGGTAAAGTTAGTGTTAGGGTGAGGTTAGGCTTAGGGTGAGGGTTGGGTTGTGGGTGACTGTAAGGGTAAGGTGAGGGTTAGGCTGAGGGCGAGGGTCACGGTAAGGGTGAGAGTTAGGGTTAGAGCTAGGGTTAGGGTTAGGGTTAGGGTGAGGGTGAGGGTTATATTGATGATTAGTGTTAGCTTTAGTGTGAGGTTTACCGTGAGGATGAATATTAGGTTTAGGGCTAGGGTTAGGTTGAGGTTTAGGGTTAGTGTTAGCATGAGGTTTAGGGTTAGGGTGATTGTTAGATTTAGTGTGAGGCTTAGTGTTCGGGTGAGTGTGAGGTTTAGGGTTAGGTTTCAGGTTAGTTGGAGCGTTAGGTAGAGGGTTAAGGTTAGTTTTAGGGTTAAGGTTAGGGTGAGGCTTAGGTTGAGTTTTAGGGTAAATTTTAGATTTAGGGTTAAGATTAGGGTTAGGCTGAGGGTGAGTGTTAGGGTTAGGGTTAGGCTTAGGCTTAGGCTTAAGGTTAGGGTGAGGGTGAGGGTGGGGGTGAGGATTAGAGTTAGGGTGATGGTTAGGGCTAGGGTTAAGGTGAGGGTTAGGTTTAGGGTTAGGGTTAGGCTTAGGGTTAGGCTGAGGGTGAGAGTGAGGGTGAGGGTTAGGGTTATGTTGAGAGTTAGGGTTAGGGTTAGGGTGAGGTTTAGTTTTAGGGTTAGGGTTAGAGTTAAGGTTAGTGTTAGTGTTAGGGTTAGGGTGAGAGTTAGGGGGAGGGTTAGGGTTTGGGTTAGGTTTAGGGTTAGGTTTAGCATTAGGGTTAGGGTGAGGGTGAGGTTTAGGGTTATAATTAGGGTTAGTTTGAGACTGAGGGTGAGGGTTAGGGTTAGGGTTAGTTTTAGGTTTAGGGTTAGGGTGAGTTTTAGGGTGAGGGTGAGGGTTAGGGTTAGGGTTAGGATTAGGATTAGGGTTAGGGTTATGGTGAGTGTGAGGGTTAGTTTTAGGGTTAGGGTTAGCCTTAGGTTTATGGTGAGGGTGAGGGTTAGGGTGCGGTTTAGGTTTGAATTAGGGTTAGTGTTAGGGTTAGGGTAATGTTTAGCTTAGTGTGAGGGTCAGTGTTAGTTTTAGGTTTTTGTTTAGGGTGAGGGTAAGTGTTAGTTTGAGGGTTAGGTTTAGGGTGAGGGTTACGGTGAGGGTGAGGGTGAATGTTACGGTTAGGGTAGGATGAGGTTTAGGTTTAGGTTTAGGGTAGAGTCAGGCTTAGGGTGAGTGTGAGGTTTAGGTTTAGAGTTCGGGTTAGTGTTAGGGTTAGGTTAGGGTGAGGGTCAGGTGTACGGTTAGGCTTAGGCTTGGGCTTAGGCTTAGGCCGAGCATGAGGGTGAGGGTTAGGTTTAGGGTTAGGGTGAGTGTTAGGATGAGGTTTAGGGTAAGGATTAAGGTTAGGGTGAGGGCTATGGTGAGGTTTACGGTTAGGGTGATGTTTAGAGATATGGTTAGGTTTAGGATTAGGGTTAGGGTAGAGTCAGTGTGAAGGTTAGGGTTAGGCTTAGGCTTAGGCTTAGGGTTAGGTTGAGGGTTTGGGTTTGGGTTTGGATTAGGGTGAGGGTAAAGCTTAGGATTAGTGTTAGGTTTAGGTTTAAGTTTAGATTTAGGTATAGGGTTAGGGTTAGGGTTAGGCTTACTGTGAGCGTTAGGGTTAGGGTTATAGTTAGGCTTAGGGTTAGGCTGAAGATGAGGGTGGTGGTGACGATTAGGGTGAGGCTTAGGGTTATGGTTATTGTTAGTGTTATGGTTAGGGTTAAGATTGCGGTGATGGTGAGGCTGAGAGTGAGGGTTATGGTTAGGTTTAGGGTTAGTGTAAGGGTTATGGTTAGTGTTATTATTAGGGTGATGGTTAGAGTTACTTTGAGGTGGTGGGTAAGGGTGAGGGTTATGGTTAGGGTGAGGTTTAAAGTTAGGGTTAGTGTTAGGGTGAGGGTGAGATTTATGGTTAGAGTTAGGGTTAGGGGGATGTTAGGGTGAGGTTTAGCGTTAGGGTTAGTGTTAGGGTTAGGGTGAGGGTTAGGGTTAGGGTGAGGTTGAGGTTTAGGTTTAGAGATAGGGTTAGGGTGAGGGTTAGGTTGAGATTTAGGGTTAAGGTTAGGGTTAGGGTTAGGGTGAGGGTTAGGTTGAGCTTTAGGGATATGGTAAAGGTTACTTTTAGGTTTAGGGTGAGGTTAAGTGTGATGGTTATGGTGAGGGTTAGGCTTAGGCTTAGGGTTAGGCTGAGGGTGAGGGTGGAGGTGAGGATTATGTTTAAGGTGATGGTTAGGGTTAGGGTTAGGGTTACTGTTAGGGTTAGGGTTATAGATATGGTGAAGTTGAGAGTACGGGTGAGGATTAGGGTTAGGGTTAGGGTGGTGTTTAGGGTTAAGGTTAGGGTTAGGGTGAGGGTGAGGTTTATGGTTAGATATAGGGTTATGGGAAGAGGGAGGGTGAGGTTTAGGCTTAGGGTTAGTGTTAGGCTTAGGGTGAGGGTGAGGGCTAGGTTGAGGTTTAGGTTTAGCGTTAGGGTTAGGGTTAGTGTGAGGGTTAGCTTTAGGGTTAGGGTTTGTGTTTGGGTGAGGGTAAGTGTTAGGGTGAGGGTTTGGGTTAGGGTGAGGGTTATGGTTAGCGTGAGGGTTAGGATTAGGGTTAGGGTTATTGTTAGGTTTAGGTTTAGGGTTACAGTAACTGTGAGGTTGAGTGTAAGGGTTAGGGTTATCGTTAGGGTGAGGTTTAGGGTTTGGGTTAGGGGTAGCGTTAGGTTTAGGGTGAAGGTGAGGTTTAAGGTTAGAGTTAGGGTTAGGGTGAGAGTTAGGTTGAGGGTTAGGGTTAGGGTTAGTGTTAGGGTTAGGTTGAGGGTGTGGTGAGGGTTAGGGTTAGGGTGAGTGTTAGGGTTAGGGTTAGGTTGAGAGTTAGGATTCAGGTTTAGTTTAGAATTAGGTTGAGGGTTAGGGTAAGGGTTATGGTGAGGGTGAAGTTTAGGGTTAGGTTGAGGGTTATGGTTAGGGTTATGGTTAGGGTGAGTGTGAGTGTGAGGGTTAGGCTTAGGATTAGCATTAGGATTAGGGTAAAGTTTAGGGTGAGTGTGAGGGTTAGGGTTAGGGTTAGGTTGAGGGTAAGTGTTAGGGTGAGGGTTAGGTTTAAGGTGATGGTTAAGGTTACGGTTAGGTTGAAGTTTAGCATGAGGTTTAGGGATAGGGTGAAGGTTAGTGTGAGGGTGATGGTAAGGGTAAAGTTGAGGGTTATGCTGAGGGTCAGGGTACAGATAAGGGTGAGGGTTAGGGTTAGGGTGAGGGTTAGGGTAAGTGTGAGGGTTAGGGGTAAGGCTGAGGGTGAGGGTTAGATTGAGGATTAAGGTTAGGATTAGTGTGAGGTTTAAGGTGAGGATGAGGGTTAGCGTTAGGGTGAGGGTTAGGGTTAGAATTAGGGTTAAGATGAGGGCTACGGTGAGGGTGAAGGTCAGGGTTAGGTTAGGGTTAGGGTGAGTTTTAAGGTTAGGGTGAGGGTTAGGGTTAGTGTGAGGGTTAGTGTTAGGGTTAGGTTTAGTGTTAGGGTGAGGGTAAGTGTTAGGGTGAAGGTTAGGGTTAGGGTGAGGGTTATAGTTAGGTTGAGGGTTATTGTTAGGGTTATTGTAATTGTTAGGATTAGGATTACATTGCGGGTGAGTGTGAGGGTTAGGGTTAGAGTTAGGATGAAATTTAGGTTTAGGATTAGGGGTAGAGTTAGGGTTAGGGTGAGGGTGAGGTTTAGGGTTAGGGTTAGGCTTAGGGTGAGGGTTAGTGTTAGCATTAGGGTTAGGGTTAGTGTTAAGTTAGAATTACGGTGTGGGTTAGTGTAAGGGTTAGGGTTAGAGGGAGGGTTAGGTTTAGGCTGAGGCTGAGGTTGAAGGTGAGGGTTAGGGTTAGGTGAGGGTTAGGTTTAGGGTTAGGATGAGGGTTAGGTTGAGGTTTAGGTTTAGGATTAGGGTTAGGGTGAGTGTGAATGTGTGGGTTAGGGTTAGGTTTAGAGTTAGGCTTAGGGTTAGGCTGAGGCTGAGGTTGAGTGTGAGGGTTAGGGTTAGGCTGAGGTTTAGAGTTAGGTTTGGAGATAGGGTTAGGGTGAGGGTGATGTTTATAATTAGAGTTAGGTTTAGTGTGGGCTTTGGGTTAGGCTGAGTGTGAGAGTGGGGGTGAGAATTAGGGTTAGGGTTAAGGGTAGAGTTAGGGTTTGGGTTAGGGTTAGGGTTATTGTTAGTGTTATGTTTAGGGTTAAGTTTGCAGTGAGAGTGAGGCTGAGGGTGAGGTATATGGTTAGGGTTAGGGTTAGTGTTAGTGTTAGTGTTAGTGTTATTGTTAGTGTTAGAGTTATGGTGAGGTGAGCGTGAGGGTGAGGGTTAGGGTTAGGGTGAGGTTTGGGGTGACGTTTAGGGTTAGGGTTAGGTTGATGGTGAGGTTTAGGTTTACAGTGAGTGTTAGTGGGAGGGTTAGGGTGATGGTTAGGTTTAGGTTTAATGTTAGTCTTAGGGTGAGGGTGAGGGTTAGGTTGAGGTTTAGGGATAGGGTTAGGGTTAGGATTAGGCTTACAATGTTGGTGAATGTGAGGGTTAGGGTTAGGTTAAGGCTTAGGCTTAGGCTTAGGGTTAGGATTAGGATGAGGGTGAGATTTAGGGTTAGGGTTAGATTGAGGTTTATGGTTAGGGTGAGTATTAGGGTTAGTGTGAATGTTAGTGTTAGGGTTAGGTTTAGTGTTAGGGTTAGGGGGAGGGTTAGGGTCAGGTTTAGAGTAAGGGTTAGTGTTAGGGTTAGGGGGAGGGTTAGGGTTAGTTTGAGGTTTCAGGTTAGGGTTATGTTAAGGATTAGGGTTATGGTGAGGATGAGGGTTAGTGTTAGGGTGAGGGTAAATGTTAGGGTGAGGGTGAGGGTTAGGGTGAGGGTTATGTGTAGGGTGAGGTTTAGGTTTAAGGTTAGGTTTATTGTTAGTGTTAGGGTTAAAGTTACACTGAGGGTGAGGGTTAGGGTAAGGGTTAGGGTTAGGATGAGGTTTAGGTTTAGGGTTAGGGTCAGAGTTAGGGTTAGGTTGAGGATGAGGTTTAGGGTTAGAGTTAGGGATAGTGTTAGGGTTAGGCTTAGTCTTAGGCTTAGGCTTAGGCTGAGGCGGAGCATGAGGGTGAGGGTTAGGGTTAGGGTGAGGGTTAGGGTTAGGGTTAGTGTGAGATTTAGGATGAGGTTTAGGGTTAGGATTAGGTTTAGGGTGAGGACTAGGGTGAGGTTTAGAGTGAGGTTTAGGGATAGGTATAGGTTTAGGATTTGGTTTATGGTGAGGGTGAGTGTGAGGTTTAGGGTTAGGGTTAGGGTTACCTTGAGGGTTGGGGTTAGGGTTAGGGTTAGGCTGAAGGTGAGGGTGGGTGTGAGGATTAGGTTTCGGTTTAGGGTTAGGGTTATTTTTAGTGTTATGGTTAGGGTTAAGATTGCAGTGAGGGTGAGGCTCAGGGTGAGGGTTATGGTTAGGGTTAGGATTAGGGTTAGGGTTAGTGTTATTGTTAGGGTTAGGTTTAGAGTTACAGTGAGGTTGAGGTTGAGGGTGAAGGTTAGGTTTAGGGTGAGGTTTAGGGTTAGGGTTAGGATTTGGGTTAGGGTTCGGGTGAGGTTTATGGTTAGAGTTAGGGGGAGGGTTAGGTTGAGGTTTAGGGTAAAGGTTAGTGTTAGGGTTAGGGTGTGGGTGAGGGTTAGGCTGAGGTTTAGGGATAGGGTTAGGGTTAGAATTAGGGTTAGGGTGAGCATAAGTATGATGATAAGGGTGAGGCTTAGGCTTAGGCTTATGGTTAGCCTGAGGGTGAGGGTGGGGGTGAGGATTAGGGATAGGGTGATGGTTAAGGTTAGGTTTAGTGTTATTGTTAGGGTTAGGGTTCGAGTTACAGTGAAGGTGAGGGTGCGGGTGAGGGTTAGGTTTAGGTTTAGGGTTAGGTTTAGGGTCAGTGTGAGGTTTAGGGTTAGATATAGGGTTAGGGTGAGGATTACGGTTAGGTTTAGAGTTAGGGTCACGGTGAGGGTGAGGTTTAGGTTCAGATATAGGATTTGGGGGAGGGTTAGGGTTAGCTTAGGGTTAGGTTTATAGTTAGGGTGAGGTTTAAAGTTAGGGTTAGGGTTAGGGTTAGAGTTACTGTGATGGTGAGGCTTAGGGTTATGGTTAGGGTTAGGGTGAGGTTTAGGGTTAGGGTGAGGGTTAGAGTTAGAATTACGGTGAGGGTGATGGTGCGGGTGAGTGTGAGGTTTAGGGCTAGAGTTAGGGTTAGGGTGTGGATGAGGGTTAGGGTTAGGGTTAGTGTTAGATTTAGGGTTATGGTGAGGGTTAGGTTGAGGGTGAGGGTAAGGCTTAGTGTTAGAATTAGGATTAGGGTAAGGGTTAGGGTGAGTGTGAGAGTTAGGTTTAGGATTAGGCTTAGGGTTAGGCTGAGTATGAAGTTGAGGGTGAGGGTTAGGGCTAGGGTTAGAGTTGGGGTTTGGTTGAGGGTGAGGTTTAGGCGATAGGGTTGGGGTCCGGGTGAGGGGTAGGGTAAGGGTGAGGGTTAGGGTGGGGGTGACGGCAAGGGTAAAGGTGAGGGTTAGGCTGAGGGTGAGGGTTATGGTAAGGGTGAGGGTTAGGTTTAGGTTTAGGGTTAGGGTTAGTATGAGGTTTAGGATGAGAATGAGTGTTAGGGTTAGGGTGAGGGCTAGGGTGAGGTTGAGGGTGAGGGTTAGATTGAGGATTAGTGTTAGGGTTAGTGTGAGGTTTAGGGTGAGGATGAGGTTTAGGGTTAGGTTTAGGGTTATGATTAATGTTAGGGTTAGGCTTAAGGTGAGGGTTAGGGTGAGGGTGAGGTTTAGGATTAGTGTTAGGATTAGGATTAGGGTTAGTGTTAGGGTGAGTGTGAGGGTTAGGGTTAGGGTTAGGTTTAGGCTTAGTTTTAGGCTGAAAGTGAGGGTGAGTGTGAGGGTTAGGGTTAGGGTGAGTGTTAGGTTTAGGGTTAGGGTGAGAGTTAGGGTTCAGGTTAAGTTTAGGGTTAGGTTGAGGGTTAGGGTAAGGGTTACAGTGAGGGTGAGGTTTAGTGTTAGGTTGATAGTTAGGGTTAGGGTTAGTGTTAGGCTGAGGGTTAGGATGAGGATTAGGGTTAGGATTAGGGTTAGGGTGAGGGCTAGGGTGAGTGGGAGGTTTAGGGTTAGGGGTCGGGTGAGGGTGAGGTTTAGGGTTAGAGTTAGGCTTAGGGTGAGGCTTAGGGTGAGCGTTAGGGTTAGGGTTAGGGTTAGAGTTAGGGTTACAGTGAGGGTTAAGGTGAGGGTGAGGTTAAGGCTTAGTGTTAGGGTTAGGATTAGGGTGTTAGGGTGAGTGTGAAGGTTAGGGTTAGGCTTAGGGCTAGGCTGTGGGTGAGGGTGGGGGTGAGGATTAAGGTTAGGGTGATGGTTAGGGTTAGGGTTAGGGTGAGGGTTAGGATGAGGGTTAGGGTTAGGATTAGGCTTAGAGTGAGGGCTAGGGTAAGGTTGAGGTTTAGGGTAAGGATTAGGCTTAGGCTTAGGATTAGGCTGAGCATGAGGTTGAGGGTGAGTATTAGGCTTAGTGTTAGGCTGAAGGTGAGGGAGAGGGTGAGGGTTAGGGTTATGGTGAGTTTTAGGGTTAGGGATAGGGTGAGGTTTAGTGCTAGGCTTAGGGTTAGAGTTAGGGTTAGGTCGAGGGTGAGGTTTAGGGGTAGGGTTAGGGTCAGAGTGAGGGGTAGGGTTAGGTTGAGGTTTAGGGTGGGGGTGACAGTAAGGGTAAAGGTGAGGGTTAGGCTGAGTTTGAGGGTTATGGTAAGGGTGAGGGTTATGTTTAGGCTGAGGATTAGGGTTAGGGTTAAGGTGAGTGTGAGGATTAGTTTGAGGATTAGTTTTAGGGTTAGTGTGAGATTTAGGGTGAGCATGAGTGTTAGGGTAGGGTGCGGGCTAAGGTGAAGGTGAGGGTAAGGGGTAGATTGAGGATTAGTGTTAGGGTTAGTGTGAGGTTTAGGGTGAGGTTGATGTTTAGGGTTAGGGTTAGGGTTAGGATTAATGTTAGGGTTAGGCTTAAGGTGAGGGTTAGGGTGAGGCTGAGGTTTAGGGTTAGTGCTAGGATTAGGATTAGGGTTAGGGTTAGGGTGAATGTGAGGATTACGGTTAGGGTTAGTGTTAGGCTTAATGTTAGGCTGAAGGTGAGGGTGAAGGTGAGGGTTAGATTGAGGATTAGTGCTAGGGTTAGTGTGAGGTTTAGTGTGAGGATGAGTTTTAGGCTTAGGGTTAGTGTTAGGATTAATGTTAGGGTTAGGTTTCAAGTGAGGGTTAGGGTGAGGGTGAGATTTAGGGTTAGTGTTAGGATTAGGATTAGGGGTAGGGTTAGGGTAAGTGTGAGGTTTAGGGTTAGGCTTATTGTTAGGCTGAAGTTGAGGGTGAGGGTGAGGGTTAGGGTTTTGGTGAGTTTTAGGCTTAGGGTTAGGGTGAGAGTTAGGGTTCGGGTTAAGTTTAGGGTTAGGTTGAGGGTTAGGATAAGGGTTACAGTGAGGGTGAGGGTTAGGGTTAGGTCGAGGGTTAGGGTTAGGGTTAGTGTTAGGGTGAGGGTTAGGATGAAGGTTAGCGTTAGGATTAGGGTTAGGGTGAGGGCTAGGGTGAGGGTGAGGTTAGGGTTAGGGGTAGTTTGAGGTTTAGGGTTAGGTTTAGGGTTAGGATTAGGGTGAGGCTGAGGTTTGGGGTTAGATTTAGGGTTAGGGTGAGACTGAGGGTGAGGGTTAGGGTTAGGGTTAATCTTAGAGTTAGCATTACGGTGAGGGTTAGGGTGAGGGTGAGGGTAAGGCTTAGTGTTAGATTAGGATTACGGAAAGGGTTAGGGTTAGTGTGAGTGTTAGGATACAGGTTAGGGTTAGGCTTAGGGTTAGGCTTAGGGTGAGGGTGAGGGTGATGATTAGGGTTAGAGTGAGAGTTAGGTGTAGGGTTAGGGTATGAGTTAGGGTTCATGTTAAGTTTATGGTTAGGGTGAAGGTTATGTTAGGGTTACCGTGAGGGTGAGGGTTAGGGTTAGTTTGAGGGTTTCGGTTGGGTTTAGGATTAGGGTTAGTGTTAGTGTTAGGGTTAGGGTGAGGGTTAGTTGAGGATTAGGGTTAGGATTAGGGTTAAGGTGAGGGCTAGGGTGAGAGTGAGAGTTAGGGTTAGGGTTAGGGTGAGGTTTAGGGTTAGAGTTAGCGTGAGGTTTAGGGTGAGGGTTAGGGTTTGGATTAGGGTTACGGTTAGGGTGAAGGTTATTGTTAGGGTTAGGGTTAGGATTATGATTACAGTGTGGGTGAGGGTTAGGGTTAGGGTTAGGGTGAGGTTTAGTGTTAGAGTTAGGGTTAGGGTGAGGGTGAGGTTTAAGTTTAGATTTAGGGTAAGTGTGAGGCTGAGGTTGAGGGTTGGGTTTAGGGTTAGTGTTAGAGTTAGGTTTAGAGTGAGGGTTAGGGTGGGAGTGAGGGTGAGGGTTAGGCTTAAGTTTAGGATTAGGATTAGGGTAAGTGTTAGGGTGAGTGTGAGGGTTAGGGTTAGGCTTAGGCTTAGACTTAGGGTTAGGCTGAGAGTGATGGTGAGGGTGAGGGTTAGGGTTAAGTTGAGGGTTAGGGTTAGGGTTATGGTGAGTGTTAGGTTTCGCTTAAGTTTAGGGTTAGGGTTAGGGTTAGGGTAAGGGTGAGGGCTAGGGTGAGGGTGAGGTTCAGGGTTAGTGTTAGGGTAAAGTTTAGGGTTAGGGTTAGGGTTTGGGTTAGGGATTAGGATGAGGGTTAGGGTTAAGATTATGGTTACGGTGAGGGTGAATGTTAGGATTAGGGTTAGGGTTAGAGTTATGTTCAGGGTTAGGATTAGTGTTATTGTTAGGGTTAGAGTTAGAGTTATGGTGAGGATGAGGGTGAGGGTGAGGGTGAGCTTTAGGGTTAGCTTTAGGGTGAGGTTTAGGGTTAGGGTTAGCATTAGAGTTAGGGTGAGGGTTAAGTTTAAGGTTAGATTTAGGGTTAGTTGAAGGGTTAGGTCGAGCGTTAATGTTAGGGTTAGTGTTAGGGTTAAGGTTAAGGTGAGGTTTAGGTTGATGTTTAGGGTTAGATGTAGGGTTAGGATGCGAGTTAGGGTGAGGGTGAGTGAGGGTTAAGGTTAGGCTTAGGCTTAGGTTTAGGCTGAGGGTGAGGGTGGGTGTGAGGATTAGGGTTAGGGTGATGGTTAGGGTTAGGGTTAGGGTGAGGGTTAGGATGAGGGTTAGGGTGGGGGTGAGGATTAGGGTTAGGTTGATGGTTAGGTTTAGGGTTAGGGTGAGGTTTAGGATGAGGTTTAGGGTTAGGATTAGGGTTAGGGTGAGGGCTAGGGTGAGGGTGAGGGTTAGGGAAAGGTTTAGGCTTAGGCTTAGGGTTAGGTTGAGCATGAGGTTGAGGGTGAGGGTTAGGGTTATGGATAGGGTGAGGTTTAGTGTTAGGGGTAGGGTTAGAGTTAGGGTTAGGGTGACGGTGAGGTTTAGGGGTTGGGTTAGGGTCAGGGTGAGGTGTAGGGTTAGGGTGAGGGTAAGTGTGGGGGTGACGGTAAGGGTAAAGGTGAGGTTTAGGCTGAGGGTGAGGGTTATGATAAGGGTGAGGGTTTGTTTAAGGGTGAGGTTTAGTGTTAGGTTTAGGATGAGGGTGAAGGTTAGATTGAGGATTAGTGTTAGGGTTAGTGTGAGGTTTAGGGTGAGAATGAGGGTTAGGGTTAGGGTGAGGGTTAGGTTGAGATTGAGGGTGAGTGTTAGATGGAGGATTAGTGTTACGGTTAGTGTGAGGTTTAGGGTGAGGTTAAGATTTAGGTTTAGGTTTAGGGTTAGGTTTAATGTTAGGGTTAGGCGTTAGGTGAGGGTTAAGGTAAGGGTGAGGTTTAGGTTTAGTGTTAGTACTAGGATTAGAGTTAGGTTTATGGTGAGTGTGAGGGTTATGTTTAGGGTTAGGCTTAGTGTTAGGCTGAAGGTGAGGGTGAGGTTGAGGTTTATGGTTTGGGTGAGTGTTAGGGTTAGGGTTAGGGTGATAGTTAGAGTTCAGGTTAAGTTTAGGGTTAGGGTGATGGTTAGGGTAAGGGTTACAGTGAGGGTGAGGGTTAGGGTTAGTTTGAGGGTTAGGGTTAGCGTTAGTGTTAGTCTTAAGGTGAGGGTGAGGGTGATGGTTAGTGTTATTGTTAGGGTGAGGTTTAGGATGAGGTTTAGGGTTAGGATTAGGGTTAGGGTGAGGGCTAGGTTGAGGGTGAGGTTTAGGGTTAGGGTTAGGGTGAGGGTTAGGGTTAGGGTTAGGGTGAGGTTTTTGGTTAGGTTTATGGTTAGGGTTAGGGTGAGGTTGAGGTTTAGGGTTAGAGTTAGTGTTAGGGTGAGGCTGAGGGTTAGGGTGATGGTTAGGGTTAGTGTTAGAGAGGGTTACAGTGAGGATTAGTGTGAGGGTGAGGGGAAGGTTTTGTGTTAGGATTAGGATTAGGGTAAGTGTTGGGGTGAGTGTGAGGTTTAGGGTTAGGATTAGGTTTAGGCTTAGGTTTACGCTTAGGGTGAGGGTGAGGGTGAGGGTTAGGGTTAGGTTGAGAGTTAGGAGTAGGTTTAGGGTGAGAGTTTGGGTTCAGGTTAAGTTTAGGGTTAGGGTGAGGGTTAGGTTTAGGGTTACAGTGAGGGTTCAGGTTAGGCTTAGGATTGGGATGAGGGTTAGGGTTAGTGTTAGGGTCAGGGTTAGGGTTAGGATTAGGTTTCGGGTGAGGGCTAGGTTGAGGGTGAGGGTTGGGATTAGTGTTTTGGTGAGGTTTAGGGTTAGGGTTAGGATGAGGGTTAGGACATGGGTTAGGCTTACAGTGAGCATGAGTGTTAGGGTTAGGGTGAGGTTTAGGGTTAGTATTTGGGTTAGGGTGAGGGTGAGTTTTAGGATTATATTTAGGGTTAGGGGGAGGATTAGGTCAAGTGTTAGGGTTAGGGTTAGTATTAGGGTTAAGGTTACGGTGAGGGTTAGGTTGAGGTTTAGGTTAGGGTTAGGGTTAGGATTAGTATTAGCGATAGGGTATGTGAGGGTTAGGGTTAGGCTTAGGCCTAGGGTTAGGGTTATGCTGAGGGTGAGGTTGGGTGTGAGTGTTAGAGTTAGGGTGATGGTTAGCGTTAGCGTTAGGGTGAGGATTATAATGAGGGATAGGGTTAGGATTATTGTTAGGGGGAGGGTTAAGATGAGGGTGAGGGTAAGGATAAGGGTTAGGCTTAGGCTTAGGTTTTGGCTGAGCATGAGGTTGAGGGTGAGGGTTAGGGTTAGGGTGATGCTTAGGTTTACGGTTAGGGTGAGGGTTAGGATGAGGTTTAGGGTTAGGGTGAGGATGATGGTAAGGGTAAAGCTGAGGTTTATGCTGAGGGTGTGGATTAAGATAAAGGTGAGGGTTAGCATTAGATTTAGGATTAGGGTTAGGGTTAGGGTGAGATTTGATTGAACATTAGGGTTAGGTTTAGGGTTAGTGTGAGGTTTAGGGTGAGGATGAGGGTTAGGGTTAGGATGAGGGTGAGGGTTAGAATTAGGGGTAGGGTGAGGGCTAGGGTGAGGATGAGGGTTAGAGATAGGGTTAGGGTTAGGGTGAGGTTTAGGATTAGGGTGAGGGTTAGGGTTAGTGTGAGGGTCAGGGTTGGGTTAGGGTTAGTGTTAGGTGAGGGTAAGTGTTAGGGTGACGGTTAATGTTAGGGTGAGGGTTATGGTTAGGGCGAGGTTTAGAGATAGGTTTAGGTTTATTGTTAGGGTTAGTGTTAGGGTTACGTTTACGGTGAGGGTGAGGGTGAGGGTTAGGCTTAGGGTTAAGGTGAGGTTTAGTGTTTGGTTTAAGGTTAGAGTTAGGATTAGGGTGAAGGTGAGGTTTAGGGGTAGAGTTAGGGCTAGGGTGAATGTTAGGGTTAGGGTGAGTTTTAGCGTGGGGGTGATGGTAAGGGTAAAGTTGAGGGTTAGGCTGAGGGTGAGGGTTACGTGAAGAGTGAGGGTTAGGGTTAGGGTGAGGGTTAGGTTTAGGGTCAAGGTGAGGGTGAGGGTTAGATTGAGGATTAGTGTTAGGGTTAGTGTGAGGTTTAGGGTGAGGATGAGGATTAGGTTTAGGATGAGGGCTAGGGTGAGGATGAGGGATAGGGTTAGTGTCAGGGTAAGGTTTAGTGTTAGGGTGATGGTTAGGGTTAGTGTGAGCATTAGTGTTACGTTAGGGTTAGAGTTAGGGTGAGGGTAAATGTTAGGGTGAGGGTGAGGATTAGGGTGTGGGTAATGGTTGAGGTGAGGTTTAGGGTTAGGGTTATTATTAGGGTAAGGGTTAGGGTTACTGTTACAGTGAGGGTGAGGGTTAGGGTTAGGTTTAGGATGAGGTTTAGTTTTAGGGTTAGGGTTAGAGTTAGGGTTAGGGTGAGGGTTAGATTTAAGGTTAGAGTTAGGGATAGTGTTAGGGTTAGGAATAGGATGAGGGTTAGGGTTAGGCTTAGGCTTAGGCTTAGGCTGAGGCCGAGCAGGAGGGTGAGGGTTAGGGTTAGGTTTAGGGTTAGGGTTAGGGTTAGGGTTAGGGTGAGGTTTAGGATGAGGTTTAGGGTTAGGATTAGGTTTAGGGTGAGGACTAGGGTGATGGTTAGGGTGAGGTTTAGGGATAGGTTTAGGTTTAGGATTTGGGTTAGGGTGAGGGTGAGTGTGAGTGTTAGGGTTAGGGTTAGGGTGAGACTTAGGGTTAGGGTGAGGGTTATTGTTAGGGTTTGGATTAGAGTTAGGGTGAGGCTGAGGATTAGGGTTAGGTTTAGGTTTAGGTTTAGTGTTTAAATTAGGTTTAGGATTAGTGTTAGTGTTAATGTTATGGTTAGGGTTACTTTGAGGGTTAGGTTTAGGGTTAGGGTTAGGGTTACACTAAGGATGAGGTGGGAGTGAGGATTAGGGTTAGGGTTAGGGTTAGGGTTATTGTTAGTGTTATGGTTAGTGTTAAGTTTGGGGTGAGGGTGAGGCTGAGGTTGAGGGTTATGGTTAGGTTTAGGATTAGGGTTAGGGTTAGTGTTATTGTTAGTGTTAGGGTTAGAGTTACAGTGAGGTTGAGGTTGAGGGTCAGGGTTAGGTTAAGGTGAAGTTTAAGATTATAGTTAGGGTTAGGGTTAGGGTGAGAGTGAGGGTGTGGTTTAGGGTTAGAGTTAGTTTAGGGGGAGGGTTAGGGTCACGTTTAGGGTTAGGGTTAGTGTTAAGGTTAGGGTGAGGGTGAGGGTTAGGTTGAGGTTTAGGGATAGGTTTAGGGTTAGGATTAGAGTTAGGGTGAGCATGAGTATGAGGGTTAGGGTGAGGCTTAGGCTTAGGATTAGGCTGAGGGTGAGGGTGGGGTTGAGGATTAGGGTGAGGGTGATGGTTAGAGTTAGGGTTAGTGTTATTGTTAGGGTTAGGGTTCGAATTTCAGTGAAGGTGTGAGTGCTGGTGTGGGTTAGTTTTAGGGTTAGTGTTAGCCTTAGTGTTAGGCTGAGCATAAAGTTGAGTGTGAGGATTATTGTTAGGGATAGGGTGAGGTTTAGTGTTATGGTTAGGGTTAGAGTTAGGGTTAGGTTGAGGGTGAGGTTTAAGCGTAGGCTTAGGTTCAGGGTGAGGGTTAGGGTTAGGGTTAGGGTGAGGGTTAGATTGAGGATTAGTGTTAGGGTTAGTGTGAGGTTTAGGGTGAGGATGAGGTTTAGGGTTAGGGTTAGGTTTAGGATTAATGTTAGGGTTAGGTTTAAGGTGACGGTTAGGGTGAGGGGGAGGTTTAGGGTTAGAGTTATGGTTAGGATTAGGGTTAGGGTTAGTGTGAGTGTGAGGGTTAGATTTAGGGTTAGGGTGAGGGTTAGTGTTAGGCTGAAGGTGAGGGTGAGTGTTAGGGTAAGGGTGAGTGTTAGGGTTAGGTTTAGGGTGAGGGTTAGTGTTCGGGTTAAGTTCAGTGTGAGGATGAGGGTTAGGGTTAGGTTGAGGGTTAGGGTGAGGTTTAGGGTTAGGATTAGGGTGAGGTTTAGGGTTAGGTTTAGGGTTAGGGTTAACGATAGGGTGAGGGTTCGATTGAGGTTTAGGTTTCTGGTTAGGGTTTGTGTTACGCTTAGTGTGAAGATGGTTAGGGTTAGGGTGAGGATGAGGGTTAGAATTAGGGTTAGGGTGAGGGCTAGGTTGAGGGTTAGGATTAGGGTGAGGCTGGGGGTGAGGATTAGGGTTAGGGTTAGGGTTATTGTTAGGGTGAGGGTGAATTTTAGGGTTAGAGTTAGGTTTTGGGGGAGGGTTAGGGTGAGGTTTAAGGTTAGGGTTAGTGTCAGTGTTAGGGTCAGGGTGAGGGTTAGTTTGAGGTTTAGGGATAGGTTTAGGGTTAGGATTAGAGTTAGGGTGAGCATGAGTATGAGGGTTAGGGTGAGGCTTAGGCTTAGTTTTAGGCTGAGGGTGATGGTGGTTGTGAGGATTAAGGTTAAGGTGATGGTTAGGTTTAGGGTTAGTGTTATTGTTAGGGTTAGGGTGTGAGTTTCGGTGAGGGTGAGGGTTCGGGTGAGAGTTAGTTTTAGGGTTAGGGTGGGGTTTAGGGTTAGGGTTAGGTTTAGGGTGAGGGTGAGGTTTAGTGTTAAATATAGGGTTAGGGGTAGGGTTAGGGTGAGGGTAAGGGTTAGGGTTAGTGTTAGGGTGAGGGTGAGGTTTAGGGTTAGACTTAGGGTTAAGGTGAGGCTTAGAGTGAGGTTTAGGATTAGGGTTAGGATTAGGATTACTGTAAGGATTAGGTTGAGTGTGAGTGTTAGGGTTTTGGTTAGGGTTAGGCTTAGGGATACACTGAGGGTGATGGTGAGTGTTAGGGTTAGGGTGAGGGTTAGGTTTAGGGTTAGGGTGAGAGTTAGGGTTCAGGTTAAGTTTTGGGTTAGGGTGAAGGTTAGGGTTACATTGAGAGTGAGGTTTAGGGTTAGGTTGTTGGTTAGGGTTAAGGTTAGGATGAGGTTTAGGTTTAGGGTTAGTGTGAGGCTTATGAT
Source organism: Dipodomys merriami (assembly GCF_024711535.1). Classification (NCBI taxonomy): domain Eukaryota; kingdom Metazoa; phylum Chordata; class Mammalia; order Rodentia; family Heteromyidae; genus Dipodomys; species Dipodomys merriami. Next base: position 1,801,831 of record NW_027206390.1, read on the forward strand.
GAGTATTAGGGTTAGGATTAGGGTTAGGGTTAGGGCTAGGGTGAGTGTTTGGGTTACATTAAGGGTGAGAGTTAGGGTTAGGGTGAGGGTTAGTGTTAGGATTAGGGTTAGGGTGAGGGTGAGGGTTCAGATTAGGGTTAGGGTTAAGTTTAGTGTTTGAGTTAGGGTTAGGGTTACGGTGAGGGTGAAGGTGAGGATTAGGGTTACGGTTATGTTGAAGTTTAGGGTTAGAGTTAGTGTTAGGGTGAGGGTGAGGTTTAGTGTTAGAGCTAGGTTTAGGGTGAGGGTTAGGTTTAGGTTTAGTGTTAGGGTTAGTGTTATGGTTAGGTTTAGAATGAGTGTTAGGGGAAGGGTATGGTTTAGGGTTTGGGTTACGGATAGAATTATTGTTAGGGTGAGGGTGAGTGTGTGTTTTAGGGTTAGTTTTAGGGTTAGGCTTAGGGTGAGGCTGAGGGTGAGGTTGAGGGTGAGGGTTAGGGTTAGGGTGAGGGTTAGGGTTAGGTTTACTGGCAGGGTTAGGATGAGTGTCAGGTTTAGGATTAGGGTTAAGGTAAGGGCTAGGGTGAGGATGAGGTTTAGGGTTAGGTTTAGGCTTAGGTTTAGCTTTAGGGTTAGGGTGAGGGATAGGGTGAGTTTGAGGTTTAGGGTTAGAGTTAGGGTTAGGGTGAGGCTGAGGGTGAGGGTTAGGTTTAGGGTTTGAGTTAGTGTTAGAGTCAGGGTTATCGTGAGGGTTATGGTCAGGGTTAGGGTGAGGGTGAGGGTTAGGGTTATGGTTAGGATTACGTTTAGTGTTAGGGTAGTGTGAGGGTTAGGTTTAAGTTTAGGTTTAGGCTTAAGGTTAAGCTGAGGGTGAGGGTGAGGGTTAGGGTTAGGGTGAGGGTTAGGGTTAAGGTTATGGGGATGTTTAGGATGAGGTTTAGGGTTAGGATTAGGGTTAAGGTGAGGGTGAGGTTTAGGGTTAGGGTTAGGGTGAGGTTTATGGTTAGGGTTAGGGTGAGGGTGAGGGTGAGGTTTAGGGTTAGATTCCTGGTAAGGTTGAGGCTGAAGTTCAGGGTTAGTGTTAGGGTTAGTGTTACAGTTAGAATTAGGGTGAGGGTTAGGGTGAGGGTGAGGGTTAGGCCTAGAGTTCGGATTAGGATTAGGGTAAGGTAAGGGTGAGTGTAAAGGTTAGGTTTAGGGTTAGGCTTAGGCTTAGGGTTAGGCTGAGAGTGAGGGTCAGGGTGAGGGTTAGGGTTACAGTAAGGGTGAGGGTTAGGGTGAGGGTGAGGGTTAGGATTAGGGGTAGGGTGAGGGTTATTGTTAGGGTTAGGGTTAGGGTTACGGTGAGGGCTAGGGTTAACGTTAGGGTTAGGGTTAGGCTTAGGTGAGGTTGGGGTGAGGGTGAGGATTAGGATTAGGGTTAGGGTTAGGGTTATTGTGAGTGTTATGGTTAGGGATAAGTTTGCGGTGAGGGTGAGCCTGAGGGTGAGGGTTATGGTTATGGTTAGTGTTAGGGTTAGTGTTATTGTTAGGGTTAGGGTTATAGTTACGGTGAGATTGAGGGTGAGGGTGAGGGTTCGATTTAGGGTGAAGTTTAGGGTTTGGGTTAGGGTTAGAGTTAGTGTTAGTGTGAGGGTGAAGTTTAGGGTTAGAATTAAGCTTAGGGTGAGGGTTAGGGTTAGGGTTAGGGTTAGCTTTAGAGTGAGAGTTAGGGGGAGGGTTTGGGTTAGGGTTTGGTTTAGGGATAGGATTAGGGATAGGTCGAGGGTTAGGGTTAGGGTTAAGTTTTGTGTTAGTGTTAGTGTTAGGGGGAGTGTTAGGATGAGGGTTAGGGTTAGGATTAGGGTTAAGGTAAGGGCTAGGGTGAGGGTGAGGTTTAGGGTTAGGTTTCGGTTGAGGTTTAGGGTTAGGGTTAGGGTTAGGGTTAGGGTGAGGGTGAATTTTAGGGTTAAAGTTAGTGTTAGGGTGAGGCTGAGGGTGAGGGTTAGGTTTAGGGTTAGTGTTAGGGTTAGGGTTAGGGTTAGTTGAGGGTTAGAGTGAGGGTGAGGGTTAGGGTTAGGGTTAGGTTTAAGATTAGGTTTAGGGTTAGGGTGAGTCTGAGGGTTAGGGTTAGGTTTAGGGTTAGGATTAAGTTTAGGCTGAGAGTCAGGGTTAGGTTGAGGGTTAGGGTTAGGGTGAGAGTTAGGTTTAGGGTTATGGGGAGGTTTAGGATGAATGTTAGGGTTAAGATTAGTGTTAGGGTGAGGGCTAGGGTGAGGGTGAGGTTTAGTGTTAGGGATACGGTGAGGTTGAAGGTTAGGGTTAGGGTTAGGTTTAGGGTGAGGGTGAGGTTTAGGGTTAGAGTTAGGGTAAGGTTGAGGCTGAGGGTGAGGGTTAGGTTTAGGGTTAGTGTTAGAGTTAGGGTTAAGGTGAGCTTTAGGATGAGGGTGAGGGTTAGGCTTAGGGTTAGGATTAAGATTAGGGTAAGTGTTAGGGTGAGTGTGAGGGTTAGAGTTAGGGTTAGGCTTAGGCTTAGGGTTAGGCTGAGAGTGATGGTGAGTGTGAGGGTAAGGGTTAGGGTGAGGGTTAGGGTTAGGTTGAGGGGGAGAGTTAGGGTTCGATTAATTTTAGGGTTAGGTTGAGGGTTAGGGTTAGGATTAGTATTAGGGTGAGTGCTAGGGTGAAGGTGAGGGTTAGGGTTAGGGTTAGGATGAGGGTTAGGTTTACGGTGAGGGTGAGGGTTAGGGTTAGGTTGAGGGTTAGGGTTAGGTTGAGGGTTAGAGTTACGATTATGGTTAGGGTGATGGTGAGTGTTAGGATTAGGGTTAGGGTGAGGGCTAGGGTGAGGGTGAGTGTTAGAGTTAGTGTTAGGTTTAGGGTGGGGTTTAGGATTAGAGTGAGTGTTAGGGTTAGTGCGAGGGTTAGTGTTAGGTTTAGGGTTAGTGTTAGGATGAATGTAAGTGTTAGGGTGAGGGTTAATGTTAGGGTGAGGGTTATTGTTAGGGTTAGGGTTAGGGTTACGATTACGGTGAGGGTGAGGGTTAGGTTTAAGTTTAGGGTGAGGTTTAGTGTTAGGGTTAGGGTTAGAGTTAGGGTTAGGGTGAGGGTGAGGTTTAGGGGTAGGGATAGGGTTAGGGTGATGGTTAGGGTTAGGGTTAGTGTTATTGTTAGGGTTAAGGTTCGAGTTATGGTTAAGGTGATGGTGTGGTTGAGGTTTAGGGTTAGGTTTAGGGTGGGGTTAAGGGTTAGGGTAAGGTTTAGGGTGAGGGTGAGGTTTAGGTTTAGATATAGGGTTAGGGGGAGGCTTAGGGTGAGGGTTAGTGTTAGGGTTAGTGTTAGGGATAGGGTGAGGGTGAGGGTTAGGTTTAGGGTTAGGGTGAGCGTGACGTTTAGGGTTAGCTTAGGGTTAGGGTTAGAATTATGGAGAGGGTGAGGGTGCAGGTGAGTGTGAGGGAAAGGGTTAAGTTTAGGGTTAGGCTTAGGGTTAGGCTGAAGGGAGGGTGATGGTGCGGGTTAGGGTTAGGGTGAGGGTTAGGGTTAGGGTTATGGGGAGGGTTAGGATGAGCGTTAGGTTTAGGATTAGGGTTAGGGTGATGGCTAGTGTGAGGGTGATTGTTAGTGTTAGGGTTAGGGTTAAGTTGAGGCTTAGGGTGAGGTTTAGGATTAGGGTTAGGATTAGGATTAGAGATTTAGGGTTACTCTTAGGGTTAAGGTTAGGGTGAGGGTTAGGTTGAGGTTTAGGTTTAGGATTAGTTTTAGGGTTAGGATTAGGGTTCAGGTTAGGTTTAGTGTTAGGTTTAGGGTTAAGGTTAGCCTTAGGCTTAGGGTTAGGCTGAGGGTGAGGGTGGAGGTGAGGATTAGGGTTAGGGTGATGGTTAGGGTTAGGGTTAGGTTGAGGGTTAGCATTAGGATTAGGGTTAGGGTGAGGGCTAGGGTGAGGATGAGGGTTATTGTAAGGGTTAGGCTTAGTCTTAGGGTTATGCTTAGCATGAGGTTGAGGGTGAGGGTTAGGGTTAGGGTGAGGGTTATGGTTAGGGTGAGTGTTAGGGTTATGGTTACGGTTATTGTTAGGGTTAGGGTTAGGGTTACGATTACAGTGAGGGTGAGTGTGAGGGTTAGGGTTAGGTTTAGGTTGAGGTTTAGTGTTAGGGTTAGGGTTAGAGTTAGGGTTAGGGTGAGGGTGAGGTTTACGGGTAGGATTAAGGTCAGGGTGAGGGGTAGGGTTAGGGTGAGTTTTAGGGTGGGGGTGACGGTAAGGATAAAGCTGAGGTTTAGGCTGAATGTGAGAGTTATGGTAAGGGTGAGGGTTAGGTTTGGGGTGATATTTCGGGTTAGGGTTAGGGTGAAGGTGTGGGTTAGATTGAGGATTAGTGTTAGGGTTAGTGTGAGGTTTAGGGTGATGATGAGGTTTAGGGTTAGGGTTAGTGTTAGGCTTAATGTTAGGGTTAGGCTTAAGGTGAGGGTTAGGTGAGGGTGGGGTTTAGGGTTAGTGTTAGGATTAGGATTACGGTTATGGTGAGGGTTAGTGTGAGGTTTAGGGTTAGGGTTAGGGTTAGGCCTAGTTTTTGGCTGAAAGTGAGAGTGAGGGAGGAGAGTTAGGGTTTGGGTGAGGGTTAGGGTTACAGTTAGGGTGAGAGTTAAGGTTCGGGTTAAGGGTTAGGGTGAGGGTTAGAGTAAGGTTTACAGTGAGGCTGAGGGTTAGGGTTAGCTTGAGGGTTAGGATTAGGTTAGGGTGAGGGCTGTGGTGAGGGTGAGGTTTACTGTTAGGTTTAAGTTGAGGTTTAAGTTTAGGTTTAAGGGTAAGGTTAGGGTAAGGGTGAGGGTGATATTTAGGGATAGAGTTAGGGTTATGGTGAGGTTTAGGTTGAGGGTTAGGTTTAGGGTTAGTGTTAGATTAAGGTTTAGGTTTAGGGTTATGGTTAGGGTGAGGGTTAGCTTTAGGGTTAGGGTTACAGTGAGGGTGAGGGTTAGGGTTAGGGTGAGGGTTAGGTTTAGATTTAGGGTTAGGGTGAGGGGGAGTGTTAGGAATAGGGTTAGGGTGAGAGTTAGGCTTAGGTTTCGGTTGAGGGTGAGGATGAGGGTTAGGGTTAAGTTTAGGGTGAGGGTTAGGATGAGGATTAGGGTTAGGATTAGGGTTAGGGTGAGGGTGAGGGTTAGGGTTAGTGTTTGGGTGAGGTTTAGGGTTAGGGTTAGGGTGAGGGTTAGGATGAGGGTTAGAGTTATGGTGAGTGTGAGTTTTAGGGTTAGGGTTAGGGTTAGGGTTATGATTGGTGTTACGGTGAGGGTGAGGGTTATTGTTAGGGTTAGGCTTAGGGTTAAGGTTAAGGTGAGGGTGAGGGTTAGGTTTAGGGTCAATTTGAGGTTTAGTGTTAGGGTTAGGGTTAGAATTATGGTTAGGGTTCGGGTGAGGTTTAGGATTAAAGTTAGGGTAATTGGGAGGCTTAGGTTGAGGTTTAGGTTTAGGGTTAGTGTTAGAATTAGGTTTAGGGTGAGGGTGAGGGTGAGGGTGAGGGTGAGGCTTAGGCTTAGGGTTAGGTTTAAGATTAGGGTAAGGGTTAGGGTGAGTGTGAGAGTTAAGTTTAGGATTAGGCTTAGGGTTAGGCTGAGAGTGAGGGTGAGGGTGAATGTTAGGGTTTTGGTGAGGGTTAGGGTTAGTATTAGTGTGAGAGTTAGGGTTTGGTTAAGTTTAGGGTTAGGGTGAGGGTTACGGTTAAAATTAGGATTAGGGTGAGGGTTAGGGTTAGGGTTTGGGTGAGGGTGAGTGTTAGGGTTAGGCTTAGGGTGTGGTTTAGTATTAGGGTGAGTGTTAGGGTTAGTGTGAGTGTTAGGGTTAGGGTTAGGGTTAGGGTTTGGGTTAAGGTTAGGGTTAGGGTTAGGGTTAGTTTTAGGGTTAGATTTAGGGTAGGGTTAGGGTTAGGGTTACGGTTATTTTTAGTTTTAGGGTTAGGATGAGGTTTAGGTTTAGGGTTAGGGTTAGAGTTAGGGTTTGGATGAGGGTGAGGTTTAGGTTTAGAGTTAGAGTTAATGTTAGGTTTAGGGTTAGGCCGAGGCTTAGGGTTAGGGTTAGGATTAGGCTTTGGCTTAGGCTTAGGCCCAGCATGTGGGTGAGCGATAGGTTTAGGTTTAGGGTGAGGGTTAAGGTTAGGGTTAGGCTGAGGGTTAGGATGAGATTTACGGTTAGGAATAGGGTTAGGGTAGGGGCTAGGTTGAGGGTTAGGTTAAGGGTTAAGCTTAGGGATAGGGTTAGGTTTAGGATAAGATTTAGGATGAGGGTGAGTGTGAGGATTAGGGTTAGGGTTAGGGTGAGGTTTAGGGTTAGGGTTTGGTTAGGGTGAGGGTGAGGCTGAGGATTAGTTTTAGGTTTCGGTTTAGGTTTAGGGTTAGGGTTAGGGTTAGTGTTAGGGTTAGGCTTACAATGAGGTTTAGGGTTATGGATAGGGTTATGGTTGGGGTTAGGGTTAGTGTTATTGTTAGGGTTAGAGTTACGGTGAATTTGAGGGTGAGGGTGAGGGTTAGGGTTAGGGTGAGTTTTAGGGATAGGGTTAACGTTAGGGTGAGGGTAAGGGTGAGGTTTAGGTTTAGAGTTAGGGTTAGGTTTTGGGTTAGGGTGAGGATTAGATTGAGGATTAGGGTTATGGTTAGTGTGAGGTTTAGGTTGAGGATGAGGGTTAGGGTTAGGGTGAGGGTTAGGGTTAGAATTAGTGTTAGGGTGAGGGCTTGGGTGAGGGTGAGTGTTAGGGTTAGGCTTAGGGTGTGGTTTAGTATTAGGGTGAGGGTCAGGGTGAGTGTTAGGATGAGGGTTAGGTTTATTGTAAGGGTGAGGTTTAGCATTAGGGTAAGGGTTGGGTTAGGATTAGGGTTAGGGTGAGGGTGAGGGTGAGTGTGAGGATTAGGGTAGGCTTAGGGTTAGGGTTAGGTTTATGCTTAGGATTAGTTTTATTGTTTGGTTTAGGGTTAGAGTTACAGTGAGGGTGAGGGTTAGGCTTAGGCTTAGGCTTATGCTTAGGGATAGGCTGAGCTTGAGGTTGAGGGTGAGGGCTAGGTTTAGGGGGATGGTTAGGTTTATGGTTAGGGTGAGGTTTAGGATGAGGTTTAGGGTTAGGGTGAGGTTTAGGGTGAGGAAGATGCTAAGGGTAAAGGTATGGTTTAGGCTGAGGGTGAAGGTTAAGATAAGGGTGAGGGTTAAAGTTCAGTTTAGGGTTATGGTAAGGGTTAGGGTTAGAGATAGGGTGAGTGTTAGATTGAGGATTACGGTTAGGGTCAGTGTGAGGTTTAGTGTGAGGATGCGGTTAGGTTTAGGGTGAGGGTGAGGGTTAGGATAAGGTTTAGGGTTAGGGTGAGGTTTAGGGTGAGGAAGATGCTAAGGGTAAAGGTATGGTTTAGGCTGAGGGTGAAGATTAAGATAAGGGTGAGGGTTAAAGTTCAGTTTAGGGTTAGGGTAAGGGTTAGGCTTAGAGGTAGGGTGAGGGTTAGATTGAGGATTACGGTTAGGGTCAGTGTGAGGTTTAGTGTGAGGATGAGGGTTAGGTTTAGGGTGAGGATGAGGGTTAGAATCAGGGTTAGGGTGAGGGCTAAGGTGAGGGTGAGGGTTTGGGTTAGGGTTTGGGTGAGGTTTAGGATTAGGTTGAGGGTTAGGTTTAGTGTGAGGGTTAGTGTTAGGGTTAGGGTTAGTGTTAGAGTGAGGGTAAGTGTTATGGTGAGGGTTAGCCTTACGGTGAGGGTTATGGTTAGGGTGAGGGATAGGGATAGGGTTAGGGTTATTTTTAGGGTTAGGGTTAGGGTTACGGTTACGGTGAGGGTGAGGGTGAGGGTTAGAGTTAGGCTTAGGCTTAGGGTGAGGTTTAGTGTTAGGGTTAGGAATAGAGTTAGGGTTAGGGTGAGGCTGAGGGTGAGGGTTAGGTTTAGGGTTAATGTTAGAGTTAGGGCTAGGGTGAGGTTTAGTTTTAGGGTTAAGTTAGGCTTAGGGTTAGGGTTAGGGTGAGGGTTAGTGTGAGGGTTATGGTTATGTTAGGCTTAGGCTTAGGGTTAGGGTGAGGGTTAGGTTTAGGGTTTGGGTTAGGGTGAGGGTGATGCTGAGGATTAGGGTTAGGTTTAGGTTTAGGTTTAGGATTAGGGTTAGCGTTAGGGATAGGGTTAGGTTTACGGTGAGGGTTAGGGTTAGCATTAGGGATAGGGTTAGGCTTAGGGTTAGGCTGAGTGTGAGGGTGTGGTTGAGGATTAGGGTGGGGGTTAGGGTTAGGGTTAGAGAAGGGTTAGGATGAGCATTACGGTAAGGATTAAGGTTAGGTTTAGGGCTAGGATGAGCGTGAGATTTAGGGTTAGGCTTAGGGTTAGAGTTAGGGTGAGGGTGAGGTTTAGGGTTAGAGTTAGGGTTAGGGTGAGGCTGAGGATGAGGGTTAGGTTTAGTGTTAGAGTTAGGGTTAGGGTGAGTGTTAGGGTGAGGGTGAGGGTTAGGGTTAGGGTTGGGCTTAAGCTTAGGGTTAAGCTGAGTGTGCGTGTGATGGTGAAGGTTAGGGTTAGGGTGAGGGTAAGTGCTGGGTTACAGTGAGCGTGAGGGCTAGGGTTAGGTTGAGGGTTAGGGTGAGGGTAAGGGTTAGAATTAGTGTGAGGGTTAGGGTTAGGTTTAGGTTTAGGCTTAGGGTTACACTGAGGGAGAGGGTGAGCGTGAGGGAGAGGGTTAGGGTGAGGTTTAGGTGTAGAGTTAGGGTTAAGGTGAGGGTTAGGGTGAGGGTTAGGGTGAGGGTTCGGTTTAGGGGTAGGTTGAGGGTGTGGGTTAGATTGAGGATTAGTGTTAGAGTTATTGTGAAGTTTAGGGTGAGGATGAGGGTTAGGTTTATAGGTTTATTGTGAGTGTTAGGTTGAGGGTGAGGGTTAGGGTTAGGGTTAGGGTGAGGATGAGGTTTAGGGGTAGAGTCAGGGTTAGGGTGAGGTTTAAGTTGAGGGTTTGGTTTAGGGTAAGGGTTAGGGTGGGAGTGACGGTACGGGTAAACGTGAGGGTTAGGCTGAGGTTGTGGGTTATCGTAAGGGTGAGGGTTAGGGTTAGGGTGAGAATTAGGGTTAGGGGTAGGGTGAGGGTGAGGGTTTGATTGAGTATTAGTGTTAGGGTTAGTGTGAGGTTTAGGGTGAGGATGAGTGTTAGGGTTAGGGTGAGGGCTAGGGTGAGGGTGAGGGTTAGGGTTAGGGTTAAGGTGAGGTTTAGGGTTAGGGTGATGTTTAGGGTTAGTGTGAGGGTTAGTGTTAGGATTAGTGTGAGTGTTCGGTTGAGGGTAAATGTTAGGGTAAGGCTTAAGATAAGGGTTAGTTTTAGAGTTAAGGTTAGGGTTATTGTTAGGGTTAGGTTTAGGGTTATGGTTAAGTTAAGGGTGAGGTTTAGATTTAGTGTTAGGATGAGGTTTAGGTTTAGGGTTAGGGTTAGAGTTAGGGTTAGGGTGAGAGTGAGGTTTAGGATTAGAGTTAGGGTTAGTGTAAGGGTTAGGGTTAGGGTGAGGGTTAGGGTTAGGGCTAGGCTTAGGCTTAGGCTTAGGCCGAGCATGAGGGTGAGGGTTAGGGTTAGGTTTAGGGTGAGGGTTAGGGTTAGGGTTAGGGTGAGGGTTAGGATGAGGTTTAGGGTTAGGATTAGGGTTAGGTTGAGGGCTAGGGTGAGGCTTATAGTGAGGGTTTGGGTAAGGTTAGGGTTATGTTTAGGATTAGGTTTAGGGTGAGGGTGAGTGTGAGGGTTAGGGTTAGGGTTAGGGTAAGGGTTACAGTGAGGGTTAGGATTAGGGGTAGGTTTAGGCTTAGGGTTAGGCTGAGTGTGAGGGTGGGGGTGAGGATTAGTGTTAGGGTTAGGGTTTGGGTTAGGGTTAAGTTTAGGGTTAGGGTTAGTGTTAGAGCTAGGGTTAGGGTTAGAGTTACAGGGAGGGTTAGGTTAGGGTTAGGGATAGGCTTAGGTTTAGACTGAGGGTGAGGGTGGGAGTGAGGATTAGGGTAGAGTTAGTGTTAGGGTTAGGGTTATTTTTAGTGTTATGGTTAGGGTTAAGTTTTAGGTGAGGGTGAGGCTGAGGGTGAGGTTTATGTTCAGGGTTAGTGTTAGGGTTAGGTTTAGTGGTATTGTTATATTTAGTGTTAGAGTTATGGTGAAGTTGAGGGTGCGGTTGAGAGTTAGGGTAAGGGTGAGTTTTAGGGTGAGGTTTAGGGTGAGGGTTAGGGTTAGGGTAAGGGTGAGGATTAGGGTTAGAGTTACGGTTATGGGGATGGTTAGATTGAGGTTTAGGGTTAGGGATAGTGTTAGGGTTAGGGTGATTGTGAGGGTTAGTTTGAGGTTTAGGGTTAGGATTAAGTTTAGGATTAGGGTTAGGGTAAGGGTAAGTGTGAGGGTTAGGGTGAGGGTTAGGCTTAGACTTAAGGTTAGGCTGAGGGTGAGGGTGGGGGTGAGGATTAGGGTTAGGGTTAGGGTTTGTGTTATTGTTAGTATTAGTGTTAGAGCTACAGAGAGGGTGAGGGTGCGGGTGAGGGTTAGGTTTAGGGTTAGGGTGGGGTTTAGGGTTTGGGTTAGGGTTAGGTTGATGGTGAGGGTGAGGGTTAGGGTTAGTTATAGGGTTAGGGGGAGGGTTAAGGTGAGCGTTAGGGTGAGGCTTAATGTTAGGGTTAGGGTGAGGGTGAGGCTTAGGTTGAGGTTTAGGGTTAGGGTTAGGGTAAGTGTGAGGTTTTGTGTAAAGTTTAGGGTTAGTGTTTGAGTGAGGGTAAGTGTTAGGGTGAGGGTTTGGGTTAGGGTCAGTGTTATGGTTTTGGTGAGGTTTCGTGTTAGGTTTAGGGGTTGGGTTAGGGTTAGGGTGAGGCTTAGGGTCAGAGTGAGGCTGAAGGTGAGGGTTAGGGCTAGGGTTATTTTTAGGGTTAGGGTTAATGTGATGATTAGGGTGAGGGTTTGGGTTAGGATTAGGAATAGGCTTAGGGTTAGGGTGAGTGTGAGGTTTAGGGTTAGGGTTAGGGTGAGAGTTAGAGTTCCGGTTAAGTTTAGGGTTAGGGTGAGTGTTAGGGTACGGGTTAAGGTGAGGTTTAATGTTAGGGATAGTTTGAGCATTAGGGTTAGGTTAGGGTTAGGGTGAAGTTGAGTGTGAGGGTTAGGGTTATTGTTAGGGTGAGATTGAGGGTGAGGGTTAGGGTTATTGTTAGGGTGAGGGTTAGGATGACTGTTAGGGTTAGGATTAGGTTTAGAGTGATGGCTAGCATGAGGGTGAGGTTTAGGGTTAAGGTTACGGTGAAGTTTAGTGTTAGGGTAAGGTTTAGGGTTAGGGTGAGGGTGAGCTTTAGGGTTAGAGTTAGGGTTAGGGTGAGGCTGAAGGTGAGGGTTGGGTTAGGTTTAAGGTTAGGTTTAGGCTTAGGGTTAGGCTTAGGCCGAGCATAAGGGGGAGGGTAAGTGTTAGGGTTAGAGTGAGGTTTAGGATGAGGTTTATGGTTAGGATTAGGTTTAGAGTGAGTTCTCGGGTGAGGGTTAGGGTGAGGGTTGGGGTTAGGGATAGGATTAGGTTTAGGATTTGGGGTACGGTGAGTGTGAGTGTGAGGGTTAGGCTAAGGGTTAGGATTAGGCTTAGGGTTAGGGTGAGGGTTAAGGTTAAGGTTTGTGTTAGGGTGAGTGTGAGGCTGAGGATTAGATTTAGGTTTAAGGTTAGGTTTAAGGTTTGTTTTAGCGTTAGGGTTAGGGTTAGGTTTAGGGTTAGAGTTAGGGTTAAAGGGAGGGTTAGGGTTAGGGTTAGGCTGAGGGTGAGGTTGGGGGTGAGGATTAGGGTTAGAGTTAAGTTTAGGGTTAGTCCTATTGTTAGTGCTATGGTTAGGGTTAAGTTTTCAGTGAGGGTGAGGCTGAGGGTGAGGGTTATGTTTAGCGTTAGGGTTAGGGTTAATGTTGTTAGGGACAGGATTAGAGTTAGGGTGATTTAGAGGGTGAGGGTGAGGGTTAGGGTTAGGGTGAGTTTTAGGGTTAGGGTGAGGGTGAGGTTTAGCGTTAGAGTTAGGGTTTGGGGGAGGTTTTGGGGTAGGTTTATGGTTAGGGATAGTGTAAGGGCTAGGGTGAGGGTGAGAGTTAAGTTGAGGTTTAGGGATAGGGTTAGGTTTAAGATTAGGGTTAGGGTGAGCATGAGGGTGAGGGTTAGGGTGAGGGTTAGGCTTAGGCTTAGTGTTAGGCTGATGGTGAGGGTGGGGGTGAGGATTAGGGTTAGGGTGATGGTTAGGGTTAGGCTTAGTGTTATTTTTAGAGTTAGCATTAGAGTTTTGGTGAGGGTGAGGATGCGGTTGACGGTTAGTGTTAAGGTTAGGGTGGGTTTTAGGGTTAGGGTTAGGGTTATGGTTAGGTGGAGGGTGAAGTTTACGGTTAGATACAGGGTTAGGGGGAGGGGTAGGTTGAGGGTTAGGGTTAGGGTTTGTGTTAGGGTTAGGGTGAGGGTGAGGATTAGGGTTAGGGTTAGGGTTAGGGTGAGGTTTAGGGTTAGGGTTTGGTTTAGAGTTATGGTGAGGGTGAGGGTGCGGGTGAGTTTGAGGGTTAAGTTTAGGTTTCAGGTAAGGCTTGTGGTTAGGCTTAGGGTTAGGCTGAGGGTGAGGGTGAGTGTGAGGGTTAGGGATAGGGTGAGGGTTTCGGATAGGGTTATAGGGAGGGTTAGGATGAGGGTTAGGGTTAGGAGTAGGGTTAGGGTGAGGGCTAGGGTGAGGATGAGGTTTAGGGTTATGGTTAGGGTGAGGTTTAGGTTTAGGGTTAGGCTTAGGATTAGGGTGAGAGTAGGGTTTAGGGTTAGAGTTAGGGATAAGGTGAGGCGGAGGTTGAGGGTTAGGGTTAGGGTTAGGATTAGGATTAAGGTAAGCGTAAGGTGAGTGTGAGGGTTAGGGTTAGGGTGAGGGTTAGGGTTAGGGTTAAGGTGAAAGTTAAGGTTCAGGTAAAGTTTAGGGTTAGGGTGAGGGTTAGAGTTAGTGTTAAGTTGAGCGTGAGGATTAGGGTTAGGTTGAGTGTTAGGTTTAGGGTTAGGTTTAGGGTGAGGTTTAGGGTTTGGGTTAGGGTGAGTTTTAGGATGAGAAGTAGGGTTAGGATTAGGGTTAGGATGAGGTATAGGTTGAGGGTGAGGGTTAGGTTTAGTGTTAGGGTGACTTTTAGTGTTAGGTTTAGGCCTTAGGGTGAGGGTTAGGATGAGGTTTAGGGTTAGAGTAAGTGTGAGGGTTAGGGTTAGGTTGAGGGTTAGGATTAGGATTAGCGTTAGTGTGAGTTTGAGGATTAGGATTAGGGTTAGGTTTAGGGTTATTGTTAGGGATAGGGTTAGGGTTACGATTATGGTGAGGTTGAGGTTTAGGGTTAGGGTTAGGGTGAGGTTTTTAGTGTTATGGTTAGGGTTAGAGTTAGATTTAGCGTGAGGTTCGGGTTACTGTGAGGGTTATTGCTATGATTAAGTTTTGGGTTACGGTGAGGATTATGGTTATGGTTATGGTTAGGGTTAGGGTTATGATTAGGGTTGGGGTTAGGGTGAGATTTAGTAGTTTAGGGTGAGGGTGGGATTTATGGTTAGAGTTAGGGTTAGGGTGAGGGTTAGGGTGGGGTTTAGGGTTAGGGTTCAGATTAGGCTGAGGGTTAAGGTGGGGGTCATGATAAGGTTAAATGTCAGGGTTAGGCCTAGTGTGAGGGTTAGGGTTAGGGTGAGGGCTAGGGTGAGGGTGAGGATTAGGGTTAGTGTTAGGATTAGGCTGAGGGTGAAGTTGAGGGTAAGGGTTAGGGTTAGGGTGAGTGTTAGGGTTAGGATTAGTGGGAGGGTTAGGATGAGGGTTAGGGTTAGGATTAGGGTTAGTGTAAGGGCTAGGATAAGGGTAGGTTTAGAGTTAGGGTTAGGGTCATGTTTAGGGTTAGGGTTAGGCTAAGGGTTATGGTGAGGGTGAGGTTTAGGGTTAGAGTTAGGGTTAGGATGAGGCTGAGGGTGAGGGTTAGGGTTAGGCTTAGTGTTAGTGTTAGGGTTAGGGTGAGGGTTAAGGTGAGATTGAGGGTTAAGGTTAGGGTTAGTTTTAGGCTTAGGATTAGGCTGAGTGTGAGGGTGAAGCTGAGTGTTAGGGTTAGGGTGAGGTTTAGGGTTAGGGTTATGGGGAGGGTTAGTATGAGGGTTAGGGTTAGGATTAGGGCTAGGATGTGGGCTAGGGTGAGGGTGAGGTTTAGGGTTAGGTTTAGGTTGAGGTTTAGTGTTAGGGATAGAGTGAGTGTTATGATGAGGGTTAGGTTTAGGATTAGGGTTAGCATTAGGGCTAGTGTGAGGTTGATTGTTAGGGTAAGCGTTAGGCTTAGGCTTAGGTTTAGGCTGAGCATGTGGTTGAGGGCGAGGATTAGCTTTAGGGTTCTGTTGAGGTTTAGTGTTAGGGTTAGGGATAGAGTTCGGGTTAGGGTGAGGGTGAGGTTTAGGGGTAGAGTTAGGGTTAGGATGAGGGTTAGGTTTAGGGTGAGGATTAGGGTGGGGGTGATGGTAAGGGTAAATGTGAAGTTTAGGCTGAGGGTGAGGGTTACGGTAAGGGTGAGGGTTAGGGTTAGGTTGAGGGTTAGGGTTAGGGTTAGGGTGAGGGTGAGGCTTAGATTGAGAATTAGTGTTAGGCTTAGTGTCAGGTTTAGGGTGAGGATGAGGCTTAGGGTTAGGGTGAGGGTAGGGTGAGTGTGAGGGTTAGGGTTAGTGTTAGGGTGAGGGTTAGTGTTAGGGTTATGGTTAGGGTTAGTGTTAGTGTGAGGTTTAGGGATGGGGTTAGGGTTAGGATTAATGTTAGGGTTAGGCTTAAGGTGAGGCTTAGGGTGAGGGTGAGCGTCAGGGTTAGGGTTTGATTGGGATTTGGGTTAGGGTGAGTGTGAGGGTTAGGGTTAGGGATAGGGATAGGCTTAGGTTTAGGCTGAGGGTGAGGGTGAGTGTGAGGCGTAGAGTTAGGGTGAGGGTTAGGGTTTGGGTTAAGTTTAGGGTTAGGGTGAGGGTTAGGGTAGGGGTTACAGTGAGGCTGAGGGTTAGGGTTAGGTTGAGGGTTAGGATTAGGTTTAGGGTTAGGGTGCGGGTGAGGATTAGTGTTAAGGTTATTTTTAGGATGAGGTTTAGGATGAGTGTCAGGGTTAGGATTAGGGTTAGGGTGAGGGCTAGCATTAGGGTGAGGTTTATTGTTAAGGTTAGGGTGAGGTTTAGGTTTAGAGGTTAGGTTAGGGTGAGGCTGAGTGTGAGGGTTGGGTTAGGGTTAGGTTTAGGTTGATGGTGAGTGTTAGGATTAGGGTTAGGGTTAGGGTTAGGGTTAGGTTCAAGGTAAGGATTAGTGTTATTGTTAGGGTTAGGGTTAGAGTTAAGGTGAGGTTGAGAGTGAGGGTGAGGGTGAGGGGTATGTTTATTGTTAGGGTGAGTTTTAGGTTTAGGGTTAGTGTTAGGGTGAGTGTTAGGATGAGGGTTAGGGTTACGGTAAGGGTGAGGGTTATGGTTAGGCTGAGGTTTAGGGTCAGGATTAGGGTTAATATGAGGTTGAGGGTTAGGGTAAGGGTTAGGGTTAGGGTTATTGTTAGGGTTAGGGTTACGGTTACAGTGAGGTTGAGGGTTAGGGTTAGAGTTAGGGTGAGGTTTTTAGTGTTAGGGTTAGGGTTAGAGATAGGATTAGGGTGAGGGTGAGGTTTAGAGGTAGAGTTAGGGTTAGGGTGAAGGTTAGTGTGAGGGTTAGGGTTAGGGTGAGTGTGAGGGTGATGGTTAGATTGAGGATTAGTGTTAGGGTTAGTGTGAGTTTGAGGTTGAGGATGAGGTTTAGGCTTAGGGTGAGGGCTAGGGTGAGGGTGAGGATTAGGTTTAGTGTTAGGGTTAGGGTGAGGGTTATGGTTAGGGTTTGGGCTAGGTTTAGGTTTAGGTTTAGTGTTACGGTTAGGGTTTGGTTTAGGGTAAGTTTAGGGTAAGTGTTTTTTTTAGGGTTATTATTAGGGCTTGGGTTAGGATGAGGTTTAAGTTTACATTTCGGTTTAGAGTTAGGATTAGTTTTAGGGTGAGGTTTAGAGTTAGAGTTAGCGTGATTGTTAGGGTTAGAGTTAGGGTTAGCATTAGGTTTAGGGTTAGGCTTAGGCTTTGGCTTAGACTTAGGCCCAGCATGTGGGTGAGGGTTAGGGTAAGGGTTAGGGTGAGTGTTAAGGTTAGGGTTAGGGTGAGGATTAGGATGAGGTTTAGGGTTAGGATTAGGGTTAGGCTGAGGAGTAGGGTGAGGGTTAGGGTGAGGGTTAGGCTTAGGGTGAGGGTGAGGTTTAGGGTTTGATTTAGGGTTAGGGGGAGTGTTAGTTCGAGGTTAGGGTTAGGGTTAGTGTTAAGGTAAAGGTTAGGTTGATGGATACGTTGAGGTTTTGGGTTAGGGTTATGGTTAGGGTTAGGATTAGGGTTAGGCTGAGGGTTTGTGTGAGGTTTAGGGTTAGGCTTAGGTTTAGGATTAGGTTTAGGGTTAGGATTAGTGTTATTGTTAGGGTTAGGGTTAGATATATGGTAAGGTGAGGGTGAGGGTGAGGGTGAAGTTTAGGGTTAGGGTTAGGGTGAGGTTTATGGTTAGGGTTAGGATTAGGGTTAGGGTGAGGGTGAGGTTTAGGGTTAGATTTTGGGTTAGGGGCAGTATTAGTTGGAGGGTTAGGGTTAGGGTTAGGGTTAAGGGTAGGTTGATGGTTATGTTGAGGTTTTGGGTTAGGATTAGGGTTAGGGTTAGGGTTAGGGTGAGGGTGAGGGTGAATGTGAGGGTTAGGGTTAGGCTTAGGCTTAGGCGTAGGGTTAGGCTGAGGGTGAGGGCGGGGGTGAGGATTAGGGTTATGGTGATGGTTAGGGTTAGGGTTAGGGTTAGGTTGAGGGTTAGAATGAGGGTTAGGTTTAGGATTAAGGTTAGGGTGAGGGCTTGGGTGAGGGTGAGGATTAGGGTAAGGCTTAGGCTTAGGGTTAGGCTGAGCTTGAGGTTGAGGGTGAGGGTTTCCGTTAGGGTGATAGTTAGGTTTATGGTTAGGGTGAGTGTTTGTATGAGGTTTAGGGTTAGGGTGTGGGTTAGGGTGATTATGATGGTAAGGGTAAAGGAGAGATTTTGGCTGAGCGTGAGTGTTAAGATAAGGGTTAGGGTTAGGGTTATTTTTCGGGTTAGGGTAAGGGTTAGTGTTAGGGTTATGGTGAGGGTTAGATTTAGGATTCAGTTTAGGGTTAGTGTGAGGTTTAGGGGGAGGATAAGGGTTAGGGTTAGCGTAGGGTGAGGGATAGAATTAGGGTTAGGGTGGGGGCTAGGGTGAGGGTGAGGTTTAGGTTTAGGGTTAGGGTGAGGGCTAGGGTGAGTGTTAGGTTGAGGTTTAGTGTTAGGGATATGGTTAGGTTTAGGATTAGGTTTAGGGTGAGGGTGAGTGTGAGGGTTAGGGTGAGGGTTAGGATTAGGCTTAGGGTTAGGGTGCGAACTAGGTGTAGGGTTTGGGTTAGGGTTACAGTGAGGGTAAGGGTTAGGGACAGTGTCAGGCTTTGGGTTAAGCTGAGGGTGAGGGTGGGGTTTGGTTTAGGTTATTGTTAGTGTTATGGTTAGGGTTAAGTTTGCAGTGAGGGTGAGGCTGAGGGTGAGGGTTATGGTTAGGGTTAGTGTTTGGGTTAATGTTATTATTAGGTTTAGGGTTAGAGTTACGGTGAGGTTGAGAGTTAGGGTGAGGGTTAGTGTTAGGGTGATGTTTAGGGTGAAGTTTAGGTTTAGGGTTAGGTTTAGCGTTAGGGTGAGGGTGAGTTTTAGGGTTTGATATAGGGTTAGGGGGAGGGTTAGGGGGAGGGTTAGGTTTAGGGTTAATGTTAGGCTTAGGGTTAGGGTGAGGGTTAGGTTGAGGTTAAGGGTTAGGGTTAGTGTGAGGTTTAGTATTAGGGTTAGGGTTAGTGTTAGGGTTAGGTTGAGCGTTTGGGTTAGGGTGAGGTTATGTTTAGGGTGAGGGTTAGGGGTAGTGTTAGGGTTATTGTTAGGGTTAGGCTTAGGGTTATGGTTACAGTGAGGGTGAGAGTGAGGGTTAGGGTTAGGGTTAGGATGAAGTTTAGTGTTATGTTAGGGTTAGAATTAGGGTTAGGGTGAGACTGAGGTTTATGTGTATAGTTAGGCTTAGTGTTAATTTTAGGTTTAGGGTGAGGGTTAGGGTTAGGCTTAGGCTTCGGCTTAGGCTTAGGCTTAGGCCGAGCATGAGGGTGAGGTTTAGGGTTAGGGTTAGAATGAGGGTTAGGGTTAGGGTTATGGTGAGCGTTAGGATGAGGTTTAGGGTTAGGATTAGGGTTAGGATGAGGGCTAGGGTGAGGGTTAGGGTAAGGTATAGGGTTACGTTTAGGATTAGGGTTAGGTTGAGATTGAGGGTGAGTGTGAGGATTAGGGTTAGGGTTAGGATTAGGCTTCGGGTTAGGGTGCGGACTAGGGGTAGGGTTTGGGTTAGGGTTTCGGTGAGGGTTAGGGTTAAGGATAGGGTTAGGCTTTGGGTTAAGCTGAGGGTGAGGGTGGGTTTGGTTTAGGTTATTGTTTGTGTTATGGTTAGGGTTAAGTTTGCAGTGAGGGTGAGGCTGAGGGTGAGGGTTATGGTTATGGTTAGGGTTTGGGTTAATGTTTTTATTAGGGTTAGCGTTAAAGTTACGGTGAGATTGAGGGTGAGGGTGAGGGTTAGGGTTAGGGTCAGAGCTACGGAGAGGGTGAGGGTGCGGGTGAGGGTTAGTTTTAGGGTTAGGGTGGGGTTTAGGGTTAGGGTTAGGGTTAGTGTTAGTGTGAAGGTGAGGTTTAGGGTTAGATATAGGGTTAGGGGGAGGGTTTGGTGGAGGGTTAAGGTGAGGCTTAGTGTTAGTTTTAGGGTGAGGTTGAGGGTTAGTTTAAGGTTTAGGGTTAGGGTTAGGGTTAGGGTTAGTGCGAGGGTTAGTGTTAAGGTTAGGGTTAATGTTTGGGTGAGGTTAAGTGTTAAGGTGAGGGTTTGGGTTAGGGTGAGGTTATGGTTTTGGTGAGGTTTAGTGTTATTTTTAGGGTTAGGGTTAGGATGAGGGTGAGGCTTAGGGTTAAAGTTAAGGTTAGAGTGAGGCTGAGGGTGAGGGTGAGGGTTAGGGTTAGGGTTATTGTTAGGGTTAGGGTTAATGTGATGGTTAGGTTGAGGGTTAGGTTTAGTGTTAGGGTTAGGATTAGGATTAGGCTTAGGGTTAGAATGAGTGTGAGGTTTTGTGTTAGGGCAAGTGTTAGGCTTAGGGTTAGTCTGAGGGTGAGGCTGAGAGTTAGGGTTAGGGTGAGGTTTAGGGTTAGGGTTAGGGTGAGAGATAGGGTTCCAGTTAAGTTTAGGTTTAGGGTGAGGGTTAGGGTACGGGTTAATTTGCGGGTGAGCGTTAGGTTTAGGTTGAGCTTTAAGATTAGATTAGGGTTAGTGTTAGGATTAGGGTGAGGGTGAGGTTTAGGTTTAGGGTGAGATTTAGGGTAGGGTTAGGGTGAGGGTGAGGTTTAGGATTAGAGTTAGGTTTAGGGTGAGGCTGAGGGTGAGGGTTAGGGTTAGGGTTAGTGTTAGAGTTAGGGCTAGGGTGAGGGTTAGTGTTAGGATTAGGATTAAGATTAGGTTTAGGGTTAGGATGAGGGCTAGGGTGAGGTTGAGGAGTAGGGTTAGTGTTAGGGTGAGGTTTATGGGTAGCATTAGGGTTAGGGTGAGGGTTTGGATGAGAGTTAGGATTACAGTGAGGATGAGGGTTAGGGTTAGTTTGAGGGTTAGGGTTAGGATTAGGGTTAGGGTGAGGGTGAGTGTTAGGATTAGGGTTAGGCTTAGGTTTTGGGTTAGGGTTAGAGTTATTGTTAGCTTTAGGTTTAGATTTATGGTAAGGGTGAAGGTGAGGGTGAGGGTGAACGTTAGGGTTAGGGTTAGGGTGAGGTTTATGGTTAGGGTTAGGATTAGGTTTAGGGTGAGGGTGAGGTTTAGGGTTAGATTTAGGGTTAGGGGGAGTGTTAGTTCGAAGTTAGGGTTAGGATTCGGGTTAGCGTGAGGGTGAGGGTAAGGGTTAGGGTTAGGTTTAGGCTTAGGCTTAGGGTTAGGCCGAGGATGAGGGCAGGGGTAAGGATTAGGGTTAGGGTGATGGTTAGGGTTAGGGTTAGGTTGAGGGTTATAATGAGCGTTAGGGTTAGGATTAAGGTTAGGGTGAGGGCTTGGGTGAGGGTGAGGATAAGGGTAAGGCTTAGGCTTAGGGTTAGGCTGATCTTGAGGTTGAGGGTGAGATTTTGGTTAGGGTGATGGTTAGGTTTACGGTTAGGGTGTGGGTTTGTATGACTTTTAGGGTTACGGTGATTATGATGGTAAGGGTAAAGGAGAGGTTTTTGCTGAGCATGAGTGTTAAGATAAGAATGACGGTGAGGGTTAGGTTTAGGGTTAACGTAAGGGTTAGTGTTAGGGTTAGGGTGAGGGTGAGATTGAGGTTTCAGTTTAGGGTTAGTGTGAGGTTTAGGGTGAGGATGAGGGTTAGGGTTAGGGTGAGGGTGAGGGATAGAATTAGGGTTTGGCTTAGGTTTAGGGTTAGGATTAGTGTTATTGTTAGGGTTAGGTTTAGATTTATGGTAAGTGTGAAGGTGAGGGTGAGGGTGAAGTTTAGGGTTAGGGTTAGGGTGAGGTTTATGGTTAGGGTTAGGATTAGGTTTAGGGTGAGGGTGAGGTTTAGGGTTAGATTTAGGGTTAGGGGGAGTGGTAGTTCGAGGTTAGGGTTACGGTTAGTTTTAAGGTTAAGGTTAGGTTGATGGTTACGTTGAGGTTTTGGGTTAGGTTTATGGTTAGGGTTAGGATTAGGGTTAGGGTGAGGGTGAGTGTGAGCGTTAGGTTTAGGCTTAGGCTTAGGGTTAGGGTTAGGCTGAGGGTGAGGGTGGGGGTGAGGATTAGGGTTAGGGTGATTGTTAGGGTTAGGGTTAGGGTGAGGGTTAGAATGAGGGTTAGGATTAGGATTAGGGTTAGGGTGAGGGCTAGGGTGAGGGTGAGGATTAGGGTAAGGCTTAGGCTTAGGTTTAGGTTGAGCTTGAGGTTGAGGGTGAGGGTTTCGGTTAGGGTGAGGGGCAATATGAGTTTTAGGGTTAGGGTGTGTGTTAGGGTGATTGTTTGGATGAGGGTTAGGGTTACAGTGAGGTTGAGGATTAGGGTTAGGTTGAGGGTTAGCGTTAGGATTAGGGTTAGGGTGAGGGTGAGTGTTAGGATTAGGGTTAGGTTTAGGGTTAGGATTAGTGTTATTGTTAGGGTTAGTGTTAGGATTAGGGTTAGGGTGAGGGTGAGGTTTAGGGTTAGATTTAGGCTTAGGGTGAGGATTAGGGTTAGGATTAGGGTGAGATTTTGGGTTCCGCTTATGTTTAGGGTTAGGGTTAGGTTGAGGGTTAGGTTTAGGGATAGCGTGATGTTTAGTGTTAGGGTTAGGGTTAGGGTTAGGGATAGGATGAGGATTAAAGTTAGGATTAAGGTTAGGGTGAGGACTAGGGTGAGGTTGAGGGTTAGTGTTAGGGTTAGGGTGAGGATTTGGATGAGGGTTAGGGTTACAGTAAGGGTGAGGTTTAGGGTTAGATTTTGGGTTAGGGGGAGTGTTTGTTCGAGGTTTAGGGTTAGGGTTAGGGTTAAGGTTAGGTTGATGGTTATGTTGAGGTTTATGGTTAGGATTAGGGTTAGTGTTAGGATTAGGTTTATTGTGAGGGTTAGTGTGAAGGTTAGGGTTGGGTTAGGTTTAGGCTTAGGGTTAGGCTGAGGGTGAGGGCGGGGTTGAGGATTAGGGTTACGGTGATGGTTATGGTTAGGGTTAGGTTGAGGGTTAGAATGAGGGTTAGGTTTAGGATTAAGGTTAGGGTGAGGGCTTGGGTGAGGGTGAGGATTAGGGTAAGGCTTAGGCTTAGGGTTAGGCTGAGCTTGAGGTTGAAGGTGAGGGTTTAGGTTAGGGTGATAGTTAGGTTTACGGTTAGAGTGAGGGTTTGTATGAGGTTTAGGGTTAGGGTGTGGGTTAGGGTGATTATGATGGTAAGGGTAAAGGAGAGGTTTTGGCTGAGGGTGAGTATTAAGATAAGGGTGAGGGTTAGGGTTATTTTTCGGGTTAGGGTAAGGGTTAGTGTTAGGGTTATGGTGAGGGTTAGATTTAGGATTCAGTTTAGGGTTAATGTGAGGTTTAGGGTGAGTATAAGGGTTAGGGTTAGGGTGAGGTTGAGGGATAGAATTAGGTTTAGGGTGGGGGCTAGGGTGAGGGTGAGGTTTAGGTTTAGGGTTAGGGTGAGGGCTATGGTGAGTGTTAGGGTGAGGTTTAGTGCTAGGGATAGGGTTAGTTTTAGGATTAGGTTTAGGGTGAGGGTGAGTGTGAGGGTTATTGTTAGGGTTAGGGTTAGGCTTAGGGTTAGCGTACGGACTAGTGGTAGGGTTTGGGTTAGGGTTACGGTGAGGGTTAGGGTTAGGGATAGGGTTAGGCTTTGAGTGAAGGTGAGGGTGAGGGTGGGGTTTGGTTTTGTTTTTTGTTAGTGTTTTGGTTAGGGTTAAGTTTGCAGTGAGGGTTAGGCTGAGGGTGAGGGTTATGGTTAGGGTTAAGGTTTGGGTTAATGTTATTATTAGGGTTAGGGTTAGAGTTATGGTGAGGTTGAGGGTGAGGGTGAGGGTTAGGATTAGGGTGATGTTTAGGGTGAGGTTTAGGTTTAGGTTGAGGTTTAGTGTTAGGGTGAGGGTGAGTTTTAGGGTTTGATATAGGGTTAGGGGGAGGGTTAGGGTGAGGGTTAGGGTTAGGGTTAATGTTAGGTTTGGGGTGAGGGTGAGGGTTAGGTTGAGGTTAAGGGTTAGGGTTAGTGTGAGGATTAGTATTAGGGTTAGATTTAGTGTTAGGGTTAGGGTAAGTGTTAGAGTGAGCGTTTGGGTTAGGGTGAGGGTTATGTTTAGAGTGATGGTTAGGGGTCGGGTTAGGGTTATTGTTAGGGTTAGGGTTAGGGTTACGGTTACAGTGAGGGTGAGAGTGAGGGTTAGGGTTAGGGTTAGGATGAGTTTTAGTGTTATGTTAGGTTTAGAATTAGGGTTAGGTTGAGACTGAGTTTTATGTTTACAGTTAGGCTTAGTGTTAGTTTTAGGTTTAGGGTGAGGTTTAGGGTTAGGCTTAGGCTTTGGCTTAGGCTTAGGCTGAGCATGAGGTTGAGGATGAGGGTTAGGATGATGTTTAGGGTTAATATTAGGGTTAGGGTTAGGTCTAGGGTGAGGGTTAGGTTGAGGGTTAGGTTTAGGGATAGAGTCAGATTTAGGATTAAGGTTAAGGTGAGGTTGAGTGTGAGGGTTAGGGTTAGTGTTAGGATTAGGCTTAGGGTTAGGGTGAGGGTTAAGATTAGGGTTTGTGTTGTGGTGAGGGTGAGGCTGAGGATTAGGGTTTGATTTAGGATTAGATTTAAGGTAAGGTTTAGGGTTAGGGTTAGGGTTCCCTTGCGGGTTTTGGTTAGGCTTAGGGTTAGGCTTAGGGTTAGGCTGAGTGTGAGGGTGAGGGTGAGGGTGAGGGTTAGGGTTAGTGTAAGTTGAGGGTTAGGATGAGGGTTAGGGTTAGGATTAGGGTGAGGGTGAGGTTTAGGGTTAGGGTGAGTTTTAGGGTTAGGGTTAGCGTTAGGGTTAGGGTGAGGTTTAGGATTAGAGTTAGGTCTCGGATGAGGCTGAGGTTGAGGGTTAGGTTTAGGGTTAGTGTTAGAGTTAGCATTAGGCTGAGGGTTAATGGGAGGGTGAGGGTTAGGCTTAGGGTTAAGAGTAGGATTAGGGTAAGGGTTAGTGTGAGTTTAAGGGTTAGGTTGAGTGTGAGGGTTAGCTTTGGGTTAGGCTTCGGCTTAGATTTAGGCTGAGGGTGAGGGTTACGTTTAGGGTGAGTGTTAAGTTTAGGGTTAGGGTGAGGGTTAGTCTGAGGGTGATGGTTAAGCTCAGGTTTAGGATTAGGATTAGGTTAAGATTTATGGTGAGTGTGAGGGTTAGGATTAGGGGTAGGCTTCGGCTTAGGGTTAGGCTGAGGGTGAGGGTGAGGGTGAGGGTGAGGATTTGGGTGAGTGTTTGGGTTAGGGTTAGGGTGAGATTTTGGGTTCGGATTAATTGTAGGGTTAGGGTGAGAGTTAGGGATAGGTTGAGGCTTAGGGTAAATGATAGTGTGATGGTTAGGGTGAGGGTTAGGGTTAGGATGAGGATTAGGGTTAGGTTTAGGGTTAGGATGAGGGCTAGGGTGAGGTTGAGGTTTATAGTGTTAGTGTTAGGGTGAGGTTTATGGTTAGCTTTAGGGTTAGGGTGAGGGTTTGGATGAGAGTTAGGATTACAGTGAGGGTGAGGTTTAGGGTTAGTTTGAGGGTTAGGGTTAGGATTAGGGTTAGAGTGAGGGTGAGTGTTAGGATTAGGGTTAGGCTTAGGTTTAGGGTTAGGATTAGTGTTATTGTTAGGGTTAGGTTTAGATTTATGGTAAGGGTGAGGTTGAGGGTGAGGGTGAAGGTTAGGGTTAGGGTTAGGGTGAGGTTTATGTTTAGGGTTAGGATTAGGTTTAGGGTGAGGGTGAGTGTGAGAGTTAGGGTTAGGCTTAGGCTTAGGCTTAGGGTTAGGCTGAGGGTGAGGGTGGGGGTGAGGATTAGGGTTAGGGTGATGGTTAGGTTTAGGGTTAGTGTGAGGGTTAGAGTGAGGGTTAGGATTAGGATTAGGGTTAGGGTGAGGGCTAGGGTGAGGGTGAGGATTAGGGTAAGGCTTAGGATTAGGGTTAGGCTGAGCTTGAGTTTGAGGGTGAGGGTTTCGGTTAGGGTGAGGGTTAGTTTGAGCTTTAAGGTTAGGGTGTGGGTTAGGGTGAGGGTTTCGATGAGGGTTAGAGTTACAGTGAGGTTGAGGATTAGGGTTAGGTATAGGGTTAGGGTTAGGATTAGGGTTAGGGTGAGTGTGAGTGTTAGGATTAGGGTTAGGCTTAGGTTTAGGGTTAGGTTTAGGGTTAGGATTAGTTTTATTGTTAGGGTTAGGGTTAGGTTTATGGTGAGGGTGAGGGTGAAGTTTAGGGTTAGAGTTAGGGTGAGGTTTATGTTTAGTGTTAGGATTAGGGTTAGAGTGAGGGTGAGGTTTAGGGTTAGATTTAGGCTTAGGGTGAGGATTAGGGTTAGGATTATGGTGAGAGTTTGGGTTCTGCTTATGTTTAGTGTCAGGGTGAGGGTTAGGGTTAGGTTGAGGGTTAGGTTTAGGGATAGTGTGATGGTTAGAATTAGGGTTAGGGTTAGGGTTAGGATGAGGATTAGAGTTAGGATTAAGGTTAGGGTGAGGACTAGGGTGAGTTTGAGGGTTAGTATTAGGGTTAGGGTGAGGGTTTGGATGAGGGTTAGGGTTACAGTGAGGGTGAGGATTAGGGTTAGGTTGAGGGTTAGCGTTAGGATTAGGGTTAGGTTGAGGGTGAGTGTTAGGATTAGGGTTAGGCTTAGGGTTAGGTTTAGGTTTAGGCTTAGCATTAGTGTTATTGTTAGAGTTAGGGTTAGATTCATGGTAAGGTGAGGGTGAGGTTGAGGGTGATCTTTAGGGTTAGGGTTAGGGTGAGGTTTATGGTTAATGTTAGGATTAGGGTTAGGGTGAGGGTGAGGTTTAGGGTTAGATTTAGGGTTAGGGTGAGGATTAGGGTTAAGATTAGGTGAGAGTTTGGGTTCCGCTTATGTTTAGGGTTAGGGTGAGGGTTAGGGTTAGGTTGAGGGTTAGGTTTAGGGATAGTTTGATGGTGACAGTTAGGGTTAGAGTTAGGGTTAGGATGAGGATTAGAGTTAGGATTAAGGTTAGGGTGAGGACTACGGTGAGGTTGACGGTTAGTATTAGGGTTAGGGTGAGGGTTTGTTTGAGGGTTAGGGTTACAGTAAGGGTGAGGATTAGGGTTAGGTTGAGGGTTAGCGTTAGGATTAGGGTTAGGTTGAGGGTTAGTGTTATAATTAGGGTTAGGTGTAGGGTTAGGTTTAGGATTAGGGTTAGGATTAGTGTTATTGTTCGGGTTAGAGTTAGATTTATGTTAAGGTGAGGGTTAGGGTGAGAGTGAAGGTTAGGGTTAGGGTTAGGGTGAGGTTTATGGTTAGGGTTAGGATTAGGGTTAGGGTGAGGGTGAGGTTTAGGGTTAGATTTTGGGTTAGGGGGTGTGTTAGTTTGAGGGTTAAGGTTAGGGTTAGGGTTAAGGTTAGGTTGATGGTTATGTGGAGGTTTTGGGTTAGGATTAGGGTTAGGGTCAAGATTAGGGTGTGGGTTAGGGTGATTATGATGGTAAGGTTAAAGGAGAGGTTTTGGCTGAGGGTGAGTGTTAAGATAAGGGTGAGGGTTTGTGTTATTTTTCGGGTTCAGGTAAGGATTAGTGTTAGGGTTAGGGTGAGGGTAAAATTGAGGATTCGGTTTAGGGTTAGTGTGAGGTTTAGGGTGAGGATGAGGGTTAGGGTTAGGGTGAGATGAGGGATAGAATTAGGTTTAGGGTGAGGGCTAGGTTGAGGATGAGGTTTAGTTTTCAGGTTAGGGTGACGGCAAGGGTGAGTGTTAGGTTGAGGTTTAGTGTTAGGGATAGGGTTAGGTTTAGGATTAGGGTTAGGGTGAGGGTGAGTGTGAGGGTTTGGGTTAGGGTTAGGATTAGGCTTAGGGTTAGGGTGAGGATTAGTGTTAGGGTTTGGATCAGGGTGAGGTTTAGGTTAGGTTTAGGGTTAGGATTATGGTGACGGTGAGATTTAGGGTTAGATATAGAGTTAGGGGTAAGGTTAGGGTGAGGGTTATGGTTAGGGTTAGTGTTAGGCTTAGGGTAAGGGTGACGGTTAGGTTGAGGTTAAGGGTAAAGGTTAGGGTTAGTGTTAGTGTGAGGGTTAGTGTTATGGTTAGCGTAAGTGTTAGGGTGAGGGTTTGGGTTAGGGTGAGGGTAATGGTTACGGTGAGGGTCAGGGTTAGGGTTAGGGTTATTGTTAGGGTTAGGGTTAGGGTTACGGTTACAGTGAGGAAGAGAGTGAGGGTTAGGTTTAGGGTTAGGATGAGGTTTAGGGTTATGTTAGGGTTAGAATTAGGGTTAGGGTGAGAGTTTGGTTTAGGTTTAGATTTAGGCTTAGTGTTCGTTTTACGGTTAGTGTGAGAGTTAGGGTTAGGCTTAGGCTTAGGCTTAGGCTTAGGCGGAGCATGAGGTTGAGGGTGAGGGTTAGGATGAGGTTTAGGGTTAGTATTAGGTTTAGGGTTAGGGCTAGGGTGAGGGTTAGGTTGAGGGTTAGGGTTAGGGTGAGAGTTAGGTTTAGTATTAAGGTTAGGGTGAGGTTGAGTGTGAGGGTTAGGGTTAGGGTTAGGATTAGGCTTAGGGTTAGGGTGAGGGTTAAGATTAGGTTTTGGGTTATGATGAGGGTGAGGCTGAGGATTAGGGTTTGGTTTAGGGTTAGATTTGGCGTTAGGTTTAGGGTTAGGTTTAGGGTTATAGTGAGGGTTAGTGTTAGGGTTACGGTTAGGCTGAGGGTGAGGGTGCGGGTGAGGGTGGGAGTGAGGGTTAGGGTTAGGGTTAGGGTTAGATTTAGGGTTATTGTTAGTGTTATGGTAAGGGTTAAGTTTGCAGTGAGGGTGAGGCTGAGGTTGAGGGTTATGGTTAGGGTTAGGGTTAGTGTTAGTGTTAGTGTTGTTACTGTGAGGTTGAGGGTGATGGTGATAGTTTAGAGTTAGGGTGAGGTTTAGGGTGAGGTTTAGGGTTAGGTTTAGGGTTAGGTTTATTCTGAGGGTGAGGTTTAGGGTTAGAGTTAGGGTTAGGGGGAAGCTTAGGGTGAGGTTTAGCGTTATGGTTAGTGTTAAGGTTAGGGTGAGGGTGAGGGTTATGATGAGGTTTAGGGATAGGATTAGGGTTAGGATTAGGGTTAGGGTGAGGGTGAGTGTAAAGGTTAGGGTGATAGTTAGGCTTAGGCTTAGGGTTAGGATGAGGCTAAAGGTGGGGGTGAGGATTAGGGTTAGGGTGATGGTTAGGGTTAGGATTAGTGTTATTGTTAGAGTTAGGGTTAGAGTTCCGGTGAGGGTGAGGGTGCGGGTGAGGGTTAGGTTTAGGGTTAGTGTGAGGGTTAGTGATTGGGTTAGGATTAGTTTTAGGGTCATGGTATGTTTTAGGGTGAGGGTTTGGGTTAGTGTGAGGGTTATGGTTAGGGTTAGGGTGAGGTTTAGGGTTTGGGTTAGAGTTAGGTTTAGGGTGAGAGGTAGGGGGAGGTTTAGGGTTAGGGTTAGGGTTAGGATTAGGGTTAGGTTGAGGGTGAGTGTGTGTGTTAGGGTTAGGTTTAGGATTAGGCTTAGGTTTAGGCTCAGGGTGAGGTTGACGATGAAGGTTAGGGTTGGGGTGAGCATTAAGGTTCGGGTTACGATTAAGTTTAGGGTAAGGGTTAGGGTAAACGTTATGGTGAGGGAGAGGGTTAGGATTAGTTTGAAGGTTAGGGTTAGGGTGAGGGTGAAGATTAGCATTAGGGTTAGGGTGAGAGTTAGGATGAGGGTTACTTTTAGGATTAGGGTTAGAGTTAGGTCTATTTTGAGTGTGAGGTTTAGGCTTAGGGTTAGGGTGACGTTTAGGGTTAGGGTAAGGGTTAGGGTTAGGGTGAGGGTGAGGTTTAGCGTTAGAGTTGGTGTTACGGTGAGGCTGAGGTTGAGCATTAGGTTTA
This sequence comes from Dipodomys merriami, assembly GCF_024711535.1. Lineage (NCBI taxonomy): Eukaryota > Metazoa > Chordata > Mammalia > Rodentia > Heteromyidae > Dipodomys > Dipodomys merriami. The sequence goes on from NW_027206390.1 coordinate 1,830,349, forward strand.
GGGTTAGAGTTAGATTTAGGGTTAGGGTGAGGGTGAGGTTTAGGCTTAGGGTTAGGCTTAGGGTTAGGATTAGGATTAGGGTAAGCTTTCGGGTAAGTCTAAGGGTTAGGGTTAGGGTTAGGGTTAGGTTTAGGGTTAGGCTGAGTGTGAGCATGAAGGTGAGAGTTAGGGTTAGGGTGAGGTTTAGGGTTAGGGTTAGGGTGAGTGTTAGGGTTAGGTTGAAGGTTAGGGTTAGGGTTATGGCGAGGGTTAGGGTTAGGGTTAGCTTGAGGGTTAGGTTGAGGATTAGGGTTAGGATTAGAGTTAGGGTGAGGGCTAGGGTGAGGGTGAGTATTGGGGTTAGTGTTAGTGTGAGGTTTAGGGTTAGGGTTAGGGAAAGGGTGAGGGTTAGGTTGAAGGTTAGGGTTATCGTGACATGAGGGTTAGTGTTAGGGTGGGGCTTAGGGTTAGAATTAGGGTTAGGGTGATCCTGAGGTTTAGGATTAGTGTTATGGTTAGGGTTAGGTTTAGGGTTAGGATTAGTGTTATTTTTAGGGTTAGGGTTAGATTTACTGTGAGAGTGAGGGTGAGGGTGAGGGTGAGAGTTAGGTTTAGTGTGAGGTTTAGGTTTAGGGTTAGGATTAGTGTTAAGGTGAGGGTGAGGTTTAAGGTTAGATGTAGGTTTAGGGGGAAGGTTAGATCGAGGGTTAGGGTTAGGGTTAGGCTTAGGCTTAGGGTTAGGCTGAGGTTGAGGGTGGGGGTGAAGATTAGGGTTATGGTGATGGTTAGGATTAGGGTTAGGGTGAGGGCTAGGGTGAGGGTGAGGGTTAGTGTAAGGCTTAGGCTTAGGGTTAGGCTGAGCGTGAGGTTTTGGGTGAGGGTTAGGGTTAGGGTGATGGTTAAATTTACGGTTAGGGTGAGGGTTAGGGTGAAGTTTAGGGTAAGGTTGAGGGTAAGGGTGAGGATGATGGTAAGGGTAAAAGTGAAGTTTACACTGAGGGTTAGGGTTAAAATAAGTCTGAGAGTTAGGGTTAGGTTTAGGTTTAGGATAAGGGTGAGGTTTAGGCTTAGGGTGAGGGTTAGATTGAGGATTACGGTTAGGGTTAGTGTGAGGTTTAGGGTGAGGATGAGCGTATGGGTTAGGGTGAGGGTGAGGGTTAGAATTAGGGTTAGGGTGAAGGCTAGGGTGAGGGTGAGGGTTAGGGTGAGGGTGAGGTTTAGGGTTAGATATAGGGTTAGTGGGATGGTTAGGCTTAGGGTCAGTGTTAGGGTTAGGGTGAGGGTGAGGGTTAGGTTGAGGTTAAGGTTTAGGGTTACAGTTAGGGTTAGTGTGAGTGTTAGTGTTAGGGTTAGAGTTAGTGTTAAGGTGAGGGTAAGTGTTTGGGTGTGGGTTTGGTTTAGGGTGAGGGTTATTGTTAGGGTGAGGGTTAGGGTTAGGGTTAGGGTTATTGTTAGAGTTAGGTTTACGGTTACGGTTACAGTGAGGGTCAGAGTGAACTTTAGGGTTACGGTTAGGATAAGGTTTAGGGTTAGGGTCAGGGTTAGAATAAGGGTTAGGCTGAGAGTGAGGTTTAGGTTTAGACTTAGGGTTAGTGTTAGTTTTAGGGTTAGGGTGAGGGTTAGGGTTAGGATTAGGCTTAGGCTTAGGCTTAGGCGGAGCATGAGGTTGAGGGTGAGGGTTAGGATGAGGTTTAGGGTTAGGATTAGGGTTAGTGTTAGGGCTAGGATGAGGGTTAGGTTAAGGTTAGAGTTAGGGATAGGGTTCGTTTTAGGCTTAAGATTAGGTTGAGGTTGAATGTGAGGATTAGGGTTAGGTTTAGGATTAGGCTTAGGGTTAGGGTGAGGGTTAAGGTTAGGGTTTGGGTTAGGGTGAGGGTGAGACTGAGAATTAGGGTTTGGTTTAAGGTTAGGTTTAGGGTTAGGTTTAGGTTTAGGGTTAGGGTTGTGGTGACGGTTAGGTTTAGGCTTAGGCTTAGGGTTAGGGTTAGAGGTATGGATAGGGGGACTGTTAGGTTGCGGTTTAGGGTTAGGGTTAAGGTTAGGGTTAGGGTGATTTGTGAGGGTTAGGTTGAGGTTTAGGGATAGGGTTAGGTTTAGGATTAGGGTTAGGGTGAGGGTGAGTTGAGGGTTAGGTTGAGGGTTAGGCTTAGGCTTCGGGTTAGGCTGAGGGTGAGGGTGGGCGTGAGGATTAGGTTTAGGGTGATGGTTTTGTTTAGGGTTAGTGGTATTGTTAGGGTTAGGGTTACATTTCCGGTGAGGGTGAGGGTGCGGGTTAGGGATAAGGTTAGGGTTATTGTTAGGGTTAGGTTTAGGGTTAGCCTGAGGGTTAGCCTGAGGGTGATGTTGAGGGTGAGGTTTATGGTTAGGGTGAGAGTTAGGCTTAGGGTTAGGGTGATGTTTAGGGTTAGTGTGAGGGTTAGTGTTAGTGTTAGGGTGAGTGATAGGTTGAGGGTAAATGGTAGGCTGAGGCTTATGGTAAGGGTGAGGGTTAGGGTTAGGTTTAGAGTTATTGTTAGGGTTAAGTTTAAGGTTATGTTTAAAGTGAGGGTGAGGATGAGGGTTAGGTTTAGTGTTAGGATGAGGTTTAGGGTAAGGGTTAGGGTTAGAGTTAGGGTTAGGGTGAGAGTGAGGTTTAGGGTTCGAGTTAGGGTTAGTGTTAGCGTTAGGGTTTGGGTGAGGGTTAGTGTTAGGACTAGGCTTAGGCTTAGGCTTAGGCTTAGGCCCAGCTTGAGGGTGAGGGTTAGTGTTAGGGTGAGGGGGAGGTTTAGTTTAGGCTTAGTGTTAGGATTAGGGTGAGGTTAAGGGTTAGGGTGAGGTTTAAGGTTAGGTTAGGGTGAGGGTTAAGATCAGGGTTAGGGTTTCAGTGAGAGTGAGGATTAAGGTTAGGGCGAGGCTTAGAGTTAGGGTTATGGTTAGGGTGAGGGTGATGGTTAGGATTAGGGTTAGGGTTATTGTAAATGTTATGGTTAGGGTTGCAATTCCAGTGAGGGTGAGGCTGAGAGTGAAGTTTAGGGTTAGGTTAAGGGTTACTTTTTGGGTTAGGATTAGTGGTAATGTTAGGGTTAGGGTTAGACTTGCGATTTGGGTGAGGGTGAGGGTTAGGGTTAGGGTTAGGGTGAGGGATAGGGTAAGGGTTAGGGTTAGGGTTAGATTGGGGATTAGGGTTAGGGTTAGTGTGAGGTTTAGGGTGAGGATGAGGGTTAGGGTGAAGGTTAGGGTTAGAGTTAGGATTAGGTTGAGGGCTAGCGTGAGGGTGAGTTTTAGTGTTAGGGTTAAGTTTATGGTGAGGTTTAGATTGAGGGTTAGGTTTAGGTTTAGGGGTAGGGTAGGTTTAGTGTGAGGGTTTCGGTTAGGGCGAGAGTGAGGTTGAGGGTAAGGGTTATGGTGAGGGTTAGGGTAATGGTGAGGGTTAGGGTTAGGATTAGGGTTAGGTTTAGGGATAGGTTGAGTTTGAGGGTGAGGATGAGGGTCAGGGTTAGGGTTAGGGTTATGGTTAGGGTGAGGTCTAGGGTGAGGGTGAGGGTTAGGGTGAAGGTGAGGGTGAGGGTGAGGGTCTTGGTTAGGTAATGGTTAGGGTTAGGGTGAGGATTAGTTGAGGGTTATGGTAAGGGTGAGCTTGAGGTTTAGGGTGTGGGTGAGCGTTAGGTTTAGGGTGAAGGTTCGGGTGATGGTGAGGGTTAGGGTGAGGTAGAAGGTTAGGGTTAGGGCTAGGTGAGGGTTAGTGTTAGGGTTAGGATTAGGGTGAGGGTTAGGATTAGGTTTACGGTTAGGGTGAGGTTTAAGGTGAGGGTGAGGGTTAAGGTTAGGGTTAGGTTTGTGGTGTGGATAAATGATAGCATGAGGGTTAGTGTGAATGTTAGACTTAGCATTAGGGTTAGGGTGAGGGTGAGGGTGAGGATTAGGGTGAGTTTTAGGGTTAGGGTGAGGGTTAGGGTTAGGCGTAGCGTGAGGGTGACGGTTAGAGTTAGATTTACGGTGAGGATTCGGTTAAGTGTGAGGTTTATTGTGAGGATGATGTTAAGTGTTAGGATGAGGGTTAGGGTGAGGGTGAGGGTTAGGGTTAAGGTTTGGGTTAGGGTGAGGGTTAAGGTTAAGGTTATGCTTAGGGTTAGGGTGAGGGTTAGGCTGAGGATTAGGGTTATGTATAGGGTGAGGGTTAGGGTGAAGGTGAGGGTTAGGTTTCGGGTGAGGGTTAGGGTTGTTATTAGGGTTAGGGTCAGATTTAGGGTGACAGTGAGGTTTTGGGTGAGGGTTAGGTTGAGGGTTTGTGGTAGGGTTAAGTTGAGGGTTAGGGTAAGGGGTAGGGTTACGCTTAGGCTGAGGGTTAGGTTTATTGTGAGAGTTAGGGTTGGGGTTAGGGTTAGGATTAGTGTGAGGGTAAGAATTAGGTTCATGGCAAGGGTGAGGGTGAGGTTTAGGGTTAGGAATAGTGATAGGATTAGTGTAAAGCTGAGGGTGAGGGTGAGGTTTAGGGTTAGGGTTAGGGTGAGGGCTTGGGTGAGGGTTAAGGTAAGGTTAAGGGTTAGGGTGAGAGTGATGGTAAGGGTAAAGGTGAGGGTTAGCCTGAGGGTGAGGTTTAAGATAAGGGTGAGGGGTAGGGTTAGGGTGAGGGTTAGGTTAAGGGTTCGGGTTACGGTTAGGGTGAGGGTTAGGATGAGGTATAGGGTTAGGATTAGGGTTACAGTGAGGGCTAGGGTGAGGGTTAAGGTTAGGATTAGCTTTAGGGTGAGGTTTACGGTTAGAGTTAGGGTTAGGGTGAGGGTTACGATGAGGTTTAGGGTTAGGGTTAATTTTAGGTTTAGGGTTAGGGTGAGGGTAAGGGTTAGGTTTATGGTTAGGATTAGGGTTAGAGTGAGGGTGAGTGTGTGGGTTAGGGTTAGGTTTAGTATTAGGCTTAGGGTTAGGCACAGGGTTAGGGTGAGGGTTTAGGTTAGGGTGAGGGTTTGGTTTAGGGTTATGGTGAGGGTTAGGGTGAGGGTTAGGTTTGGTTAGGGTTATGGTGAGGGTTAGGGTGAGGGTTAGGTTTAGGATTGAGGTTAGGATGAGGGCTAGGGTGAGGTTGAGGTTTAGGGTTAGGGTGTGGTTTAGGGTTAGGTTTAGCGTTAGGGTCAGGGTGAGTTTGAGGTTTAGGGTTAGAGATAGGTTTAGGGTGAGGGTTAGGGTGAGGGTTAGATTTAAGGTTAGTGTTAGGGTTAATGATAGGGTGAGCGTTAGGGTGAGGGTTAGGGTTAGGGATAGTGTTAGGTTTAGTATTAGGTTTAGGGTTAGGGTGAGTGTGAGGGTTAGGGTTTGGATAAGATTTAGGCTTAGGGTTAGGCTGAGGTAGAGTGTAAGTGTGAGGGTTAGGGTTAGGGTGCGGGTTAGGTTTAGGTTTAGGTTTAGAGTTAGCCTTCAATTGAGGTTTCGTGTTAGGGTTAGGGTTAGTGCGAGGGTTAGTTTTAGGGTTACGGTGAGGCTTAGGGTTAGGCTTAGGATTAGGCTTATGAATAGGCTGAGGGTGAGGGTGGGGGTGAGGATTAGGTTTAGGATTAGGGTTAGGGTTAGGTTTATTGGTAGTTTTATGGTTAGTGTAAATTTTGTGGTGAGGTTGAAGTTGAGGGTGAGGGTTAGGTTTAGGTTGAGGTTTAGGGTGAGGTTTAGGGTTAGGTTTAATTTTAGGTTGAAGGTGAGTGTGAGAGTTAGGGTTAGGGTTAGGGTTAGTCTTAGGGTTAGGGTGAGGATTAATGTTAGGGTTTCGTTTAGGGTAAGGTTGAGGCTGAGGATAGGGTGAGTTTTAGGGTTAGGTTTAGGTTTAGGGTTAGGGTTAGGCTGAGGGTGAGAGTCGGGGTGAGGATTAGGGTTATGGTTAGGGTTAAAATTAGGGTTATTGTTAGTGTTATGATTTGGGTTTAGTTTGCGGTGAGGGGGAGCCTGAGGTCGAGGGTTATGGTTAGGGTTAGGCTTAGTCTTGGGGTTAGGCTGAGGGTGAGTATGTTGGTGAGGATTAGGTTTTGGGTGATGGATAGTGTTAGGGTTAGGTTGAGGGTGAGGATGAGGCTTAGCATTAGGATTAGGTTTAGGGTGAGAGCTAGGGTGAGGGTGAAGGTTAGGGTTAGGGTTAGGCTTAGGCTTAGGGTTAGGCTTAGGGTGAGGGTGAGGGTGAGGGTTTGGGTTAGTGTGATGGATAGGGTTAGGTTTAGGGTGAGTTTTAGGATCTGGGTTAGGGTTAGGGTGAGGGTTAGCATGAATGTGACGGTAAGAATAAAGTTGAGGGTTAGGCTGAGGGTGTGTTCCCCTAAGGGTGAGGGTTAGGATTAGGTTGAGGTTAGGGTAAGGGTTAGGATGAGGGTTAGGGTGAGGGTGAGGGTTAGATTGAGGATCAGGGTTGGGGTTTGTGTGAGGTTTAGGGTGAATGATGAGGGTTTGTGTTAGGGTGAGGGTTAGGGTTAGAATTAGGGTTAGAGTGAGGGCTAGGGTGAGGCTGAGGGTTAGGGTTAGGGTTAAGGTGAGGTTTAGGTTTCGGGTGAGAGTTAGGGTTACTGTGAGTGTTTGTGTTAGAGTTAGGATTAGTGTTAGGGTGAGTGTAAGTGTTAGGGTGAGGGTTAGGGTTAGGGTGATGGTTAGGGTGAGTGTTAGGGTTAGGTTTAGGGTGATTGTTAAGTTTCGAGTTAGGGTTACGTTGAGGGTGAGGGTGAGGGTTAGGGTTAGGGTGAGGTTTAGGTTTAGGTTTAGGGTTAGAGTTAGGGTGAGGGTGTGGATGAGTTTTATGGTTACAGTTAGGATTCAAGTGAGGGTGAGGATGAGGGTTAGGGTTGAGGTTAGTTTTAGGTTTAGGGTTAGGCTGAGGTTTAGGGTTAGGGTTATGGTTAGGATTAGGGTTAGGGTGAGGGTTAGGGTTAGGGTTAGGATGAGGGTTAAGAAGAGGTTTAGTTTTAGGATTATGGTTATGTTGAGGGCAAGGGTGAGGGTGAGGTTTAGGGTTAGGTTTAGGGTGAGGTTTAGGGTTAAGGTTAAGTTTAGGGTCAGTGTGAGTTTGAGGTTTAGTGTTAGAGATAGGGTTAGGTTGAGGGTTAGGATGATTGTTAGTGTTAGGGTTAGCGTTAGGGTTAGGGTGAGGGTTAGGTTGAGGTTGTGTGTTTGGGTTTGGGTTAGGATTAGGATTAGGGTCAGGGAGAGGGTGAGTGTGAGGGTTAGGGTTAGGGTTAGGCTTAGGGTTAGGCTCAGGGTGAGGGTGAGGGTGAGTGTTAGGGTTAGGGTGAGTGTTAGGGTTAGGGTGAGGCTTATGGTTAGGGTTAGGGTGAGAGTTATTGTTCGAGTTTGGTGTTACGGTGCGGGTTAGGTTGAGGGTGTGAGTAATGTTAAAGTGAGGTTTAGGCTGAGGGTGAGGGCTACGGTAAGGGGGAGGGTTAGAGTTAGGGTGAGGGATAGGGTAAGGGTTAGGGTTAGGTTTAGGGTGAGGGTGAGGGTTAGATTGAGGATTAGTGTTAGGTTTAGTGTGAGGTTTAGGGTTTCGCTGAGGGGTAGGATTAGTGTGAGCGTTAGTGTTAGGGTGAGGGTAAGTGTTAGGGCGAGGTTTAGGTTTAGGGTGAGGGTTATGGTTAGGGTGAGGCTTACGATTAGGGTTAGGGTTGTTGTTAGGGTTAGGGTTACAGTTACGTTGAGGGTGATCGTGAGGGTGAGGGTGAGGTTTAATGCTAGGGTTAGGGTGAGATTTTGGGTTAGGGTGTTAGAGTTAGGGTTAGGGTGAAGGTCAGGTTTAGGGTTAGTGTTAGTGTTAGGGTGATAGTTAGGGTGAGGGTTAGGGTCAGGGTTAGGGTCAGGGTTAGGGTTAGGGTGAGTGTTAGGTTGATGGTAAGGGTTAGGGCTTGGGTTTGTTTTAGGATAAAGGTTAGTGTGAGGGTGAGTGTGACCGTTAGGGATAGGGTTAGGGTTAGGCTTAGGGTTAGGCTGAGGGTGAGTGTGAAGGTGAGGACTAGGGTTAGGGTGCCGGTTAGGTTTAGGGTTAGGGTTAGAATTAGCCTTAAGGTGAGGTTTATGGTTAGGGTTAGGATTAGGATTCTGGTGAGTGTGAGGGTTACAGTTAGCTTGAGTGTTAGGGTGAGGGGTAGGGTTAGGGTTAGGGTGAGGGTTAGGGTTAATGTGAGTTTTAGGGTTATGGTTAGGACTAGGGTTAAGTTGAGGGTTAGGTTGAGGGTTAGGTTGAGGGTTAGGGTTTGTGTTAGGGTTAGGGTGAGGGGGAGGTTTACTGGGAGCTTTAGGTCAGGCTTAGTGTTAGGATTAGGGTGAGGTAAAGGGTTAGGGTGAGGGTTAAGGTTAGGTTAGGGTGAGGGTTAAAATGAGGGTTAGGGCGAGTGTTAGGGTTAGGATTATGGTTAGGGTAGGGTGATGGTTAGGATTAGGGTTAGGGTTATTGTAAATATTATGGTTAGGGTTATATTTCCAGAGAGGGTGAGGCTGAGAGTGAAGGTTAGGGTTAGGGTAAGGGTTAGTTTTAGGGTTAGGATTAGTGGTAATGTTAGGGTTAGGGTTAGACTTACGATTTGGGTGAGGGTGAGGGTGAGGGTGAGGGTTAGGGTGAGGTTGAGGGTGAGGGTAAGGGTTAGGGTTAGGATGAGGTTTAGGGTTAGGGTTATGGTTAGGGTGAGGTCTAGGGTGAGGGTGAGGGTTAGGGTGAAGGTAAGGGTGAGGGTAAGGGTCTTGGTTAGGTAATGGTTAGGTTTAGGGTGAGAATTACTTGAGGGTTAGGGTAAGGGTGAGCTTGAAGTTTAGGGTGTGTGTGAGCGTTAGGGTTAGGGTGAGGGTTCGGGTGATGGTGATGGTTAGGGTGAGGTAGAAGGTTAGGGTTAGGGTTAGGTGAGGATTAGTGTTAGGGTTAGGGTTAGGGTGAGGGTTAGGATTAGGTTTAGGGTTAGGGTGAGGTAAAGGGTGAGGGTGAGGGGTAAGGTTATGGTTAGGTTTGTGGTATGGATAAGTGATAGCATGAGGGTTAGGGTGAGCGTTAGACTTAGCATTAGGGTTAGGGTGAGGGTTAGGGTGAGGATTAGGGTGAGTTTTAGGGTTACGGTGAGGGTTAGGGTTATGCTTAGCGTGAGGGTGACGGTGAGGGTGACGGTTTGGGTTAGAGTTACGGTGAGGATTTGGTTAAGTGTGAGGTTTAGGGTAGGATGAGGTTAAGGGTTAGGATGAGCGTTAGGGTGAGGGTGAGGATTAGCGTTAAGGTTTGGGTTAGGGTGAGGGTTAGGGTGAGGGTTAGGGTTAGGGTTATGCTTAGGGTTAGGGTGAGGGTTATGCTGAGGGTTAGGGTTATGATTAGGGTGAGGTTTACGGTGAGGGTGAGGATTAGGGTTGTTATTAGTGTTAGGGTCAGATTTAGGGTTACGGTGAATTTTTGAGTGAGGGTTAGGCTGAGGGTTAGAGTTATGGTTAAGATGAGGGTTAGGGTAAGGGGTAGGGTTATGGTTAGAGTGAGGGTTAGGTTTATTGTGAGAGTTTGGGTTAGGGTTAGAGTTAGGATTAGTGTGAGGGTAAGAATTAGGTGACTGTTAGGGTGAGGGTGAGGTTTAGCATTAGGAATAGTGATAGGATTAGTGTAAATCTGAGGGTGAGGTTGAGGTTTAGGGTTAGGGTTAGGGTGAGGGCTTGGGTGAGGGTTAGGGTAAGGTTGAGGGTTACGGTGAGAGTTATGGTAATGGTAAAGTTGAGGGTTAGCCTGAGGGTGAGGGTTAAGATAAGGGTAAGGTTTAGGGTTACGGTGAGGGTTAGGTTAAGGGTTCGGGTTACGGTTATGGTGAGGGTTAGATTGAGGATTAGGGTTAGGGTTAGTGTGAGGTTTAGGGTGAGGTTGAGGGTTTGGGTTAGGGTGAGGGTTTGGGTTAGAATTAGGATTAGGGTGAGGGATAGGATGAGGGTGAGGTTTAGGTTAGGGTTAGGGTTAAGGTTTAGGGTTACTGTGAGGGTTAGGGTTAGTGTGCGGGTTAGTGTTAGAGTTAGGGTTAGTGTTAGGGTGAGGGTAAGTGTTAGGGTGAGTGTTTGGGTTAGGGTGAGGATTATGTTTAGGTTGAGGGTTAGGTTTAGGGTTAGGGTTATTGTTAGGATTAGGATTAGGAATAGGGTTAGGGTGAGGTTGAGTGTGTGGGTTAGGGTTAGGTTTAGGTTTAGGCTTAAGGTTATGCTGAGGGTGAGGGTGAGGATGAGGGTTAGCTTTAGGTTGATGGTTAGGGTTAGGGTTAGGGTGAGGGTTAGGATGAGGGTTAGAGTTAGGATTAGTGTTTGGGTGAGGGCTAGGGTGAAGATGAGGTTTAGGGTTATGTTTAGGGTGAGGTTTAGTTTTAGGGTTAGGGTTAGGGTTAGGGTTAAGGTGAGGCTGAGGTTTAGGTTTAGAGATTGGGTTAGGGTGAGGGTTAGGCTTAGGGTTAATGTTCGGTTTAGGTTTAGGGTGAGGGTTAGGGTTAGGATGAGGGTTAGGGTTAGGGCTTGGAGTAGGATTAGTGTTAGGGTGAAGGTGAGTGTGAGTGTGAGGGTTAGGGTTAGGCTAAGGGTTAGGCTTAGGTTTAGGCTGAGGTTGAGGGTGAGTGTTAAGGTGAGGGTGAGGGTGAGGTTTAGGGTTAGATTTAGGGTTAGTGTGAGGGTTAGTGTTAGGATTGGTGTTAGGGTTAGGGTTAGGGTGAGGGTTAGTGTGAGGGTTATGGTTAGTGATCAGGTTAGGTTTAGGATTAGGGTTAGTGTGAGTATGAGTGTGAGGATTAGTGTTAGGGTTAGGCTGAGGGTGAGGGTGAGGGTTAGGGTTAGGGTGAGGGTTAGGGTTAGGGTTAGGGTGAGGGTTAGGATGAGGGTTAGAGTTAGGATTAGGGTTTGGGTGAGGGCTAGGGTGAAGATGAGGTTTAGGGTTATGTTTAGGGTGAGTTTTAGGGTTAGGGTTAGGATTAGGTTTAGGGTTAAGGTGAGGGTGAGGTTTAGGTTTAGAGTTAGGGTTAGGGTGAGGGTAAGGGTTAGGGTTAATGTTCAGTTTAGGGTTAGGGTGAGGGTTAGGGTTAGGCTGAGGGTTAGGGTTAAGGCTGGGAGTAGGATTAGTGTTAAAGTGTGGGTGAGTGTGAGTGTGAGGTTTTGGGTTCGGGTTAGGTTTAGGCTTAGGTTTAGGCTGAGGTTGAGGGTGACGGTTAAGGTGAAGGTGAGGGTGAGGTTTAGGATTAGAATTACGGTTAGTATGAGGGTTAGTGTTAGGATTGGTGTTAGGGTTAAGTTTAGGGTGAAGGTTAGGGTGAGCATTATGTTTAGGGATCGGGTTAGATTTAGGATTAGTTTAGCTTGAGTGTGAGTGTGAGGATTATTGTTAGGGTAGGTTTAGGGTTAGGCTGAGGGTGAGGGTGAGGGTTAGGGTTAGGGTGAGGGTTAGGGTTAAGGTTAGGGTGAGGGTTAGGATGAGGTATATGGTTAGGATTAAGGTTACCGGGAGGGCTATTGTGGGGGTTAAGGTTAGGGTTAGGTTTAAGGTGAGGATTAGGGTTCGGGTTAGGTTTAGGACTTGTGTTAGGGTGTGGGCTAGGGTGAGGGTGAGGGTTAGGGTTAGGGTTAGTCTTAGTCTTAGGGTTAGGCTGAGGGTGAGGGTGGGGGTGAGGAATAGGTTTTGGGTGATTGTTAGGGTTAGGGATAGGGTGAGGATTAGGATGAGGGTTAGGGTTAGGATTATGTTTAGCGTGAGGGCTAGGGTGAGGGTGAGGGTTAGAGTTAGGGTTAGTCTTAGTCTTAGGGTTAGGCTGAGGATGAGGGTGTGGGGGTGAGGAATAGGTTTGGGGTGATGGATAGAGTTAGGGTTAGGGTGAGGGTTAGGATGAGGGTTAGGGTTAGAATAATTTTAGGGTGAGGGCTAGGGTGAGGGTGAGGGTGAGGGTGAGTGATAGGGTTAGGCTGATGGATAGTGTTAGGTTTAGGGCAAGTGTTAGGATGAGTGTTAGGGTAAGGGTGAGGATTAGGGTGAGCATGACGGTAACAGTAAAGGTGAGGTTTAGGTGGAGGGTGAGTGTTCCCCTAAGGGTGAGTGGTAGGATTAGGGTGAGGGTTAGCATCAGGTTTAGGGTGAGGGTTAGGGTGAGGGTGAGTGTTAGATTGAGGATTAGGGTAAGGGTTAGGGTGAGGTTTAGGTTGAGGATGAAGTTGAGGGTTAGGGTGAGGGTTATGGTTAGAATTAGGATTAGAGTGAGTGCTCGGGTGAGGGTGAGGGTTAGGGTTAGGGTTAGGGTGACTGTGAGGTTTCGGGTTAGGGTGAGAGTTAGGGTTACTGTGAGGGTTAGTGTTTGAGTTAGGGTTAGGGTAAGGGTTAGGGTAAGTGTTAGGTTGAGAGTTAGGGTTAGGGTGAGTGTTATGTTTAGTGTGAGGGTTAGGGTTAGGTTTAGGGTTATTGTTAGGTTTAGGGTTAGTGTTACAGGGAGGGTGAGGGTGAGGGTTAGGGTTAGGGTGAGGTTTAGGATTAGGGTTAGGGTTTTAGTTAGGGTTAGGGTGAGGGTGAGTTTTAGGGTTAGGGTTAGGGTTAGGGTGAGCTTTTGGACGAGGGTTAGGGTTTCAGTGAGGGTGAGTGTTAGGGTTAGTTTGAGTGTTAGGGTTAGGATTAGGATTAGGGTGAGGGTGAGTGTTAGCATTAGGGTTAGGCTTAGAGTTAGGGTTAGGTTTAGGGTTAGGATTAGTGTTAATGTTTGGGTTAGGGTTAGAGTTACGGTGAGGGTGAGGGTGAGTTTTAGGGTGATGGTTAAGATGAGGTTTAGGGTTTCAGTGTGGGTGAGGGTTAAAGTTAGGGTGAGGGTTAGGGTTAGGATTAAGGTTAGGGTGAAGGTGATGGTTAGGATTAGGGTTAGGGTTATTGTAAATGTTATGTTTAGGGTTACATTTGCAGTGAGGGTGAAGCTGAGGGTGAAGGTTAGGGTTAGGGTAAGGGTTAGTTTTAGGGTTAGGATTAGTGTCAATATTAGGGTTAGGGTTAGATTTACGGTTTGGGTGAGGGTGAGGGTGAGGGTTAGGGTTAGGGTTAGGGTGAGGTTTAGAGTTAGGGTTAGGATTAGGGATAGGGTGAGGGAGAGGTTTAGGACAAGAGTTAGGTTGAGGGGGAGGGTAAGGGTGAGTGTTAGGTTTAGGGTTAGTGTTAGGGTTAGCGTTAGGTTTAGGGTGAGGGTAGGGTTGAGGTTTAGGGTTAGGGTTAGGTTTAGGGTTAGGATTAGGGTTAGGGTGAGGGTGAGGGTGGGGGTCAGGATTAGGGTTACAGTGATTGTTAGTTTTAGCGTTAGGTTGAGGGTTAGAATGAGGGTTAGGGTTTGGATTAAGTTTAGGGTGAGGGCTCGGTTGAGAGTGATGTTAGTTCGAGGTTTAGGGTTAGGGTTAGTGTTAGGGTCAAGGGTAGGTTGATGGTTATGTTGAGGTTTTGGGTAGGGTTAGGGTTAAGGTTAGGCTTAGGCTTAGGGTTAGGCTGAGGGTGAGGGCGGGGGTGAGGATTAGGGTTACGGTGATGGTTAGGGTTAGGGTTAGGTTGAGGGTTAGAATGAGGGTTAGGGTTGGATTAAGGTTAGGGTGAGGGCTCGGGTGAGGGTGAGGATTAAGGTAAGGCTTAGGCTTAGGATTAGGCTGAACTTGAGGTTGAGGTTGAGGGTTTCGGTTAGGGTGATGGTTAGGTTTATGGTTAGGGTGAGGGTTTGTATGAGGTTTAGGGTTAGGGTTTGGGTTAGGGTGATTATGATGGTAAGGGTAAAGGAGAGGTTTTGGCTGAGGGTGAGTGTTAAGGGTAAGGGTTAGGGTTAGGTTTAGGGTTAGGGTAAGGGTTAGTGTTAGGGTTACGGTGAGGGTTAGATTGAGGATTCAGTTTAGGGTTAGTGTGAGGTTTAGGGTGAGGATGAGGGTTAGGGTTAGGGTGAGGGTGAGGGATAGAATTAGGGTTAGGGTGAGGGCTAGGTTAAGGATGAGGTTTAGCTTTTGGGTTAGGTTGAGAGCTAGGGTGAGTGTTAGGGTGAGGTTTAGTGTTAGGGATAAGGTTAGGTTTAGGATTAGGTTTAGGGTTACGGTTAGGATTAGGCTTAGGGTTAGGGTTAGGATTAGGCTTAGGGTTAGGCTGAGTACTCAGGGTTAGGATTAGGGTGATGGTGAGATTTAGGGTTAGAGTGAGGTTTAGGGTTAGGGTTAGGTTTAGGGTGAGAGTTAGTTTTAGGATTAGAGTTAGGTCTCGGGTGAGGCTGAAGGTGAGGGTTAGGGTTAAGGTTAGTGTTAGATTTAGGGTTTGGGTGAGGGTTAGGGTGAGTGTGAGGGTTAGGGTGAGTGTGAGGGTTAGGCTTAGGGTTAGGCTTCGGCTTGGGGTTAGGCTGAGGGTGAGGGGTAGGTTTAGGGTGAGTGTTTCGGTTAGGGTTAGGGTGAACATTAGGCTGACGGTGAGGGTGAGGGTGAGGATTGTGGTTAGGGTGAGGGTTAGGTTTAGGGTTAGGGTGAGAGTTTGGGTTTGGGTTAAGTTTAGGGTTAGGGTGAGGGTTAGGGTTAGGTTGAGGGTTAGAGTTAGAGATAGTGTGATGGTTAGGGTTAGGGTTAGGATGAGGTTTAGGGGTAGGATTATGGTTAGGGTGAGGTCTAGGGTGAGGTTGAGGGTTAGGGTTAGTGTTATGGTGAGGTTTAGGTTTTGGGTTAGGGTTAGCGTGAGGGTTTGAATGAGGGTTAGGATTACTGTGAGTGTGAGGGTTAGGGTTAGGTTGAGGGTTAGGGTTAGGATTAGGGTTAGGGTGAGGGTGAGTGTTAGGATTAGGGTTAGGCTTATGTTTAGGGTTAAGATTAGTGTTATTGTTAGGGTTAGGGTTAGATTTATGGTAAGGGTGAGGGTGAGGGTGAGGGTGAATTTTAGGGTTAGGGTTAGGTTGAGGTTTATGGTTAGGGTTAGGATTAGGTTTAGGGTGAGGGTGAGGTTTAGTGTTAGATTTAGGGTTAGGGGGAGTGTTAGTTCGAGGTTAGGGTTAGTTTTAGTGTTAGGGTTAAGGTTAGGTTGATGGTTACGTTGAGGTTTTGGGTTAGGGTTAGGGTTAGTGTTATGATTAGGGTTAGGTGAGTGTGAGTGTGAGGTTTAGGGTTAGGGTTAGGCTTAGACTTAGGGTTAGGCTGAGGGTGAGGGTGGGGGTGAGGATTAGGGTTAGGGTAATGTTTAGGGTTAGGGTTGGGGTGAGGGTTAGAATGAGGGTTAGGGTTAGGATTAGGGTTAGGGTGAGGGCTAGGATGAGGGTTTCGGTTAGGGTGAGGCTTAGTATGAGGTTTAGGGTTAGGCTGTGGGTTAGGGAGATTATGATGGTAAGGGTAAAGGAGAGTTTTTGGCTGAGGGTAAGTGTTAAGATAAGGGTGAGTTTTAGGGTTAATTTTCGTGTTAGGTTAGGGTTACTGTTAGGGTTACTGTGAGGGTTAGATTGAGGATTTGGTTTAGGGTTAGTGTGAGGTTTAGGGTGAGGATGAGGGTTAGGGTTAGGGTGAGGGTGAGGGATAGATTTAGGGTTAGGGTGAGGGCTAGGGTGAGGATGAGGTTTAGGTTTAGGGTTAGGGTGAGGGCTATGGTGAGTGTTAGGGTGAGGTTTAGTGTTAGGGATAGGGTTAGGTTTAGGATTAGGTTTAGGTTGAGGGTGAGTGTGAGCATTAGGGCTAGGGTTAGGATTAGGCTTAGGGTTAGGGTAAGGATTAGTGTTAGGGTTTGGGTTAGGGTGAGGGTGAGGCTGAGGATTAGGGTTAGGTTTAGGATTAGGGTTAGGTTTAGGGTTAGGGTTAGGTTTAGACTTAGGGTTAGGGTTAGGGTTAGGGTTATGTTGAGGGTTATGTTTAGGGATAGGGTTAGGCTTAGGGTTAGGCTGAGGGTGAGGATTAGGGTTAGGGTTAGGGTTTGGTTTAGGTTATTGTTAGTGTTATGGTTAGGGTTAAGTTTGCGGTGAGGGTGAGGCTGCGGGTGAGGGTTATGGTTATGGTTAGGGTTAATGTTATTGTTAGGGTTAGGGTTAAAGTTACGGTGCGGTTGAGGGTAAGGGTGAGGATTGGTGTTAGGGTGAGGTTTACGGTGAGGTTTTGGGTTAGGTTTAGGGTTAGGGTTAGGGTAAGGGTGGGATTTAGTGTTAGATGTAGGGTTAGGGGAAAGGTTAGGGTGATGGTTATGGTTAGGGTTAGTATTAGGCTTAGGGTAAGGGTGAGGGTTAGGTTGAGGTTAAGGGTTAGGGTTAGGGTTAGTGTTAGTGTGAGGGTTAGTGTTAGGGTTAGGGTTAGTATTAAGGTTAGCGTAAGTGTTAGGTTGAGGGTTTGGGATAGGGTGAGGTTATGGTTAGGGTGAGGGTTAGGGTTAGGTTTAGGGTTATTGTTAGGGTTAGGGTTAGAGTTACGGTTACAGTGAGGGAGAGAGTGAGGGTTAGGGTTAGGGTAAGGATGAGGTTTAGGTTTATGTTAGGGTTAGAATTAGGGTTAGGGTGAGAGTGAGGTTTAAGTTTAGAGTTAGGCTTTGTGTTAGTTTTAGGCTTAGTGTGAGGGTTAGGGTTAGGCTTAGGCTTAGGCCGAGCATGAGCTTGAGGGTGAGGTTTAGGATGAGGTTTAGGCTTAGGATTAGGTTTAGGGTTAGGGCTAGGTTGAGGGTTGGGTTGAGGGTTAGGGTTAGGGTGAGAGTTAGGTTTAGTACTAAGGTTAGGGTGAGGTTGAGTGTGAGGTTTAGGGTTAGAGTTAGGATTAGGCTTAGGGTTAGGATGAGGGTTAAGATTAGGGTTTTTGTTATGGTGAGGGTGAGGCTGAGGATTAGGGTTTGGTTTAGGGTTAGATTTAGGCTTAGGTTTAGGGTTAGGGTTAGGGTTATGGTGAGGGTTAGGGTTAGTGTTAGGCTTAGGCTTAGGGTTAGGCTGAGGGTGAGGGTGGGGGTGAGGATTAGGGTTAGGGTTAGGTTTAGGGTTATTGTTAGCGTCATGGTTAGGGTTAAGTTTTCAGTGAGGGTGAGGCTGAGGTTGAGGGTTATGGTTATGGTTAGGGTTAGGGTTAGTGTTAGTGTTATTGTTAGGGTTAGAGTTACTGTGAGGTTGAGGGTGAGGGTGAGGCTTTACGGTTATGGTGAGGTTTAGGGTGAGGTTTAGGGTTAGGTTTAGGGTTAGGGTGAGGGTGAGTTTTAGGGTTAGAGTTAGGGTTGCGGGAGGGTTAGGGTGAGTGTTAGGGTTCGGGTGAGCGTGAGGGTTAGGATGAGGTTTAGAGATAGGTTTAGGTTTAGGATTAGGTTAGCGTGAGGGTGAGTGTAAGGGATAGGGTGAGGGTTAGGCTTAGGCTTAGGGTTAGGATGAGGGTGAGGGTGGGGTTGAGGATTAGGGTTAGGGTGACGGTTAGGGTTAGGATTAGTGTTATTGTTAGAGATAGGGTTAGAGTTCCAATGAGGGTGAGGTTGCGGGTGAGGGTTAGGTTTAGAGTTAGTGTGAGGGTTAGTGTTAGGGTTAGGATTAGTGTTAGGGTCAAGGTAAGTGCTAGGGTGAATATTTGGGTTAGTGTGAGGGTTATGGTTAGGGTTAGGGTGAGGTTTAGGGTTTGGGTTAGAGTTAGGTTTAGGGTGAGAGGTAGGGGGAGGTTTAGGGTTAGGGTTAGGTATAGGATTAGGGTTAGGGTGAGGGTGAGTGTGTGTGTTAGGGTTAGATTTAGGATTAGGCTTAGGTTTAGGCTGAGGGTGAGGGTGAGGGTGAGAGTTAGGGTTAGGGTGAGGTTTAGGGTTAGGGTTAGGGTGAGTGTTAGGGTTAGGTTGAGGGTTAGGTTTAGGATTATGGTGAGGGTTAGTGTTAGGGTTAGGGTGAGGGTTAGAATGAGGGTTAGGGTTAGGGATAGGGTTAGATTTAGGATTAAGATTAGGTTGAGGTTGAATGTGAGGGTTAGGGTTAGGTTTAGGATTAAGCTTAGGGTTAGGGTGAGGGTTAAGGTTAGGGTTTGGATTAGGGTGAGGGTGAGGCTGAGGATTAGGGTTTGGTTTAGGGTTAGGTTTAGGGTTAGGTTTAGGTTGAGGGTCAGGGTTAGGGTTACGGTGACGGTTAGGCTTAGGTTTAGGCTTAGGATTAGGGTTAGAGTTATGGTTAGGGTGACTGTTAGGTTGAGGTTTAGGGTTAGGGTTAGTGTTAGGGTTAGTGTGATTGTGAGGGTTAGGTTGAGGTTTAGTGATAGGGTTAGGTTTAGGATTAGGTTTAGGGTGAGGGTGAGTGTGAGGGTTAGTTTGAGGGTTAGGCTTAGGCTTCGGGTTAGGCTGAGGGTAAGTGTGGGGGTGAGGATTATGGTTAGGGTGATGGTTTTGTTTAGGTTTAGTTATATTGTTAGGGTTAGGGTTAGATTTCCGGTGAGGGTGAGGGTGCGGGTCAGGGTTAGGGTTAGGGTTAGGGTGGGGTTTAGGGTTAGGGTTAGGGTAAGTATTTGGGTGAGGGTGAGATTTAGTGTGAGATATAGGGTTAGGGGGAGGGTTAGGGTGAGGGTTAGGGTTAGGGTTAGTGTTAGGGTTAGGGTTAGGGTGAGGGTTAGGTTGAGGTTTAGGGTTAGGTTAGGGTTAGTTTGAGGGTTATTGTTAGGGTTAGGGTTAGTGTTAGTGGGAGGGTAAGTGTTAGGGTAAGGGTTTAGGTTGGGGTGAGGCTTATGGTTAGGGTGAGTGTTAGGATTAACGTTAGAGTTATTGTTAGGGTTAGGTTTAGGGTTAGGCTTAGGGTTAGCCTGAGGGTGATGTTGAGGGTGAGGTTTATGGTTAGGGTGAGGGTTAGGCTTAGGGTTAGGGTGATGGTTAGGGTTAGTTTGAGGGTTAGTGTTAGGATTAGGGTGTTAGGTTAAGGGTAAATGTTAGGGTGAGGCTTATAGTAAGTGTGAGGATTATGGTTAGGGTTAGAGTTATTGTTAGGATTAAGTTTAAGGTTCTGTTTAATGTGAGGGTGAAGGTGAAGGTTAGGTTTAGTGTTAAGATGAGGTTTAGGGTTAGGGTTAGGGTTAGAGTTAGGGTTAGGGTGAGAGTGAGGTTTAGGGTTAGAGTTATGGTTAGTGTTAGGGTTAGGGTTAGGGTGAGGGTTAGGGTTAATACTAGACTTAGGCTTAGGCCTAGGCCCAGCTTGTCGGTTAGGGTTAGGGTGAGGGTGAGGGTTAGGGTGAAGGTTAGGATGAGGTTTAGGGTTAGGATTAGGGTTAGAGTTTGGGTTAGGGTGAAGGTCAGGTTTAGGATTAGTGTTAAGGTTAGGGTGATGTTTAGGGTGAGGGTTAGGGTTAGGGTTAGTGTTAGGTTTAGGTTTAGGGTGAGGGTTAGGTTGAGGGTAAGGATTAGGGATAGGGTTAGGTTTAGGATTATGGTTAGTGTGAGGGTGAGTGTGAGGGTTAGGGTTAGGGTTAGGTTTAGGCTTAGGGTTAGGCTGAGGGTGAGGGTGAAGGTGAGGATTAGGGTTAGGGTGCTGGTTAGGGTTAGGGTTAGGGTTAGAATTAGCCTTAAGGTGAGGTTTAGGGTTAGGGTTAGGTTTAGGGTTCTGGTGAGGTTGAGGGTTAGAGGTAGCTTGAAGGTTAGGGTAAGAGGTAGGTTTAGGGTTAGGGTGAGTGTTTGGGTTAATGTGAGGTTTAGGGTTAGGTTTAGGGTTAGGGTTAGTTTCAAGGTTAGTTTGAGGGTTAGGGTTTGTCTTAGGGTTTGTCTTACGTTTAGGGGGAGAGGGAGGTTTAGGTTAGGCTTAGTGTTAGGATTAGGGTGAGGTTATGGGTTAGGGTGAGGGTTAAGGTTAGGTTAGGGTGAGGGTTAAGATGAAGGTTAGGGTTTCAGTGAGAGTGAGGGTTAAGGCTAGGGCGAGGGTTAGGGTTAGGGTTATGGTTAGGGTGAGGGTGATGGTTAGGATTAGGGTTAGGGTTATTGTAAATGTTATTTTTAGGGTTACGTTTCCAGTGAGGGTAAGGCTGAGAGTAAAGTTTAGGGTTAGGGTAAGGGTTAGTTTTAGGGTTAGGATTAGAGGTAATGTTAGGGTTAGGGTTAGACTTACGATTTGGGTGAGGGTGAGAGTGAGGGTTAGGGTTAGGGTTAGGGTAAGGGTTAGGGTTAGGGTTAGATTGAGGATTAGGGTTAGGGTTAGTGTGAGGTTTAGGGTGAGGATGAGGGTAAGGGTGAGGGTTAGGTTTAGAATTAGGATTAGGTTGAGGGCTAGCGTGAGGGTGAGTGTTAGGGTTAGGGTTAAGTTTATGGTGAGGGGTAGGTTTAGGTTTAGGGTGAGGGTTAGGATTAGTGTGAGGGTTACTGTTAGGGTGAGAGTGAGGGTGAGGCTAAGGGTTATGGTGAGGGTTAGGGTGAGGATGAGGGTTAGGGTTAGGTTGAGGTTTAGGGTGTTTGTTAGTGTTAGGTTTAGGGTTAGTGTTAGGGTTAGGGTTAGGGTGAGGGTTAGGTTGAGGGTAAGGGTTAGGGCTTGGGTTAGTTTTAGATTTATGGTTAGGGTGAGGATGAGTGTGAGGGTTAGGGTTAGGGTTAGGCTTAGGCTTAGGGTTAGGCTGAGGGTGAGGGTGAAGGTGAGGATTAGTGTTAGGTTGCCGGTTAGGGTTAGGGTTAGGGTTAGAATTAGCCTTAAGGTGAGGTTTAGGGTTAGGGTTAGGTTTAGGGTTCTGGTGAGGGTGAGGGTTAGAGATAGCTTGAGGGTTAGAGTGAGGGGTAGGGTTTGGGTTAGGGTGAGGGTTAGGGTTAATGTGAGGTTTAGGGTTAGGGTTAGGTTTAGGGTTAGGTTGAGTGTTAGTTTGAGGGTTAGGGTTTGAGTTAGGGTTAGGGTGAGTGGGAGGTTTAGGGGGAGGTTTAGGTCAGGCTTAGTGTTAGGATTAGGGTGAGGTAAAGGGTTAGGGTGAGGGTTAAGGTTAGGTTAGGGTGAGGGTTAGGGTTTCAGTGAGAGTGAGGCTTAAGTTTAGGGCGAGGGTTAGGGTTAGGATTATGGTTAGCGTGAGGGTGATGGTTAGGATTAGGGTTAGGGTTATTGTAAATGTAATGGTTAGGGTTTCATTTGCAGTGAGGGTGAGGCTGAGAGTGAAGGTTTGGGTTAGGGTAAGGGTTAGTTTTAGGGTTAGGATTAGTGGTAATGTTAGGGTTAGGGTTAGGCTTACGATTTGGGTGAGGGTGAGGTTGAAGGTTAGTGTTAGGGTTAGGATGAGGTTTAGGGTTAGAGTTAGGATTAGGGATAGGGTGAGGTTGAGGATTAGGGTTAGACTTAGGTTGAGGGGGAGGTTTATGGTGAGGGTTAGGGTTAGGGTTAGTGTTAGGGTTAGGGTTAGGATTAGGCTTAGGCTTAGGGTTTGGCTGAGGTGAGGGTGGGTGTGAGGATTAAGTTTAGGGTGATGGTTAACCTTAGGGTTAGGGTGAGGGTTAGGATGAGGGTTAGGTTTAGGATTAGGGTTAGGGTGAGGGCTATGGTGAGGGGAGGGTTGAGGTTAGGGTTAGGCTTAGGCATAGGTTTAGAATGAGGATGATGGTGAGGGTGAGGGTTAGGGTCATGGTGATGGATAGGGTTAGGGTTAGGGTGAGGGTTAGGATGAGGGTTCGGGTTAGGGTGAGGGTTACGATGAGCGTGATGGTAAGAGTAAAGTTGAGGGTTAGGCTAAGGGTGAGAGTTACGGTAAGGGTGAGGGTTAGGGTTAGGGTGAGGGTTAGTGTAAGTGTTAGGGTTAGGGTTAGATTGGGGATTAGGGTTAGGGTTAGTGTGAGGTTTTGGGGGAGGATGTGGGTTAGGTTGAGGGTTAGGGTTAGAATTAGGGTTAGGGTGAGGGCTAGCGTGAGGGTGAGGGTTAGGGTTAGCCTTAGGTTTATGGTGAGGTTTAGGGTGAGTGGTAGGTTTAGGTTTAGGGTGAGG
This sequence comes from Dipodomys merriami, assembly GCF_024711535.1. Taxonomy (NCBI): domain Eukaryota; kingdom Metazoa; phylum Chordata; class Mammalia; order Rodentia; family Heteromyidae; genus Dipodomys; species Dipodomys merriami. Next base: position 1,852,122 of record NW_027206390.1, read on the forward strand.
GTTAGGTTTAGTGTGAGGGTTACGGTTAGGGTGAGAGTGAGGGTGAGGTTAAGGGTTAGGGTTAGGATTAGGGATAGGGTTAGGAATAGGCTGAGGTTGAGGGTGATGGTGAGGGTCAGGTTTAGGGTTAGGGTTATGTTTAGGGTTGAGGTCTAGGGTGAGGGTGAGTGTTAGATGAAGGTGAGGGTGAGGGTGAGGGTCTTGGTTAGGTAATGGTTAGGGTTAGGGTGAGGATTAGTTGAGGGTTATGGTAAGGGTGAGCTTGAGGTTTAGGGTGTGGGTGAGCGTTAGGATTGGCGTGAAGGTTTGGGTGATGGTGAGGGTTAGGTTGAGGTAGAATGTTAGGGTTAGGGTTAGGTGAGGGTTAGTGTTAGGGATAGGATTAGGGTGAGGGTTAGGATTAGGTTTAGGGTTAGGGTGAGGTTTAGGGTGAGGGTGAGGGTTAAGGTTAGGGTTAGGTTTGTGGTGTGGGTAAGTGATAGCATGAGGGTTAGGGTGAATGTTAGACTTAGCATTAGGGTTAGGGTGAGGGTGAGGGTGAGGATTAGGGTGAGTTTTAGGGTTAGGGTGAGGGTTACGGTTAGGCTTAGCGTGAGGGTCACGGTTAGGGTTAGAGTTACGGTGAGGATTCGGTTAAGTGTGAGGTTTCGGGTGAGGATGAGGTTAACTGTTAGAATGAGGGTTAGGGTGAGGGTGAGGGTTAGGGTTAAGGTTTGGGTTAGGCTGAGGTTTAGGGTTATGTTTAGGGTGAGTGTTAGGGTGAGGGTTAGAGTTAGGGTTGTTATAAGGCTTAGGGTCAGATTTAGGGTGACGGTGAGGTTTTAGGTGACGGTTAGGTTGAGGGTTAGAGTTAGGGTTAAGGTGAGGTTTAGGGTAAGGGGTAGGGTTATGGTTAGGGTGAGGGTTAGGTTTAGTGTGAGAGTTAGGGTTAGGGTTAGGGTTACGATTAGTTTGAGAGTAAGAATTAGGGTGAGGTTGAGGTTTAGGGATAGTAATAGTGATAGGATTAGTGTAAATCTGAGGGTGAGGGTGAGGTTTAGGGTTAGGGTTAGGGTGAGGGCTTGGGTGAGGGTTAGGGTAAGGTTGAGGGTTAGGGTGAGAGTGATGGTAAGGGTAAAGGTGAGGGTTAGGCTGAGGGTGAGGCTTAACATAAGGGTGAGGGTAAGGGTTAGGGTGAGGGTTAGGATAAGGGTTCGGGTTACGGTTAGGGTGAGGGTTAGATTGAGGATTATGGTTAGGGTTAGTGTGAGGTTTAGGGTGAGATTGAGGGTTACTGTTAGGTTTAGGGTTAGGTTTAGAAATAGGGTATGGGTGAGGACTAAGGTGAGGGTGAGGTTTAGGTTAGGGTTAGGGTTAAGGTTAAGGTGAGTTTTAGGGTTACTGTGAGGGTTAGGGTTAGTGTGAGGATTAGGGTTAGAGTTAGGGTTAGTGTTAGGTTGAGGGTAAGTGTTAGGGTGAGGTTTTGGTTTAGGGTGAGGGTTATGTTTCGGTTGAGGGTTAGGTTTAGTGTTAGGGTTATTGTTAGGGTTAGGATTAGGATTAGGGATAGGGTGAGGATGAGGGTGGGGATGAGGAATAGGTTTTGGGTGGTGCTTAAGGTTAGGGTTAGGGTGAGGGTTAAGATGAGGGTTGGGGTCAGGATAAGTTTTAGGGTGAGGGCTTGGGTGAGGGTGAGGGTTAGGGTTAGGGTTCAGCTTAGGCATAGGTTTAGGCTGAGGGTGAGGGTGAGTGTGAATGATAGGGTTAGGGTGATGGATAGGGTTAGGGTTAGGGTGAGTGTTAGGATGAGTGTAAGGGTTAGGGTGAGGGTTAGGGTGAGCATGACGGTAACAGTAAAGGTGAGGTTTAGGCTGAGGGTGAGTATTCCTTTAAGGGTGAGGGTAAGGATTAATGTGAGGGTTAGCATAAGGGTTAGGGTGAGGGTGAGGGTTAGGGTGAGGGTCAGGGTTAGATTGAGAATTATGGTTAGGGTTAGGGTGATGTTTATGGTGAGGATGATGGTTAGGGTTAGGGTGAGGGTTATGGTTAGAATTAGGGTGAGAGTGAGGGCTACGGTTTTGGTGAGGGTTAGGGTTAGGGATAGGGTTAGGGTGAGGTTTAGGATTAGGGTGAGAGTTAGGGTTACTGTGAGGGTTAGTGTTAGAGTTAGGGTTAGGTTAAGGTTTAGGGTAAGTGTTAGGGTGAGGGTTAGGGTTAGGGTGAGTGTTATGTTTACGGTGAGAGTTAGGGTTAGGTTTAGGGATATTGTTAGGTTTAGGGTTAGGGTTACAGTGAGGGTGAGGGTGAGTGTTAGGGTTAGGGTGAGGTTTAGGGTTAGGGTTAGGGTTTTAGTTAGGGTTAGGGTTAGTGTGAGTTTTAGGGTTAGAGTTAGGGTTAGGGTGAGGGTTAGGATGAGGATTAGGGTTATGCTTAGGGTTAGGGTGAGGGCTAGGGTGAAGGTGAGGGTTAGGGTTAGTGTTAAGGTGAGTTTTAGGGTTAGGGTTAGGGTTAGGGTGAGCTTTTGGATGAGGGTTAGGGTTACAGTGAGGTTGAGGGTTAGGGTTAGTTTGAGTGTTATGGTTAGGATTAGGATTAGGGTGAGGGTGAGTGTTAGCATTAGGGTTAGGCTTAGGGTTAGGTTTAGTTTTAGGGTTAGGATTAGTGTTAATGTTAGGGTTAGGGTTAGACATACGGTTTGGGTGAGGGGGAGGGGGAGGGTTAGGGTTAGGGTTAGGCTGAGGTTTAGAGTTAGGGTTAGGATTAGGGATAGTGTGAGTGAGAGGTTTAGGGTTAGAGTTAAGTTGAGGGGGAGGGTAAGGCTGAGTGTTAGGGTTAGGGTTAGTGTTAGGGTTAACGTTAGGTTTAGGGTGAGGGTAAGGTTGAGGTTTAGGGTTAGGGTTAGGTTTTGGGTTAGGATTAGGTTTAGGTTGAGGGTGAGTGTGAGGGTTAGGGTTAGGATTAGTCTTAGGCTTAGGGTTAGTCTGAGGGTGAGGGTGAGTGTGAGGATTAGGCTTAGGGTGATGGTTAACCTTAGGATTAGGGTGAGGGTTAGGATGAGGGTTAGGGTTAGGGTTAGGATTAGGGTTAGGGTGAGGGTGAGGGTTAAGGTTAGGGTTAGGTTTGTTCTGTGGATAAGTGATAGCATGAGGGTTAGGGTGAGTGTTAGACTTAGCATTAGAGTTATAGTGAGGATTAGGGTGAGTTTTAGGTTTAGGGTGAGGGTTAGGGTTAGGCTTAGCGTGAGAGTGACGGTGAGGGTGACGGTTAGGTTTAGAGTTACGGTGAGGATTCGGTTAAGTGTGAGGTTTAAGGTGAGGATGAGGTTAAGTGTTAGGATGAGGGTTAGGGTGAGGGTGAGGCTTAGGGTTAAGGTTTCGGTTAGGGTGAGGGTTAGGCTGAGGGTTAGGGTTATGATTAGGGTGAGGGTTTGGGTGAGGGTTAGGGTGAGGGTGAGGGTTAGGGTTCGGGTGAGGGTTAGGGTTGTTATTAGGGTTAGGGTCAGATTTACGGTGACAGTGAAGTTTTGGGTGAGGGTTAGGGTGAGGGTTAGAGTTAGGGTTAAGATGAGGTTTAGGGTAAGGGGTAGGGTTACGGTTAGGGTGAGGGTTAGGTTTAGTGTGAGAGTTAGGGTTAGGGTTAGGATTAGTGTGAGGGTAAGAATTAGCTGACTGTTAGGTGAGGGTGACGTTAAGGGTTAGGAATAGTGATAAGATTAGTGTAAATCTGAGGGTGAGGGTGAGGTTTAGGGTTAGGGTTAGGGTGAGGGCTTGGGTGAGGGTTAGCGTAAGGTTGAGGGTTAGGGTGAGAGTGATGGTAAGGGTAAAGGTGAGGGTTAGGCTGAGGGTGAGGCTTAAGATAAGGGTGAGGGTTAGGGTTAGGGTGAGGGTTAGGTTAAGAGTTCGGGTTACAGTTAGGGTGAGGGTAAGATTGAGGATTAGGGTTAGGGCTAGTGTGAGGTTTAGGGTGAGGTTGAGGGTGAGTGTTAGGGTTAGAATTAGGGTTAGGGTGAGGGCTAGGATGAGGGTGAGGTTTAAGTTAGGGTTAGGGTTAAGGTTAGGATGAGGTTTAGGGTTACTGTGAGGGTTAGGGTAAGTGTGAACATTAGGGTGATGGTTAGGGTTAGTGTTAGGGTCAGAGTAAATGTTAGGGTTAGGGTTAGGGTTAGGGTTAGGGTTAGGGTTAGGGTTAGGGTTAGGTTTAGGATTATTGTGAGGGTTAGGGTTAGGGTTAGGGTTAGGCTTAGGGTTAAGTTGAGGGTGAGGTTTAGGTTTAGAGTTACAGTTAGGGTGAGTGTTAGGGTTAGGGTTAGTGTTAGGTTTAGGATTATTGTGAGGGTTAGGGTTAGGGTGATGGTTAGGGTTAGGGCTGGGATTAGGATTAGTGTTAGGGTGAGTGTGAGTGTAAGTGTGAGCGTTAGGGTTAGGGTCAGGCTTAGGTTTAGGCTGAGGTTGCCGTCACGGTTAAGGTGAGGGTGAGGGTAAGGTTTAGGGTTAGAGTTAGGGTTATTGTGAGGGTTAGTGTTAGGATTGGTGTTAGGGTTAGGGTTAGGTGAGGTTTAGGGTGAGGGTTATGTTTAGGGAGCAGGTTAGATCTATGATTAAGGTTAGCTTGAGTGTGAGTGTGAGGGTTAGTGTTAGGGTTAGGTTTAGGGTTAGGCTGAGTGTGGGGGTGAGGGTTACGGTTAGGTTGAGGTTTAGGGTTAGGGTTAGGGTGAGGGTTAGGATGAGGTATAGCGTTAGGATTTGGATTAGGGTTAGGGTTAAGGTGAGGGTTAATGTTAGGGTTAGGGTGAGGGTTAGGGTTATTGTTAGTGTTATGGTTAGGGTTAAGTTTGTGGTTAGGTTGAGGCTGAAGGTGGGTATTAGGGTTAGGATTAGGATTAGGGTTAAATTTAGGGTTAGGATTAGTGTTATTGTTAAGGTTAGGGTTAGAGTTATGGTGAGGGTGAGGGTGAGGGTTTGGGTTAGGGTTAGGATGAGGTTTAGGGTTAGGGTTAGGGTAGGGTGATGGTTAGGGTTAGTGTGAGGGTTAGTGTTTGGGTTAGGGTTATTGTTAGGGTAAGGTAAGTGTTATGGTGAGTGTAAGGGTTAGGGTGAGGGTTAGGGTTAGAATGAGTGTTAGGGTTAGGGTTAGGCTTATTGTTAGGGTAAGGTAAGTGTTAGGGTGAGGGTAAGGGTTAGGGTGAGGGTTAGGGTTAGAATGAGGGTTAGGGTTAGGGTTAGTGTTATTTTTAGGGTTAGGGTTAGGATTAGGGTTAGGGTGAGGGGTAGGCTGAGGAAGAGGTTTAGAGTTAGGGTTAGGGTTAGGCTTAGGATTAGAATGAGGCTGAGTATGAGGTTGAGGATTAGGGTTAGCGTGATGGTTAGGGTATGTTTTGGGTGAGGGTTAGAATGATTGTTAGGGGTAGGGTGAGGGTTAGGGTGAGGGTGACAGTAAGGGTGAAGGTGAGGGTTAGGGTTAGGGTGCGAGTTAGGGTGAGGATTAGGGTTAGGGTTAGGGTGAGGGTGAGGTTTAGATTGAGTATCAGTGTTAGGGTTAGTGTGAGGTTTAGGGTGAGGATGAGGGTTAGGGTTAGTGTGAGGGCTATGTTGAGGGTGAGGGTTAGGTTTAGGGTTATGTTGAGGTTTAGGGTTAAGGTGATGTTTAGGGTTAGTGTGACAGTTAGCGTTAGTATTAGGGTTAGTTGCAGGGTGAGGGTTAGCATTAGGTTGAGGTTTATGTTTAGGGTTAGTGTTAGCGTTAGGGTTGGGTTATTGTTAGGGTTAGGGTTACTGTTACGGTGAGGGTGAGGGTTAGGGTTAGGGTTAGGGTTAGGGTAAGGGTTAGGGTTAGGGTTAGATTGGGGATTAGGGTTAGGGTTAGTGTGTGGTTTAGGATGAGGATGAGGGTTAGGGTGAGGGTTAGGGTTAGAATTAGTATTAGGTTGAGGGCTAGCGTGAGGGTGAGGGTTAGGGTTATGGTTAAGTTTATGGTGAGGTTTTGGGTGAGGGGTAGGTTTAGGTTTAGTGTGAGGGTTAGGATTAGTGTGAGGGTTAAGGTTAGGGTGAGAGTGAGGGTGAGGCTAAGGGTTATGGTGAGGGTTTGGGTGAAGGTGAGGGTTAGGGTTAGGATTAGGGATAGGGTTAGGGATAGGCTGAGGTAGAGGGTGTGGGTGAGGGTGAGGTTTAGGGTTAGGGATATGGTTATGGTGAAAGTGAGGGTTAGGCTCTCAGTTAGGTAATGGTTAGGGTTAGGGTGAGGATTAGTTGAGGGTTAGGGTAAGGGTGAGCTTGAGGTTTAGGATGTGGGTGAGCGTTAGTGTTAGGGTGAGGGTTCAGGTGAGGTAGAAGGTTAGGATTAGGGTTAGGTGAGTGTTATTGTTAGGGTTAAGGTGAGGGTGAGGGTTAGGATTAGGTTTAGGGTTAGGGTGAGGTTTAGGGTGAGGGTGAGGGTTAAGGTTAGGGTTAGGTTTGTGGTGTGGATAAGTGATAGCATTAGGGTTAGTGTGAGTGTTAGACTTAGCATTATGGTTAGGGAGAGGGTTAGGTTTAGGCTTAACGTCAGGGTGACGGTGAGGGTGAAGGTTAGGGTTAGAGTTACGGTGAGGATTCGGTTAAGTGAGAGGTTTAGGGTGAGGATGAGGCTAAGTGTTAGGATGAGGTTTAGGGTGAGGGTGAGGGTTAGGGTTAAGATTTGGGTTAGGGTGAGGGTTAGGGTGAGGGTTAGGGTTAGGGTTATGCTTAGGGTTAGGGTGAGGGTTAGGCTAAGGTTTAGGGTTATGATTAGGGTGAGGTTTAGGGTCAGGGTTAGGGTGAGGGTTAGTGTGAGAGTGAGGGTTAGGGTTGTTATTAGGGTTAAGGTCAGATTTAGGTTGACAGTGAGGTTTTGGGTGAGGGTTAGGTTGAGTGTTAGTGGTAGGGTTAAGGTGAGGGTTAGGGTAAGGGGTAGGGTTACGGTTAGGGTGAGGGTTAGGTTTATTGTGAGAGTTAGGTTTAGGGTTAGGGTTAGGATTAGTGTGAGGGTAAGAATTAGGGTCATGGCTAGGGTGAGGGTGAGGTTTAGGGTAAGGAATAGTGATAGGATTAGTGTAAATCTGAGGGTGAGGGTGAGGTTTAGGGTTAGGGTTAGGGTGAGGGCTTTGGTTAGGGTTAGGTTAAGATTGAGGGTTAGGGTGAGAGTGATGGTAAGGGTAAATGTGAGGTTTAGGCTGAGGGTGAGGGTTAAGATAAGGGTGAGGGTTAGGGTTAGGGTGAGCGTTAGGTTAAGGGTTCGGGTTACGGTTAGGGTGAGGGTTAGATTGAGGATTAGGTTAGGGTTAGTGTGAGGTTTAGGGTGAGGTTGAGGGATAGGGTTAGGTTGAGGGTTAGGGTTAGAATTAGGGTTAAGGTGAGGGCTAGGGTGAGGGTGAGGTTTAGGTTAGGGTTAGGGTTAAGGTTTGGGAGAGGTTTAGGGTTAGTGTGAGCTTCAGTGTTAGTGTGAGGGTTACTGTTAGAGTGAGGGTAAGTGTTAGAGTGAGAGTTTGGTTTATGGTGAGGGTTATGTTTAGTTTGAGGGTTAGGTTTAGGGTTAGGGTTATTTTTAGGTTTAGGATTAGATTAGGGTTAGGGTGAGGGTGAGTGTGTGGGTTAGGTTTAGGTTTAGGGTTAAATTTAGGCTGAGGGTGAGGTTGAGGCTGAGGGTTAGGGTTAGGGTGATGGTTATGGTTAGGGTTAGGGTTAGGGTTAGGATGAGGGTTAGAGTTAGGATTAGGTTTTGGGTGAGGGCTAGGGTGAAGGTGAGTTTTGGGGTTATGTTTTGGGTGAGGTATAGGGTTAGGGTTAAGGTTAGGGTTACGGTTAAGGTGAGGGTGAGGTTTAGGTTTAGAATTAGGGTTAGGGTGACGGTTAGGGTTAGGGTTAGTCTTAGGTTTAGGGTTAGGGTGAGGGCTAGGATTAGGGTGAGTTTTAGGGTCAGGCCTGGGATTAGGATAAGTGTTTTTGTGAGGGTGAGTGTGATTTTGAGGGTTAGGGTTAGTGTTAGGCTTAGGTTTAGGCTTAGGTTGGGGGTGAGGGTTAAGGTGAGGGTGAGGGTGAGGTTTAGGGTTAGAGTTCGGTTAGTATGAGGGTTAGCGTTAGGGTTGGTGTTAAGGTTAGTGTTAGGGTGAGGGTTTGGGTGAATGTTATGGTGATTGATCGGATTAGATTTAGGATTAGGGTTAGCGTGAGTGTGAGTGTGAGGGTTTGTGTTAGGGTTAGGTTTAGGGTTAGGCTTAGTGTTAGGCTGAGGGTTAGGGTGAGGGTGTAGGTTAAGGTGAGGGTTTGGTTTAGGGTTAAGGTGAGGGTTAGAATGAGGGTTAGGTTTAGGATTGGGGTTAGGGTGAGGGCTAGGGTGAGGTTGAGGTTTAGGGTTAGGGTGTGGTTTAGGGTTAGGTTTAGGTTTAGGGTCAGGGTGAGTTTGAGGTTCAGGTTTAGAGATAGGTTTAGGAGGAGGGTTAGGGTGAGGGTTAGGTTTAGGGTTAGTGTTAGGGTTAGGGTTAGGGTGAGCGTTAGGGTGAGGGTTAGGGTTAGGGATAGTGTTAGATTTAGGATTAGGGTTAGGGTGAGGGTGAGTGTGAGGGCTAGGGTTAGGGTTAGGTTTAGGCTTAGGGTTAGGCTGAGGTAGAGTGTAAGTGTGAGAGTTAGGGTGTGGGTTAGGGTTAGGGTTAGGTTTAGAGTTAGCCTTAAGGTGAGGTTTAGTGTTAGGGTTAGGGTTAGGGTGAGGGTTAGGTTTGGGGTTATGGTGAGGCTTAGGGTTAGGCTTAGGATTAGGCTTATGATTAGGCTGAGGGTGAGGGTGGGGGTGAGGTTTAGGGTTAAGTTTAGGGTTAGAGTTAGGTTTATTGGTATTTTTATGGTTAGGGTAAAGTTTGCGGTGAGGTTAAGGTTGAGGGTGTGTTAGGTTTAGGTTGAGGTTTAGGGTGAGTTTTAGGGTTAGGTTTAAGGTTAGATTGAGGGTGAGTTTGAGAGTTAGTGTAAGGCTTAGGGTTAGGCTTAGGGTTAGGGTGAGGTTTTATATTAGGGTTTGGGTTAGGGTGAGGGTGAGGCTGAGGATTAGGGTGAGGTTTAGTGTTAGGTTTAGGTTTAGGTTTAGGATTAGGGTTAGGCTGAGGGTGAGGGTGGGGGTGAGGATTAGGGTTTGGGTTTCGGTTTAAATTCAGGTTATTGTTAGTGTTATGGTTTGGGTTTAGTTTGCGGTGAGGGCGAGCCTGAGGTTGAGGGTTATGGTTAGGGTTAGGCTTAGTCTTAGGGTTAGGCTGAGGGTGAGTATTGGGGTGAGGAATAGGTTTTGGGTGATGGTTAGGGTTAGGGTTGGGTTGAGGGTGAGGATGAGGCTTAGCGTTAGGATTAAGTTTAGGGTGAGGGCTAGGGTGAGGGTGAGGTTTAGGGTTAGGGTTAGGCTTAGGCTTAGGGTTAGGCTTAGGGTGAGGGTGAGTTTGAGGGTTTGGGTTAGGGTGATGGATAGGGTTAGGGTTAGGGTGAGTGTTAGGATGAGGGTTAGGGTTAGGGTGAGGGTTAGCATGCATGTGGCGGTAAGAGTAAAGGTGAGGGTTAGGCTGAGGGTGAGTGTTCCCCTAAGGGTGAGGGTTAGGATTAGGTTGAGGTTTAGGGTAAGGGGTAGGATGAGGGTTAGGGTGAGGGTGAGGGTTAGATTGAGAATCAGGGTTGGGGTTTGTGTGAGGTTAAGGTGAGGATGAGGGTTAGGGTTAGGGTGAGGGTTAGGGTTATAATTAGGGTTAGGGTGAGGGCTAGGGTGAGGCTTATGGTTAGGGTTAGGGTTAAGGTGAGGTTTAGGGTTCGGGTGAGAGTTAGGGTTACTGTGAGGGTTAGTGTTAGAGTTAGGGTTAGTGTTAGGGTGAGGGTAAGTGTTAGGGTGGGGGTTAGGGTTAGGGTTAGTTTTATGGTTAGGGTGACTGTTAGGGTTAGGTTTAGGGTGATTGTTAAGTTTCGAGTTAGGGTTACGTTGAGGGTGAGGGTGAGGTTTAGGGTTAGGGTGAGGTTTAGGTTTAGGGTTAGGGTTAGAGTTAGGGTGAGGGTGAGGGTGAGGTTTAGGGTTACAGTTAGGGTTCAAGTGAGGGTTAGGATGAGGGTTAGGGTTAGGGTTAGTTTTAGGTTTAGGGTTAGGGTGAGGTATAGGGTTAGGGTTATAGTTAGGATTAGGTTAGGGTGAGAGTTAGGGTTAGGGTTAGGATGAGGGTTAAGAAGAGGGTTAGTTTTAGGATTATGGTTATGGTGAGGGCTAGAGTTTGAGGTTTAGTGTTAGAGATAGGGTTAGGGTGAGGGTTAGGGTTATTGTTATTGTTATGTTTCAGGTTAAGTTTGTGGTTAGGGTGAGGCTGAAGGTGGGTATTAGGGTTAGGATTATGATTAGTGTTAGATTTAGGGTTAGGATTAGTGTTATTGTTAAGGTTAGGGTTAGAGTTATGGTGTGGGTGAGGGTGAGGGTGAGGGTTAGGGTTAGGGTTTGGGTGAGGTTTAGCGTTAGGGTTAGGGTAGGGTGATGGTTAGGGTTAGTGTGAGGGTTAGTGTTTGGGTTAGGGTTATTGTTAGGGTAAGGTAAGTGTTAGGGTGAGGGTAAGGGTTAGGGTGAGGGTTAGGGTTAGAATGAGGGTTTGGGTTAGGGTTAGGGTTATTGTTAGGGTAAGGTATGTGTTAGGGTGAGGGTAAGGTTTAGGGTGAGGGTTAGGGTTAGAATGAGGGTTAGGGTTAGGGTTACTGTTATTTTTAGGGTTAGGGTTAGGATTAGGTTTAGGGTGAGGGGTAGGGTGAGGATGAGGTTTAGGGATAGGTTTAGGGTTAGGCTTAGGTTTAGAATGAGGCTGAGTGTGAGGTTGAGGGTTAGGGTTAGCTTGGTGGTTAGGGTTATGTTTAGGGTGAGGGTTAGAATGATTGTTAGGGGTAGGGTGAGGGTTAGGGTGAGGGTGACAGTAAGGGTAAAGGTGAGGGTTAGGGTTAGTGTGATGGCTATGGTGAGGGTGAGGTTTAGGTTTAGGGTTATGTTGAGGTTTAGGGTGAAGGTGATGTTTTGGGTTAGTGTGACGGTTAGTGTTAGTATTAGGGTTAGTTTTAGGGTGTGGGTTAGCATTAGCGTGAGGTTTATGTTTAGAGTTAGTGTTAGCGTTAAGGTTGGGTTATTGTTAGGGTTAGGGTAACTGTTAGGTTAGGATGAGGGTTAGGGTTAGGTTTAGGGTGAGGTTTAGGTTTAGGGTCAGGGTTAGAGTTAGGGTTAGGGTGAGGGTGAGGTTTAGGTTTAGGGTTAGGATTAGCTGGACGGTTAGGTTGCGGGTTAGGGTGAGGGTTAGTGTTAGGATTAGGGTTAAGGTGAGGGTGAGTGTGAGGGTTAGGGTTAGACTTAGGTTTATGTTTAGGCTGAGGCTGAGTGTGAGGGTGAGTGTTAGGGTTAGATTCAAGGTTAGGGTTAAGGTTAGGTTGATGGTTAGGGTTATTGTAAGAGTGAGGGTTAGGATGAGGTTTAGGGTTAGGTTTAGGGTTAGTATGAGGGCAAGGGTGAGCGTGAGCTTAGGGTTATCATTATGGCGAGGTTTAGGATTAGGGTTAGGTTTAGTGTTAGGGTGAGGGTTAGGGTTAGGGTTACTGTGAGAGGGAGGTTTAGTGTTAGGGTGAGGGTGAGGGTTAGTATTAGTGTTATGGTTAGGGTTATTGTTAGTGTTATCATTAAGGTTAAGTTTACAGTGAGGTTGAGGCTGAGGGTGAAGTTTAGGGTTAGGGTCAGGATGCGATTTATGGTTAGGATTATTGTTAGTGTTAGGGTGAGGGCTTGGTTTAGGTTGAGGTTTACTGTTAGGGTGAGGGTTAGGATTAGGTTTAAGGTTAGGGTTAGTGTTATTGTTAGGGTTAAGGTTAGAGTTACTGTGAGGATGAGGGTGAGGGTGAGTGTGAAGTTAGGGTTAGGGTTAGCCTTAGTCTTAGGTTTAGCCCGAGCGTGAGGGTGAGGTTAAGGGTTAGGATTACAGTGATTGTTAGAGTTTAAGGGTTAGGGTGAGGGTTAGGGTGAGGTTTAGGTTTAGGATTAGGGCTAAGGTGAGGGCTAGGGTGAGGGTGAGGGTTAGGGTTAGCGTTAGGGTGACGTTTAGGGTTAGTGTTAAGTTTAGGGTTAGGGTGAGTGTTAGTGTGAAGGTTACGGTTAGGGTGAGGGTTAGGGTTAGGGTGAGGATTAGGGTTAGGGTTAGGGTGAGAGTGAGGGTTAGATTAGGGTTAGGGTTAGGGTTATTGTTAGCGTTATGGTTAAGTTTAAGTTTATGGTGAGGGTGAGGCTCAGGGTGACGGTTAGGGTTAGGGTTAGGGTGAGGTTTAGGTTAGGGTTAAGGTTAGGGTTAGGGTGAGGGTTTGGGTTAGGGTTAGGGTTACGGTGAGGGTGAGGGTGAGGGTTAGTGTTAGGGTTAGTGTCATTGTTAGGTTTAGGGTTAGAGTTACAGTGAGGGTGAGGGTAAGGGTGACGTTTAGGGTTAGGGTGAAGGTGAGGGTGAGGTTTAGGGTTAGGTTGAGTGTTAGGGTTAGGGTTAGTGTTAGGGTTAGGGTTAGGGTGAGGGTTTTAGGGTTAGGGTTAGGTTTAGGATTAGGGTTAATGTTAGGGTTTAGTGATTGTGTTAGGTTTAGGGATAGGGTTAAGGCTTAGCGTTAACCTGGGGGTGAGGGTTAGGGTGAGGTTTAGGGTTAGATTACGGTGAGTGTGAGGGTTAGGGTTAGGGTGAGTTTCAGGGTTAGGTTTAGGGTTAGGGTTATTGTTAGTGTTATGGTTAAGGTTAAGTTTACGGTTAGGGTGAGGCTGACGTTTAGGGTTTGGTTTAAGGTTAGGGTGACGTTTAGAGTTACGGTTAGGGTTAGGGTGATGGTTAGGGTTAGTGTTATTGTTAGGGTTAAGGTTAGAGTTACGGTGAGGGTGAGGGTTAGATTTAGGTTTAGGGTGAGGGTTAGGGTGAGGGTGAGGGTGAAGTTTAGGGTTAGAGTTAGAGTTAGAGGGAGGGTTAGGGGCAGGGTTAGGTTGAGGTTTAGGGTTAGTGTTCGGGTTGGGTTTAGGATTAGGGTTATGATGAGGCTGAGTGTGAGGGTTAGGGTTAGGATTAGGCTTAGGCTTAGGGTTAGGCTGAGGGTGAGGGTGGGGTTGAGGATTAGGTTAAGGTTGATGGTGAGGGTTAGGGTTAGGTTTAGGGTTAGGATTAGGGTTAGGATGATGTCTAGGTTTAGGGTGAGGGTTAGTGTTAGGGTTAGGCTTAGGGTTACGGTCAAGGTTATGGTTAGGATGAGGGTTAGGCTTAGGGTGAGGGTTAGGGTGAGGGTGCAGGTAAGGGTAAAGGTGAGAGTTAGGCTGAGAGTGAGCATTAAGTTAAGGGTGAGGGTTAGGGTTAGGGTGTGGGTTAGGGTTATGGTTAAGTTGAGGGTGAGGTTTATATTGAGGATTAGTTTTAGGGTTAGTGTGAGTTTAGGATGAGGATGAGGGTTAGGGTTAGGGTGAGGGCTAGGGTGAGGGTGAGGGTTAGGGTTAGTGTGAGTGCTAGTGTTAGGGTTAGATTTAGTGTTAGGGTGAATTTAAGTGTTAGGGTGAGGGTTAGTGTTACCGTGAGTGTTATGTTTAGAATGAGGGTTAGGTTTAGGGTTAGGGTTACTGTTAGGTTTAGGATTAGTTTTACTGTTGAGTGTGAGGTTTAGTGTTAGGTTGAGGATTAGGTTTATGTTTACTGTTAGGGTTAGTGTTAGGGTTAGGGTGATGGTGAGGTTTATGGTTAGAGTTAGCTTTTGTGTTAAGGTTAGGGTTAGTTTGAGGGTTAGTGTGAGGGTTAGGTTTAGGCTTAAGCTTAGGCTTAGGGTTAGACTTAGGCCAAGCATGAGGGTGAGGGTTAGGGTTAGGGTTAGGGTGAGGGTTAGGATGAGGTTTAGGGTTAGGACTAGGGTTAGGGTGAGCGCTAGGTTGAGGTTTACTGTGAGGGTTAGGGTTAGGTTTAGGATTAGGTGTAGGTTGAGAGTGAGTGTGAGGGTTAGGTTTAGGGTTAGGCTTAGGTTTAGGGTGAGGGTTAGGGTTAGGACTTGGTTTATTGTGAGGGGGAGTGTTAGGGTTAGTGTGAGTGCTAGTGTTATGGTTAGGTTTAGTGTTAGGGTGAATTTATGTGTTAGGGTGAGGGTTAGGTTTTGGGTGAGTGTTATGGTTAGAATGAGGGTTAGGGTTAGGGTTACTGTTAGGATTAGGATTAGGTTTACTGTTAAGTTGAGTGTTAGGTTTAGGGTTAGGGTGAGGGTTAGGTTTATGTTTAGGGTTAGGGTTAGAGTTAGGGTTAGGGTGAGGGTGTGGTTTAGGGTTAGAGTTAGCTTTTGTGTTAGGGTTAGTGTTAGGTTGAGGGTTAGTGTGAAGGTTAGGTTTAGGCTTAAGCTTAGGCTTAGGGTTAGGCATAGGCCCGAGCATGAGGGTTAGGGTTAGGGTTAGGGTTAGGGTGAGGGTTAGGGTTAGGGTCAGGGTGAGGGTTAGGATGAGTTTTAGGGTTAGGATTAGGGTTAGTGTGAACGCTAATTTGAGGGTTACTGTGAGGGTTAGGTTTAGGTTTAGGATTAGGTGTAGGTTGAGGGTGAGTGTGAGGGTTAGGGTTAGTGTTAGGGTTAGTCTTAGGGTTAGGGTGAGAGTTAGGGTTAGATTGAGAATTATGGTTAGGGTTAGGGTGATGTTTATGGTGAGGATGATGGTTAGGGTTAGGGTGAGGGTTATGGTTAGAATTAGGGTGAGAGTGAGGGCTACGGTTTTGGTGAGGGTTAGGGTTAGGGATAGGGTTAGGGTGAGGTTTAGGATTAGGGTGAGAGTTAGGGTTACTGTGAGGGTTAGTGTTAGAGTTAGGGTTAGGTTAAGGTTTAGGGTAAGTGTTAGGGTGAGGGTTAGGGTTAGGGTGAGTGTTATGTTTACGGTGAGAGTTAGGGTTAGGTTTAGGGATATTGTTAGGTTTAGGGTTAGGGTTACAGTGAGGGTGAGGGTGAGTGTTAGGGTTAGGGTGAGGTTTAGGGTTAGGGTTAGGGTTTTAGTTAGGGTTAGGGTTAGTGTGAGTTTTAGGGTTAGAGTTAGGGTTAGGGTGAGGGTTAGGATGAGGATTAGGGTTATGCTTAGGGTTAGGGTGAGGGCTAGGGTGAAGGTGAGGGTTAGGGTTAGTGTTAAGGTGAGTTTTAGGGTTAGGGTTAGGGTTAGGGTGAGCTTTTGGATGAGGGTTAGGGTTACAGTGAGGTTGAGGGTTAGGGTTAGTTTGAGTGTTATGGTTAGGATTAGGATTAGGGTGAGGGTGAGTGTTAGCATTAGGGTTAGGCTTAGGGTTAGGTTTAGTTTTAGGGTTAGGATTAGTGTTAATGTTAGGGTTAGGGTTAGACATACGGTTTGGGTGAGGGGGAGGGGGAGGGTTAGGGTTAGGGTTAGGCTGAGGTTTAGAGTTAGGGTTAGGATTAGGGATAGTGTGAGTGAGAGGTTTAGGGTTAGAGTTAAGTTGAGGGGGAGGGTAAGGCTGAGTGTTAGGGTTAGGGTTAGTGTTAGGGTTAACGTTAGGTTTAGGGTGAGGGTAAGGTTGAGGTTTAGGGTTAGGGTTAGGTTTTGGGTTAGGATTAGGTTTAGGTTGAGGGTGAGTGTGAGGGTTAGGGTTAGGATTAGTCTTAGGCTTAGGGTTAGTCTGAGGGTGAGGGTGAGTGTGAGGATTAGGCTTAGGGTGATGGTTAACCTTAGGATTAGGGTGAGGGTTAGGATGAGGGTTAGGGTTAGGGTTAGGATTAGGGTTAGGGTGAGGGTGAGGGTTAAGGTTAGGGTTAGGTTTGTTCTGTGGATAAGTGATAGCATGAGGGTTAGGGTGAGTGTTAGACTTAGCATTAGAGTTATAGTGAGGATTAGGGTGAGTTTTAGGTTTAGGGTGAGGGTTAGGGTTAGGCTTAGCGTGAGAGTGACGGTGAGGGTGACGGTTAGGTTTAGAGTTACGGTGAGGATTCGGTTAAGTGTGAGGTTTAAGGTGAGGATGAGGTTAAGTGTTAGGATGAGGGTTAGGGTGAGGGTGAGGCTTAGGGTTAAGGTTTCGGTTAGGGTGAGGGTTAGGCTGAGGGTTAGGGTTATGATTAGGGTGAGGGTTTGGGTGAGGGTTAGGGTGAGGGTGAGGGTTAGGGTTCGGGTGAGGGTTAGGGTTGTTATTAGGGTTAGGGTCAGATTTACGGTGACAGTGAAGTTTTGGGTGAGGGTTAGGGTGAGGGTTAGAGTTAGGGTTAAGATGAGGTTTAGGGTAAGGGGTAGGGTTACGGTTAGGGTGAGGGTTAGGTTTAGTGTGAGAGTTAGGGTTAGGGTTAGGATTAGTGTGAGGGTAAGAATTAGCTGACTGTTAGGTGAGGGTGACGTTAAGGGTTAGGAATAGTGATAAGATTAGTGTAAATCTGAGGGTGAGGGTGAGGTTTAGGGTTAGGGTTAGGGTGAGGGCTTGGGTGAGGGTTAGCGTAAGGTTGAGGGTTAGGGTGAGAGTGATGGTAAGGGTAAAGGTGAGGGTTAGGCTGAGGGTGAGGCTTAAGATAAGGGTGAGGGTTAGGGTTAGGGTGAGGGTTAGGTTAAGAGTTCGGGTTACAGTTAGGGTGAGGGTAAGATTGAGGATTAGGGTTAGGGCTAGTGTGAGGTTTAGGGTGAGGTTGAGGGTGAGTGTTAGGGTTAGAATTAGGGTTAGGGTGAGGGCTAGGATGAGGGTGAGGTTTAAGTTAGGGTTAGGGTTAAGGTTAGGATGAGGTTTAGGGTTACTGTGAGGGTTAGGGTAAGTGTGAACATTAGGGTGATGGTTAGGGTTAGTGTTAGGGTCAGAGTAAATGTTAGGGTTAGGGTTAGGGTTAGGGTTAGGGTTAGGGTTAGGGTTAGGGTTAGGTTTAGGATTATTGTGAGGGTTAGGGTTAGGGTTAGGGTTAGGCTTAGGGTTAAGTTGAGGGTGAGGTTTAGGTTTAGAGTTACAGTTAGGGTGAGTGTTAGGGTTAGGGTTAGTGTTAGGTTTAGGATTATTGTGAGGGTTAGGGTTAGGGTGATGGTTAGGGTTAGGGCTGGGATTAGGATTAGTGTTAGGGTGAGTGTGAGTGTAAGTGTGAGCGTTAGGGTTAGGGTCAGGCTTAGGTTTAGGCTGAGGTTGCCGTCACGGTTAAGGTGAGGGTGAGGGTAAGGTTTAGGGTTAGAGTTAGGGTTATTGTGAGGGTTAGTGTTAGGATTGGTGTTAGGGTTAGGGTTAGGTGAGGTTTAGGGTGAGGGTTATGTTTAGGGAGCAGGTTAGATCTATGATTAAGGTTAGCTTGAGTGTGAGTGTGAGGGTTAGTGTTAGGGTTAGGTTTAGGGTTAGGCTGAGTGTGGGGGTGAGGGTTACGGTTAGGTTGAGGTTTAGGGTTAGGGTTAGGGTGAGGGTTAGGATGAGGTATAGCGTTAGGATTTGGATTAGGGTTAGGGTTAAGGTGAGGGTTAATGTTAGGGTTAGGGTGAGGGTTAGGGTTATTGTTAGTGTTATGGTTAGGGTTAAGTTTGTGGTTAGGTTGAGGCTGAAGGTGGGTATTAGGGTTAGGATTAGGATTAGGGTTAAATTTAGGGTTAGGATTAGTGTTATTGTTAAGGTTAGGGTTAGAGTTATGGTGAGGGTGAGGGTGAGGGTTTGGGTTAGGGTTAGGATGAGGTTTAGGGTTAGGGTTAGGGTAGGGTGATGGTTAGGGTTAGTGTGAGGGTTAGTGTTTGGGTTAGGGTTATTGTTAGGGTAAGGTAAGTGTTATGGTGAGTGTAAGGGTTAGGGTGAGGGTTAGGGTTAGAATGAGTGTTAGGGTTAGGGTTAGGCTTATTGTTAGGGTAAGGTAAGTGTTAGGGTGAGGGTAAGGGTTAGGGTGAGGGTTAGGGTTAGAATGAGGGTTAGGGTTAGGGTTAGTGTTATTTTTAGGGTTAGGGTTAGGATTAGGGTTAGGGTGAGGGGTAGGCTGAGGAAGAGGTTTAGAGTTAGGGTTAGGGTTAGGCTTAGGATTAGAATGAGGCTGAGTATGAGGTTGAGGATTAGGGTTAGCGTGATGGTTAGGGTATGTTTTGGGTGAGGGTTAGAATGATTGTTAGGGGTAGGGTGAGGGTTAGGGTGAGGGTGACAGTAAGGGTGAAGGTGAGGGTTAGGGTTAGGGTGCGAGTTAGGGTGAGGATTAGGGTTAGGGTTAGGGTGAGGGTGAGGTTTAGATTGAGTATCAGTGTTAGGGTTAGTGTGAGGTTTAGGGTGAGGATGAGGGTTAGGGTTAGTGTGAGGGCTATGTTGAGGGTGAGGGTTAGGTTTAGGGTTATGTTGAGGTTTAGGGTTAAGGTGATGTTTAGGGTTAGTGTGACAGTTAGCGTTAGTATTAGGGTTAGTTGCAGGGTGAGGGTTAGCATTAGGTTGAGGTTTATGTTTAGGGTTAGTGTTAGCGTTAGGGTTGGGTTATTGTTAGGGTTAGGGTTACTGTTACGGTGAGGGTGAGGGTTAGGGTTAGGGTTAGGGTTAGGGTAAGGGTTAGGGTTAGGGTTAGATTGGGGATTAGGGTTAGGGTTAGTGTGTGGTTTAGGATGAGGATGAGGGTTAGGGTGAGGGTTAGGGTTAGAATTAGTATTAGGTTGAGGGCTAGCGTGAGGGTGAGGGTTAGGGTTATGGTTAAGTTTATGGTGAGGTTTTGGGTGAGGGGTAGGTTTAGGTTTAGTGTGAGGGTTAGGATTAGTGTGAGGGTTAAGGTTAGGGTGAGAGTGAGGGTGAGGCTAAGGGTTATGGTGAGGGTTTGGGTGAAGGTGAGGGTTAGGGTTAGGATTAGGGATAGGGTTAGGGATAGGCTGAGGTAGAGGGTGTGGGTGAGGGTGAGGTTTAGGGTTAGGGATATGGTTATGGTGAAAGTGAGGGTTAGGCTCTCAGTTAGGTAATGGTTAGGGTTAGGGTGAGGATTAGTTGAGGGTTAGGGTAAGGGTGAGCTTGAGGTTTAGGATGTGGGTGAGCGTTAGTGTTAGGGTGAGGGTTCAGGTGAGGTAGAAGGTTAGGATTAGGGTTAGGTGAGTGTTATTGTTAGGGTTAAGGTGAGGGTGAGGGTTAGGATTAGGTTTAGGGTTAGGGTGAGGTTTAGGGTGAGGGTGAGGGTTAAGGTTAGGGTTAGGTTTGTGGTGTGGATAAGTGATAGCATTAGGGTTAGTGTGAGTGTTAGACTTAGCATTATGGTTAGGGAGAGGGTTAGGTTTAGGCTTAACGTCAGGGTGACGGTGAGGGTGAAGGTTAGGGTTAGAGTTACGGTGAGGATTCGGTTAAGTGAGAGGTTTAGGGTGAGGATGAGGCTAAGTGTTAGGATGAGGTTTAGGGTGAGGGTGAGGGTTAGGGTTAAGATTTGGGTTAGGGTGAGGGTTAGGGTGAGGGTTAGGGTTAGGGTTATGCTTAGGGTTAGGGTGAGGGTTAGGCTAAGGTTTAGGGTTATGATTAGGGTGAGGTTTAGGGTCAGGGTTAGGGTGAGGGTTAGTGTGAGAGTGAGGGTTAGGGTTGTTATTAGGGTTAAGGTCAGATTTAGGTTGACAGTGAGGTTTTGGGTGAGGGTTAGGTTGAGTGTTAGTGGTAGGGTTAAGGTGAGGGTTAGGGTAAGGGGTAGGGTTACGGTTAGGGTGAGGGTTAGGTTTATTGTGAGAGTTAGGTTTAGGGTTAGGGTTAGGATTAGTGTGAGGGTAAGAATTAGGGTCATGGCTAGGGTGAGGGTGAGGTTTAGGGTAAGGAATAGTGATAGGATTAGTGTAAATCTGAGGGTGAGGGTGAGGTTTAGGGTTAGGGTTAGGGTGAGGGCTTTGGTTAGGGTTAGGTTAAGATTGAGGGTTAGGGTGAGAGTGATGGTAAGGGTAAATGTGAGGTTTAGGCTGAGGGTGAGGGTTAAGATAAGGGTGAGGGTTAGGGTTAGGGTGAGCGTTAGGTTAAGGGTTCGGGTTACGGTTAGGGTGAGGGTTAGATTGAGGATTAGGTTAGGGTTAGTGTGAGGTTTAGGGTGAGGTTGAGGGATAGGGTTAGGTTGAGGGTTAGGGTTAGAATTAGGGTTAAGGTGAGGGCTAGGGTGAGGGTGAGGTTTAGGTTAGGGTTAGGGTTAAGGTTTGGGAGAGGTTTAGGGTTAGTGTGAGCTTCAGTGTTAGTGTGAGGGTTACTGTTAGAGTGAGGGTAAGTGTTAGAGTGAGAGTTTGGTTTATGGTGAGGGTTATGTTTAGTTTGAGGGTTAGGTTTAGGGTTAGGGTTATTTTTAGGTTTAGGATTAGATTAGGGTTAGGGTGAGGGTGAGTGTGTGGGTTAGGTTTAGGTTTAGGGTTAAATTTAGGCTGAGGGTGAGGTTGAGGCTGAGGGTTAGGGTTAGGGTGATGGTTATGGTTAGGGTTAGGGTTAGGGTTAGGATGAGGGTTAGAGTTAGGATTAGGTTTTGGGTGAGGGCTAGGGTGAAGGTGAGTTTTGGGGTTATGTTTTGGGTGAGGTATAGGGTTAGGGTTAAGGTTAGGGTTACGGTTAAGGTGAGGGTGAGGTTTAGGTTTAGAATTAGGGTTAGGGTGACGGTTAGGGTTAGGGTTAGTCTTAGGTTTAGGGTTAGGGTGAGGGCTAGGATTAGGGTGAGTTTTAGGGTCAGGCCTGGGATTAGGATAAGTGTTTTTGTGAGGGTGAGTGTGATTTTGAGGGTTAGGGTTAGTGTTAGGCTTAGGTTTAGGCTTAGGTTGGGGGTGAGGGTTAAGGTGAGGGTGAGGGTGAGGTTTAGGGTTAGAGTTCGGTTAGTATGAGGGTTAGCGTTAGGGTTGGTGTTAAGGTTAGTGTTAGGGTGAGGGTTTGGGTGAATGATTAGGGTTAGCGTGAGTGTGAGTGTGAGGGTTTGTGTTAGGGTTAGGTTTAGGGTTAGGCTTAGTGTTAGGCTGAGGGTTAGGGTGAGGGTGTAGGTTAAGGTGAGGGTTTGGTTTAGGGTTAAGGTGAGGGTTAGAATGAGGGTTAGGTTTAGGATTGGGGTTAGGGTGAGGGCTAGGGTGAGGTTGAGGTTTAGGGTTAGGGTGTGGTTTAGGGTTAGGTTTAGGTTTAGGGTCAGGGTGAGTTTGAGGTTCAGGTTTAGAGATAGGTTTAGGAGGAGGGTTAGGGTGAGGGTTAGGTTTAGGGTTAGTGTTAGGGTTAGGGTTAGGGTGAGCGTTAGGGTGAGGGTTAGGGTTAGGGATAGTGTTAGATTTAGGATTAGGGTTAGGGTGAGGGTGAGTGTGAGGGCTAGGGTTAGGGTTAGGTTTAGGCTTAGGGTTAGGCTGAGGTAGAGTGTAAGTGTGAGAGTTAGGGTGTGGGTTAGGGTTAGGGTTAGGTTTAGAGTTAGCCTTAAGGTGAGGTTTAGTGTTAGGGTTAGGGTTAGGGTGAGGGTTAGGTTTGGGGTTATGGTGAGGCTTAGGGTTAGGCTTAGGATTAGGCTTATGATTAGGCTGAGGGTGAGGGTGGGGGTGAGGTTTAGGGTTAAGTTTAGGGTTAGAGTTAGGTTTATTGGTATTTTTATGGTTAGGGTAAAGTTTGCGGTGAGGTTAAGGTTGAGGGTGTGTTAGGTTTAGGTTGAGGTTTAGGGTGAGTTTTAGGGTTAGGTTTAAGGTTAGATTGAGGGTGAGTTTGAGAGTTAGTGTAAGGCTTAGGGTTAGGCTTAGGGTTAGGGTGAGGTTTTATATTAGGGTTTGGGTTAGGGTGAGGGTGAGGCTGAGGATTAGGGTGAGGTTTAGTGTTAGGTTTAGGTTTAGGTTTAGGATTAGGGTTAGGCTGAGGGTGAGGGTGGGGGTGAGGATTAGGGTTTGGGTTTCGGTTTAAATTCAGGTTATTGTTAGTGTTATGGTTTGGGTTTAGTTTGCGGTGAGGGCGAGCCTGAGGTTGAGGGTTATGGTTAGGGTTAGGCTTAGTCTTAGGGTTAGGCTGAGGGTGAGTATTGGGGTGAGGAATAGGTTTTGGGTGATGGTTAGGGTTAGGGTTGGGTTGAGGGTGAGGATGAGGCTTAGCGTTAGGATTAAGTTTAGGGTGAGGGCTAGGGTGAGGGTGAGGTTTAGGGTTAGGGTTAGGCTTAGGCTTAGGGTTAGGCTTAGGGTGAGGGTGAGTTTGAGGGTTTGGGTTAGGGTGATGGATAGGGTTAGGGTTAGGGTGAGTGTTAGGATGAGGGTTAGGGTTAGGGTGAGGGTTAGCATGCATGTGGCGGTAAGAGTAAAGGTGAGGGTTAGGCTGAGGGTGAGTGTTCCCCTAAGGGTGAGGGTTAGGATTAGGTTGAGGTTTAGGGTAAGGGGTAGGATGAGGGTTAGGGTGAGGGTGAGGGTTAGATTGAGAATCAGGGTTGGGGTTTGTGTGAGGTTAAGGTGAGGATGAGGGTTAGGGTTAGGGTGAGGGTTAGGGTTATAATTAGGGTTAGGGTGAGGGCTAGGGTGAGGCTTATGGTTAGGGTTAGGGTTAAGGTGAGGTTTAGGGTTCGGGTGAGAGTTAGGGTTACTGTGAGGGTTAGTGTTAGAGTTAGGGTTAGTGTTAGGGTGAGGGTAAGTGTTAGGGTGGGGGTTAGGGTTAGGGTTAGTTTTATGGTTAGGGTGACTGTTAGGGTTAGGTTTAGGGTGATTGTTAAGTTTCGAGTTAGGGTTACGTTGAGGGTGAGGGTGAGGTTTAGGGTTAGGGTGAGGTTTAGGTTTAGGGTTAGGGTTAGAGTTAGGGTGAGGGTGAGGGTGAGGTTTAGGGTTACAGTTAGGGTTCAAGTGAGGGTTAGGATGAGGGTTAGGGTTAGGGTTAGTTTTAGGTTTAGGGTTAGGGTGAGGTATAGGGTTAGGGTTATAGTTAGGATTAGGTTAGGGTGAGAGTTAGGGTTAGGGTTAGGATGAGGGTTAAGAAGAGGGTTAGTTTTAGGATTATGGTTATGGTGAGGGCTAGAGTTTGAGGTTTAGTGTTAGAGATAGGGTTAGGGTGAGGGTTAGGGTTATTGTTATTGTTATGTTTCAGGTTAAGTTTGTGGTTAGGGTGAGGCTGAAGGTGGGTATTAGGGTTAGGATTATGATTAGTGTTAGATTTAGGGTTAGGATTAGTGTTATTGTTAAGGTTAGGGTTAGAGTTATGGTGTGGGTGAGGGTGAGGGTGAGGGTTAGGGTTAGGGTTTGGGTGAGGTTTAGCGTTAGGGTTAGGGTAGGGTGATGGTTAGGGTTAGTGTGAGGGTTAGTGTTTGGGTTAGGGTTATTGTTAGGGTAAGGTAAGTGTTAGGGTGAGGGTAAGGGTTAGGGTGAGGGTTAGGGTTAGAATGAGGGTTTGGGTTAGGGTTAGGGTTATTGTTAGGGTAAGGTATGTGTTAGGGTGAGGGTAAGGTTTAGGGTGAGGGTTAGGGTTAGAATGAGGGTTAGGGTTAGGGTTACTGTTATTTTTAGGGTTAGGGTTAGGATTAGGTTTAGGGTGAGGGGTAGGGTGAGGATGAGGTTTAGGGATAGGTTTAGGGTTAGGCTTAGGTTTAGAATGAGGCTGAGTGTGAGGTTGAGGGTTAGGGTTAGCTTGGTGGTTAGGGTTATGTTTAGGGTGAGGGTTAGAATGATTGTTAGGGGTAGGGTGAGGGTTAGGGTGAGGGTGACAGTAAGGGTAAAGGTGAGGGTTAGGGTTAGTGTGATGGCTATGGTGAGGGTGAGGTTTAGGTTTAGGGTTATGTTGAGGTTTAGGGTGAAGGTGATGTTTTGGGTTAGTGTGACGGTTAGTGTTAGTATTAGGGTTAGTTTTAGGGTGTGGGTTAGCATTAGCGTGAGGTTTATGTTTAGAGTTAGTGTTAGCGTTAAGGTTGGGTTATTGTTAGGGTTAGGGTAACTGTTAGGTTAGGATGAGGGTTAGGGTTAGGTTTAGGGTGAGGTTTAGGTTTAGGGTCAGGGTTAGAGTTAGGGTTAGGGTGAGGGTGAGGTTTAGGTTTAGGGTTAGGATTAGCTGGACGGTTAGGTTGCGGGTTAGGGTGAGGGTTAGTGTTAGGATTAGGGTTAAGGTGAGGGTGAGTGTGAGGGTTAGGGTTAGACTTAGGTTTATGTTTAGGCTGAGGCTGAGTGTGAGGGTGAGTGTTAGGGTTAGATTCAAGGTTAGGGTTAAGGTTAGGTTGATGGTTAGGGTTATTGTAAGAGTGAGGGTTAGGATGAGGTTTAGGGTTAGGTTTAGGGTTAGTATGAGGGCAAGGGTGAGCGTGAGCTTAGGGTTATCATTATGGCGAGGTTTAGGATTAGGGTTAGGTTTAGTGTTAGGGTGAGGGTTAGGGTTAGGGTTACTGTGAGAGGGAGGTTTAGTGTTAGGGTGAGGGTGAGGGTTAGTATTAGTGTTATGGTTAGGGTTATTGTTAGTGTTATCATTAAGGTTAAGTTTACAGTGAGGTTGAGGCTGAGGGTGAAGTTTAGGGTTAGGGTCAGGATGCGATTTATGGTTAGGATTATTGTTAGTGTTAGGGTGAGGGCTTGGTTTAGGTTGAGGTTTACTGTTAGGGTGAGGGTTAGGATTAGGTTTAAGGTTAGGGTTAGTGTTATTGTTAGGGTTAAGGTTAGAGTTACTGTGAGGATGAGGGTGAGGGTGAGTGTGAAGTTAGGGTTAGGGTTAGCCTTAGTCTTAGGTTTAGCCCGAGCGTGAGGGTGAGGTTAAGGGTTAGGATTACAGTGATTGTTAGAGTTTAAGGGTTAGGGTGAGGGTTAGGGTGAGGTTTAGGTTTAGGATTAGGGCTAAGGTGAGGGCTAGGGTGAGGGTGAGGGTTAGGGTTAGCGTTAGGGTGACGTTTAGGGTTAGTGTTAAGTTTAGGGTTAGGGTGAGTGTTAGTGTGAAGGTTACGGTTAGGGTGAGGGTTAGGGTTAGGGTGAGGATTAGGGTTAGGGTTAGGGTGAGAGTGAGGGTTAGATTAGGGTTAGGGTTAGGGTTATTGTTAGCGTTATGGTTAAGTTTAAGTTTATGGTGAGGGTGAGGCTCAGGGTGACGGTTAGGGTTAGGGTTAGGGTGAGGTTTAGGTTAGGGTTAAGGTTAGGGTTAGGGTGAGGGTTTGGGTTAGGGTTAGGGTTACGGTGAGGGTGAGGGTGAGGGTTAGTGTTAGG
The DNA here is from genome assembly GCF_024711535.1 of Dipodomys merriami. Taxonomy (NCBI): domain Eukaryota; kingdom Metazoa; phylum Chordata; class Mammalia; order Rodentia; family Heteromyidae; genus Dipodomys; species Dipodomys merriami. The sequence goes on from NW_027206390.1 coordinate 1,877,127, forward strand.
GTTAGTGTCATTGTTAGGTTTAGGGTTAGAGTTACAGTGAGGGTGAGGGTAAGGGTGACGTTTAGGGTTAGGGTGAAGGTGAGGGTGAGGTTTAGGGTTAGGTTGAGTGTTAGGGTTAGGGTTAGTGTTAGGGTTAGGGTTAGGGTGAGGGTTTTAGGGTTAGGGTTAGGTTTAGGATTAGGGTTAATGTTAGGGTTTAGTGATTGTGTTAGGTTTAGGGATAGGGTTAAGGCTTAGCGTTAACCTGGGGGTGAGGGTTAGGGTGAGGTTTAGGGTTAGATTACGGTGAGTGTGAGGGTTAGGGTTAGGGTGAGTTTCAGGGTTAGGTTTAGGGTTAGGGTTATTGTTAGTGTTATGGTTAAGGTTAAGTTTACGGTTAGGGTGAGGCTGACGTTTAGGGTTTGGTTTAAGGTTAGGGTGACGTTTAGAGTTACGGTTAGGGTTAGGGTGATGGTTAGGGTTAGTGTTATTGTTAGGGTTAAGGTTAGAGTTACGGTGAGGGTGAGGGTTAGATTTAGGTTTAGGGTGAGGGTTAGGGTGAGGGTGAGGGTGAAGTTTAGGGTTAGAGTTAGAGTTAGAGGGAGGGTTAGGGGCAGGGTTAGGTTGAGGTTTAGGGTTAGTGTTCGGGTTGGGTTTAGGATTAGGGTTATGATGAGGCTGAGTGTGAGGGTTAGGGTTAGGATTAGGCTTAGGCTTAGGGTTAGGCTGAGGGTGAGGGTGGGGTTGAGGATTAGGTTAAGGTTGATGGTGAGGGTTAGGGTTAGGTTTAGGGTTAGGATTAGGGTTAGGATGATGTCTAGGTTTAGGGTGAGGGTTAGTGTTAGGGTTAGGCTTAGGGTTACGGTCAAGGTTATGGTTAGGATGAGGGTTAGGCTTAGGGTGAGGGTTAGGGTGAGGGTGCAGGTAAGGGTAAAGGTGAGAGTTAGGCTGAGAGTGAGCATTAAGTTAAGGGTGAGGGTTAGGGTTAGGGTGTGGGTTAGGGTTATGGTTAAGTTGAGGGTGAGGTTTATATTGAGGATTAGTTTTAGGGTTAGTGTGAGTTTAGGATGAGGATGAGGGTTAGGGTTAGGGTGAGGGCTAGGGTGAGGGTGAGGGTTAGGGTTAGTGTGAGTGCTAGTGTTAGGGTTAGATTTAGTGTTAGGGTGAATTTAAGTGTTAGGGTGAGGGTTAGTGTTACCGTGAGTGTTATGTTTAGAATGAGGGTTAGGTTTAGGGTTAGGGTTACTGTTAGGTTTAGGATTAGTTTTACTGTTGAGTGTGAGGTTTAGTGTTAGGTTGAGGATTAGGTTTATGTTTACTGTTAGGGTTAGTGTTAGGGTTAGGGTGATGGTGAGGTTTATGGTTAGAGTTAGCTTTTGTGTTAAGGTTAGGGTTAGTTTGAGGGTTAGTGTGAGGGTTAGGTTTAGGCTTAAGCTTAGGCTTAGGGTTAGACTTAGGCCAAGCATGAGGGTGAGGGTTAGGGTTAGGGTTAGGGTGAGGGTTAGGATGAGGTTTAGGGTTAGGACTAGGGTTAGGGTGAGCGCTAGGTTGAGGTTTACTGTGAGGGTTAGGGTTAGGTTTAGGATTAGGTGTAGGTTGAGAGTGAGTGTGAGGGTTAGGTTTAGGGTTAGGCTTAGGTTTAGGGTGAGGGTTAGGGTTAGGACTTGGTTTATTGTGAGGGGGAGTGTTAGGGTTAGTGTGAGTGCTAGTGTTATGGTTAGGTTTAGTGTTAGGGTGAATTTATGTGTTAGGGTGAGGGTTAGGTTTTGGGTGAGTGTTATGGTTAGAATGAGGGTTAGGGTTAGGGTTACTGTTAGGATTAGGATTAGGTTTACTGTTAAGTTGAGTGTTAGGTTTAGGGTTAGGGTGAGGGTTAGGTTTATGTTTAGGGTTAGGGTTAGAGTTAGGGTTAGGGTGAGGGTGTGGTTTAGGGTTAGAGTTAGCTTTTGTGTTAGGGTTAGTGTTAGGTTGAGGGTTAGTGTGAAGGTTAGGTTTAGGCTTAAGCTTAGGCTTAGGGTTAGGCATAGGCCCGAGCATGAGGGTTAGGGTTAGGGTTAGGGTTAGGGTGAGGGTTAGGGTTAGGGTCAGGGTGAGGGTTAGGATGAGTTTTAGGGTTAGGATTAGGGTTAGTGTGAACGCTAATTTGAGGGTTACTGTGAGGGTTAGGTTTAGGTTTAGGATTAGGTGTAGGTTGAGGGTGAGTGTGAGGGTTAGGGTTAGTGTTAGGGTTAGTCTTAGGGTTAGGGTGAGAGTTAGGGTTAGATTGAGAATTATGGTTAGGGTTAGGGTGATGTTTATGGTGAGGATGATGGTTAGGGTTAGGGTGAGGGTTATGGTTAGAATTAGGGTGAGAGTGAGGGCTACGGTTTTGGTGAGGGTTAGGGTTAGGGATAGGGTTAGGGTGAGGTTTAGGATTAGGGTGAGAGTTAGGGTTACTGTGAGGGTTAGTGTTAGAGTTAGGGTTAGGTTAAGGTTTAGGGTAAGTGTTAGGGTGAGGGTTAGGGTTAGGGTGAGTGTTATGTTTACGGTGAGAGTTAGGGTTAGGTTTAGGGATATTGTTAGGTTTAGGGTTAGGGTTACAGTGAGGGTGAGGGTGAGTGTTAGGGTTAGGGTGAGGTTTAGGGTTAGGGTTAGGGTTTTAGTTAGGGTTAGGGTTAGTGTGAGTTTTAGGGTTAGAGTTAGGGTTAGGGTGAGGGTTAGGATGAGGATTAGGGTTATGCTTAGGGTTAGGGTGAGGGCTAGGGTGAAGGTGAGGGTTAGGGTTAGTGTTAAGGTGAGTTTTAGGGTTAGGGTTAGGGTTAGGGTGAGCTTTTGGATGAGGGTTAGGGTTACAGTGAGGTTGAGGGTTAGGGTTAGTTTGAGTGTTATGGTTAGGATTAGGATTAGGGTGAGGGTGAGTGTTAGCATTAGGGTTAGGCTTAGGGTTAGGTTTAGTTTTAGGGTTAGGATTAGTGTTAATGTTAGGGTTAGGGTTAGACATACGGTTTGGGTGAGGGGGAGGGGGAGGGTTAGGGTTAGGGTTAGGCTGAGGTTTAGAGTTAGGGTTAGGATTAGGGATAGTGTGAGTGAGAGGTTTAGGGTTAGAGTTAAGTTGAGGGGGAGGGTAAGGCTGAGTGTTAGGGTTAGGGTTAGTGTTAGGGTTAACGTTAGGTTTAGGGTGAGGGTAAGGTTGAGGTTTAGGGTTAGGGTTAGGTTTTGGGTTAGGATTAGGTTTAGGTTGAGGGTGAGTGTGAGGGTTAGGGTTAGGATTAGTCTTAGGCTTAGGGTTAGTCTGAGGGTGAGGGTGAGTGTGAGGATTAGGCTTAGGGTGATGGTTAACCTTAGGATTAGGGTGAGGGTTAGGATGAGGGTTAGGGTTAGGGTTAGGATTAGGGTTAGGGTGAGGGTGAGGGTTAAGGTTAGGGTTAGGTTTGTTCTGTGGATAAGTGATAGCATGAGGGTTAGGGTGAGTGTTAGACTTAGCATTAGAGTTATAGTGAGGATTAGGGTGAGTTTTAGGTTTAGGGTGAGGGTTAGGGTTAGGCTTAGCGTGAGAGTGACGGTGAGGGTGACGGTTAGGTTTAGAGTTACGGTGAGGATTCGGTTAAGTGTGAGGTTTAAGGTGAGGATGAGGTTAAGTGTTAGGATGAGGGTTAGGGTGAGGGTGAGGCTTAGGGTTAAGGTTTCGGTTAGGGTGAGGGTTAGGCTGAGGGTTAGGGTTATGATTAGGGTGAGGGTTTGGGTGAGGGTTAGGGTGAGGGTGAGGGTTAGGGTTCGGGTGAGGGTTAGGGTTGTTATTAGGGTTAGGGTCAGATTTACGGTGACAGTGAAGTTTTGGGTGAGGGTTAGGGTGAGGGTTAGAGTTAGGGTTAAGATGAGGTTTAGGGTAAGGGGTAGGGTTACGGTTAGGGTGAGGGTTAGGTTTAGTGTGAGAGTTAGGGTTAGGGTTAGGATTAGTGTGAGGGTAAGAATTAGCTGACTGTTAGGTGAGGGTGACGTTAAGGGTTAGGAATAGTGATAAGATTAGTGTAAATCTGAGGGTGAGGGTGAGGTTTAGGGTTAGGGTTAGGGTGAGGGCTTGGGTGAGGGTTAGCGTAAGGTTGAGGGTTAGGGTGAGAGCGATGGTAAGGGTAAAGGTGAGGGTTAGGCTGAGGGTGAGGCTTAAGATAAGGGTGAGGGTTAGGGTTAGGGTGAGGGTTAGGTTAAGAGTTCGGGTTACAGTTAGGGTGAGGGTAAGATTGAGGATTAGGGTTAGGGCTAGTGTGAGGTTTAGGGTGAGGTTGAGGGTGAGTGTTAGGGTTAGAATTAGGGTTAGGGTGAGGGCTAGGATGAGGGTGAGGTTTAAGTTAGGGTTAGGGTTAAGGTTAGGATGAGGTTTAGGGTTACTGTGAGGGTTAGGGTAAGTGTGAACATTAGGGTGATGGTTAGGGTTAGTGTTAGGGTCAGAGTAAATGTTAGGGTTAGGGTTAGGGTTAGGGTTAGGGTTAGGGTTAGGGTTAGGGTTAGGTTTAGGATTATTGTGAGGGTTAGGGTTAGGGTTAGGGTTAGGCTTAGGGTTAAGTTGAGGGTGAGGTTTAGGTTTAGAGTTACAGTTAGGGTGAGTGTTAGGGTTAGGGTTAGTGTTAGGTTTAGGATTATTGTGAGGGTTAGGGTTAGGGTGATGGTTAGGGTTAGGGCTGGGATTAGGATTAGTGTTAGGGTGAGTGTGAGTGTAAGTGTGAGCGTTAGGGTTAGGGTCAGGCTTAGGTTTAGGCTGAGGTTGCCGTCACGGTTAAGGTGAGGGTGAGGGTAAGGTTTAGGGTTAGAGTTAGGGTTATTGTGAGGGTTAGTGTTAGGATTGGTGTTAGGGTTAGGGTTAGGTGAGGTTTAGGGTGAGGGTTATGTTTAGGGAGCAGGTTAGATCTATGATTAAGGTTAGCTTGAGTGTGAGTGTGAGGGTTAGTGTTAGGGTTAGGTTTAGGGTTAGGCTGAGTGTGGGGGTGAGGGTTACGGTTAGGTTGAGGTTTAGGGTTAGGGTTAGGGTGAGGGTTAGGATGAGGTATAGCGTTAGGATTTGGATTAGGGTTAGGGTTAAGGTGAGGGTTAATGTTAGGGTTAGGGTGAGGGTTAGGGTTATTGTTAGTGTTATGGTTAGGGTTAAGTTTGTGGTTAGGTTGAGGCTGAAGGTGGGTATTAGGGTTAGGATTAGGATTAGGGTTAAATTTAGGGTTAGGATTAGTGTTATTGTTAAGGTTAGGGTTAGAGTTATGGTGAGGGTGAGGGTGAGGGTTTGGGTTAGGGTTAGGATGAGGTTTAGGGTTAGGGTTAGGGTAGGGTGATGGTTAGGGTTAGTGTGAGGGTTAGTGTTTGGGTTAGGGTTATTGTTAGGGTAAGGTAAGTGTTATGGTGAGTGTAAGGGTTAGGGTGAGGGTTAGGGTTAGAATGAGTGTTAGGGTTAGGGTTAGGCTTATTGTTAGGGTAAGGTAAGTGTTAGGGTGAGGGTAAGGGTTAGGGTGAGGGTTAGGGTTAGAATGAGGGTTAGGGTTAGGGTTAGTGTTATTTTTAGGGTTAGGGTTAGGATTAGGGTTAGGGTGAGGGGTAGGCTGAGGAAGAGGTTTAGAGTTAGGGTTAGGGTTAGGCTTAGGATTAGAATGAGGCTGAGTATGAGGTTGAGGATTAGGGTTAGCGTGATGGTTAGGGTATGTTTTGGGTGAGGGTTAGAATGATTGTTAGGGGTAGGGTGAGGGTTAGGGTGAGGGTGACAGTAAGGGTGAAGGTGAGGGTTAGGGTTAGGGTGCGAGTTAGGGTGAGGATTAGGGTTAGGGTTAGGGTGAGGGTGAGGTTTAGATTGAGTATCAGTGTTAGGGTTAGTGTGAGGTTTAGGGTGAGGATGAGGGTTAGGGTTAGTGTGAGGGCTATGTTGAGGGTGAGGGTTAGGTTTAGGGTTATGTTGAGGTTTAGGGTTAAGGTGATGTTTAGGGTTAGTGTGACAGTTAGCGTTAGTATTAGGGTTAGTTGCAGGGTGAGGGTTAGCATTAGGTTGAGGTTTATGTTTAGGGTTAGTGTTAGCGTTAGGGTTGGGTTATTGTTAGGGTTAGGGTTACTGTTACGGTGAGGGTGAGGGTTAGGGTTAGGGTTAGGGTTAGGGTAAGGGTTAGGGTTAGGGTTAGATTGGGGATTAGGGTTAGGGTTAGTGTGTGGTTTAGGATGAGGATGAGGGTTAGGGTGAGGGTTAGGGTTAGAATTAGTATTAGGTTGAGGGCTAGCGTGAGGGTGAGGGTTAGGGTTATGGTTAAGTTTATGGTGAGGTTTTGGGTGAGGGGTAGGTTTAGGTTTAGTGTGAGGGTTAGGATTAGTGTGAGGGTTAAGGTTAGGGTGAGAGTGAGGGTGAGGCTAAGGGTTATGGTGAGGGTTTGGGTGAAGGTGAGGGTTAGGGTTAGGATTAGGGATAGGGTTAGGGATAGGCTGAGGTAGAGGGTGTGGGTGAGGGTGAGGTTTAGGGTTAGGGATATGGTTATGGTGAAAGTGAGGGTTAGGCTCTCAGTTAGGTAATGGTTAGGGTTAGGGTGAGGATTAGTTGAGGGTTAGGGTAAGGGTGAGCTTGAGGTTTAGGATGTGGGTGAGCGTTAGTGTTAGGGTGAGGGTTCAGGTGAGGTAGAAGGTTAGGATTAGGGTTAGGTGAGTGTTATTGTTAGGGTTAAGGTGAGGGTGAGGGTTAGGATTAGGTTTAGGGTTAGGGTGAGGTTTAGGGTGAGGGTGAGGGTTAAGGTTAGGGTTAGGTTTGTGGTGTGGATAAGTGATAGCATTAGGGTTAGTGTGAGTGTTAGACTTAGCATTATGGTTAGGGAGAGGGTTAGGTTTAGGCTTAACGTCAGGGTGACGGTGAGGGTGAAGGTTAGGGTTAGAGTTACGGTGAGGATTCAGTTAAGTGAGAGGTTTAGGGTGAGGATGAGGCTAAGTGTTAGGATGAGGTTTAGGGTGAGGGTGAGGGTTAGGGTTAAGATTTGGGTTAGGGTGAGGGTTAGGGTGAGGGTTAGGGTTAGGGTTATGCTTAGGGTTAGGGTGAGGGTTAGGCTAAGGTTTAGGGTTATGATTAGGGTGAGGTTTAGGGTCAGGGTTAGGGTGAGGGTTAGTGTGAGAGTGAGGGTTAGGGTTGTTATTAGGGTTAAGGTCAGATTTAGGTTGACAGTGAGGTTTTGGGTGAGGGTTAGGTTGAGTGTTAGTGGTAGGGTTAAGGTGAGGGTTAGGGTAAGGGGTAGGGTTACGGTTAGGGTGAGGGTTAGGTTTATTGTGAGAGTTAGGTTTAGGGTTAGGGTTAGGATTAGTGTGAGGGTAAGAATTAGGGTCATGGCTAGGGTGAGGGTGAGGTTTAGGGTAAGGAATAGTGATAGGATTAGTGTAAATCTGAGGGTGAGGGTGAGGTTTAGGGTTAGGGTTAGGGTGAGGGCTTTGGTTAGGGTTAGGTTAAGATTGAGGGTTAGGGTGAGAGTGATGGTAAGGGTAAATGTGAGGTTTAGGCTGAGGGTGAGGGTTAAGATAAGGGTGAGGGTTAGGGTTAGGGTGAGCGTTAGGTTAAGGGTTCGGGTTACGGTTAGGGTGAGGGTTAGATTGAGGATTAGGTTAGGGTTAGTGTGAGGTTTAGGGTGAGGTTGAGGGATAGGGTTAGGTTGAGGGTTAGGGTTAGAATTAGGGTTAAGGTGAGGGCTAGGGTGAGGGTGAGGTTTAGGTTAGGGTTAGGGTTAAGGTTTGGGAGAGGTTTAGGGTTAGTGTGAGCTTCAGTGTTAGTGTGAGGGTTACTGTTAGAGTGAGGGTAAGTGTTAGAGTGAGAGTTTGGTTTATGGTGAGGGTTATGTTTAGTTTGAGGGTTAGGTTTAGGGTTAGGGTTATTTTTAGGTTTAGGATTAGATTAGGGTTAGGGTGAGGGTGAGTGTGTGGGTTAGGTTTAGGTTTAGGGTTAAATTTAGGCTGAGGGTGAGGTTGAGGCTGAGGGTTAGGGTTAGGGTGATGGTTATGGTTAGGGTTAGGGTTAGGGTTAGGATGAGGGTTAGAGTTAGGATTAGGTTTTGGGTGAGGGCTAGGGTGAAGGTGAGTTTTGGGGTTATGTTTTGGGTGAGGTATAGGGTTAGGGTTAAGGTTAGGGTTACGGTTAAGGTGAGGGTGAGGTTTAGGTTTAGAATTAGGGTTAGGGTGACGGTTAGGGTTAGGGTTAGTCTTAGGTTTAGGGTTAGGGTGAGGGCTAGGATTAGGGTGAGTTTTAGGGTCAGGCCTGGGATTAGGATAAGTGTTTTTGTGAGGGTGAGTGTGATTTTGAGGGTTAGGGTTAGTGTTAGGCTTAGGTTTAGGCTTAGGTTGGGGGTGAGGGTTAAGGTGAGGGTGAGGGTGAGGTTTAGGGTTAGAGTTCGGTTAGTATGAGGGTTAGCGTTAGGGTTGGTGTTAAGGTTAGTGTTAGGGTGAGGGTTTGGGTGAATGATTAGGGTTAGCGTGAGTGTGAGTGTGAGGGTTTGTGTTAGGGTTAGGTTTAGGGTTAGGCTTAGTGTTAGGCTGAGGGTTAGGGTGAGGGTGTAGGTTAAGGTGAGGGTTTGGTTTAGGGTTAAGGTGAGGGTTAGAATGAGGGTTAGGTTTAGGATTGGGGTTAGGGTGAGGGCTAGGGTGAGGTTGAGGTTTAGGGTTAGGGTGTGGTTTAGGGTTAGGTTTAGGTTTAGGGTCAGGGTGAGTTTGAGGTTCAGGTTTAGAGATAGGTTTAGGAGGAGGGTTAGGGTGAGGGTTAGGTTTAGGGTTAGTGTTAGGGTTAGGGTTAGGGTGAGCGTTAGGGTGAGGGTTAGGGTTAGGGATAGTGTTAGATTTAGGATTAGGGTTAGGGTGAGGGTGAGTGTGAGGGCTAGGGTTAGGGTTAGGGTCAGGAATAGGGTGAGGGTGAGGTTTAGAATTAGGGTGAGGGTGAGGTTTAGGGTGAGGGTGAGGTTTAGGGTTAGTGTTAGTTTGAGGTTTAGGGTTATGGTTAGGGTTAGGGAGAGTGTGAGTTTTAGGTTTAGATTTAGGGTTAGGGTGAGGTTAGGGTGAGGTTTAGGGTTAGTATGAGGGTAGGGGTAGGGGTAGGTTGAGGGTTAGCGTTAGGGTGAGTGTTAGGGTTAGGATTATGGTTAAGCTATGTGCTAGGGTGAGTGTTAGGTTTAGGGTTAGGTTGATGTTGAGGGTTAGTGTTAGTGTTAGATTTAGGTTTAGGGTTGGGGTTAGGGTTAGGATTAGGGTTTAGGTAATGGTGAGTGTGAGGGTTAGAGTTAGTGTTACCCTTAGGTTTAGGCTGAGTCTGAGGCTGAGTGTGAGGTTTCGGATTAGAGTGAGGGTTAGTGTGAGTGTTAGTGTTAGGATTAGGGTTAGGATATATGCTAGGGTGAGGGTTAGGTTTAGGGTTAGGATGAGGTTTAGGGTTAGGGTTAGAGTCAGTGTTAGGGTTAGGGTGAAGGTTTGGGTTAGGGTTAGAGTTACGGTTAGGGTGACGTTTAGGGTTAGGTTTATGGTTAGGGTTATTCTTAGGTTTAGGGTTAGGGTTAAGGTTAAGGTAAGGCTGAGCATGAGCGTGATGTTGAGGGTCAGGTTTAGGGTTAGGATGAATTTTAGAGGTAGGGTTAGGGTTAGGGTTAGGGTGATTGTGAGGGTTAGTGTTAGGGTTGGGTGAGGTTTAGGATTAGGGATAGGGGTAGGGTTAGGATGAGTGTGAGGGTTAGGGGTAGGGTTTGGGTGAGGGTGAGGGTTAGGTTTGGAGTCAGGGTTAAGGTGAGGACTAAGGTGAGCGTGAGGGTTAGGGTTAGGCTTAGGGTGAGGGTTAGGTTGAGGCTTAGGGTAAGGATTAGGGTTAGGGTTAGGATTAGGGTTAGGGTGAGGGTGAGTGTGAGGGTTAGGGTTAGGGTTAGTCTTTGGCTGAGGGTTCGGCTGAGGGTGAGGGTGGGGTTGAGGATTAGGTTTAGAGTGATGGTTCAGGTTATCATTAGTTTGAGGGTAAGGATGCGGGTTAGGGTTAGGATTAGGGTTAGGGTGAGGGCTAGATTGAGGGTGAGGTTTAGGGTTTGGGATAGGGTGAGGTTTAGGGTTAGGGTTAGGGTGAGGTTGAGGTTTAGGGTTAGAGTTAGGGTTAGGATTAGGATTAGGGTAAGGGTTAGGTTGAGTGTGAGGGTTAGGGTTAGGGTTAGGGTTCGGCTTAGGGTTACACTGAGGGTGAGGTTGAGGGTGAGGTTTAGGTTTTGAGTGAGGGTTAGGGTTATGTTTAGGGTGAGAGTTAGTGTTCAGGTTAAGTTTAGGGTTAGGGTGAGGGTTAGGGTTATGTTTACGTTGAGCTTGAGGGTTAGGTTTAGTTTGAGCGTTAGGGTTAGGTATAGGGTTAGGGTGAGAGCTAGGTTGAGGGTGAGCGTTAGGGTTAGTGTTAGGGTGAGGTTTCGGTTTAGGGTTAGGTTTAGGGTGAGGGTGAGAATGACGGTTAGGGTTACGGTAAGGGTGATGGTTAGGGTTAAGTGGAGGGTTATTGTTACTGTTAGTGTTAGGGTGAGGGTAAGTGTTAGGGTAAGGTTTAGGTTTTGGGTGACGTTTACATCAGGCTTAGGGTTAGGGTTAGGGGGAGGGGGAGGTTTAGAATTAGAGATACGGTTAGGGTGAATGTTAGGGTTAGGGTTAGGTTTAGGGATAGGGTGAGGTTTAGGGTTTGGTTTAGGGTTAGAGTTAGGCTTAGGGAGAGGGTGAGATTTAGGGTTAGAGTTAGGGTTAGGGTGAGGGTTAGGTTTAGGCTTAGTGTTAGGGTTAGGGTGAGGGTGAGAGTTAGGGGGAGGGTTAGGGTTAGGGTTAGGTTTAGGGTGAGGATTAGGGTTAGGGTAAGGGTGAGTGTGTGTGTTAGGGTTAGGTTTAGGGTTAGGCTTAAAGTTAGGCTGAGGGTGAGGTTGAAGTTGAGGGTTCGGGTTAGGTTTAGTGTTAGGGTTAGGGTTAGGGTGAGGGTGAAGGATAGGGTTAGAGTTAGGGTGAGGGTGAGGGATAGGGTTAGAGTTAGGATTAGGATTAGGGTTATTGTTAGGATTAGTGTGAGGGTTAGTGTTAGGGTAATTGTTAGGCTTAGGGTTAGGCTGAGGGTGAGGGTGAGGTTGAGGGTTAGGGTTTGGGTGAGGGTTAGGATTAGGATTAGGGTGAGGTTTAGTGTTAGGGTTAAGTTGAGTGTTAGGGGGAGGGTTAGGGTTAGGTTTAGGGTTAGGTTTAGGGTTAGGGTTAGGGTGATGGTGAGGTTTACGGTTATAATTAGGGTTAGGGTGAGGCTGAGGGTGAGGCTTAGGGGGTTAGTGTTAGTGTTAGGGTTAGGGTTAGGGTGAGGGTTAGGGTGAGTGTGAGGGTTAATGTTAGGGTTAGGGTTTGCCTTAGGTTCAGGCTGAGGGTGAGGGTGAGGGTGAGTTTTAGGTTTAGAGTTAGAGTTAGTGTTAGGGTTAGGGTTAGAATGAGGGTCAGGTTTACGTTTAGGCTTAGGCTTAGGCTGAGCATGAGGGTGAGGTTAAGGGTTAGGGTGAGGTTTAGGGTGGGGTTGACGGTCAGGGTAAACGTGAGAGTTAGGCTGAGCGTGAGGGTTACTGAAAGGGTGAGGGTTAGGGTTAGGGTGAGGTTTAGGGTTAGGGGAAGAGTGAGGGTGAGGTTTATGTTTAGGGTTAGGTTCAGGTGTAGAATTAGGTTTAGGTTGAGGGTGAGATTATGGTTAGTGTTAGCGTTAGGTTGAGGCTGAGGGTGAGGTTTAGGTTTAGGGTTAGTGTTAGTGTTAGGGTTAAGGTGAGGGATAGGGTGAGGGTGAGGGTTAGGGTTAGGGTTAGGATTAGGATTAGAGTAAGTGTTAGGGTGAGTGTGAGGGTTACTTTTAGGCTTAGGCTTAGGCTTAGGCTTAGGCTGAGGCTGAGGGTGATGGTGAGGGATAGGCATAGGATGAGGGTTTGGGTTAGGGTTAGGGTTAGGGTGAGTGTTAGTATGAGGGTTAGGCTTAGGATTAGGGTGAGGGTGAGGGCTAGGGTGAAGATGAGGTTTAGGGTCAGGGTTAGGGTTAGGGTGAGGTTTAGGGTTAGAATTAGGGTGAGAGTGAGGTTTAGGTTTAGATTTAGGGTTAGGGTGAGGCTGATTGTGAGGTTTTGGGTTAGGGTTAGCGTTAGATTTAGGGTTAGGGTGAGGGTTAGTGTGAGCTTTAGGCTTAGGGTTAGGATTAGGATTAGGGCAAGGGTTAGGGTGAGTGTGAGGATTAGGATTAGGTTTAGGGTTAGGCTGAGGATGATGTTGAGGGTGAGGGTTAGGGTTATGCTGAGGGTTAGGTTTAGGGCTAGGGTGAGAGTTAGCTTTCCAGTTAAGTTTAGGGTTAGGGTGAGGGTTAGGGTTACGTTTACGGTGAGAGTGAGGGTTAGGATTAAGTTGAGGGTTAGGGTTAGGGTTAGGGCTATGGTTAGGGTGAGGGTTAGGGTTAGGGTTAGTGTCAAGGTTAGGATGAGATTTAATGTTAGGATTAGGGTTTTGGTGAAGGCTAGGGTGAGGGTGAGGGTTAGGGTTAGGATGAGGTTTACAGTTAGGGTTATGGTTAGGGTTAGGCTGAGGGTGAGGTTTAGGGTTAGAGTTAGGATTAGTGTTCAGGTTAGGGTTAGGTGAGGGTTCGGGTTAGGCTTAGGCTTAGAGTTAAACTAAGGCAGAGCATGAGGTTGAGGCTTAGAGTTAGGGTCAGGGTGCGGGTTAGGGTTTGTGTGAGGGTGTGGGTGAGGGTGAGGGTTAGTGTTAGGCTTAGAGTGAGTGTTAGGGTTAGGGTGAGGGTTATGGTTAGGCTGAGGGTTAGTGTAAGCGTTATGCTTAAGCTTAGTCTTAGGGTAAGGCTGAGGGTTAGGGTGAGGGTGAGTGTAAGTGTTAGGGTTAGGGTTCGGGTTAGGCATAGTGATAGGCTGAGGGAGAGGTTAAGGGTGAGGTTTAGGTTTAGGGTGAGGGTGAGGTTTAGGCTTAGAGTTTGTGTTAAGGTGAGGGTTATTGTGAGGGTTAGTGTTAGGGTTAGTGTTTGGGTTAGGTTGAGCGTGAGTTTTAGGGTGAGGTTTAGGGTTAGGGATAGGGTTAGGTGTAGGATTAAGGTTTGGGTGAGGATGAGTGTGATGGTTAGGGTTCGGTTAATGTTAGGGTTAGGCTTAAGGGTTAGGCTGAGGGTGAGGGTGAGGGTTAGGGTTAAGGTGAGGGTGAGGGTTAGGATGAGGGTTAGGTTTAGGATTAGGGTTAGTGTGAGGGCTATTGTGAGGGTGAGGATTAGGGTTAGAGTTAAGTTTAGGAATAGGGTGAGGGATAGGATTAGGGCTTGGTTTAAAGTTAGGGTTAGTGTTAGGGTTAGGGTGAGGGTTAGCTTGAGGGTTCCGGTTAGGATTAGGTTTAGGATGAGGGCTAGGGTGAGCGTGAGGATTAGGGATAGGGTTAGGGTGAGGTTTATTGTTCGGGTTAGGTTTAGATTTAGGCTGAGGATTAGGGTTAGGGTTATGGTGAGGGTCAGGGTTAGGTCTAGTTTGAGGGTTAGAATTAGGTTTAGGGTTAGGGTGAGGGTTAGGGTTAGGGTTAGGCTGAGGGTTAGGATGAGGTTTAGGGTTATAATTAGGGTTAGGGTGAGGGCTAGGGTGATTGTGAGGGTTATTGTTAGGGTTAGGGTGAGGTTTAGGGTTAATGTTAAGTATAGGGTTAGGGTGAGGGTTAAGGTTCGGGTTTGGGTGAGGGTGAGGCTTAGGTTTGGGGTGAGGGTTAGGGTGAGGACTAAGGTAAGGGTGAGGTTTACGGTTAGTGTTAGGTTTAGGGTGAGGGTTAGGTTGAGGTTTAGGTTTAGGGTTAGGATTAGGTTTAGGATGTGGGTGAGTGTGAGGGTTAGGGATAGGGTTAGGCTTATGCTTAGGCTTAGGGTTAGACTGAGGGTGAGGGTGAGGATTAGGATGAGGATTAGGTTTAGAGTCCTGGTTTAGTTTATGGTTAGGTTTAGTGTTAGGATGAGGGTTCGGGTTAGGATTAGGGTTAGGGTGAGGGCTAGGGTGAGTGTGAGGTTTAGGGATAGGTTTAGGCTTAAACTTAGGGTTAGGCTGAGGTTGAAGGTGAGGGTGAGGGTTAGGGTTAGGGTTAGGGTGATGGTTAGGGTTATGGTTAGGGTGAGGGTTAGGATAAGTGTTAGGGTAAGTGTGAGGGTTAGGATGAGGGTGACAATTAGAATAAAGGTGAGTGTTAGGCTGAGGGTGAAGTTTATGGTATGGGTGAGGTTTTGGGTTATGGTTAATGTGAGGGACAGGGTTAGATTGAGGATTATTGTTAGAGTTAGTGTGAGTTTTATTGTGAGGATGAGGGTTAGGGTTAGGGTGATGGCTAAGTTGAAGTTGAGGGTTAGAGTTAGGGTTAGGGTGAGGTTTAGGTTTAAGGTGATGGTTAGCATTAGTGTGAGTGTTAGTGTTACGGTTAGTGTTAGTGTTAGGGTGAGGGTAAGTGTTAGGGTAAGGTTTAGGCTTAGGGTGAGGTTTAGGATTATGGTTAGGGTTAGGGTTAGGGTGAGGGTGAGGTTAAGGGTTAGAGTTAGGGTTAGGGTGACGGTTAGGATTAGGGTTAGGGTTAGTGTTAGGGTAAGGGTTAGGGTGAGGTTTAGTGTGGGGGTGAGGGTTAGTGATAGGGTTAGGATTAGGATTAGGGTTAAAGTGAGGGTGCGTGTGAAGGTAAGGGTTAGGGTTAGGGTTAGGTTTAGAGTTAGGGTGAGAGTGAGGATGAGGGTTAGTGTTAGGGTGAGGGTTAGGGTTAGAGTTAGGTTTAGGCTGAGGGTGAGTTTGAGGGTGAGGGTTAGGATTAGGATTAGGCTTAGGGTTAGGCTGAGGGTGAGGTGGAGGGTGAGAAATTTAGGGTTAGGGTGAGGGTTAGGCTTAGGATTATAGGGAGGTTTAGGATGAGGTTTAGGGTTAGGATTAGGGTTAAGGTGAGGGCTAGGCTGAGGGTGAGGTTGAATTTTAGGGTTAGGGTGAGGTTTAGGTTTAAGTTTAGGGTTAGGGTGAGGGTCAGGGTGACGTTTATTGTTAGGGTTAGGGTGAATCTGAGGGTGTGGGTTAGGTTTAGGGTTAATGTTAGGGTTAGGGTTAAGGTGAGGGTTCGGGTGAGGGATCATGTTAGGGTTCGGATTAGGGTTAGGATTAGGGTTAGGGTTAGGGTGAGTGTGAGGGTTAGGGTTAGGCTTAGGCTTAGGTTGAGGGTGAGGGTGATGGTGAGGGTTAGGGTTAGGTTGAGTGTTAGAGCTATGTTTAGGGTGAGAGTTAGGGTTCGGGTTAAGTTTAGGGTTAGGTTGTAAGTTAGGGTTAGGGCTACGGTGAGGGTGACGGTTGGGGTTATGTTTAGGGTTAGGGTTAGGGTTTGGGTGAGGGTGAGGGTTAGTGTTAGGATTAGAGTTAGGGTGAGGGTTAGCAGGAGGGTTAGTGTTAGGATTCGGGTTAGGATGAGGGCTAGGGTGAGGGTGAGGTTTAGGGTTAGTGTGAGGGTGAGGTTTAGGGATAGAATTGGGGTAAGGGTGAGGGTGAGGTGAGGGTTAGGGTTAGAGTTAGCATTAGAGTTAGCGTTAGGTTGAGGGTGAGGGTTAGGCTTAGGGTTAGGATTAGGATTAGGGAAAGGGTTAGGGTGAGTGTGAGGGTTAGTGTTAGGGATAGGTTTAGGCTTAGGTTTAGGCTGAGGGTGAGGTTTAGGGTTAGGGTGAGGGTTAGAGCTAGGGTTAGGGTGTGTGGTAGGGTTCGGGTTACATTTAGTGTGACGATGAGTGTTATGGTTAGGTTGAGGGTTAGGGTTAGTTTAGAGTTAGGATGAGAGTTAGAGTTAGGGTTAAGGTGAGGGGTAGGATGAGGATTAGGGTTAAAATTAGGGTTAGGGTGAGGGCTAGGGTGAGGGAGAGGGTTAGGGTTAGTGTTAGCAAGAGGTTTAAGGTTCGGGTTAGGGTTAGGGTGAGGGTTACGATTAGGGTTACGGTCACGGTGAGGGCGAGGGTTAGGGTTACGGTGAGGGTGAGGGTTAGGGTTAGGGTGAGGTTTAGGGTGAGGGTGAGTTTTTTGATTAGGGTTAGGGTTAAGGTTAGGGTTAGGTTTAGGGTTAGGATTAGTGTTATTGTTAGGGTTAGGGTTAGAGTTACCGTGAGGGTGATGGTGAGGGTGAGGGTTAGGGTTAGGGTTAGGGTGATGTTTAGGGTAAGGTGAGGTGAGGTTTATAGTTAGATTTAGGGTTGGGGGAGGGTTAGGTCGAAGGTTAAGGTTAGGCTTAGTGTTAGGATTAAGCTTAGGGTGAGGGTTATGTTGAGGTTTAGGGTTAGTCTTAGGGTTAGGTTTAGGATTAGGGTTAGGTTTAGAGTTACAGTGAGGTTGAAGTTGAGGGTGAGTGTTAGGGTTAGGGTGAGGTTTAGGGTTAGGGTTAGGATTAGGGTTAGGGTGAGGGTGAGGTTGAGGTTTAGGGTTAGGGTTAGGGTTAGGGTTAGGATTAGGGTTAAGGTGAGAGTGAGTGTTAGGGTTAGTGATAGGTTTAGGCTTAGGCCTAGGGTTAGGCTGAGGGTGAGGGTTGATGTGAGGATTAGGGCTAGGGTGATGGTTAAGGTTAGGGTTAACCTTAAGGTTAAGGTTAATGTTAACCACAAACTAACGTTTGTGGGTTAGGGTTAGTGTTAGTGTTACGGTGAAAGCTAGGGTGAGGGTTAGGGTAAGGCTTAGTATTAGGCTTAGGCTTAGTCTGAGTGTGTGTTTGAGGTTGAGGGTTAGGTTTAGGGTGATGCTTAGGTTGACGGTTAGAATGAGGTTTAGGGTTACTGTGAGGGTTAGGGTGAGGATTATGTTAATGTTAAAGGTGAGGTTTAGGCTAAGGGTGATGGTTAAGATAAGGGTTTGGGTTAGGGTTAGGTTTAGGGTTCAGGTAAGGGTTAGGGTTAGGGTGAGGGTGAGGGTTAGAATTAGGGTTAGGTCTAGGGTGAGGTTGAGGGTTAGGTTTAGGGTTAGGGTTAGGGTGAGTTTTAGGGCTAGGGTGAGGGTTATGTTTAGGGTGAGGGTTAGGGTTTGGGTTACGTTTATTGTAGGGTTAGGGTTACTGTTAAAGTTACAGTGAAGGTGAGGGTGAAGGTTAGGGTTAGGGTTAGAGTTAGGGTTAGGGTGAGGGTTAGGTTGAGGGTTGTGATTAGGGTTAATGTTAGGGTTAGGGTTAGTGTGAGAGTTAGGGGGACGTTCAGGGTTATAGGGTTAGGGTTAGGATTAGAGTTAGGGCGAGGGTGAGTTTGTGTGTTAGGGTTTGGTTTTGGTTTAGGGTTAGGTTTAGGGTTAGGGTGAGGTTTTGGATGAAGGTTAGGGTTACAATGAGGGTGAGGGTGAGGGTTAGTGTGAGGGTTAGGGTTAGATTAGGGTTAGGGTGAGGGTGAGTCTTAGGATTAGGATTAGGGTTAGGGTTAAGGTTAGGTTTAGGGTTAGAATTAGTGTTATTGTTAGGGTTAGGGTTAGAGTTATGGTGAGGGTGACGGTAAGGGTGAGGGTTAGGTTTAGGTTTAGGCTTAGGATTAGGCTGAGGCTGAGGGTGAGGGTGAAGGTGAGGGTTAGGGTGAGGGTTAGGTTTAGGGTTAGGGTCATAGTTGGGGTTCGGGTTAAGTTTAGGTTTAGGGTGAGCGTTAGGGTAAGGGTTACAGTGAGGGTAAGGGTTAGGTTTATGGTTAGTGTTATGGTGAGGTTTAGGATGAGGGTTAGGTTTATGATTAGGGTTAGGGTGAGGATTAGGGTTAGGGTGAGGTTTAGGGTTAGGGTTAGGGTGAGGTTTAGGGTTAGGGTTAGGGTGAGGGTGAGCTATATGTTTAGAGTTAGGATTAGGGTGAGGCTGTTTGTGAGGTTTACGGTTAGGGTTAATGTTCGAGTTAGGATTAGGGTGAAGGTTAGAATGAGGGTGAGGGTTAGGCTTAGGGTTAGGATTAGGATTAGGGTAAGGGATAGGGTGAGTGTGAGGGTTAGGGTTAGGCTTAGGCTTAGGGTTAGGCTGAGGTTGAGGATGAGGTGTAGGGTTAGGGTTAGGTTGAGGTTTAAGGTTACGTTTAGGGTGAGAGTTAGGGTTTGGGTTAAGTTTAGGCTTAGGGTGAGGGTTACAGTTAGGTTTAGTGTTAGGCTGAGGTTTAGGGTTAGGGTTAGGGTTAGGGTGAGTGTTTGGATGAGGGTTAGAGTTATGGTGAGGGCGAGGGTTAGGGTTAGGCTGAGTGTTAGGGTTAGGATTAGGGTTAGGGTTAGGGTTAGGTTTAGGTTTAGCTTTAGGATTAGTGTTATTGTTAGGGTAATGGTTAGAGTTACGGTGAGGGTGATGGTGAGGGTGAGGGTTAGGTTTAGGGTGAGT
This sequence comes from Dipodomys merriami, assembly GCF_024711535.1. Classification (NCBI taxonomy): domain Eukaryota; kingdom Metazoa; phylum Chordata; class Mammalia; order Rodentia; family Heteromyidae; genus Dipodomys; species Dipodomys merriami. The sequence continues at coordinate 1,895,427 of NW_027206390.1, forward strand.
GTTAGGGTTAGGGTTAGGATAAGGGTTAGGGGTAGGGTGAGGTTTAGGGTTAGCTTTAGGGTTACGGGGAGGGTTAGTTCGTAGGTTAGGGTTAGGGTGAGTGTTAGGGTTAAGGTTAGGGTGAGGGTTAGGTTGAGGTTAAGGGTTAGGGTTAGGGTTAGGATTAGGCTTAGGTTGAGAGTGACTGTGAGGGTAAGGTTTAGGGTTAAGCTTAGTCTTAGGGTTAGGCTGAGTGTGAGGATGGGTGTGAGGATTAGGGTTAGGGTGATGGATAGGGTGTGGTTTAGGGTTTGGGTTAGGGTTAGAATTAGGTTTAGGGTTAGGGTGAAGTTTAGGGTTAGAGTTATGGTTAGGGTGTTGGTAAGGTTGAGGGTTAGGTTTAGGGTTAGGGTGAGACTTAGGGGGAGGGTTAGGGTTAGGGATAGGTTTAGGATTAGGGTTAGGGTGAGGGTGAGTTTGTGGGTTAGGGTTAGGTTTAGGGTTAGGCTGAGGGTGAGGGTTAGGGTTAGGGTGAGGTTTAGGGTTAAGTTTAGGGTTAGGGTGAGAGTTAGGGTGCGGATGAGGGTTAGGGTTAGCGTGAGTGTTAGGGTTAGAATTAGGGTTAGGGGGAGGGTTCTGTTAAGTTTAGGGTTAGGGTGAGGTTTAGGGTTATGGTGAGGTTTAGGTTTAGTGCGAGGTTTAGTGTTAAGGTGACGGTAAGTTTTAGGGTGAGGTTTAGGGTTAGGGTGAGGGTTATGGTTAGGGTGATTTTTAGGGTTAGGGTTAGGTTTATTGTTAGGGTTAGGGTTAGGGATACGGTTATGGTGAGGGTTAGGGTGAGGGTAATGTTTAGGGTTAGGATTAGTGTGAGATTTAGGGTTACGGTTAGGGTTAGATTTAGGGTTAGGTTGAAGTTGAGGTTTAGGGTTACAGTTAGGGTTAGGATGAGGGTTATGATGAAGGTTAGGGTTAGTGTTAATGTTAGGGTTAGGGTGAGGTTTAGGGTTAGGGTTAGGGTTAGTGATAGGGTTAGGATTAAGTTTAGGGTTAGGATGAGGGTGAGTGTGAAGGCTAGGTTTAGGCTTTGGGTTAGGCTGAGGTTGAGGGTGAAGGTGAGGGTTAAGGTTAGGGTGCGGGTTAGGGTTAGGTTTAGGTTTAGAGTTAGCCTTAAGGTGAGGTTTATGGTTAGGTTTAGGGTTCTGGTAATGGTGAGGGTTAGGGTTAGCATCAGGGTTAGGGTGAGGGTTTGGGTTAGGGTTAGGGTGAGTGTTAGGGTTAATGTGAGGTTTAGGGTTAGGGTTACGGTTAGGGTGAGGGTAAGGTTGAGGGTTAAGGTGAGTGTTAGGTTGACGGTGAGTGTGAGGTTTAGGGTTGGGGTTAGGTTTAGAGTGAGGGTTAGGGTGAGGGGTAGTGTTAGGTTTAGGGTGAGGATTAAGGATATTGTGAGGGTTAGGGTTTGAGTGAGGGTAAGGGTCAGGTGAGGTTTAGGGTTAGGGTGAGGGTTAGCATTAGGGTTAGGGTCAGGGTTAATATTAGGTTGGAAGTTAGGGTTAGGGTGAGAGTTAGGGTGAGTGTTAGGGTTAAGGTAAGTGATACGGTTAGGGTTAGGGTGAGGGTTATGTTTAGGGTGATGTGTAGAATGAGGTTGAGGGTTAGGGTGAGGGTGACAGTGAAGGTTAAGTTATGGATGAGTGTTAGTGTTAGGGTGAAGGTTAATGTTACAGTGAGGGTTATGGTGAGGGTGAAGATAAGGGTTAGGTTTATGGTGAGGGTTAGGGTTAGAGTTAGGGTGAGGGTAGGGGGAGGGGTAGGGTTAGAGTTAATGTTAGGTTTAGTGTGAGGGTTAGGGTTAGGGTGAGGATAAGGTAAGTGTGAGGGTTGGAGTGAGGGTGAGGGTTAGGGTTACTGTTAGTGTGAGGGTTAGGGTTACGGTTATGGTGAAGTTTAGGGTTAGGGTTATGTTTATTTTGACAGTGAGTGTTTGAGTTAGGATGAGTGTTCTTGAGAGTGTGAGAGTTAGGGTTTGGGTGAGGGTTAGGGTTAGCGTGAGTGTTAGGGTGATGGTGAGGTTCAGGGTTAGGGTTGGGGTTAGGGTTAGAGTGAGGGGTAGGGTGAGGTGTAGGGTTAGGGTTAGGGTGAGGGTTAGGTTTACTGTGAGGGTTAGGGTTAGGGTGAGGTTTAGGGTTACTCTGAGGGTTCAAGTTAGGATTAGGCTTAGTGTTGGGATGAGGGTAAGGGTTAGGTTGAAGGTTTGGGTTAGAGTGAGGGTTAGGGTTAATGTGAGGGTTAGGGTTATGGTGAGGGTTAGGGTTAGGGTGATGTTTAGGGTGAGGTTGAGGGTTAGTGTGAGTGTGAGGGTGACGGTTCGGATGAGTGTTTGGGTTAGGTTTAGGTTGAGGTTGAGGTTGAGGGTGAGGCTTAGGGTTAATTTTAGGGTAAGGGTTAGTGTGAGGGTTTGGGATATGCTTAGTCTTAGGCTTAGGGTGAGGGTGAGTTTTAGGGTTAGGGTTAGGGTTAGGGATAGGTTTAGGTTGAGGATGAGGGTGATGGTTAGGGTTAGGATTAGTGTTAGGATGAGCCTGAGGGTGAGGGTGAGGGTGAGGTTTAGGGTTAGGGTGAGGGTTAGGCTAAGGGTTAGGGTGAGCGTTAGGTTTAGGGTGATGTTTAGGTTGAGGGTGAGGGTTAGGGTGAGGTTGAGGGTGAGGTTTCGGTTGAGGGTTTGGGTTAGGGTTAAGGTTAGGGTGAAGGTGAGTGTGAGGGTTAGGTTTAGGGTTAGGGTCAGGCTTAGGGTGAGGGTGATTGTGAGGGTTAGGGTTAGGGTTATGGTTAGGCTTAGGTTTAAGCTGAGGTTGAGGTGAGTTTGATGGTTAGGGTTAGGGTGACTGTGAGCAGTAGGGTTAGGGTTAGGGATAGGATGAGGGTTAGATG